>NC_140580.1:317068041-317668041 GCF_964204655.1 Triturus cristatus | reverse complement strand
CCCGCACCTTACTGGGGTATTTACTCGGGTGTCGGCTCCAGAAAACCTGCCCCGTCCTGACGCCTGCCTGAAGCCTGTCTGAGCAGGCTGCCAAGGTCGCGGGCCTCAGGTTTGGAGGTTGCTTCGGCACATGGTGGGCCATCCTTGACACACGCCGGTGTCAGCAGGTGAGCAGTGAGGCCTGGTTGCGCAGGGGCAGGCAAGACGGGTTCAGGGACCAGTGGCCCGGGGTACAGCAAGTGCACAGCATCGCAGGCAACTCCGCTCACGATGACGGCGTCGGCCTCATGGCAGGGTGGGAGGCGCCCCCCTGGCGGAGACGTTGGGAATTCCGGAAGAGAACCACGCCCAGGGCTACGTGCATTTTATTCATACCCCTAAGCTGGCCTGGCGTACGCTGGGCCAGCCCACTCCACTCATGCTTACAGGGGGGAGGTAACAGGCTACATTTCCGTGATCTTCCCCACTAGCTGGGGTGACATGGTTGCGTCCACTGTCCACTACACTCCATACACCAGCAGTGTATGTCAACATGGATATGGATGTGGTCTGCATACTGCAGTCTGTCCGGCACATCTCCGCCACACTTGGCATTGTGTACATTCTCATTCATGGGTCACTTGCCTCCTCCGCACATGCCTGGTTCCCACCTTTCCTCACAATCTGCTATTGTGTGGCTGATGTTCCATGCCGTTGAAAGCTCATGTACATGGCTAGCCCAGGTTGCCACAGTAAGTTGTGCTGTCGTGTCTGCTGGGTGGGCACGTTGTTGGGCATGTTGTATGTGAGTTTGTAACGTGTGCATTCCCAGTGTTGCGAGTTGCATGGTTGTGGAGTTGAGGTGTATGGTGTGTTCATTTGGTACTTACCAAAGAGCAGTGCATTTCCATGGGTGCCATCCTGGTAGCGCTGGTTGATGATGGACAGCCGGTAGAAGTGGTATCATACACACTGCCTGGGTAGTTGGTGATGACGTTGGTGGCGATTCCCTGTGGTCAACTTTTACCTGCACATTGATGGAATGCGTGTGCTTTCCGTTGCGGTAATTGTGTGCAGTGTCACCAGGGGGCACAAGTAGAACATGTTGCGTCAAATCCCTGCGCCTGCTTGAAACAGGTGTAAGGCATGACGCAGCATGTTCGGTATGGGCAGCCCCTGAGCATTGCTGGAGTTGCGTCACGACTCCAGCAATGCGCCGCCCTTATGCCATCAGATGCGTCACGCATCTGTTTATCCTTGCGCCATAATGCGCTGCATTGTGAATGCGGCGCATCTGTGGTGGCGCAAGGGTAAACTTGCGTGATGCATCTTTCCTGGCGCATCCATGTTGATTTGCAGGGATGCGCCAGGAAACATAAATCTGCCCCATAGTTAGCACGCATGGACCTACAGCGAGAATGATACGCCCTTTTGATAAGAAGATAGGCAGTTTTAGCTTCAGGCGCATAGGTCCTTCGCCACCGTCTTTCCATGCTCTTACATTTCGTTTTCTCACTTTTTAACTCTTCGGAGAACCACGGGGCAGGGGGACGATGATTATTTATCTTTCTAACAGAGATAGGAAGGCAAGTGTCTAAGGCTGAATGGATCCAGTTTTGGAAGCCACAAGGTCCAGAACAAAAATGTTTTTTAAAATGGGGGCATTAGTAGAAAGAAAATTATTAAAATTGGCAATATCCCAATTTTTCCAATTCCTAGTTGGTTTTGTGACACCGTCATACGCCGCGTGAGAGAGTTGTGAAACCGCAAGCCTAAAACCCACTAAAAAATGATCAGTCCAGCACAGAGGAGTAGCTGCAGGACATTGAAGATTGGATAAGTTGGAAAAAATAGGGTCAAGCTGATGGCCAACTTTGTGAGTGGGACCCGCATTGTGGAGCAAAATGTTCATGGCAGCCAGGTCTGAAATCAAGGCATTACTAATAGTGCAGACGGGATCCTCCAGATGGAGATTAAAGTCTCCCAGAATAGAGAAACTCACCTAACTAAAAAGAAAGGGAGTAACTAAATCTGGGAGGGTTGTGGCCCACGGGCCAGATGGCCCAGGGGGGCGGTACACCAATATCCCTTAAAAGTTCAAATGAGCGGTTAAAGTCAATTTAAACACTGCTGCTTCACAGCCAGGGATTAATAGACCATCAAACTTACAACTATATGTATTTTTGCAAATTACAGCGATCCCTCCACCTATTTTATCCTCTCTGTCTTTCCTGACTATGGCGTAATTAGATGGCAAGGCTCTGGCTATGTCTGGACCAGAGCTGGTGTTGAGCCATGTCTCAGTAAGGAAGATAGCATCTGGTTGTATGTCAACTAAAAGATCAAAAACGTCAGCCTGATGTTTTGGGAAGGAGCGACAATTGATATTGAGAAAGGAAAAATTATTGGTAAGAGGCAGCTTATATTTCATGTTAGACTGTGTTTGCAAATGAGTTAGAGTGTTGGATGATAAAACATTACGTGATCTGCATAAATTAGTACGCACGGTACAGTTGCAGCCCGGACATGGGACAATAGTTCCCTCAGTAGTAAATCGAGTGCAATTTAGCTGTCGATTGGTGCGGAGGTTCAACAGCTGATTAGAGGAGTACTTTATAGTGTCGCAGTTAAAAGGAGCAGGGGTCGTGGCCCCGGATCCCGGCCAGGTGCGGACAGGCGCAGACGGGCTTGCCTTTGGCGCGCCAGCGACGTGCGTCCGCTGAGCGCTTGTGCCACAGGCTCTTTTTGTAGTGCCCACCTTGGGAAGGGACCGGAACAACTAGACCGTCCCTTTCCCCAAAATGGTGGAGGCGTGTGGCCAAACCCGGAAGGGAGTTGGAAATGAAAAAATTACCCCGAGACCTCCCTCCACTCAAACAGTCCGCTTTTGACTGCGGTGGACCGGGGGGGTCTCCAGGTAAGAATCTCGCTAATAACAACAGTTCCTAATGCGTGCAAAAGTGCAAGACAGATTAAAAAATGCCTCCAATTCCGCAAATAACAATAAAACTTCTACCCCTAAGGAGTCTCAAATATCCTTTCTAAATGATTCCAACTTTTAAAAATATAGTTCTAAAATTAGCAGCAATTATAGGAAAACTCGTTAAGCTCAGGCTGTTATGTGTTAATCGTCAGCGCGCGAGTTCCAGAACCTCCATTTGCAGTGCCCGCCTTGGGAAGGGACCGGAACAACTAGACCGTCCCTTTCCCCAAAATGGCAGAGGCGTGTGGCCCAACCCGGAAGGAAGTTGGAAATGAAACAAGCATTTGCAATGCAATAGGTCTTGCATTTGCGACATTTTGAACTATTGGCATTGTAAATGCCAGTGTCTTTTGTTTATGGGTTTAAAAAAAACCTGCAATAAAAAAGGCAATGTCATTTACAATGCCGATCGCTCAAAATCTCGCAAATGCGAGACCTATTGCTTTGCAAACGCTTGCTGTTTAATATTATTTGTTCCAATAATAAGAGTTTCCTATTAGATCTCTACGTATGAAAGGGTGAAAAAACCCTTTGACGGTTACTATTAAAAAAAAGTTCATCAGAGGATGAAGTGAAACATGGCTAGGGCAAGGGGGCAGTGGTGGAAACGATGCCGAGAAGGGGAACTGAGTAAATGCAGGTACGTTTCATGACCTGTATCCGAAGATCTTAGGCGACCCCTTTATTGGCTGAGAAGAACTGTTCACATTGAAGAAGAATGCATTCCATTACAAAATGCAGGCATGTGCACCAAAAGATTTTTCACCTACAGCGAAGTGCAGTTGACTGGACCGGCGCCCTGCTGTGTCCCTCCTGGTAACATTCTCGGTCCGCAGGTAGATTTCCGGCCAAAGTACTAGAGACTTGTGAAAAAGATTGCTTCGGCTCTGCCTTGCATAGTTGACTCCATATCATGTTTTAAGAACAGGGTGAGTCAACTTTCTGAACTGGGGCCCACAGGCTATTTAGACCCTTTTCCTGAGAGTAGCGTGCCTTCTTGAGGTATTTGCTCCAAGCCCTCTCGGTGTCATAGAGTCACAAAATGCTGCCTCCTGGAAGGTGATGCCATGTTGAAAGGAACTTTATGAGCCAGATCACCTAGGGGACTGTCTGAGAAGCAACTGCATATAAAAGGGAATTGGTCAATAGTATTCGAAGAAACTAGCCACTGGTACTGGGAATTTCCCAATGTCTAGTAATTCAAGTTATTTTTAAGCTCTAGAAATCCTCTTTCGTGAACCCAGTACATGCCAGCCAAAGTCATCAAACCAGTATCATGCGGAGGTCAAATTAGGTAACTGTTTACAGAGGTAGAATTCTAGACACCACTCCTTTAGAAGCCGCCTCACTCAAACAAGGCCCTCATTCGCAGCGTTTTAACGCACTAAATGAGAATGACGGCCCTGTCACCAAGCACTACTGGGGGATGGTGCCAAAAATAACACAAGTAGGTACATTAAGGCGCATGACGTGTCCTTGTGCCTTAATGTAACTACTTATGTAATTATTGTATGTGTGCCCGTGATAGGCTGCTGCTGCCTCACAGTTTGTGATCTGGAAGGCGGCTGGTCTCAGAAAGAGGAAGGCTTGAGCCTGCCTAAGGCAGGGAGACAGACCGAGGAAAGCAGCCAGCTGAGCTCGGCCTCAGAGGGCAGTGTGCACATTGAGGGCACTTTGCAACTAGACACATTGAGGCGCTACCTCATCTGGTAAAATGGCACACAGGGCACAAATCAGCCAACAAATCTGTTACCCAGCAGGTGAGTTTTGTCCCGCACAAATGGGAAAAAGACCACTCATTTGTGCGGGATATAGCACAATCTGGCAACTCTGATGCTGATGCCTGTGATCCTGTGATTAGTGCGGGGAGGAGGGATCAGGCAGACCAGGGCAACAAAGAGGATCTGACATAATGGCTGGAGCAGGCGACTTTGATGCAGGGGAACCTAGTTCGAGCCAGCGCTCTGATATCTTTGGAGTGCCGGTACAAAAGTAAAAAATGCTTGTTTATAGGTCTCGCCTGACCCAGCGCATGCGCTGGTCTGGCGAGACTTATTGAGAGGGCTCCAAAAAGTGCTACCAGGCCAGCCTAGAGCTACAGTGCATGTGCGCGGGCGCGCGCGCCACGCTTGACCGCGATTACTTTCACTTTTGCGGCCGCACGCCCGCTTTGATGTTTGATCGTGATCGCGATCACTTTCACTTTCACGGCCCCACGGCCGCTTGGCATAGCTAATAGGTCTCGCTTTTGGGACCTTATAAGTATTTAGTTGTGCAACTGTTGCATGGCTAAACACTTATAAGGTCCCAAAGGCGAGACCTATTGGCTATGCCAATGCTTGTTTGTTATGCTGCTTAGTAACATGCTTGTGCAGAGCATGCTTGTGACTTTGTTGCTACGTACTTGTACTGCAATTGTCGCATTCTCCAAGAAGAGACCGGCTGCCAGCATGCATGCTGTTTGGTTAACGCTGGCACCTTCTTGTAGTGGCAGTGAAAAGGGTGTAACAATGAAGGAGGGGTAACGGAAGAGAGGTGAATAGTCTCTGGTTACAAACTGAAAGCAGGCGCATAGCTATAAAGATTGCTATCGCTCTCTACAGAACATATGGGCCTTGTTTGGGAATGTAAATCCACAAAGATAGAGTTACGGCGTATTGGGGGCATGTGAAAGGATGCGTGTCTTCCTTCTTTTCTATATCTATATCGTGAGCACCAGTTAAGGACACATTCACAGAGAGATTACGTGATTTGTCCAGAATCACAGCCGACGTTGGGACTTGAACTTTGTTCCCAAGCTACGAAGTCAGTGTAAATGTGTAAACGGGCCTATAAAAATGTGAACAGTTAAGGGGGGGGGGGGCAGTGTTTTGCACAAACAATGCGTTATAAGGTACCTGGAAATATACCTCAGAGGACAAGTCTCCTGCAATGAAGCACACACCGACCAACATAACACAGCCAGCGCTTCGATTCCCTGCGACGTTGTGGCCCAGCTCAAAATCTCAGCAACAAGCCCTTGCAAGAGGCGGACCCACAACTCCTGAGAGAGGCCGTTATTAAACAAGAAAATAACTAAACGCTCGCAAAGAAACAACACTAGCGTCGTATATACAAGAGAGATCGCTTTGGGTCAAGTTTGCGCTATATAAAACTCCGGGAACAAAAAGGCGCTTTTTAAACCCAAAGTAGAACCACAGCCTATGTACAAGAACGTCAAACCCACACATCCACAGCCGGGACCGGAGGATGTCAAGACCACGGCAGAGTATCGGCCTCTATGCAAGCACTTTAACCATACAGGCCATCCACAGTCTGGGCACAGGCACTTCAAGCCAACCGGGACTCGGGCACCCTAACCAGACAGCACTAAGCATAAACAGTAGACGGGCACATTGAGCTAAGAGTGAAGGACTGATGACTGCGAACAGGCGGGTCAATGTGCAAGAAAACATGCCCAGAGACACAGATTTCAAACCTACTGGGAAAAAATCTAGATTAGCCAAACGCTCCAAACACATAGGAAAACCAGAGGTACGGACAGTCACCTCCCGGTCGCAAGAAACCCACTAACTATGGAATAGCCCATCCAGCCCATCAGATGCACCTGAGGTGAAAACCACAGACAAAACTGAAGGCAAGTGCCTGAACGTCCCCAGGAAATACACACGCAGGCAGGAACTTCTGATGACAAGAGTAAACACTATCTGTCAGGTGGTTATGTAAAGCACTCCAATACCTTCAGGTCGAGTTCGAGCTAAATAAAACTGCAAATAACAACAACAAAAAACGGCACTTCACCACTATAACGACCTGGCTCAAATCATGGTGTGGTACGTATGAAGGTGATAGACACCACAGGCCACCGAGAAACTAACAGCAACAAGATTGTCATTTCGAGCGACAGCACAGCAAGAGGCAGGCATTGCAAAACAGAAAAAAATGCTTTTACTCACCTTCAAGTGGTTTCTGGGTCAAAGCACTGCAAAGCCTAATCCAGCACAGCAGGACAGTCAGGTGGCCAGTCACTACCATCATGGCGCTGCCGCAGTGAGCGCTTGATGCCGCGTTAAGGCGCTTTATGCCAAGGTGTGTGTGTCGGTATATTTCAGTCCACATAGATATGTGCTCGATTCCGTATCTGCTATTTTGTGAGTGGATCATTTGATAAAAGAGCGTGTGCGCATTCTGACTGCGTTCTCGTGCCACGCTGTATATATAAGTCGATGCGCACTGTAACTCAGCAGGAAAGGGTCACACCGGAGACCAGGTAGAGTTTAAGTGTAAGGACTTGAGAATCGCGCTAATAACAACAGTTCCTAATGCGTGCAAAAGTGCAAGACAGTTTAAAAAATGCCTCCAATTCCGCAAATAACAATATATATGTATAAAGGGTAATTTTCTAAATGTGTAGCACATGTAGCCCAACTATATTCGCACCAGGTATTGTCGGTTGTACTTTATGGTGCAGAGCTATGGGGACATAAAAACATCAATCCGCTGGAAATGGTAGAAAATAGATTTATTAGCAAAATGTTGTGCCTACCAGTCAGTACTCCTTTAGTACCACTAAGGCTCGATTTGGTCCTCCGGCCATTTGCTGAGAAGATAGAACTTCGTCCCTTAATTTTCTGGAGACATATCTGGGCTCCACCTGAACTTTTGGCCTATCGAAATGAGCTAGTGGAAATTCTTAGATACCCAAACACAACTAATTTAGCTCGGATTACATTTGTGAAAGACTCTTTAATGGTGATGGGTTTGGATAATCTCTGGAGTGATCCAGCTGTTGCACTCACACTACTATGTAGGAGTTAAAAAAACAATTCCACACTTATAAACATTATCTCCTCTTAACGCGTGCCCAAGGCACTTTTACTACCTACTTTTTAATTATAAAAGACAACAATTATTATCAATACCTTTTTTGATGATATTGAACCAAATCTAGCAAAAAAACTATACATTCAGTTTCTACACGGAAACCTTCCTCTTAATTGTTTTAGGCCACAATTGGTCAAGCCCTCTGAATTACATAGACCAGGGATGTAGCATGTCTGGCTATAAGAAGGAGGATATACCACACCTGCTTTTCTTTTGCCCATTGTGCTATATGGCTGGTTCCAATCTGTAGAAAGCTGGGTGTTAGTAGGTATAAGGAAGTTCTCATGATCCTTCCAGCAGAAATAACGTTTTATCTGGTCTTCACAGTGTCCAGATACTTTTCAATGCCTGGCTAATAAGAAATAGAAAACCAGTAATTTTTAACTAAAATTGCCTGTTTTTTCTTCTTCTACTTTTTAACAAATTTTATAATCTGATTACCCATTAGCTTTTATGTGAATCTATAAGGGCCATATGTGTTTTCCCACTTGAATCCTTATGTCGTGGTGCTTTTTTTTATAAACTTTTAACATGTTGATGTTGCTTTTAATGCTTGTTTTTTCCTGTATTTTTATTGTGCATCTCTTTTATGGTATATTACCGAAATAAAGTGCATTCCAACGAACGTAGTTCCATTGTGTGTCTGTGCATAGACGCAGACAAGGTTCATGACTCAGCACAATTCATGCAAACTGGTGCATTTTTCAGACTCTAGGGGCATAGCTGAGCCTCTGAAAGTAGAATCCAACATGGAGTATTCCAGTGCCTCCAAGAGCCCCCTTCTATATGCCTCCTACATTCTTGCAGCCGCTCACCTTCAATGCAAAAGTAGTATTCGCTATCCAGTTTCCCCATTTTTGTATGTCAGCTCATAGCAGTGTCCCTTTACGCCGACTAGCTGACTTCCCTTTCTAAGTATCAGTTTTTCCTTTCCAAGGAGAAGCAGGATGTAAGATTGAGAGCACTTTCCCCTTACTCAGCATAGGTGATCGATCCAAGACTCAGAGCTCCCTACAGTACTGCGAGCTGGCTTTCATCATTTCTCTTCTCTAGTCCCACCGAGTAGGTTACAGACTTATGAAAGACTGTCAGAGGATGAACAACCTTTGTAAACTTTGCCATGCCCTCCTTCCAGCTCCCTGTGACTTACTCTACGTGTTCATTTCGCCCATCTGACCACAACCTTTTAGGCATGACCTCTGCACCATGTTCAAGGACCCTGCTTGAGCCACATTAACCTTCTGTGCTTTACTAATTCTAACTTTCAGTCCTGGTGTTTGCTGTGCACTGTCCATTGCTGTGCAGCTCTCATTCACCCAATCAAAGAAAGGCCCAATAAGGGGGGAGCCAGTCTTGGATTGCTTGTGCTCCTGTCTAGGGTGGGATGGCCTGGTCGTCCAGTCCAGGCTTTTCCTATTGGGGTGGGTTTGTATCTGAATTGCATATGGCTGGTCCTCATCTGGAGTGGTATAAACGTAAATGTAATGATATGCTTGAATGTAGCTCACAGAAGTGGCAGTGGTTGAGACTTTTACCAGGCATCCACCCTTATCCCTTTGTGTTTTAGCGTAATGCTCGAAGTGATGGGTATGCCGAGTGCTCACCTTGTCACAGGACTCAAGCTACATGTCAGTGATGGGACCCAGCAAGGCTAAGATAATTCTGGAGTTTACCTGCCAAGAGTGGACCTTGCCTGGCAGTTTAGACCGGACAGTTCCTATTGCCACAAGGCCAACTCTAATGTGCATATGGTTTGTCCCTGTCTGGCATGGCATAGTAGATATAACACTAATCTGCAGTGGAGAACAAGCGAAATATTTACTTTTCAATAGATCACGCACACACACCCACAAAAACACACACAGAGTTTCCACGCACAAATTGACATATCTCATAAAATAATGCACAGATAGAGAGAGATATACCCACAACTAATCATGCACATAAACTAGCACATCAGCACACATCATGCACATACACTAGCCAACAGGCACCCATGCACACAAGTCTAAAGACACCCAAGTCCACTTGCCATAACGAATCTCAATTAACCTGTCAGAAATTAGCATCAAAGGCCCCAGGCAGTAATGACCCTAGATGGCCCCGAGACAGTGTTGAGCTGCAGTGGCTCTAAGCAGTAATAGCCACGTGCAGAAATTATGATAAGTGTCCCTGGCACAAATAAACCTCAGCAGACACAGACAGTAATACACCCCGCCTGAGTGAGAAAGAACAGCTCTCCCCAGTCGTGTCAGGAGGCGGTCACCGCACAAACATCTGTGCAGAGTGGGATCACAGCTCTACGCCTCTGCTTGGCACTGGAATGCCACCACTACATTATGGGCAGCTGCCAGGCTGCACCACCTGGAGCAGGAGACAGTGTCTGTATCATGATCCTTTCTGTGTCTGATGGATTTGAAAAACGAGGTTGTCATAGTTAGGGTTCTGAATGGAAATCAAAGGACAACTTTTCGAGATATGTTGTGAACCGTATAAAATCACTGCTACGTGTTGCATATACAGAAATATGTTGCACATTAAGGTGTTAGCCAGTAAGTAAAGATGCATAAGGTTATTTCAGATCACCAGTTTCCCTTCTGGATGCGTCTCCTCTTCCATACTGTGTTCGTGTTGTGGCTCGTTGACAGTCAACAATCTTCAATTAGTAACTCACCATGAAAATAGTCAGTAGGTTTCCTACCCTTGTTATGGCAAATAAAAATGGATGTTTCCTTATTGTTGGCAAATAAGAGTTCAGTTTGAAGCCAACCTGAATGTTGCTGGAGACAGACCCACTCTTATCTTTCTTTTTAGTTCAAGCTTCGACAACACTTGCGTTGTCTGCAAGACCTGGTGTATTTCTTCTGTGGGCTTTGGCAAACACACCGATTGCCATTGGTTGTTATCTGTAGCATTCTGAAATGCTGGGCTGTTATTGGTGCTTTGTTGTAAATGCCCCTCCTTTGTGTGCTTAGCTCCCTTCGGAGCGATTTCACTAAGAAAATGTTTTGGTTGGCCATCACACTGTAGTGCTTGTGAGGCCCCTCCTCCTTCCTCCCACCTGGGCATTGCAGCCTTCTTTTTTAGGTTGAGCTTCGTTTCCCCCCCTGCTCCATGTGTATCCCCTCTACCCTCATTCCCCCCCAACCCTCCCTCCTCCCAGTACTCATTAAGTATGCAGAATCGGCACTGCATCTTTTTAATTTAAGTTCCTTCCTGCGAACAGCATGTAATATGATGTCACATGTGTCACGACTAAAAATACAAGCTTTCCCTTGCACAAGAAGGTAGTCCTGGAATCCGAGGAAATGTTTCTAGATGAGGAAGTTCTCCGTCTACCTTCGCTGGCTGGTGCCACCCCTTGCTGGAATGTTTCCCTGCTTTACCTGCAGATATATATACTTGTTTGGTGTGGTAATGCTTCTTGGTCTCTAATGCAAGAAAAGCCTAATTTGTATCTTGAGCACGCATAGGAAAAACAGACAAGAATGCAGTAACGTTTTCACTTTCCTTATCTTTTGAAACCCAATCGTGTGGTATGACAATGTTAAAAAGCCACCAATAGTCAGATTTCAGAAATACATCATTGCACTAACATTATGTACAAGATTCCTCTTCTCATTGGGGAGAGGTTAGTACGCTCCTAAAATCTCTGTTAATCAGTGTGTTTTAGCCTTGAGGGTGTGGTTTAACGGCTAGGGTGGCCGACGCTGAAGCTGGGAAACCAAGTTCGAGTCTGGGCTCAAACATCCTGTGATTCTGGGCAAATTACTTAATCTTCCCGTGCCTAAAACATTTTACAAACAATGATTCGATCTGTCTGTAATGCAACTGGTGCTCATGTAAAGCGCTCTGATACCTTTGGGTCGAGTTTGCACTATATAAAACTGCAAAAACAATATTTATACGTATATACAGTCACGAAACATGCCTTGTTTCTTCACTATCTTCATGACCTAGTTGCACACTCTGACCTTCAGCATGCACACTCCTGCAGAGCTGCTCCATATTTTGAGCATGCTGTATAGTAAAATACCCAACTGCAGCGCCATGAAGCGGGGTCAAATAATATGTTTCCTTCTGTAGGAACATTGGCACCTGAGGATGGACCATTGATGGGGAAGCTACGGCCTGTTGCTCATCCCATGTGAAACCTGGAAGAAACTAGCAGACCTGACTGGGGCTCCCTCGACCCGACTTTAAACATGAAAATTGATTTATTCGGGGACTGGGATGCCCTAAAACACCCATTAGGCTACACCCCTGCATTCAGACACTGACTCCAGTGTCCCCCTGCAACAACTTAGACTTCTTCTGGCAGAAATATATAATAGTTCCCCAGAGAAGACTACTATAGACCTCCTTGTAGAGAATCCCAGACTATTGTGTAACTGGGGTTCTCTTTTCCCTGACCTAAATGGGTGAGATGCTGAGCTTGGCCATGAGCGGAAAAGACCATTCTAATTTTGAAGCCCATTAGCCCTCGCACACTATGAATGGATTCCTTCCTATGCATGGGGCTCTGCCTTCCTTAGAAGCACATCGGTGTGCTACATAACTAGCACTACTTCTGGCACCACTACGATGTCCTTCTCTGTCCAGTGACCACAATACTTCCACTGTGCCTAACAAGCTAAGACCCACACACAGGTCAGCTCAAACCCAGTTTGACTAGTGAAAAACAAGGATGTGGCATAGTGGCCAGAGTTGCCGGTTTTGGATTTGGGGAACGAGTTTGAGTTTCAGCGTCGGCTCACCATCCTGTGATTCTGGGCAATTCCCTTAAACCCCCATGCCTACCAAAAATGAATGTAAAGTAACTGGTGCTCATGTAAAGCGCTCCAATACCTTCGGGTCAAGTTTGCACTATATAAAACTGCAAACAAACCACAGATGCCATTCACTGAGCGACCTTGTCAGCATGGAGACCCAGGATGTGCATTCTGAAATGGCGGTCATGCAGCAGCAGGGTACAGAGACTCGCTCTAAGGACAAAAGGCCAATTTTTTAAACCTTCACTTTTTTGCTAAAGGATTTGAGAGAGGCTCTGTTGCATGCATGTACTGTGATGGCATATGACAGGGCACTTCTTGATAAATCTCAAGAAACACTGTCTGACCTTTGCTGACCAATCACCTATTGTGCATCTCTCTTTCTGTGCATCTGTCCCTGAAGGACCATATATTATTAGCCACAACTCACTGCTCTGGAGCTCACATTTTTGGCATTGTTGGATGGCTTCTACAACTCCCTATGAGCAACTCACACCATGTGAAATCACATACGACACGCTTCAGTATGCGCTGTCAACTTGTTGTATGTAGTACTCTGTACTCTGCATACGGCTTGTTGGCCTTGACTGGCATACAGTTTATGTACTCTGCAACATATCTTTTCCTGAGTGGGGACCCCTTTGATTGTTTTTGTGGCTGACTCCTGGCTGTATGACCTGCCTTTTGGAAGCTGCTGTCAATCCATCACCTGCTTGAGTCTTGGCATCCACCTTCCACCCTTTTACTTTGGGAAAAAGTCTAGACCCACACACCAGTTCAGCCCTCTGAAATGGCCAGCGTCATAACTTAGTTCACATTTTTTGGTTTTCCAGCACTGCTAATTCATACGAATGGCAATGGTGCTATGTAATTATCATCACTCCACTGCATATAAAAAAACAAAAATAAAAAGCATTGCTATTTTCAACGCCAAGAGCTTTAACTTTCACAAATGTGAGACGGATTGCATTGCAAATGCTTGTTCATAGTAGTCTTCTATACACCACAAATCAGTTTGCCTTTAGTGAAAAGTTCATCATGGCAGACATTTTGTTTAAAGTCAGTGGCAGCGCTACATTTCTTAAAAAATCTACATAACATCATTTTTTTTTTAATCAGACAGCGGCCAATGTTTTTAAAGATGCAGAAAAACAATTTTGTTTCAATTTCAAATTCTTTTGCCGAAGTAAAAATATTCAGTGGACAGTGCACACTTCTTCATTGTCTTATATGGCGTATCTAGGTTGGACATAGATGCTCATTTCTTTGAGCTATAAGTATTGTGGTGTTTTATCTGGTACAAAATATAGAAAGTGTATGAAATAGCCACTGACTATTATAATCAGCTTGATTGGTCTCTCAGCATATTCAGTTGGCAGACTCATTCATCTGTCATTAATGACAGTGCTAAAAATGCATTCAGAGGATACACTGGTGGCAGGCCATGAAAGATATGTGCTTGCTAGATTGCTGAGTGATAGCCAGTGCTCCATTTCCCCTTGTCACTATATTAATAGTTCTTGATTTAGAAAGTATTCCACAGGTTCACCCAGGTACTAATTAGTTGCGCAACAACTTCCATGCGGCCGCATGCAAAACAGGACTGACACTCACTAAAAGCCTTCAGCTGTGGGTTTCAAATTAAGCAAAACTAAGTATCCCTCCCAGCGTATTCTGGTCAATACTGTTATTCTATGCAAATCTGCAGTTAATCCAATAAGGCAAAGCTTGGTAACTTTTAGTTTAATTCAATATTTAATCTTCCTAGCCCCAGACATTTGTGTTTCATACTTCATGAGTTCTTTGATGGAGTACACTAGGTACTGATTGTCAAACCTGTTTGCAGCATGACATATAAAGACCAGTTTTGCTTCATTAGAACAGCTGTAACTTTGTGCAGAAGGACTACATTGACCACAATGCACTTGGAGGGGGTGCTGAGTCGTGTTGTACTTGAAACCCACAGCTGAAGGCTAGTGGTGAGGGTCTGTCCTGTTTCGAGTGTGGCCGCATTAATGTTGTAGTTGCATACAGTGGTTCACATGGTTCCCTTGCTAGTGTCTAAGCACCAGAGTGAGATAATGCTTGCTAAAGCACTCTGATGATCAGTTAAGAAGACACTGGTCTTTAAATGATCTGCTGTAAACAATTTTGGCACCCAATATCTATGTGCTGAACCGAAGAGCCCATGAAGTACGAAACAAGTGTCTGTGGCTAAGAAAATGAAAAAGTGGCAGAAACTGAAAGTTATCAAGTTTTGTTTCACTGGAAGAGCTACAAATTTGTTTTGAAGTACCACTTTGGCCAGAATGCATTGGAGGGCTAGCATTTAGACCACATATAGGGTGTACATGACAACTGTTCACTAATGTCATTGCCCTGGGGGTGGGGGGGGGGGGTGGGGGGGGGGTATTGAAAGGGGGAGTTGGAAGCAAGAATGCCTCCGAGTTCATATTTAAATAATACAACTTTTAATGCATGCCTCTGAATACACTGATATAATCTGCTGTACTAAGGTGAAGAGCTTCCTATGTAAAAAAAAATACAATCGTTTTACGTTTTGAAGAGACGTTATCATATTTTTTGTGATGTTTGTTGCATGATTTACATGGAAAACGTTTTCGCGGCTCTCAACTCTGCGTTATGGCGAGACCCACATTGAAAATAGGAAAGTGTGTTATATGTTTTAATCGTCAAGTACCTCTTTACCATTGCTGCAGTGCCATCTAGTGGCATTGTGATGTACAACACTTTAAAAATTCAAGTTTGAATGGCTATCGAGACAACTGCAGGTGGATTGTCTTAGCACAGCAGCATGTTCTTGCATCTCTTATGCAGGTGGTTGTAAGCACAGAATAGAAATGCAGGTAGCATATACCAACCAGTCAAAATACTGTTGTCTGAGAATCATTTGGTTGGTGTATTAAGAAAATTAGGCAGACCTTTATTTAGTTTCAGAATTCTTGCTGGTTTTTGATGGTTCTTATCTTCATTGGGGGTATACTAAAGCATGCATGTCTGCACCGAGCTCCCACTTAAGTTTTTGATAAGGGTGAATTATTCCATGTGGGGTTGCCCATGAGCTACGGTTTCTCTCTTGTTTTATATTCTGATTTTGGATTGTAAGATACTTGGTCCCATACCGGTGACCGCCCAATGTGCAATGCAAAAGGCATTGAATGATACTCTTCTTGCCGTAAGTAACCAGTAAAGCGCTTTGAGAGTGGGCCTAATGTAGTCTTGTCTATTTATGTGAAAGACTTGTCTTGTTGCTGTGTGTGATATAGAGCCGTTAGCATTGTCTGGGCAGGGTATCACTAGAACCAGTGATGCCTCTGTCTTGTGTAAGAGACCTAGATAGTGGAAGGAGATTTAACAATTGGCAGTAGGGAGGGGTGTAGAAATCTTAATTTACTTCTATCACCACCACCCTTCACGTTTTTAAACCTAGCCGGATGGCCCAGGAATACAATTTCGAGAGGGGACACATCCGAGATAGTTTTAACCTTTACTGCACTTTTTCTTCGGTGATCCCAAATCTTATTGTTTGTATTATTTTCCCCTCCCCTTTGCTCCACCCCAGGTGCTGGTCTGCACAAGGGGGTTAGTAAGCAAGCCCAATGATGAAGCATGTCACAATTTTGGAAGTGAGGGCAGTTTTTTTCCCACAGATCATGTGGCACTTTAAAAAAATACACTTTCTTACTCCTTTGGGTGTGTAATAATGGCTGAAGTGGACTCTAGAAGGACGGTTTTGTAGGTCCTTGGTGGTCAAGGATCTGCTGTGGTGTCTTCCATGTTTATGCCTTTAATTAGATGTTTGGTTCCCTTTCAGTCAGGAAAGTGAATGTGCATAGCTTAGGGTGTTTGTTCAATGTACCCAATTTCGGTTGGGAAGGTCTGGTGTTATTGCTGTTACTTGCCTTTAAGTAGAAGTAAGGTTCAAGGACAGACTGTTTTTGATAAAGTGATTTGCTAAAGTGTCTCAGAGTTCTTTAAATGTTTTTTTTGCTTATTGGGGTTTTGGGAGGTTTGGGGAATTCACTGTTTATTTTGAAAAGCTCTTGATTTGGCATTTAGCTTTACCAATGTATTGCCCACACTGATATTTCTTTGCCTTTTTGATGCAGGATCTTTTTAGATTTTGTATTGCCTTTGGAGGTGTGCTTTGTCTTTGGGGTTAAATGATTTCCTCCATATTCATTTGAGTGATCTGGTTTCTGTTGTCAGGGTTTTGTTTCGGAATTGTACCATTCATCCTTCCTTCGGTGAGGTTGTAGTCATATTCTTTTAAGAGAGAACACTAGGTCTAAATCATTGATTAGCCATTCATGGAGCTGTTCTATTGACATTTTGGGGTGATGACAAGGAAGCAGAGAGATTTGCTTGTAATATGTTTAGGTTGACATTTTTCTTTGGGTAGAAATGGTTGTATTGAATTCAGAGAGGGCTTGGTTTGCTGAAGGGAGATTGAACTTAACATTTCTTATGTGGTGGTTCCTCCATTTAATACAAGTGTTTCTTGTAACTGAGACGAGGCTCCTAAGTGTGAATTCATCATCTAGGGTGAGGCCTTCTGGGTGAGTTGTTCCAATGAACAATTGGTGAAAATCAAATGTTTCATGGTTAGTGAGTAGGCATGAAGTCTGGCGTAGTAATGGATTAACAAAACCTAAAGTTGAGATCCCTAAGGATTCAAAGTTTTTGCAGAGTCGAGGAGAGCATCTGGCAAGTGGGCTTGTGTGGGGGAGGACAATGTATGAGGAGGAGGAAGGAGCTCCAGAAAATTACAAACAAAATGCACTGCACTAGCATTGTTTCGCAATCCAAGATGGTCAAGTCTTTTATATATGATGTGGATAGTGTTATGTTACGGACCACAAGCCCCCCACCTTTTTTCCCATTTGTTCAAATTCTGAAGATGTTTAATCTTCCCTTAAAAATTGCTTAGAGTAGAATGCGTGCCACATCATTACATAGGATTTGTGGACCTTTTGCTGTGGGAATCACAAACACAGACTATACACCTGGGTTTGTCCCACAGTGCAATCTCCAACTCTGTTACCCCTAATGCTTTCTCCCCTGGTTACCGTTATTTTTTGCTGTTTGTTCATGTTTCCCTTGAAAGAGTAGTTTCTTTGTTTTAATTTTCAGGACCGACCGCAACCTGGATATGTTAAATGTGCTTTGACTTGGGGTAAGATTGTGAGCTGGTCTCACAGTACATGATTACTTGTAAATATATGTGCCCCACATTTGCAGTGACATGTGATTCACATCCACATGCGCAACACTGTTGATATGCATGGTGCCGTTCTGATTCTATATAAATTGCTTGAATAGCCTTTTTTGACACTTTGTTAACCTTTATTTTACAGGATTCAAGTAAATCCCTATATTTTAGGAGAGATTGCCAAAGGTCATCCTACATGGTGGTCACATCTTAATCCTAAAAGATTAGATAGGAGCCCTCATATCTCGTCCTGATGAATCCCATGGACCCTCCGGGCCGACACAGCAGAAACATGTTGACGACATGGATGGGGATGGGGTACCAAACCCCCAGGTCCTCACACTTTACTTTTAATACTAAGCAAACACCTAACAAATAAATTATATTTGGCGTTTGCATTAATTTTTAACCTCTCACTTTTTATGGCCTCCCCCACTTAGTTCTTAGAAGTACCTCCCTGTCTTCAGGTGAAGGCACGCTCTTTACCAAACGCGGTTTCTAGAGTGCGCGGACTGCCAATGATAAAGCATGACACCAGGTGGTGTGTGAGGATACTCCTTCACATTTTTTTAGAAGCCTGGCACCCCACATAAGTAAGCGTAGGGCGCCTGGTTTCATATATATAATCAGATATCTATTCAGGTTTAGCTTCTTTTGTGTGTACAAGTCAGGCAAAGAGCCAGAGTGTTAGGTAGAGCCAGAGACAGTTGAACGGTAGACATGCGATGTAGAGAAAAACAGGTGAAGAAAAGACTAGGGGCTTTGTAGGAAAGTAGGATCTGCTTCTTATGGTTACCCCCACTTTTTGCTAAATGTGATACTGTTTTTGTCTGACTGGGATTCTGCCAATCAGGATCCCAGTCTATCTGACTTTTCCTTAAACTGCTATGCTATGTACTTAGGTACACTCCAGATTGGATACTGGGGTGCCGTTTTCAGTCCCTATCATCTGGTACCCATGTACCCAGGGCATAGGTACCCCAGAGGCCTCCCATGGGCTGAAGCATGTATTATGCCACCCATGAGAGGCCACGCAAAATGGAACTACAGGCCTGCCATTGCAGCCTGTGTAAGTTGGTGCCTGCACCACTTACTTAGGATATAGGTTTACTATATCTAAGGGTCACTGTACTTAACACTTATAAGTCACCCCTCTAGCAGGCCTCTACAATCCTGAGGGCAGGGTGCTTGGTTCTAAGTGAGAGGCTGCCACTGCATGAGCAGAACACCCATGCAGCCTACAGAGTCCATTATCACGGGTTGTCAGTGAGCCAGCCATTTACGACATATAGAGTGGTATTATGTGATCGCGTGATGACCAACTCTAAAACGGCTGAAACAAACCCTATCGTGTTTGGTGTTACAACAGTAACAGGTGTGGGAGGTATGAATACCCCCACACCAGTAACCGGTGTGGGAGGAATGATTTCATCCCTCAGAAGTGAGCTTCGTGGGGTCCCTGGTCTTCCTGGTAACAGGCCCGACAGCACAAAATGGTTGCAGCTGACCTGAGACACATTTCTGTCCTCCTGCTGCTGAGCCAAGCTCGAGCAGGGGAAGGCAGAACAGTAGGCATCCTGTCACAGGGAGGTGTGACCACCTCCCAGACAGGATTCAGTGTATTAGGGCTGGGTGGGTGTGCTTGCAAGCGACTGAAAGTCTACATGAAGGGCACATTTGGTGTCCCTGGCATAGTTTAGTTCAAACTGATCCTGGGAGCCGTTGGCTCCCAGTCTGGCGCGAAACTGGACAAAGGACATGGGAGTAACCTCCCCACTGTCCAGACCCTCCACTGGGAGGGTCCCCTGAATCTTGCCAACCCTAATCCGTGGATACTTAAGGGCTGACCTGGCTGTAAGACCTAAGATTCGATGAGGACAAGATTCTGAACCAGAAACCACTGAACTTCGACCGTCTGGACACTCTGGACTTTGCTGGACTGCATTTGGGCCCGACTTCGTCTCCCTCTCAGTCTGAAGCATTGTCTGTGCCCGTGCACCATACAGGATCCATGCAGGACCTGTGGAGCATCAAGGACAGGACAACCAAAGATATCTCCCTTTGAGTGAAGGAGTCTCTCCCCTGCATTCGCAGGCACCGCAACACTGCTGTCTGTTCTGCTGACTCTGAGCTCCTATGGACTCTGAAGGCTTCAGCAACACAGAAGGTAGATTTCTACATCCTTCGTAGCCCGAGCTGCCCTCTCACCAAGTTTGAGGTCATAATCCCTTGTGGGGGCTGCAATACCCGAACACCTGTGCACCATGTACATTTGCAAGTGCATATGCTTGTTGGTAGTTCCCGAACAAGTGCATTGGGCTCCGAGTAGCCTTAACCTCTGGTACCATTTCCTATCAAGAACTCTGACCTCCTTGCACTGAGTGATCCGTGGGCACTTTTTTGGTTAAATCGCTTGAGGTCCCCTAGTGACTCCTGTTGCCTCCGGCCTGTGGGTCAACTTTGCTTTTCTTGGGCTTCCCTGGTTACTCCAGGTCTGCCCTGACTCCCCGGTGTTTGATGAGTCTTCTGGACCTTGCTAGTCTGAACTGTACACATCCTTGACCTTCTGCATCGGTTGCCGTTGCCAAGGCTTGTTGGTGCTCCAGCCAGACACCGACACCTCAGCACTCGACATCCTTTGTGGGACAGCGTGTATCCAGCTCCTGGTCATCCTCAACATCTCCTGGTCCTCGTGGCTGCAGAATCAAGGACTCCATCAATGCACCTGAAGCACCTGAAATCAGTGGGCATTCGTCTACCGAACCCCTGGTCACTCCTGAGTGTCTCAAACTCTGTCCCCTCTCCTTTCAGGTACTCTTAGACAAGAATCTATCTTTGGATTCTAATGGACACTTTTCTTCCTTCCAGCAGCGGCTCTTCTTTGAAGTCCTCTATTTGGTTCGACTGCCGTTTCCGACGCCACTTCAGACCTATGCACCCGGCTTCCCTGGGATAGGTAACTTGGGTACCTTAGTATCCACAGGTGGGGTGGCTCTCCAACCTCCTATCTTCCAAGCGGTTTCTTCGATGTCCTTAAACTCTAAATCTTCAACCGCGACTTTCCCATAGAATTGTATGGAGCACGCGGTCATGTTCCCACCCTGCACCCGTTCTCCGTGGGCTCCCTACTTACTCACCTTGTGCGGTTTCTTGGGGTCCCAGTGATTCTACGTCCTCTCGATACTGTCTTGACTCGAGTTGTGGTTGTTATTCCACTTTCTTAGTATATGGTTTGGTCCCCCCTGGGGCCCACTGTTTATTAGTGCTAGTTACTGTCATTTCTGTGCTTAAGTATTTTGTGCTTTGTGATTATCTCCATGTAGGAGATACTGTGTCATACTAGATAGTGTTATATTAATAAATACATATTCTTATAACTACTGTGTGGTACTTCTTTCATTTAACCAATACTATAAGGTTGCATTCTGGTAAACCAAGCTGCTTAACATTCCTTCAAGACTAAGCCTGAATTATGCTCTCCACAGCTACCACTTGGATAGCTTTCTAAGGGTTATCTTTGACCTGTTAAATCACCATTAGGGTTGTTTGGACTGATGCAAGGTGCCCACTTTTAATTAGTGGATAGCATATACCAGGCCAACTTCTCACAGGCCTTAGTTATGAAAAGTATCCCATAACTGGGGTGAAGCAGTGATGCAACACTTTTCAGTGCTCCATCTTTGTGACACCATGAATGTACCACATTTATTGTATGGCACTACATTTCGCAAAGATTTACGAATACATCAGGAATCCTGATGTATCTGTTGGCGCAAAAAATGGCGCATTGCTGCAGTGTCTGGAAATAGACGTACCTCAAGCTATGTCTCATTTCACATGGGGGCACGCCCCATGTGAAAAGTCCTGCGTCATTCCTTATACCTGCTTCAAGTAGGTTTAAGGTTTTGAAGCAGTGAATCCGTAGAAGTGATGCAGTGAAATCTCATAGAATGCCTAAAAATGTCTTTTGCACACATCTCCTGCAGCATCAAACTGGTATTTTTACAATTTTTGATTGCTTAGATATTCTCTTTTTCTCTAGGAACACTATGAATGTCTCTTTATTATATTCAGTTCATGGTCTACCCATTTCTTGGGGTAGTCCCTCATCTAGTCATCTCACGATCCACTGGATCTGGGCTGCCAGCTAAAAAGGTGTGATGTCTTAGCTTCCACACCCCTTCAGACATCAGCATTTTCAAAACATTTAAAATCACATTTAATGTCTGCTTTGACCCCATATGATATGCCTCAGTAGCATTTCTAAATCTCCAAACCATTTTGGACACACCCAAATCAGTAGATTAATACATTAATATCAAATTCTAGGCAACATTACCATTTTTGAATGGGCTATCTTTTCCATTACTGACAGTCCTCCAGTAATGTATGTTCCCTTTTAAAAATCTCATTGCAGCTCTAGGTTACCCTCCATTAGATCCTCTAATAATTGATTCATCCTCACCCCTTGGGTCCTAAAGGTATGTTTTTCCCACGTGATATTCCAATTCCATTCTTGCTTAGTTTCTGCTATTAATTCAGGATTAATTTTAAAAACAGTTTGTCTTAAGGCAAGGCCTTCAATATTATTCAGAACATGTGCACCAGTGGGTTTACTCCTACATTCCTTTTTTGCCTGAAACAATAGCACATCATCCACCTAACGAGATATGGTATGCGTTCCCTCTTCCAGAATGATCCCTTTACCTCTGTTCTCTACATGAATTACTTTAGCAATCAGCTATATGGCCAATACAAAGAGCATAGGTGAGAGAGGCACCCTTGCCTAGGGCCTCAGGAACTTCTGTTAGGGGTTGAGATCAATTTGCCTAGTCTCCCTCTGGTGATCAGGTTCCCATGTTCCAAATGTACTCCCCTTTGTGTGGTCATTTCTTGTGTTTCATTTTCTAGGACTCACCTGCTGGTAATTTTAAACTCTAACACTGGGACACTACCATCTAGTGCTCAGTGTCTGCTCTGAACACTGATTCAAAGTCAAAATTGGCTTACACCCCATTAGCCATATTTAATTTCACTATAAGTATATGTATTGTAATTTTATTATAAGACCATTGTATATTCGGTAAAAGCTACAAATACGGCATGTGAAATTAAATGTCACATGTGGAGTGAAGCTCTATATTGGCTTTGAAACCCTGAAACATGACACAGGCCTCCACTAAGGCCTCCTGCAGCCTTCAGGCTCCTGTCTTTGCAGACAGACCTGTAAAAACACTCTTTAACAGGTCTAAAAACCTGCTTCGAAGTGCTAAATAAGTCAGCCAATGAATGTTAGCATGTACAGGCAGTGAATAAATAATCAAGAGCTTCTTACACTGTATTTGGGTTTAGCTGATGCCATAGGAAATACTGGTACAGCAGATTAATTCACTATTTCTGAATTATCTAGTAGGAAACAGCTACAGTGAAAGTTCAGAAACTTTTCCTAACTGTTTTAAAAAACCAAATTTCTTGGTAAACATGTTTTTCTAACCAGCTAGATAATGTAACTTCTAAAAAGGTTCTATTTGTCAGAGCCTCTGTAGGCTAAAAAGCCATAGACTGTAATTGCAGCCCTTTTTGTCATGAGGTGTGACATTTATTCAAGGAGCATAACAATAGACCACTTTAATTGACAGGAATACCTGAATAGGCAGAGGTGACCCATCTGAGCTCAGCCGAATATTCAGGGTGAGGGCTGCTGCCCCTCAATTGGTACAAGAGTGTCATAACCTGCATAATAGGACTATTTGGGGTACATGTAAAAACGTTGTGACCTTGAATGGGTTTAAGCAGGCCTAGATCACCATTGTTGTTTCTCCCCTGTCTGGATATTAAAGGACCCAGATTTGTTTAACTAAACTTCTGTCTCATTTTATGTTGTGGATTCAGGGCCTACTTCAAATTTAATAGTAGTAATTTACATAGTACACCCATTTACAAATTTGTAATACAATTAAACAGGGGTGGCTCCTATGTTGGAGTGGAGGAAACATCACCCCACTGAAAATTCCTCCCCAAAGTCCCAAGGATGAAAAATAAAATGTTAATTTGTTATTTTATTTTATTTTTCAACCCAAGCCGAGCATCAGGAGGTGGAGGTGGGGGGGGGGGGGGGGGGCTGCTGAGTGACAGCAGCATGGAGGAGGGTGGGTTGGTTAATGCACTGTTTAAAGTGAGCATGTCTTTTTGGCCGGCTATCTTGAAACGGTCAGCCATACATGCGCAATTAAAAAGACTCTCAACCGTACTGTCTCAAGGCAGCTGGGTTGAGAGTAAGTGCAGACCTACAGAGCACTGTGGAGTGCCGAGTGAGGCCACTCCCACCAATCCTGGCTCAGTTCACATGCTGCATGTGAGAAGCGCCAGGATTGGGCTTGGGAGTTCCAGCATCCGGTTCAAGGAAAACAAGGACGTCGCGTCAAGTACGTTTTTTTATGTAATTTTCAGACCGCGCGTCCCCGCCTCTCCCTCCCTGTTGATGCCAACTGCCACTGCAATTAAAAAGTATAGTACTTTATCAGTATCTACTCGGACTATAATAACTTGCCCTGAATTTTATATTCACGTCATATATCAGTAGAATTTAATAAGCAGCTTTTGTAAGTAATGAAACATTCACTACTGACTTCTCAAAGAAGATAAATAAACTCACCCTTCCAGCAGTGTCCAAGGTGAGCTAAACGTCTTCTGCATGTTTTACTTTCCACAGGCTGCATTTCCTGAGAGCTTTTACGATGCAATTCCACTATTAGTGTTCACGGCCAGGAAAGCCTTTCTGCAAATGTTCTGCACTATGAAGCACACAGGATTTTGTCAATAGAGTGAAGTTTTTAAGAAGGGACACGTCACCAAGCTGTTACTGAAAAACATGAACACCCCAAGTTTTGTACTGTTTCATTAATCAGGTATCAGGTGCCGAACATTTAGAATGGGTCTGCAAATAATTGTTCAGCCACTATTCTGTTTCTGTGTGTCAGTTAAAAATGGTACCTCATAATACAATTTTGCAGAATCTTAAGTCTTTCTTCACCAAAAGTACATATCAGACATGTATTCTTTGTAGGCAACATGTTTAGACATATAACCGTTTCATTCCTGTGTCCTCTGTAAAGGTCACAGAGAGAAGTTGATTAGGTATAACCTACAAGAACATGAACAAGAGTTTCATTTGAAGACAGTGACATTTTGAATGCTTTTCTATATGTCTAAACAGTTTACGGGCAATGGGAGAGGGCCAGCTGCATGGAGCGTGACTGAGAAGCTAATCCGTCAGGCGACAAGGCTTGGCAAGGTCACCTAGTAAGCTCACGTTTGTCAAACCGAGTGCCAGAGTACATTTGTGTTTCTTGCATATAAAATAATTGTTAATCAGTTGCACATCTTTGTAAATAGGCATTGACTATTCCGTGCAGTAAAATCCGTGCATTCTGTTACCCTAAATATGCACTCATCTAGCCACCTACACTTATCTGTATTTTCACCCTCCTATGCATGGCCTACCAAGCACAGCTGTATAGAAACATTTTTACCACAATTTTTCAATTTTTCTATCTCGTATTCCAGTTAATTTGTAGGCGTGGGCTTTCCCTCTGTGGAATTCCGCGGAGTTACATAAAAACTCTGAAGAATTCTGAGATCAGTACATTGTGCTGCTCTCACTGATTTTTATCGCTGGGAGCTTGATCCACACTGCAAAATCATTGCTAATGGCATCACGTCAGAGAGTGCTGCTTCTTTGCTGCCACTCGAGTAGATTTTCTACTTGAGTGGCAGCTGTCTCAACTTGAAGGGTTGCAATCACCCGCATTGAGATAATCTCGCCGGGTGACATTCTAATGCCTAAAAATCCTACTAGGAGATGCAAATTCTCACTCGCAAACTTAACATTGATTGGCCTCATGCGAGAAAAAACTCTGCCACGCTGCAGTTGGCAGAGTTTTGCCTTAACTCCACGGTACACACATAACGCCGATTGGGCAAACCCCATGTCATCTGTGTAGGCTGATCATAATTTCCCCCAAAAATCTAATAGCAATTGGTGACAATGTTTTCAGCAGTCATGTTTTTTGCCCGGCTGGCAAATTTACAAAAGTGACATACAATTTCATTCATCAGATCCTTCTGTCTGGAGGGTTATATCGTTTGTTGGTTGTCTATAAACAATTGATCCCCAGGGTCAACAAAAGAGCTGCAGCCTATAAAGATTTTTCATTATGCACCAGCCATGCAGCAATTCATGTGGAAAAATGTAATGGACGAAAAATGGGTGTGAAGGAAATTGGTGCATTATTAAAATATATAGTAGACACTAAGGGCGTGATTTACCAAATCTCCACGCAATGCAGCGCAGCCCCCCGCGAGGCTGCGCTGTGTTGCGCGACAGGGAAGGAGCAGGAGAGCGCCATATTTTCAAAGATTTGGCTCTCTCCTCCACTTTCCCTTGCGCCAGCACTGATTACAGCTGCAGTGCGCCACGCACACACCTTAGCGCTAGGTTGTGTGTGTGAGTCTAACATTGGTTTGTACAGTAAGGGTACCCTTCCTGTACAAAATGCTATTCCTAGACACGAGGCAAAGCTTTTCACACTTTGTATGCATGCTGCACAGTGCAGCAGGGATTAAATGTCAGGAAAGGAAGGAGAAATTTCCTTGCGCCTAGATAAAAGGGTGCAGTTTTCTGATGCTAAACCCAATCTACTGGATTTACTAAATTGGGCTTAGCGTGAGAAACCTTGGGTGGTTGCATGGGAACGCCAATGCACCACCCTTGGTACGCCCCCATGGCGCAAAGTAATGCAAAGCAGCGCTATGCTCTACTTGACATTAATTTTACATTATTTCCAGCATTATACAAGTTTAGCGGTAGAAAGTAAATTAGGAAAAAAAGAATTTGCACCAATTTGCGTCACAAACACGGCGCAAAATCATAGTAAATCTCCCCCTTAGTTTAGGACTAGTGTGTTTTTTACACACTTCTGAATTTGGGGTTACCCATACTATCACGAGATTCCGTGGGCATTTGGCAAAATGTTTAACATTTTCTCAATCAAAATGAGCCCTTGTTGATAATATAGGTAACTGCAGAATTTGGATCTGAGCTTGTATGTCAACTAGGGAAATATACCACAACCAGACAGTTCTGAAAACTAGATACCAAGAGGAGGTGGTTCGACTTAGTTTGATCCTTCTAATGTTTCTTAACCAGAATGCCCTGCAAACCTTAAAGTTAGGCTAAAAGCACACATTTTGGGGATCCCAGCAGCTGCTGGAACGTTCTCTCACAGAAATGCAAGGAAAATGTGTGTCTTTTCCTATAGTTTGAGGAATCCCCTTGGTGTTTAGTTTTCAGAAATGTCTCGGTTCAGTAGTTTTCCTTGGTTGCTGGCTGGCCCGTGCCTGAATAGTGCAGCCATTCAGCATGCAGAGTGAGAGAATCTGGGATTTGCCCTCACCTCTCCCGTATATAAAAAGTGGGCCTAAAAGAATAAATATTTTCTCTTGCTTGACATGGGGATGTGGATGCTGTAGTCCCCGGGGGTGGGGGGAGAAAACCTGCAGTGGCTTCAGGGGTTTGTGTGTGGCTTGATGTCCAGACAGGCGGCCCCCATCACATTATTTCTTTCAAAAATAACCCTGGCATCGAGTTGGCTTTCTGCTACCCAGATGCAGATAGGTGGCAAACCCCAATTTGCCTCCCAAGGTGTCAGATACATTGCATTGCTACTTTTGGGATGGAGGCATGTACCTACCCCTTGCGTTTTCCACGATGTAGAAATACCTGGTGTCTAGTGGGCTTTCTATCCCTGATGGTGCAGACTGGGGATAAGCACCTGCAATCCACACCCCCGGGTGGATGGCAGAAACGTTAGATTGTTAGACCTATGTTAGCGGGGAAGGGGCTGTGCACCAATGTCTTGGTCGGCTGCTCCACAACTTTTAAAAAAATCTTTTTCCCTCTGGTTTACTGGTGGGGTTTCTTCCCTCTCCTACTGGCATTCAGATTGGGGTTAAACTCTCCAAATCCAGCCCCTGAGAAAGCAGAGAGACTGTTGCACTTGTTCTGTGGTGGGTGCACTGCTTGATGCTTGTTGAGCCACCCCTCTCCCTTGTTTTGTATATCGAGCCCCGAAAGCGCTTGCGCTGTCTGCAAGACCTGTTGTATTGTATTCTTTATGGTTTAACATTTTAAGGGGTTTTTATTGGCTGCTGCTTTTTACATTCAGAAATACAGGCTTTTTATTGGTGGTGCTGAGCAACTGTCCCTCCTTTGTGTGCTTGTGCGATTTCACTTAGTGACTGTGTTGTTTGGCCCACGTTGTTCCATTTCCAGTGCGATTCATATTTTCGGCATTCCGGTCACGCAGCGTGCTTTTTACAGTGCCCCTGGGGCACAAGCAGGGACCTTGTTACAATCCTCAGGCGGTAAGGACGGAGTGAGACTTATCTATTCTTTTGACCTCTCTTTATTTAGACACTTAGACAGACAACCATTCTCCGTAATTTGTGCAGGAGAACAGGCTCAAAACGTCTTTACCTCGTGTCACGCGGTTCTTGGATCCACTTGCTTGTAGGATGCTCGGAAGAGAACAAAAAAACAAACAAAAAAGAACACAAAGAAACCAGAGTCAGAGGTCTCTTTCTCAAGTGCTTATCTCTACGGGGATAGGGAGTGAGGTGATATGCACCAGCTGGCCACCAACGTGAGGGAAGGGGGAAAACAGGCAGGAGTACACACTGATGTGCAAGGTTCACTCGGTGTCGGTAACCCGCCTCTCCTTTAATGCCCGTAAACGGGCACCTACCTCTGCAAGCCACGCTCCTCCAGGAGCGTGGCAGGTCTCTGCGCGGTGTCGCTGTAGTCTTTGTTCTCGGTCAGGAACGGTGGACGAGACCCCCCGTGGCTCCGTTGTTTCCTTCAGGCTCCGGCGTCGGTGTCAGGAGGGACATCCGCTGGCTGGACTTGTAGACAGCGTCTTCTCCCGGCGTCTTCTGAAGTCCAGTGTACACACCACGTCTTCCGGGTTCTTCCTCTACTT
Organism: Triturus cristatus; assembly: GCF_964204655.1. Lineage (NCBI taxonomy): Eukaryota > Metazoa > Chordata > Amphibia > Caudata > Salamandridae > Triturus > Triturus cristatus. Next base: position 317,639,151 of record NC_140580.1, on the reverse strand, counting down.
CCTTTTTTCCCAGCCTTTCAGGGAAGACGCTATACGTTACACACTCCCTCGGGGCGGGGCTAGCCACAGATACCTGGTGCTTCTTAAAAGGCCCGTAATCCTGTGGTAATACATTGTAGGTGGTCGTCACAAGACTGTTGTCCTGTAAGGATAAAAAAGGCATGGCGTGATCAGGGAGGGTATCGTCCTGTAGTTCATGCATTGGGATCTGATTTACGGTCTCGTGAGACATCCCCCCACCAGTCTTTTCCCGTTCGGGGAAACAGGGAATCCGAGACAAAAAATCGGCATTGCCATTCGCGGTGCCCTTCCGATGTCGTACTTCGAAATGGAAGGGTTGAAGGGAAAGAAACCATCTTAATACCCTAGGATTGTTTCCCTTGTTTCGACTCATCCATAGGAGAGGAGCATGGTCAGTGTATAGCGTAAAGAAGGAGCCTTCCAAATAGTATCGTAGCTTTTCTACTGCCCATTTGAGGGCGAGGCACTCTTTTTCTATTGCTGGGTATTTGCGTTCTCTAGGGAAGAGCTTCCTGCTGATAAAGAGGATGGGACGTTCTTCCCCTGTAGTTGACATCTGGGAGAGAACAGCCCCCAGTCCTATATCCGAGGCGTCAGTCTGGAGAATAAAAGGTTTGGTAAAGTCAGGGGACACCAGGACAGAGCAGTTATAGCCGATTTTAATCCTAGAAAGGCCTCCTGGGCTTCTAGGGGGGGATTGATCAGATCTCTGGTTTTCGCTTCTTTCCTTAACAGGTATGTGAGAGGGGTAGCTATATCAGAATATCCAGATATAAATCTGCGGTAATAGCCTAACAGACCAAGAAAAGCCCTGACTTCTCTTTTAGTAGTTGGGAATGGTGTATTAATGATGGCTTTAGTCTTCTCCTCCTGTGGTTCAATGATGCCCTTTCCTAAGAGGTACCCTAGGTATTTTACTTTTTGATAGGCTACCTTCGATTTTTTTGCATTAATGTGAAGGCCAGCTTCTTTGAGGGCATGAAGCACCTGTCGACAATGTACAATGTGTTTTTCCCATGAGGGACTGAATATTACAATGTCGTCTAAGTAGGCAGAAGTGTATTCTCGATGCCCTTTTAGAATGGTATCCATGAGCCGTTGGAAAGTGGCAGGGGCCCCATGTAGCCCGAAGGGTAGTACTGTGAACTCATACAGCCCATTTGGAGTGGCGAAGGCGGTCTTTTCTTGGTCTTCCTTCCGTAATGGCACTTGTCAATAACCTTTGGTTAGGCTTAGTGTTGTTATGTATTGGGCCTCTCCTAGTCTTTCTATTAGCTTATCAACCCGTGGTAAGGGGTAAGCATCGAGTTTAGAGACTGCATTAACTGCTCTAAAATCAATGCAAAATCTTATTGAGCCATCTGGTGTTGGAACTAGCACTATTGGAGAAGACCAGTTGCTTTGTGAATGGCGTATAATACCCATTGACACCATTTTCTCTATTTCTTTTTCTATGGCTGTTCTTCGGGCCGCTGGTATCCGGTAAGGACGTTGTTTGACTATCTCACCTGGTTTTGTATGTATGGCATGTTCCACCAGGGATGTTCGGCCCGGAAGATCAGAAAAGATATCAGAAAAGGGAAGTAACATGTTCCCTAGGTCAGAACTCTGAGAGGTGGTAAGGGCCTTATTGATGTCAAGACTCCCCAGTGTGGACAAAGGGGGGAGATCGCAACCCTGTATGAGGTTGGCGGACTTGGGAGGGGGCCCTATCCATTTCTTCAGGAGGTTTATATGATATGTCTGTGTCTTTCTGGGACTTATTTGGATAGCATAGCTGGTACGTCCTATGGTTTTTATTATTTTGTATAGATCCTCCCAAGTTGCTTTTCCTTTTGCCAGGACAGAGGGGGCAGATACCAGGACCCAATCACCTACTTGCAGTTGTCTCCATCGTTTTCCCTTATCATAAAAGGCTTTTTGTTTTTGTTGAGCTTTCTCTAAATTGGAATATGCTAGGTCCCGCAACTTCCCTAACTTTGACTTTAAAGCATTGGTATACTCAAACAGATTAGGGGGTATCCCCTACCTTTTCCTATTCCCATGCCTCCATTGTCATCTCAGTGAGTGTTCTGGGTTGACGGCCATACAACAGCTCAAAAGAGGAGCAACCAAGACTACTCTGTTTTTGTCCTCGAACGACAAAAAGGGCAAGGGGTAGGTCCCATTCCTTTCCTTCACTAACCAACATTTTTTTGAGTGTTAGTTTGAGAGTTCCATTATATCTCTCACAAAGACCATCTGTTTGAGGGTGATATACTGAGGTCTTAATATGAGTTATGTTCAATAGTGTACACACTTGTTGCATAAGGCGTGATACGAAGGGTGTACCCTGGTCGGTCAAGATTTCTTTGGGAAACCCCACCCGAGAAAAGAACTCCACCAACTTCTCTGCAATGGTGGAAGTATTTGGGAACCGAAGAAGAAAGGCATCAGGGTATCTAGTCGCATAATCGACAATTATCAGGGCATACTGGTTTCCCTTCCTTGATTTAGGGAGAGGTCCGATAAGATCCATTCTGACCTTCTCAAATGGGGTTCCGATTATGGGAAGAGGCTGTAAAGGCACGGCAGGGGGCCGGTATGGGTTTTTCTTCTGACATATCTCACATTCCTGGCAATACTTAGCGATGTGAGCATGTATACCAGGCCAGAAGAAATATTTCAGTATGTTCTCTCTAGTTTTCACTGCTCCACTATGGCCGGCAAGAAGGTGCGAGTGGGCAAAAAACAGTACTTGGTCCTGAAAACTTTTGGGGACGAGTAGTTGTGGCTGGTCCCCCGGTTTTCCTACTCTATAGAGGAGGCCATTTTGTATCTGAAAACAGGGGAAGGTTGAGGCGGACTCGTTCTTTTGTGCTTCTTCCCAGGCAAACCTAAGGGTTGGGACATTACTTTGGGCGAACCGGAAGCTACGGTCAGAGGACCACGGTGTTTGCGCTAATAGGTTAGGAGCAGTCCTACTATTTGCTACTGCGTTACTGAACCAGAGCAAGAAGCTGGGATTATCGATTCCTATTATGGCGTGTCCATGACCCCAACCCTAGAAACCTTAGGGGGATGACCCGGTAGCTCTATGGTGATTTCAGCTATAGGGTAAACCTTGACGTCCCCATGCACGCACCATATAGGCACAGGGGTGCCTGAAACCAACTGGCTTTTTTCTACAAGGCGGGAATGAACAACTGAGTGGCGACACCCCGGATCTAAAAGAGCAAGAACCCTTTTTTTGTTCACGGAAATACTTACATAAAAGCTGGTCCCAAATTCTTCCGAGTATAGTACACTTTTGGGAAGGTAACTAATGTCCATAGGCTCATCAGGCGGATTCTTCTGTGTGAAGAAATAAGCGATATGGTCCAGCTACCACACTCAAAACATTGGGGTCCACGGGATGGCAGGATTTCGATCTGTGGACGGTAGGGTTTAGGGAGAGACTCGGTGAGGGCTTAAGGGTTTTCTTTTCGGGTTTTGTTGCAGGTATTGGTTTTTGGGTCTTCTCGGGGTCCCAAGGAAAGGAGCGGGTTTGTGCCCGGGAAAACGTGGTAGCCATCTCAATGGCTTGCTCGACAGTTAGATTGGTAAGCTGGCGTAACCATTTCTGGGTGGGATACGGCAAAGCCTCCAAATACTGTTCTAAATATATAAGAGCCATTATGTCTTCTTTCGTATTCTCGTGGGGCTTTAGCCATTTGTCAGCAGCAGCTTTTAATTTAAAGAATAGGGTCTCAGGGGTATCTCCTGGTGACCATCTTTCCCTGCGGAATTTGAGCCGATATGTTTCCTTGTCCATACCAAGATGATCGAGTATGAGTGCTTTGATGGTTCCATAGGCAGCATTACAGTCCTCGTTCGCTATTTGGTATGCGGCCTGGGCTTCCCCTGTTAATAGGGGATCCAGAAAGAATGGCCACTTAGCTACAGGCCAACCGCATGCACTTGCAGCCCTTTCAAAATTTAAAAGAAATGCATCAGGGTCTTCCCCAGGTACATATTTTTTCAGTGATATATGGGCTGACCCTGAAGACCCTTGAGGAAACTGTAACCGGGTGGTTAGTTGTACCTGATCTTCAGCTACCTTATGGATACACTCCACTTGTTGGGTGATGGTCTCTTTAAATAAGTCTCGTTCGGCCCGAGCCGCAGACAGTTGTCTTTCTAGGGCCCACTCTAGTTTCTCTTGTCCTTTAATCAGCTACTGGACCAGGTTCTCTATTATTATTCCCTAATGGAAGTGTGCCCGCATTCTCCACCACGTGTTACAATACTCAGGCGGTAAGGACGGAGTGAGACTTATCTATTCTTTTGAACTCTCTTTATTTAAACACATAAACAGACAACCATTCTCCGTAATTTGTGCAGGGGAACAGGCTCAAAACTTCTTTAACTTGTGTCACGCGGTTCTTGGATCTTCTTGCTTTTAGGATGCTCGGAAGAGAACAAAAAAACAAACAAAAAAGAACACAAAGAAACCAGAGTCAGAGGTCTCTTTCTCAAGTGCTTATCTCTACGGGGGTAGGGAGTGAGGTGATATGCACCAGCCAGCCACCAACGTGAGGGAAGGGGGAAAACAGGCAGGAGTACACACTGATGTGCAAGGTTCACTCGGTGTCGGTAACCCGCCTCCCCTTTAATGCCCGTAAACGGGCACGTACCTCTGCAAGCCACGCTCCTCCAGGGGGGTTTTGGGGGGTTACCCCCCCCAAGAAAATTTTGAAAAAAAAGAAGAAAAATCATGCATTTTCCAGCAAATTTGAGAAAGCAGGAAGGTTAATAAAGCAATTGTGAAAGTGCAGTTATTACATTAATAGATGGCATAACATAGGTAGCTGCCCAGGGCGCCAGACTTTCAGGGGACCACTGATAGAGCCAACTCTGTTCTGCAGAGAGCCTTGTCCTGATGACCGTGAATAATTATTAAATAGATTTTTTTTAAATATCGTTTTCCTTTAATATATTTGTTAATGTGGTTGATGTATGATTTTCTATTACAACATTTTCAGAGAAAGTGTATGTTTGTGCTTCATGCAACATCTATAAAAAGTTGCTTTTAGATCAAAACAGGTCCTGAGATATGAGAAATGGCAGGGTGTCACGGAGACTACTTTCAGCAATATCAGTGAGCTGCTGCTGCTGTGTTACAATACTGAAAACCCAAGTCACTGTCCTTGAATATTAGATGTAAACGAAACACATGTGGAGTTTGGACGATTTTGCCGGTGCACTGACAGTGACCTGGCCAAAGAGGGCAAGAAAGAGCTAATATTGGATCATAAATTCAAAGGGTTCCGAATAAGTGCCCCCAAAATACGTTTGACACAAGGCCGCCAAATCCCTTAAGATGTCCATGAACCAAGCAACCATTCCCATTGTAAACCGTTGCTTAAGAGCAGTGTGGGCAGTCCCTAGATAAGACACCCCAGGTACCTGAACATTTGAGATATGTTGAGTGACCGAGGTGGCCTCCACTGCTCTCGCTATCTCAGCGCATCACCTTTACACCCAAATGAGCCGTCTCCAACTACACGCACAGTAGATCACATGCACGCGAACTTTGAACTGTCATGGACAAGGGTATTTCTCAGCACTCAGTGCGTCCCAGGCACGGCTGCCCCACCACTCGGAGGCCCATCCAGCTCACTCGCTGCTCTCCATGAAAATGATGCTTGTAACCGCTGCTCTGCATCAGGGCTGCCCAACTTAACACGCATCTGCATACAACGAACCTCAGTGGACTTGATCAACATGTTCATGGGTTATTCTGAAAAATCACGCTGAAACGTCCCTCCTGAAACCACTTTGGACACCCTTGCCTAGAACTCTAATCTCATCCTACTACTCGGTAGCGGCTTCCTATAAAGAATGAATATAAAAAAATAAACAGTACACACCCGTAAGACTACACTCTCTCTCCTGGGCCCAAATATACTAAGGTTTTGCATAGGCGTTCTTTGAAGAAAAGCAGTGCAAACGGGCGCTGTCGTCGACTATATGCTTTAAAGCCCTGTGGGCGCTCGTGCAAAACTATGCAAATGTGGGCCGTAGTGTTAACTCTTGGAGCTGCTGCAGGCCAACATCTGCCAACCTCTTTACCATTCCAGGAATGCAGAAAGTTGCATGCGTATGGGAAGCGCGGGGAACGTTTTCATCTACAGCATTCCCCGTACAGTGTTTTTACCGACTCGTCTTTAACATACATGGAATAATATTGCTATCTATGGAGCACGCACGCTAGTTTTGAAAGACAATTTACTTCTTTAAAAAAAATCCGGAGATTACACCGTAGAGCGGAGGGAATGTAAGCAGCATTAAGGTGAGTGCTTGAAATGGAAACCTATTAAATATCAAATTTGGATACATCTTGGAAATTCATCCATTTTTCTCCAAACATCAGCTCACGAGTTCTGAAATTACATACATTTTTGTGTAAAGTACACATGTATTATTTCGACCAAGTAACAGCTTTAAATTCTGTAAATTGTGCAGCACAGAGGAGGGCTACTTACAGGTAGGAGGAGAGCTACCGGTAACTCACTGGCTACTATTTGGACAAGCCTGGTGCGGTGGAATCACAGTACAACAGAAAGCTGAGTTTAGTGAGTGTTTTAGCGAGAAACAGTATTTTTCCTCTCATATAGCTGTTCATTTTCATTCTTGCAGTCCTGTACTTGCCATTATAAATGCAGGACTACAAGTCCCACAATGCAACGAGGTGTGTATGCTTTAAAGCTAGGACAGTCTGCAACCCTCTCACATCACAGGGCATAGACTAAATGTTCTGCTCTCCTAAAGTGTACTTCTCAAGCTTCCCATGAGTGTGCATGGAAGGGATAGGTTATAAAAAATAAAGCATTTGCATTATAGTGGTCAGAAATGTACATTAGTTGCACTAGCGCATTCCAAAATGTAGAAAAAGAACTTCACGTAATGTCTGGCCAGTGAACAGAAGATATTGACAAGGGCTGTCTTTTTTATAAATTATGGTTCAACCTCCGAAGCACTTCTCTTACAGACTGGGCGCTTAAGGTGTTTGCACTTTATCCACTTTAGAGAATACACAGTTGCCAAAACAGCGCCCAGAGAAAAACCCGGACCAGGCAACAGGATATGTGATGCATTTAACGCTGGAATGTAAACACTTCATTTGGAAAAAAAAGTAGGCTGCAGGTGCTGCTTGGGCAAATAAAGCGATTGCATTTTAATGATAAAATGCAAGCAATGTTCCTGATGTTAGGCGCCAGGCAGACGGGCCTTCCTCTGGTACAGCAGGACAAGAAGAGCTAGGGGGCATGGCCCCCACTTCCCAATCAGCTCCACCACTTACTAGCGCTAAGGCACCCTAATTCACAATATTTTCCAACTAACAAAGGTCAGTGACTTAGGTACTCAATGCTGGCGTCTGTGAGAAGCCTGCAGTGCACAGTTTAATGTCACACTTCGAAACCTATTGCAGAATTCAGTCATTAACAATCCGGTCTTCTACAGTGGTGCGAAACGACAAATCTGATGTAGTGAACGCTGTATAAAAAAATATTCAAATTACAATAAACATTTTTGGATAGCGCTCGTGGCCCTGCTGGGCAGTAAATAACAGCTGCTACTAAAGAAGGCACTTTTGAACCAGTCTGGTGTACACTGCGCAGTGCATTTTTGCAGAATAAACGTTTACAGAAGTTCACCGTTTTTGGATGTGTGACATTTGGCAATACTTTGGTACTATATCGAATAACTGCGTGTTTTGCATTATCCTCCATTCGGGTTCTCCCCTAAATCTGCTTCACCACTAGTTGCGCCAGTCTCACAAAGAAATGACAGCCTGCACGCGCCTCCCTTCACTCTCTCTAGTACTGATGCTGCATAAGGTGCTTGGAATGAGGCTGCATGGATTTTGAAGTACACCACTATGTCTGGAGTGGAAGAGAAACCGGAAACGAGGGCACACATGTCTGTTTCCTAAGAAACGTGATGCAGAAGTACATCGCAGAGGACAATAGTTGAAGTACTTAGGCCATCATCAGGACAGAGTCTCGGCAGGAGAGAGATTTTATTAAAATTATTAATATGGTTAAATGTAGCATCTGCTTCCATTTATCCTGCATATGTTTATATTTTTAGGATAGTTGAAAGGGGCCGCCAGCACATTTATCCGGCCTCTTCTCCTTTAACAGCTCTTAGCTGTACACTGGGTAATAATATCACCATTGTCTGGGAGTGTGGAAGGCATCCAAAGCAGATTTAGACAGTGATAAGAGCATGGTAAAGGCTAATTGTTTTATCAGTTTTACTTAAGGAGTGAAGTGCAGTCACTGTGTCATGTTTAAGACTCGTGATTTTTATTTTGAAAGTTATCAAGATTATTTGAGCCAATAAAAGTCTGTGTGCACGCACCTTCATGTATCGATTACGGAAGGCTTGGGTGCGGAGGCCTAGGCCCTGCCGCGTCACGATGCGAGCAGAGGTGCCTTCCACTGGCCCCCACCCAGGACCCCCCCAGAACCCCCTGCCTGGTTCCACTGTGCAGATGCGCTCCCAGACAGGTGAATGGTGAATGCTAAATGGGTTGCTCCCTGGTCAGCCAGTAGAGCAAAACAAGATTCTTTGGAAGATGGATTCCTAGAATCTCCACGACAGTCTCAAGAGAATGACATGTAAAATGTAAGTATGTTAGAGGTTGTTAGCTGCTGCTAGACAGTTGACTGAGCGCAGGTGCCGTTGCTATATAAATAACGATACGATAATGTGTACAAATAATAACACTGGCAACAGCTTTGGATGGCAGCCCATCTTGCAAACATACTTCCATCGGAGGGACCTGTGTGGATGCGCCTCTCGGGGTCACCGGGGAGTGTCCTAGCGGACGATGTCACTCTTCTAGGCACTCGGCAGCCTCCACAACCCTCAAGAACACTACAGTCCTGCGGAAGGCAGTTGCGGCTCGTGGGGTGTCGCGGGGGGGGGGGCTGGGGGGGGTGTATCGCGGAGGTGGGGGGGGGAGTTTTGAAATAAAATTAAAAAATCCTACCTGAGCAGGTCGGCCCGCTGCCTCGGGTCCGTTGGCGCAATGGCGCCTACACTCGGGAACAGCCATGCACACATCACTGACTGCTTGCAAGTGGGCGTGCAAAACCCTCTCAGCCAATCCTGGCGCTGCTGGCAGCGCCAGGATTGGCTGGGGCACGTTTTACACTCCGCCCGCCTGCCCATTAGGAGACCGAGGTTTGAGCCTTTGCTCAACCCTCGCTCTCCTAATGGGCATGCGCCAGAACTGCAAACACAAGTGCGCATGACTGGGCACGGTGCAAAAATTCGTCCTCCATACCCACTCATGCGCACTTGTGCATTGTGCTGCTCCTTGCCCCTGGTGACGGTCTGACTGCATGTCAGTCAACATGACGCCGGACCGCCCACGGGTGGTCTGACGTCATGCTGACTGACATAATTGTCAGTTGTTCAGTCCAGCAAGCTCCCGTGAAATTAAATAGTTTGCCCTGCTTTATTCCCTCACCCGGGCGTTTCTTTCGCTTTCCGGGGCTTCTTCTGGTCGCGCGCTCCGGCTGCCGGGTTTCCTGTCACTTGTGAGGCTCGAAGAGGTTAAAGGGAAGAAGAGAAGTGGGCAGCCGCGGGTCCAAGCAGGGCTGGCTGGTGGGGCTACGCCCCTACGCCCCAATGGACGCACCGCGGCTGCTGGTGCTTCTTAAAGGGCCCGTAATCCTGTGGTACTACGTTGTAGGTGGTCGTCACAAGACTGTTGTCCTGAAAGGATAAAAAAGGCATGGCGTGATCAGGGAGGGTATCGTCCTCTAGTTCATGCATTGGGATCTGATTTACGGTCTCGTGACAGACCTACTAGAGTGTTCCTGTTTCAGCACACACTCTACGGTCCCCCCAGGGCACAAGCAGGTATCCACTCCAGTGAGCCTTTGTTGTTGGGGAAACCCGTGCGCTGAAGAGTTTCCCAGGGACCGGCATGTTTTCTAAAGACTCTTGCTACATGCATGGTGTGCGCTAAGTCCTCCAAGCCGCCTCCTTACATCACCACCACATTCATTAAAAGTTTTTTTGTTTTTTGTTGCACACCTCGTTTTATTTAAATTTCTTATGCTTGTTTTGTATGTTCATGGGCTGTTTCACTCATTGGTTGGAGTTTCCTTTCTGCGTTGTTTTATACGTCCGTTCTTCAGTGAGGAGTCAAGATTACTGTACGTTTTATCTTGTTCACCGCACAATCTATTTAGTTTAATGCACATTATCTTGTAACTGGAAACATTGAAATTCACTTCACATTTTATATGTTATATCGCACGGTATATTTTACCATGTTTTTTTCACATTTTGTTTGCTTGTTTGTAACTGACTGTAGTGAGCAGGGGGCCGCAACTACGATCCCCAGGATTCCAGCAATCATGTGATCACTCTCGGTTTCGGCATTAGCCATTCTGCTCTAGGAATCATTTTCCAGGACTCGCCCCCTCGTGTGATCCCCATGGTTGGAGCCGCACGTTCAGTCCTAAGCGTAGCCCCTCATTGTGCACACCCTGCCAACAACAGGCTGCTCCTGTTGATGGTGGCAGGAGGGGAAAGACGCACTGCTGGAAGGCATACCACAAATGGCTTGTGATCCCGGCTGTTGTCGGCATATGGGAGAGAACGCGCTGCTGTGTGGCAAAATTGTTGCCAGCTGCCATAGGGTACATTTCCTGAAGGGAGGAAGTAGCCCGCTGGAGTGCTTGAACTCTCCCTTGCCTGCCTTGTCTTGTGTGCTAGGGTGCTCCTGCTGGTGGCGGCAGGTGGGGGGAAGACCCACTGCTGGAAGGCATACCACCCGTGGCTAGTGATTCCCACTGTTGTTGGTGTGCAGGAGAGAACGCGCTGCTGCGTTGTGACATACACTTAATTTCATTCTTACATTTTGTCTGCTTATAGTTATATCTAGATTTGCTGACCCTCTGTCCCACTATTCTACCATCTTCGACAAAGAGACAAATGGATGCAGTTCTGAACTCAAGGGGACGGCTTCCCATCCGCCAGTGTATATCTCGCCTACTCCATAACCCTCATCACTTACCAGAATCTGTAGGTTTTAGTTCGTTCAAACCACAGCTGCAGCGCTTACCGGGGTTGCTCATCTAAACCTCCCATACAATTTTCCATGGAGTAACACTTTGGTTATTATGGTTATGGGCCTGGGATGGTATTTTCTCTCTCACTGTTTCACTCACTTTCGCTCTTTTGTCTCTCCTCTCACACACACCATTTCCCGCTCACTCTCTTTCTTTTTTCTTTCTTTCTCTGGTTCACATCATAACTATGGGCAATGATATGGTGGTATGTCTCTGGCCCTTTTTGCAGTGTTGTGGACTGTGGCTGGTGATATTACTTCAGCCGCAGGAGAAATGTGGACTGTGAATAGTGTATTCCCTGTCCTTCAGCAGTACTGTCGGCTGTTGCTGTCTCACTGGCCATCGTCAGACACCTGGTGTGAATTTTGATTTTCAACATACATTTGAGGAAGTAGTCTACTGCAGTACATTGGTGGGCAACTTGGAGATTATGGTTTGGCTTTGCATTGTCTCACCTGCACTTGTAGTACTTACTTTTGTGTGTTAGTTGTGACTACGTAAGCTGTTTACCCAGACATGTTGTCAATTGTTTTAATCATTTGTTATTCTGAACAATGCAATTGTGTAAGTAGTGTGGGATCTTTTGCTTTTAATTAAGCTCTGCTGTGAGGTTGGTATATCCCTAGTTTGTGCTTTGAGCTACTGCAGAACAAAGTAGGTGATTCTGATGCTTTGTCGCTAAGTGCCTTCTTTACAATAGCCTGCACTCTGCATCTGCTTAATATAGGGAACATACTGTCGCTTCCGAGAATGCCTTACAATTTAGTGCCAGTGCCTACAGAAAAGCAAGCACCCTCAATCAATACTAAAGGTATCACTTCTGACTCCACTGTATTATAATGTGAAAAATAGCTTATTTCAAAATCTACAGTTGTGAAAAATAGGTAATATGGACAGGTGAAATGTCCCACTACAATACACAAACACTATAGTTTTTGCGCCTCCATGGAACTTCTTAAGGCACCTTTATAGTGAGGTTGTTAAAACGTAATTACCATACATACTCTAGTACTGTTCTTCAAGTATTTATTAAGTTCAAGCAGATGACCACTGACCCATACAGGCAGCTGGGCACAACTGATTCCAAATTAGAAACATTCCCCACAGCCCAAGGTTGTACACTCTGCTGTCATCGGTGACCACTTAGAATGTGACAGTCTCCCAGCCAACGATATCCTAGACCAGATTCCCCCCCTACATACACAATGCTGGTCAATAGATCATAACATAGGTCTAATACCGTGATAACTTTTAAAAAAAATTGTTCAAGCTTTAATGGTAGCCCTCAACTGGACACCCAGGTATTACTGTTGTGGCTTTGCTATCTATTACCTCCTAAAAAGACCACATACCACTCAACAACATGAAATACCATTCCACATAATTACACTCCAAAACACAGAATCCTACTCCAAAATTGCAAAACAATCAGTACCACATAATTACTATATACATAATTCCACAACACACCATGTCACATTATTCCAATACACACATGACTGCCATTTCTAATGCCAATAGCACCAGCAAATACAAGACCTATTGCATAAGTACACAACTTTGCCATTTACAATGCTAGTAGCTCCAACTGCAACAAATGCGAGACCTATTGCATTTCCAATGCTTGTTTTACTTTGTTCCCTGGTGTTTAGTCGGGTTTTTGCCCAGCTGATAAGGGCAAATTGGGGGTAAACTTCCACAATCCCCCATAGGGAGGCAGAGAGACATCTGTGCCCATTCAGCGATGGGGAATCTGCCTGCTGTCTGGGTGGGCTCCACTACACCTCTTTTCTTATTCTTTTTTCCCTGGTGTATGTGGGCTTTATGCCTCCACAGGGTGCAAACTGGGGGGTATACTGAAGTTTAAGAAAGGATATCCCTCTGGTTCCTGCAGTAGAGGAATTCCCTGTCTAAGGTGCTTTGACATGACCTTTATGCCAACAGTGCCTGTCTAAGAGCCTCATTGTTGGGGAGATTAAGCCATTATCACCCAAACTGTTAATAAGAAACCTCATTATGAGTGACACACTAAAGCCAATGACATTGGGTTTACGGAAGTCTGCGGTACCTCCATGGATCATACGTATTTCACCATGAGATAAGTATAAGCAAGAATTTGTGTGGAAAAACAGATTCATGCATGTTGTCCTCCAAAATCGTGTATTCTAATTTCAGTCCCCTGCAGTTATTATTGACTCAAACATTGACAACTCTTTGGAGTGGATATTGATCATGAAGAGATACCACTTGTAATATGATTAAAGGATTCCCCATGTAATTAGAAGTTGAGAAGTTGAGTTATAAGGATGTAGAGTGAAAAAATAGCTGCTGTGCCAAAACCAGGACTATTTTTCATGATTCTTGCTCAGGTCACAGAAGATCACCTCTTCCCTGTTACTGTGACACATGGCAAGCACTCCCAAGTGGGCAGTGATGCTATGTGGTTTAATAGTGTACTGACACCTGAACTGTTAGGGGTGTATTTATTACAACAGAACCTGAACTGTGGCCTCCACAGAGAGATGGACGAGTGATTAGTCTATGATGATGCTAACATATCTTGTAACTCTGACTACACAACTGGTCTTTTGAACGAGAAGATGTCAATCCTGAAAAAACTTTGATGCCTTCCTAGAAATTCTTGATTCTTATGAATGGAGTTCTGAGTGCAGTAAGTGCAGAGCCCATCTATACCCTGTCCAGCACTCCTCAGGAGAGGCAAGGATGTGATGTTTGTCAAGAAAGGATTGATTTGATTTGATTTGATTTCTTATAGAGCGCCTGAATCACCCCCTCGGGGTATCTCCGCACTGTCGGATTGCTGCTACCAGTCACATATAGAGGAGGGTTAGAACAGTAGGGTTTTAAGGTTTTTTATAAACTGTAAGTAATCCAGACAAAGTCGGAGGTGCACTGGTAGTGCATTCCAGAGGGTTGGGCCTATGTGGGAGAAAGCTTTCCCTCCCAGGCGCTCTTTCCTATAGCAAGGAGTGACAAGGAGAGATTTGGATCCTGATCGGAGAGATCGGGTCGGCAGGTACTTGGTCAATTTGTTCGTTAAGAAGCTGGGGCATTTTCCATTAAGGGATTTGTGCACAATGCAGCAAATCTTAAACTTAATTCGCATTCGTATTGGAAGCCAGTGTAACTGTCGCAGAAGGGGCATAGAAGAAGTTCGCGGGGACGGTTGGCTACCAGACGGGCCGCGGTGTTCTGAACTACTTGCAGCCTATTCAAAGATGCTTCATTTGCTGAAATCATCAAGGAATTGCAATAATCTAGCCGGCTTAACACTAACGTCTGGATGATTGTTTTTCGCGTGTGTAGAGGCAGAAAGAGGAATACCTTCCTTAGAAGCCCCAGCACATGAAAATATGACCCGACCATCGATGTCACATGCTCTTTCATAGTCAACTTTTGGTCTAAACGGACACCCAAGTTTTTTGCTACTAATGTTGGCGTGGGTGTGGTGCCCATTTCCTCGGGCCACCACACAGGAGACCACCTCAACATTGCCTTGCCAAACTGTATTAACTCTGTTTTCCCTGCATTGAGCTAGAGAAAATTATTTCGCATCATCTTACAATGGAGCGCATACCCTCTGCGAAGATTATTTGGGCATTGGGATTGTTCCTGTCAAACGAGAATAGAAGCTGGGTATCATCAGCATAGGACATAGGAACAAAACCTAAGTTCTTTAGGAATCTTGCTAAGGGGGCAACATAAATGTTGAATAGTGTGGGACTCAAACATGAGCCCTGCGGCACTCCCTTAGTCAATTGTGTGGTTTTAGAATGGAACAGGCCCAGATTTAGAGTTTGAGTTCTGTCAGACAGAAAGCTCATCATCCATTACAAAGCACTCCCATGGTTGCTGATTTCCCCAAGCCTCCTAAGCAAGGTCTGATGAGAGATGGTATTGAAGGCTGCCGATAAGTCAAGTAACACCAGCAGCACAGCTTGTCCGTTGTCAAGGGACATGCTGATAACTTCAATAAAGGCAGTCTCCATACTGTGTCTGGGTCGAAAGCCCGACTGGGATGCATCGAGGCAGTTAGAAACTTCGACATGATCAGACAAATGCGTGTTCACGTGCTTTTCTAGTCCCTTGCTCAGGAATGGTAATAACGAAATGGGACGGTAGTTGGAAAGATCCTCCATGGGGGCTTTGGGATTTTTCCGGATGGGAATTATCTGTGCCGCCTTCCATGTGGCAGGGGAGAATACCCTTTTCTAAAGAGCAATTTAGAATAGAGCAAATAGGAGCTGCAAGTTGTTTGGCTAGCAATGAGGTGATCTTAGCAGGGATGATGTCCAACGTGGAACCTGATTGATGAAGAGAAGTTGAATAAGCAGTAGAAGTGCTCTGGTAGGAGCATCCAGCCGTAGTCAATTCCTTATCGGGACCTCTTACCCCTGATGAGAAGAGCTTATAAGTGTTAAGCATTGAAAGTCAGTTCGCTGTGCCCTTAGTAAGGCTGATTTATCATATCAATGCCACTCGTTGGGTTTGCTCTCTTATTTCAAAATCAAACTAAATAAAAGCGGAGTTAAGCCACTAATCTATAATTCCAGGATGGGAATTCAAACCACACCACTTCAACTTTCCAGTAATCCTCTAGAACAAAATTGCCATCCTCTGGGCCATCGTGGAGCATAGCTTGTTATTTTCCGATCCTTGAACTAGTGCTAGTTTGTGCAAGGAGTGGCATTACATGTAAATACTGCATTCCCCACATTTTTCTGCTTGCATTTTCAGGAGGTCAAACATGCCAACATTTACCAATGCAAAAATTGCCACAAAACACCAGTAGATTCGGATTTTGTTGAGGCATGCACCAAAATCCACATATGAATCCCCATTTCATTGTGACTATCTGCTTCAAAATTTAGGGCTGATGGGAAAAGAAACCCATGCTAGTTGGTTTCTAAGAGCAGTCTGTTACTGTCATATTTTTGAACGACCCAGAGTTATGCTTATCTGTTTGATCACATTTGGTTTTGTAGGTGAGACTAACCAGAGAAACATTGTTTACTGAATTCTTAACCCCTTAACTGCTGAGGCTTTGCCACCCCAGGGTTAGCCACGTTTTTGCTTCTTGGGAGACTTTGTACTGAGGCTCAATTAACTTTTTTTCAGCATAAGGTATCCATGTCGAATTTCCATCCTCTTTTCCTCAACATCATGGGGATTCTAAATGTATAGAGGGATTGTAGATTTTCCTGAAGGGGACTAAGAAAATGTCCAAAATAAAGCTAAATTGTAGTTTTTTGTGTAAAATGGGAATAGGGTGTTTGGCAAAAAGTGTCAGTGTGTTCCTAGAAACGGCATCAATGAAATGTTTGCGGTGGTAAAATCACCATCTTCCAAGCTTTCAGTAAAATGCAGAGCTGTATCAAAAAAAGATTTTGAATGCACATTTACAGAATATTTCATAGTTTAAAAAAAAACTATTCTAGATAATACTAATACAAAACGAAGCAGATGCACTGCAAAAGCAATTTTTTAAGTGTTCCTTCTCTATTACTACTAATAACTCTGGATTCACTCACGTAACAAAATGTCTGCCGTTCTAAGCAAACAAGAGAAAAAAGTCTTTCTGCAATCGAAAACATATTTTGTTTTCAATAATCATTCAGCAAACAAAAACGTATACATTGAGCCATCCACCATTTTGTGCTCAGTGGATCACTGAATTCTCAGGTGTCCACATGTATTGAAGCACAGAGAAAAAAAGAGACACATTGCATTGGAACACTGCCACCTACAGATCATGTAAAAGAGCCACATCACACACACATACGCATAATAAAACAAAAACCCAGAATATTTTCTAACAGTAATTATTTTATTATTCCACAGACTTCTGCCTGAATCTATCTAAAGACACTCAAAAAAGTAAGTATACCATAAATAAATTGACTGGTATTTTTAAAATCATTTTCAAACATTTGTTATTAAGGAAAAACAAAATTAACCAAAATGGAAAAGTGTTTGCCTCAGGGAAGGTGCTGGATGGTGGTGGGGGGAAATTGACTATTCCAACTCTGACAGATGTTTGCCTCAGGGAAGGTGCTGGATGGTGGTGGGGGCCAATTTACTATTCCTACTCCGACAGGTGTTTGCCTCAGGGAAGGTGCTGGATGGTGGTGGGGGCAAATTCACTATTCCTACTGTGACAGGTGTTTGCCTCACGGAAGGTGCTGGATGGTGATAGGGGCCAATTTACTATTCTTACTCCGACAGCTGTTTGCCTCAAGGGAAGGTGCTGGATGGTGGTGGGGGCCAATTTACTATTCTTACTCTGACAGGTGTTTGCCTCATGGGAAGGTGTTGGATGGTGGTGGGGCAAATTTACTATTCCTACCCCGACAGGTGTTTGCCTCAGGGAAAGTGCTAGATGGTGGTGGGGCAAATTTGCTATTCCTACACACAATTTCTGTTCTTTTTCAGATCTGCAATTTATTTTACATGGTAATCAAAGCTTCAAAACCCACACCACAACATACTACATCCAATCAAAGAATTCTGACCATTGAAATGGCTTGACAGGTACAAATTTGATACAAGAACATATTAAGTCCATACAGTATTAAAAACTGAACCGGAAAAATAAAAAAGTGGCATGTAAAACCACTCCTAACCCAATCTCACTAGATATAATAAAAACATATATCTGAACTTATGGAGTATGTTAAAGCTAACCACAGAAAAAAAGCATTTTCCTTTTACCAAAGCATCCATCCACAGGAAAACAAGAGTAATGAATAATATACAGTAATTTCTTCGTTACATTTTTCTACAGTTCAACTCATATCACACCACCAGTGTGGAGGAACACATCCTTAATAACAACCAAGTCAATACTATCAGAGGTTGCTGATCACACAACGAGCCAAACAATACAAGGTAAAATTGATCAAAAAAACTATGAACTCAAATAATAACTTTCTTTTCGCAGGTTTCAAGTGAAAATAAATTTGTATGCAAACTAAGGGGTCTATTATAATGGCGGGCGGATCGCCACCGCCCGTATGGCGGTGGCGATTCACCCACCATTATCCACTGCCCGCATGCAATTTACCCCCCCGCCTGATTATGTTGGCAGGGGAAGCCCGTCCGCCGCTTTTCCGCCCGGTCGACTCATCGACCGGGCGGAAAAGGTTTGAATATGGTGGCGGTGTCTGTTAGACACCGCCATCAATATTACTATGCATGCGGGGATCAGCCTTTCCGTGGCGGCAACAAAATTCATGCAGATTTCGCAGTTGGGGGCCCGTTGCGGGCCGCCGCACCACTGCCAGCCAGTCCCAGCATCGTTACGTCCGCCCGCCATCCTAATAGGCCCCATAGTATTGCCTAAAAAATAAGAACTTGGTAAACAATAAAAAACGTAATTTTTCAAATCAATAATGTCAAAACATTTTTCTTTGCAGACTCATTTCTAAAGTACATTTTTAGATCAAAACATGAGATCATTTTGAGGTCTCGCTAGAGTCAGCGCATGCGCTGCTCTTGCGAGACATTTAGTAGCTGCTTAAAAAAGTGCTACCTTGCCGGCCACCAGCTTGCTAGAACGCGCACAAGCGCGCTCGACGTGCACAGCACTTTTTTCCGTCATTCGTGCTCACCACTCGCTTTTTTTCTTATTGCCGCGCGGCGTTACTTTTACGGCCGCGCGGCCAATGCTTGTTAAACACGTTTCAGGGAAAAAAGCTGACAAAACCATCTCGAATGAAAAAAAGCCAGAGGAAAACAGGGGCACTCAAATAAAACCGCTACTCAAATCAGAAACTCAAGAAAACAGAGTTTTTTGGTGTTTCTAAATAAATGTACTTACTCTACTCCGCGTGGACTCTGTCTACCTATTTAAGGTAACAGATATCATAAACTCAACATTCTTTAGATATAACTTTTTTTCCCACAGGTATCAATGAAACAAAGATGTAAAACTCAACATTGCAAACCCTAAGAAATGAAACCCTTGTTATACTATAGAAAAGTAGGCTGTTAAATAAATCATCTAAAAACTGTTTTCATTTGCAGGTTAATTTTTTAAAAAGACACTCATATACCAAATCACTAAAACAATGTTTTCTCTTTTTTTTCTTTCTAAATACAGATAAAGAATGACAGCAAGAAATCAAGCAAACTATTTAAATTCAAGCAGGGGAAAAAGACTACTGAGTTACAGTGGCTACATTTCTTGTAAGGAGAGGTTAACTGAGCCCAGGTGTCATTGGAGGTGTGTGCAGTATTATGCAACCCATTGTACTGGCAGAGCGGATACTCTTGGTGACAGTTGAAAAAACATTCGAGCATAACCACTCTGCGCCTGCAATGGAGATTGACGTTTGCCAAAATATTGAACAAGTAAAAACCCTTGCATCCACCTCAAATGAACCCTATTGCTCGGTTTTTAGGGAGTTTTCCCAACACATACCTGTGCATGAAGCAAGTTGTATGCCTCTTATTCCTAATCTACGTCGTATTATAAAAAGACAAAAACAGGCAAGTAACCCTCAAAGTGTTACACCTCAAACCTACTCAGATATCAACATAGCAGAGGAATTAACAGTAACCTTTCCTAATGAAACATTCATTTTATATGACAATAAAACCCTCTAAATTGAATATTAATTTTTAGCACCCCCCGTAACCTTGCTAAACTGGAGAATAGTGATATTTAGATGATGAATGGTACGTTTAAATCCACCTTCAGCCAAATAAACACTATTCATGCCAACATTAACAAAACCACTGTTCCTTTAGTGTACAGTTTACTGCCCGATAAACATGTTTCAACCTACACTGAATTTTGGTCAGTGATAAAAATGAAAAATATTAAACAAAAGTACTAGAAAAGTGATTATTGATTTTGAATTATCTATGAATCATGCTATTACTAAATTGTACCCAGAAACCCAAATTCAAGGATGTTTTTTTCCAAATTTCACAGGCATATTGGCTAAAAATACAAAAAACATCCTTTGGTGAAGATTATCTATCAGACAGTGAACTACAATATCAACTAAAGAAATTAACAGCCTTATGCTTTGTGCCACCCAACTGAGTAGGTGAATACTACACATCAATTACTGAATCTGACTACTTTACACGAAACGACAAAAAATTGGGCCTCTCACTAAATTATTTTGAAGACACATGGATGGGCCATCTAAGCAGGTTGGGTCGCATGAGGAAACCAAGGTTCCCAAATGACTGGTGGAACTGTTACACGACCTGCTTAGAGGGTGGCGCAAAGATTACTAATGCCATTGAGGGATGACACAACACCTTCACTAAATCTATTTGTAAATCCCCCCAAACTTCTATAATTTTTTGGAAACCTTGAGGAAGGAGCAAAGTTAGCAAGACATGAGAATAGCTCAATCTTTAACAGTTAGTCTAAAACCATTTATATATCCCCCAAAAAGTAAAGAAATGTCAGAACGACTATTGGTACAAATGCAACAATTTACGTTGTCAGTGGCTTCTGACTACCTGGAAAGTATTGCAAGCATACTACATTTCTTATACAGACAAACCCCTTCTTCTAAGTTACTTGCCTGTTTTGATTTAAACAATTAAAATGGCATATTTTTAAATTATTTATTTCAAAATGTATTAGGAATGTCGGAAATCCTACCTGAAGATGTCTTCATTCTTTAACTTTTGATGTTGTTTCAATTAATCCTGTCACCAAAAGTCTTCTGTACTAGAGAAATCTACATTCTTTGACCATTAATCCATAAATATACAAGATCCAATTTGAAAATGAAAACACA
Organism: Triturus cristatus; assembly: GCF_964204655.1. Classification (NCBI taxonomy): domain Eukaryota; kingdom Metazoa; phylum Chordata; class Amphibia; order Caudata; family Salamandridae; genus Triturus; species Triturus cristatus. The sequence continues at coordinate 317,618,222 of NC_140580.1, read as the reverse complement.
GACTACAGTAAACACTAGTACCAACAACATATTTGCTGGTTTAGAAAGCTGTGTTTTAAATTAAAAAACGCAATCCCAAAGCAAAATTTTAAACAAACAACCCAAAAAGATAATTTGAACCCAAAAAATGCAAAAGAAATCCATACTTTGATCCACGTTTCAATTCGAAAAACAATTCTCCAAGTACATCTTCTTTTCCAAAGTTCCAAAATGGATTAATCCATTAAAAAAAATCAGGCCCCCCCCCAAAATAAATCATTCTTCGCCCTTGTGTAAGGCCTGCATTCCATCCACCGAATCCTTTTCTGTCCATTAAACACATGGCAGTACTAAAACAAAACAATGCAAAAAAAGGCAAATATTTTAAACATTTTCTTTTATTACAAATAAGTTTAGAAAAGTATACCACTTTCTTCAAGATATACTTTTTTAAACTTAACTTGCAATAACCGCAATCCTCCCAATGTAGGCCTAAAACAGCTACCTGCATAGGATGGAAAAATGGGTTGAAACATATATAACACTGTGTTTTACACTAAGCACCTAATAACTACTTTCCTCCTCTCTCCTTACATATAATTTAGCCACCTACAACTCTACATATAAATTATTAAAAGTTCTTACCTGAGCGCAGCTCTCCCTTGCATCAGATCTTGACCGTGGCGCTCCAGCAACTGTAGAAACAGATGTTCAACCACGCACGTCACGTCTAATAGTAAAAAGGAAAAAAGGAAAGTTATTATCATTGGATACAATATAAAAGTGTGGGAAAAATATGTTTTTAACGTTTAAAAAAATATTAACAATGTTCAAAATTATACACACATTTTTTTTATTGTACATTTATATCTTATAATAAAAAAGTTGACTGATTTTTTAAATGTATTTCTTATTTATAACTGTTATTATATTCTATTACTTGTTTTTTAATGTTAATAAAGAAAATTACAAACTTTAAAAAGTCTAAAGAGCTACATTTATTATTTTCTTAATTTAAAATGTATTCTAAATTATATTCTCGTGTTTAAATAATTATTTTAAATATTTGATACTTCACATTATAAAGTATTAATTGAAATAATTATACTCAAGCATTAAAATTAATACCTGAGTATAAATACACTTCCCCACCCATAACCCATGACCCCCCCACATCCTGTGCCTACAGGATTATGTTACAAACACATACCTAATATTTTTTTCATAAAACCTATTTTACAATATTAATTTGATCTGTTTTTAAATTAATACTCAGGTGTTCAAATTAATACCTGAGCATTAATACACTTTCCCACCCATAAACCCCAAATCCCTTACATCCTGTGCCTAAAGAATTATGTCACTAACACATATATAGTATGTTTTTTTTAGAATATTTTAAAATTGTAATTTTTTATGTAAATAAATTAATAATCAGGTGTTAAAATTAATATCTTAGTATTAATACACTTGCCAACCCATGACCCCTAAATCCCTCCTATCCCGTGCCTAAAGCTTTATGTCACTAACCCTTTTTTTATATTTTTATGAAATATTAAACATATTTAAATCAATGATTTAATAAAATTAATACTGCTGTATTAATATAATACACTTCCCCAAAGATAACACCTAAATCCCTCATATCCTGTACCTAAAGGGCTATGTTACAAAACTATTTAATTTAATATTTATTTTCTGCTATTAAAACATTATAAATAATTACCTTCATAAATCAATACTCAAAATAACAATCTTTAAAAAAAAAAAAAAAAAAATGCCACTTACCTCAACCATATTTGCATTGTAAAGGCTTGCGTTCTAATGGTTCTTGCGTTGTAATGGCATATGTTGTAATGACATGCGTTCTAGTGGTACCTGCGTTGTAAAGGATTCGTTGAAATGTCATTACGTTGTAATGCCTGCGGTGTAAATGTAGTTTCCCGCTTATTTACAAAAAAGCAATACACCACTAAATCTGATAAACCCTTCTGGTTGTGGGGATTTATAGGGCTTCTAGGTTCTCCCAGAGCCAACAACTGAGCTGCACCTTACAATGGTTTTTCATTGTGTGCAAGGTATAGAGCAATTCATATGGTAAAATATAAAGAGAGAAAATTGGGTTTAAAGGAAACCTATGTATATCTGAAATGTACACCAGATGAAGAGTTTAGGAGCAGTGGTTATTTGTACAACTTTTTTCAATTTGTGGGTACTCATACTAGCATGTGATTCAGAGGACATTTTGCAAAATGCATTCTTTCTTACACAGTAGCTTACATTTGGAACTACCACATGCAGAGAAATCCAATTGGCAATAAATATTCTACTATTCTGTGTTCCCACACCTCTCCCAATAACAATGGTGCAACACTTATGTGGCTGGGCCCAGGAACTACGACACAATACATTCCAAACAAAGTTACCCCGCAGAATCAATGCCTTTTTTACAACATTGGTAGTTGCGTATTTTGGACCTTAGATCAGTCGCCCCCAGGAAAAAATACTATACCCAAACATTTTTGAGTACTAGGCACCCAGGATTTTCCAGGGTGGTGTGACTTCTGTGATTCTCACAATGCCCTCGCTCAGTCGGCACCCACAGAAACCTACCAAACTGGCCTATTTCAAAAACATAGACACTCAGGAGCGTACAGGGTGGAGGAACTTTCATGACTCTCACCAGGTTTTTGCTTTTACCCATGAGCCCCTGCAAACTTTAAACTTTGGCTACAACACAATGTTCTCACATTTGAATGATAGAAAGTTCTGGAATCTGTGGGGAGTTCTCCGCAAGGGCTCCTATTGACCTTAGCTTGATCCATTCCTGTCGCGGTTCTAGGCCCAGCCACATAAGTTTTCATTGGGACAACTGGGGGAATACTGAGTTGATGGAATTTTGTGGAGCCCTGCAGATTCTGGACTTTTATGTCACAGAAATACAAGGAAAATGTTTGATTTCAGCCAAAGTTTGCGGGTTACAGGGCATAGTAGATAAGAAACCTTCATGGGAACCACATCACGCACACTACCATGGAATCCCTGTATGTCTAGTTTTCAAAAATGTCTGGGTTTGGTACGTTTCACTGGGTGGCTGTCCAGCCCAGGACCAGTACTTCCACCACCCTTATTGCAGATTTTTCCGTGTTGCGTTTTGGGACCATTTATGTTGCAGGTATTTGGGTCAGCCACACACATGGGGTACCTTATTTTTTTCCAACAGGGGAACGCTGGGTGGTAGGAAATCTGTGATTCCCCAAAGATTCTGGAATGGTCCTTCACATAAATGTGAGGAAAATGCATGATTTAGGCAAAGATTGAGGTTTGCAGGGCATTGTGGGTAAGAAAACATTGTGGGATCAATGCAAGCCTTACCACCATGGAGTCCGAAGGGTATCTAGTTTTCAAAATGGCTGGGGTGTGGCAGAGTTTGGGCCCAATGGTGCAGCCTTTGACCATGGCAAGTAGAAGGAAATTTGGATTTACTCCTACACTGGTGGCTCATATATCAAAAGTATGGCTTAAAGTATCAATGTTTCCTCTTTCTTACCATGGGAATGGGGCTCTGTTGTCTAGGTAGGCAGAAAGACTTTCATGGTTTAGGGCTGAAGGATAGGCCCAATACCAGGGAGGTCCACCCATCCACCATATTTTATTTTCAACAAAAATAAAACATATCACTGGTATCTAATGAGCTTTCTGTCCCCCAGAGAGCCGATTGGAGGTAATATTCCTCAATCTACCCCCCCCAGGGGAAAAGAAGACAGTCTGGGGTTGTGGGCAAAGCCTGATGCATAGGCGGATGGCCACCTCTGCACTTCCTTCTTTTTTTAATAAATGTTCCCTGATGGTCTAATGAACACTGCCATGCCTGGGGTGAAGGGTGGTGGGGGGCAGAAAGACTAATTTTGGGCTACTGGCATGGGAATCGTAGGCCCATCCCAGGGGGCACTTACCCACCAAAAGGTGTCTAGTAGGCTTTCTGCTCTCCCGGAGTGGCTGATTTGGGTTGAACACCTGTATCCACCTCCCGTATGGGGCAGAAAGACTAATGCAGCCTGGGGAGGGGAGCACAGGCCCATCCCGGGGGGGGCGCTTCTCCCAAAAATGCTGCAATCAACAAATCCCTGGTGATTAGTGAACTTTCTGCCCACCCAAGGGGGCTGATTAGATATGTGCACTGCCATCCCCCGTGGGGACAAAAAGGCTAATGGGGTTCAGGGAGAGGAGCACAGGCCTGTTCCTATGGGGCCTCGCACCCACCCCCAAACAATACTGCAGTCAACAAACCTTTGGTGTCTAGTGGGCCTTCAGCCCCACACCCCGGGTGGCATATGGCTGGTGAACACCACTACCTACCCCACAAGGGCACAGAAATACTAATGGGGCTGGGGAAAAAGCACAGGTCCAATATTTCCAGTGTGGACGTCCCCCCCACCCAAAAAATACTGCAGACAACAAATTGCTGGTGTCTAGTAGGGTTTCTACCCCACAGTGGGCAGATTGGGGGTGAACACACCCATTTAGCCCCCAGTGGGGCACAAAGACTGACGGGGCTCAGGACGGAGGGGGAAAGAGGCCCATGGTCAGGGGAGCCACTCCCCTCACAATCCTCATCCCTGGTGTCTAGTGGGTGGAACCCTGCTTCCGTTCACCCACTTGGGGGGTGTTATTATTTATCAGGTGCAATAAATAGCGTATATACTTGTAATCAGGTCCAAAGTGTACTAACTTGACCCATCAAAATCAACTATGCTCGGAGTATCATGCCTTAATTTAAACTAGCAACAAGAAGAGTTAATCTCCTGTGGTAGGTCATGACCAAACTGTGCAATTCTGAGCAAGCAAATTTACCGTACGGCGCCTCATTTACCTTAATGGCAAAATTTGGGAGCACCTTTTGGTGGCTCAGTGTGAAGTGTGTAGAATTTTTTTTTAATTATATCGCGTTTAATAGACAATAAAGTTGTTCCTTATGTTGTCAATTTATATAGTGCAGACTGAAAACATAGTTTTTGAATCACTCATGACAAGATCATCAGGGCATTCTTTTATGACTGGCAAAACCGTGGCCTTAAACATATTTAAAAGCAAATGTTTGTTAGTATTTCCTTATAATCCAATCTTGATATGACTACAACTCCAATTAAGGTGTTTTGTGCAAAGTGAGAGCAAGGAGTAATATCCCTTGCATTTTTAACTTGATGTTGACTTTTCCCACTGTATGGCAAGGTTGTGGTGGAAAGTAGTTTTGGTGACTCATGATGATACTGTGCTTTTCGACCTTATCAACCATTATGAAAGTATCATCTGAAGCATTTGTTCGAGAAAATTATAGTGTTTTTCAAGCAAGGCCCTTGAATTATTTATTTGTTTATTTATTTTTTTGTCCTCATTTGCCGAACCCTTATGTGTGAAAAACGGAAACCTCCAACCACCACTTTGTGCTATCTTGTCCTGCCCACCATTGATGTGCTATGGACATTAGCACAAAAGAGAGATATAACAAGTTGGCGGAAGAAGGAGAGAACCACACACAAAGAGGGCGACCTTCAAAAACTCCATCTAGGCATATTTCAGCCTGTTTGGACCAGGAATTGAAAAAGACCCTTGTTGTAGATCCATGGAGCAGGGAAGCTGGCATATTCATAGGACCCGGGAAAAAACAAAAAACAAAAAACCCCGGAACCTACTTCCACTGTTTCAGATAATCCCAAAAAGCAATTTTCTTTTTATTGCTACAGGGTCTCGCCAGGTCTACTTTAGAAACTTCATATAGGGACGATAGCCATCCCATATATGTTGGAGGGGCTGTATCCACCCAAAATCTACAGATGTCTCCTTGCCATTAGAATCGCAAAAAACAAGAAGGATCTGGCATGCCCTAAGATCTTTTCGTCAATCCCAAAGATAATCAAGGGGAGATTGATGCTAAGTGTAATGTTTAAAATAGAGGATAGCGCTTCCATCACCTCTTCCCAAAAATAGCTAATGACTGGGCAGTCTTTAAACATATGCACATCTGAGGCTTCTACCAGATCACATTTGTTGCATTTTCTCCCATGCTGGTATTTGCTTAACTTTTGGGGAGACAGATATGCTCGATGTAAAGTATATAGGTGGTTCGGCCTCAGCCAGGCTGGCTTCACAATTTTATATAGTAGGCTGAAAGAGTTCAGCCACAGCTGCTGGCACTGTTCGCCGACGTTACTGCCCCAGGAGGTTGGTATCGTCGTCGATCTCCTCCAGGATCGCCCAGTACCAGCATGCAACCTCCTTTCCCCCCCCCCCCTGGCCTTGTCACCAAAAGATTTTCTAAATTGCTATGGTTTCCCAGGGGGACTCCCTTTCTTGTCAAAGTCTGAGCCCAGCTAGTCAGCTGCATATATTTAAAGCGAGATAATCCTGGCCCGACTTTCTCCCGCAAAGCCTCCCAAAGTATCATTGAGCCACCTGCAATCAGCTCTCCCCAATTCACGATTCCGGCTTCTTTTATTGGACCAGCCAGTCTGTCTTTAAGACACAAAGGAGTGCCTGGCGAGTCCCACATGGGTGCTAGGTTGGAAAAATAACACAACCCTGTTCGTTTTCTAATTGTGGACCAACTCCTAGCCAATGATTGGAGAGTTTTTAATTTTTTCTTTTAATTTCTGGTCTCCAAACTTAAACAGGAAGCCGTCAGATGGAAGATCAGACCCCTCTAACAAAGCTCGAAACATCCTCCCCCTAGGGTTGTGCAATGGTGATTTTAAGAGCATTCTCGAATAGGATAATTGGAATGCCCAAGCATAGTATTGGATGTCTGGTGACGTTAAACCTCCTTTATCTCTCCTTCTCCTCAACTTTTTCCAAGCCAATCTCGTGGCTCCATACTTCCAAATAAAGAGTTAATTCCTTGTTGACATTTGGATATTTGTTTGACATCAAAGGGATAGAGTTAAACAAAAAAGTGTATTTAGGTAGGATAGACATTTTTAGAAGGTTTGTCCTCCCAAAAATAGATAGCGGGAGATGGTTCCATGCCTTTAGTTGTTTCTGACATTCCTTATATATTCGCTCGAGATTGTGAGTGGTGATTTTACTTATATCTTGGGTTATTCTAATGCCAAGATACCGCATAGAGGACACTACTTCTACCTGAGTGTTAGGGGAATTCTAGGCCATAATTTCTGTTTTCTCAGAGTTTATATTATATCCAGAGAATTCACCAAACTCTTCAGCCTTCCTGAACACTGAAAGAAGAGCCAGATCTAGATTTGAAGTCATAATGAGGATATCATCGGCATATAGGGCAACCCGCTTTTCCCACCCTCCAAAGCTAAATCATGGTATAGTAGCCTCCTCTCTAAGAATCTGTGCCAAAGGTTCAATATAGAGGTTAAAAAGGAGGGGGGAAAGCGGGCAGCCCTGCCTTGTGCCTCTCGAAATTTCAAATGGCTCTGTTAGGGAGTTATTTACATAGAGCCCTGCCGTCGGGGCCTTATATATGAGTAAGATCATACGGCAGAAATTTTTGGGCAAATTGAATTTCTTCATGACTGCAACCAAATAGGACCAATTTACCCTATCAAAGGCTTTCGTTGCGTCCAGCGTAAAGGCAGCCAGTGGCAGAGAAAAAGTGGTGGCGATATCGATCGCCCCTACCAGATCTTGCGTGAGGTCAGCTAAATGTCTACCCTTCATGAAGCCCTTTTGATCTTCATGAATTATAGAGCTTATCACCTTCCCCAACCTATTTGTCATAATAGCAGCAAAGATTTTATAGTCGCTGTTGAGGAGCGAAATCGGGCGATATGACCCACACTCTTTCAGATCTTTCCCTGGTTTAGGTATTAAGACCACCTTGGCATCGTTCTAAGACTTTGGAGGGTCTCTGCCCTCCAAAAGGATGTTATTGAAGACAGAGGCCAAAACCGAGGCGATCTCCTCTTTAAGGGCCCTATAAAATTCCCCTGGTAACCCATCAGGGCCTGCTGCCTTCCCCTGTTTTATTTGCCCCAAAGCCTTCCTAATTTCATCAACGGAGATCTCTTTCTCCAACGTCCTACTATGCCCTGGGGATAACTTTGGCAAGGAAATTTGATCTAACCAGGCCTCCCTCCCTGCCTTATCCTCCCGGGTATCTTCTTTATAGATTTCCTGAAAGAAATCCCGGAAGGCACCTCCTATTTCGTCCTTTGTGGTTCGGGGAGCGACTTCTCCCTCCACCCTAATCTCTCTGATGTAATTTCGAACTTGGTCGGATTTAGTTTTCCAAGCAAGAATTTTTCCAGCCGCCTCGCCAAACTCAAAATGAGAGATTTTACTCGCCTCCCACTTTCTAGATACCCTAGCTTGTAATATGCTATCTAGTTGTAACTTTAACTCTCTGTATCTTTCGTAGTCTACACCTGATCTGGTTGGGGGTCCAGGGTGTTTTCTATGATCTTCATTTCCCCCTCCAGGTTATCAATACATTCCCTATATTTCTTCCTTCTAAAAGAAGCTCTGTTCATAATACTCCCCCTCCAGAAGGCTTTTAAAGCGTCCCACATAATGTGGATTTCCGTAGAATTTATATTTACCTCCAAAAAATATTGGGTCTCTGATCGTAAAAAGTTAACTTCCTCATTTTCTAAAAGAATGGTACGATCAAATGACCAAGAAGTGTGACTATAATTGTGTTCAGGCTTCAATATAAATGAGATGGCCGAATGGTCGGAGAGGTGTGAGGAAAGGTAAGAAATGTCTATCAATAACTCTTTCAGACTATAACTAAAAAAACATAATCTATCCTAGACACATGATTATATTTAAGGTTTCGAAAAGAAACCCCCAGTGTATCCCCTGCCATTTCCCTCCAGACGTCTGCTAGCCCCAGTTGTGACATTGCTGTTAGAAGTTCCTGTCTAGATCTAAACAGGACACAAGCTCTGGATTTAGCAGACTTATCTAGATTTGGGTCTAAGACTATGTTAAAATCTCCCATCCAAATAACTGGGTCATGAAAAGCCAATAAGTTATCTCGTATGTTGTTTATATGAGAGGGATCATCCTGATTTGGACTGTAATACCCGACCAAGGTGAGAAGAAGGCCGTCTAGCCTAACCCTTACAATGAGCCACCTACCGCTCCCATCTTCCCTATACTCCATAATTTGTGCCTTTGCTTGTTTTTTAAAGATTAAGAACACCCCCCTAATGTTTGCTGATTGGTCTGTACAAATAAAGTTGGCCACCCATTTTTCCTTTTTCAAAATCTCTGTTGTTTCACCCTTGAGGAGGTGTGACTCCTGAATGACTATGACCTATGCCGGGGAGTCTTTCAAATATTGAAAGATCTTTGCTCTCCTACTCCCGGTACGCAGGCCATTGACATTCCAGGATAAAAAATTTAACTGAGACATTTCCTCACACAGTCATCATCTCCCCCTGCCTCTTTCAAGTTCCCTACAACCTTGTTGTCAAAACTTTCTCTACCGTTTTTTAGGGCATAGGACAAAAAATGCTGATCGATATCTTAAGCTGTTTACATTAAAGTTTCTTTTGGGCTCAGACATTTGAGGGTTCTTTTTATTTTTACCCTTGCCACCCTGTGCAACACCCTCCCCCCGGAAAACCCTACCCAACCTACACTGGACAGATGTATTGCCAGTTTTGCGCCCTCTTCCTCCTCCACCCTCCCCCTCCTACCACACCCAAACTACATAATAAGTTGTGCACGGATACAATCTTTCAAAAAAAAAAAGAGAAAAAGGGGAACCACCCAGTAAATCAGGACCATTTTTCTCCCTTTTCCCCTTTCCTTCCATTTCCTTTCCCTCTTCCTCTTTCATTCTCTTTCCTTTTTTAATTTTCTCCTATACTTGAGCAATTTATTCCTTACCCCCCTTATTTGTTGTGTAAAACTAATTAGATTCCTTAACTGATTAGGGGTTTACTACCACTATGTATTTTTTTTTCCCCTTTTTTTCTTCTCCTCTTTTCCCCTTAAGGGGTCCCAGCTCCTCCCCGAGAAAGATCCTTTAGTGACTCCAGCATTTCGTCCGCCTCAAGAGAAGATCTAATATTGTGCATTTTGTTCTTAAACATAACACGCAAAAAGGCAGGAAATCTCATCTGCACTGTTGCACCTAAGACACAAAATTTTTCCATCCTCTGGCCTAGTTCCCACTGCCGATCTAAAGTGGTTTTTGACAGGTCAGAGCGGATCTCAAAGGGAAAGTCAGGACCACCCAAAGTCTTATTTTTTAGGGCCAAAGTTAGGATTTTTTCTTTGATCGAATAAGTAAGAAAGTTGTCCAAGATTTTCCTAGGCTTTTCTCTACCAGGTTTCAGACGGAAGGGGTCCCTGTGAATCCTTTGGATGTGTCTCCCCAAGATGTCTACTGACTCCTCTAAGTTGAGCGAGTCTTTAAGCAGGTTAACGACAAAGGTTTTAATGTCACTCCCCTCTTTTCCCTCAGGAATCTTCAGAAGTCGGAGACTGTTTCTTCTTGAAAAGTTCTCCAAAGACTCAATCCGCTCACGAATCATATCCCCCTCTCTTTGCAGATTGTGGATTTTAGCTTGGGCAGAACCAAGGTTGGTTTTGAGCTCTTCTACTGAGCCTTCGAGGGTTTCTGTCCTCTCATTCAACCGATCAACTTTTCGCTCCAAAACATCACAGGCGGCCCTAATCTCTGATCGATTCTCCGCAGAGGTCGTAAATCCTTGTTTTATGTCTGCTTTTAGGGAGTTTAATAGAGACTCTATTGAAGAACAGGCTATGTCCGATCCACCACCAGACACTCCCCTTTCTAAAGACACAGGGGACTGATCGAAACTCAGTGTCTGTTTCGTAAGTACCTCAGTGGATATTAGTTTTTTTATTGGTAGACCACCTATTGAGTCTCGGACAGATTGAGAACTAACAGACCCATTAGACTCCATTGTCTTTATTGTTAAATTCTTTTTTATTGAGAGTTCATAAAAACAAAATCATCAATACAGAACACATTTGTGGTAAGATTAATACGGTACAAGGCACATAGGTGAAAAAACATTTTCCAAATTCATCAGTTCAAAACTTGATTATAAAATGCAAAGTGTAAAACCAAAAAAAAAAACAGACGAATTTCGACAATTCAAATCTCAATTGTAAAGTGTAATGTGCAATTATAAAGTGCGAAATGCGTGGGGAGAAACAATCTAGCAGACTATTAGTTAAGAAGATATAATTAAAATTAAATGCAGTCAGAAAATACAGTAAAAAGGACTACATTTCAAACACACTCCAGAACTTCTCATATTTCTTGAGTGCCCCAGATCTCAGTGCATATTTTCTTTCCCTGCCCTGGATTCGTAATAATTTTGCCTTCCAAGCCTGAAAAGTTGGTACTTGATCGGTTTTCCAGAACTGTAAAATAAGAGATTTGGCTATTAGAGAGGCTATGAAAAGGGACTTATCATATGGAGTGTGGCTCATAGAGCAGCCTAGTACAGGAACTAAGTCATCGAATATTATAATGGCTTTAAGCTCAGAGGAGAGGTATTTTTCAATTTCCTTCCAGAATGGCTGGATTTTAGGACATTTCCAGACAATATGTTTCCAGTTCCCTTTCTCCTCACACCGAAAACATTTATCAACAACTAGGGGAAAGATACTATGGAGATAAGCGGGAGTTCTATAGATCACCCATTTATTGTAAAATTGCATGCGTCTACAATTAGCGCCACGGAAAATTATTTTATTAAATTTATTTATCTTATCCCATACAAACTTGTTGATTTCAATATTTTCCCTCTTTTTCCACCTCTCAATGATCCTACTGGAACATTCCTGCCCTTTATCCTCTTTTAATAATTTGATCCAGATACTCATCTTTTTTGAATTTTATTGTTCATAGCTGTCGAGATAATTTCTTTGTGGTATGGATTTCCTATATCCAACTCTCTGAGCCTTTGATTGAGCATACAGAAAGACCAATTCAAGGTGGAGTGTGAATAATGTACCTGTCTGGAGATTTCATCCCATGACTTCCACCTATTGCCGGTGAGGAAGTCTTCAATCTTCACAAAGAGATTTATTATTGTACTCTCCATACCTCCCTCTTCTCCAAAGTTAAAGTTGTTCAAATCCGTTGTATTACTTATTCTAGGGATAGAGTATAATTTCAAAGACTGAATTTTCTGTTTGAAAATCCACTGAAGGGACTTGTAGCGAACTTTCTTTGGATGTTTTATAATTCTAATTGGATCAGTTATTTTTATTTCTGACAGCATCTTCCTCATAAAAAAATTGTCTGCTTCGTTAGTGTCTAAGAAAAAAACCCTAAAACTATGATGTGCAAAAGATGCAAAGTAATACTCTCTAATATTTGGAAGGGACAGCCCTCCCTGTGCAAAAGGAAGATATAAAGGTGCCAATTACGTTCCGGTAAAAAAAATTCCCGTACGACTCGTATCCGGTCTTTTTACCATACGAATCGTACAAGTGCCGTACAAACTGGCAATCACGATTCGCATGGTAAAAAGCCCATACGAGTCGCATTGGGAATAATTCCCCACACGTCCTCGGGTCGGAAAAAGTGTCCGACACGTCCTCGGACGATTTACCGTACAAACGTGAAAAGCGAAGTCCGACCGGGGAATCACGATCCGTCCCGGGCGTCCGAATGTACAACCGTATGGTTAAAAGACCGTCCGCACCGAACTCCTATAACAACCATGGGGACGTCCAAACAGGTGCCCGGTACGTGCCGTACCCCCCCCAGCACCCGCATGTACGCGCCGTACCCCCCCCAGCCCCCGCATGTACGCGCCGTACCCCCCCCAGCCCACTGCATGTACGCGCCGTACCCCCCCCAGCCCCCGCATGTACGCGCCGTACCCCCCCCAGCCCCCGCATGTACGCGCCGTACCCCCCCCAGCCCCCGCATGTACGCGCCGTACCCCCCCAGCCCCCGCATGTACGCGCCGTACCCCCCCCAGCCCCCGCATGTTCGCGCCATACCCCCCCAGCCCCCGCATGTACGCGTCGAACCCCCCCGTGTATGTACACCCGAGTACGTGTCGAACTGTACGTGTCGAACCCCCCGTGTATGTAGTACGTTCGAGTCGTACCCCCACCCGTGTATGTACGGTGCGTACATACACGGGGGGGCTCGACACGTACTCGGGTGTACATACACGGGGGGTTCAACGCGTACAGTTCGACACGTACTCGGGTGTACATACACGGGGGGGTTCGACACGTACAGTTCGACACGTACTCGGGTGTACATACACGGGGGGGTTCGACACGTACTCGGGTGTACATACACGGGGGGTTCGACACGTACTCGGGTGTACATACACGGGGGGTTCGACACGTACTCGGGTGTACATACACGGGGGGTTCGACGCGTACAGTTCGACACGTACTCGGGTGTACATACACGGGGGGTTCGACACGTACAGTTTGACACGTACTCGGGTGTACATACACTGGGGGGTTCGACACGTACTCGGGTGTACATACACGGGGGGGTTCGACACGTACTCGGGTGTACATACACGGGGGGGTTCGACACGTACTCGGGTGTACATACACAGGGGGTTCGACGCGTACATGCAGGGGCTGGGGGGGGTACGGTGCGTACATGCGGGGGCTGGGGGGGGTACGGCGCTTACCGGGCCACCTACTCTGGTCGTTTCGCGCCGTACTTTGCTTTTCCGGCACTTTTTGGGTGCCGTAAAAATATTGCCGTCCGGACTGCTGTCGGTTCGAATCGTACTTCCTGGGTCGTGAAACGCTGCCTGGAAGCGTCCCGACGTCACGTCGCAGCATTCCCGGATCACATTCGTATGCATATTTTCGTCGGTCGGTGTTTTTTACGATTCGTACGGAAATGGTGTTTCCGTGCGAATCGTAATTCCATGTTTGTAATGTTTTACAACCGAGTACGAGTCGGACGGAGAATACGCTCCGACCGACGGTTCGTACCCGGTTTTTACCGGATCGTAATCGGCACCAAAGTGTCACGTGCAAGCCTAGGAGATTTTTTAGCCCAAAGAAAAGAAGAGATCAGAGCATCCACTTTATTAAAAAAAGAGACCTGAATTGGGCAAGGTGCAGCATCAAACAAGAAATTAAAAAGAGGTAAGACCGACATTCGTATTAATGCTGCTCGCCCCATCAAGGACAGGGGTAATAAGTTCCAACGATCTAAAAGAGACCCCACCTTTTTTAACAATGGTGAGAAATTCAATGAAAACAGATCTTCCAGATTATCCGATATAAATATTCCTAAATACCTCTTTGGGGATAGAATATATATTTGCCTGAATTCTGGTATTAAAGTGTCTACAGTGCAGTTTACTAGAATAATTTCTGTCTTGTTAACATTAATTTTATAACCCCCTAGATTTTGGAAATCTGAGAATATTTTTAGAATCTTCAATTGACTAGAGGGTTTGGAATCTAAGAAAAGAGCAATATCATCAGCGTATAATTTTATATTAGTCATACCAACTACTGGGACGGTGTCGGTCCGTATATTCCTAATCGCAATCGCCAAAGGTTCAATGAATAGCGCAAATAAAATTGGTGACAAAGGGCATCCTTGGCGCTGTGCCTCTAGTGACCAGACATGTCCCAATATTAGAATTGTTAATGATAATCTGTGCCTTAGAATCCATATATAGATGTTTTAAAAGAATGATAAAAGCATCCGGGAAATTGAAACTGTGCAAAATAGCAAAAAGGCAGTCCCATGACACTAGGTCGAAGGCCTTCTCCGCGTCTAAAAACCAGATTTGAGCCTTCACTTTATTAGTTTAAAAAAAATCTAGTGCTTCCAATACAAACTTTGTGTTTGAGTGGAGATGCCTGCCTGCAATAAAACCGCACTGATCGTTAGCTACGAGGTATCCCACTATTTTATTCAATCGGTTTGCTAAAAGTTTTGTAAAAATGTTATAATCTGTATTTAGGAGACTTATAGGTCTATATGAATTTATATTTTCCTTGTCCTTTCCTTTTTTTAAAATGCTAACCACCACAGCTGAATGGAAGGAGTCTGGCGGGGAACCTCCTTGGAGTAAGTCGTTCAAAAAAAGACTCCATTGTCGCCACTGTCCTGACGTCTTCCGCCGTCTGGTCATCGCAATCTGGTCCCGCCACTGGTAAAATTATATCAGCTGGAGCAGAGCCTGCCACTTGAGAAACCGTTTTCTCATGAGAGCCTACACGTACAGAGTAGTATTCTTGTTCAGATGGGTGGGGATTCGGCATAATCAAAACTTGGGGCAAAACTTTAAAGAAAGAGCGCAAGGAGGGGGTAATGCGAGAGGGTTTAGGCTCTCCTTTTTTCCCCTTAACAGCAGCTCTCACGAGCCCTCTCTGGAGCCCTCTTAGATCGACAGCATTCCCCTCCTGCAACTCACTCTCACTGCCACAATCAGCCAGAGATGCCTGAGTACCGTGCCTGTCTCTCGTCCCCCCTCCTCTGCCCCTGCCCCTGCCTTTTCGTAATTTGCACTTGGCTTCTTTCTTTTTACAGGAGTTGGGGATCTTAAGACATGCAGACTCACCCCCTCCTAAGCCCCCCCCGCAAATACTTTGACCATTTCCTGCAGTGTTGATCGGGTCACCTTCACATATCTCCGTAATTTTTAGAGGCTCTCGAAAAGGGGCAGAGGACTCCAAGGAGGTCGGCTGGGGGAAAAAAGTGCCAATCCCTTTACCCCCCGCCACCTTACCGCGAACTTCACGAACTTTGCAGCCGGTGCCTCCCCGCACTGCACTCCCCGAAGAAGGCCTCGAGCCGCTGCGCTGCGGCCGCGCCTAAGCTCCACAGCTGCAGCCTCCCAACGCCGCGGCAGAGGAAGCCCGAAAACAGGAATAAGGGTGGGGGCAGGAGCCCGGTCCGAGACTCCCAAGCACATCCGCAAGACGGTCAAATCGATCCAAAAGAGGGGAAAACCTTCCTGCTCAAAAGCGCCGTAACGCCCCGTGCATCAAACACGCTAGCAAGAGAGAGAGGGGCGGAGAGCTTCTCAGAGGACGCGCGCTACCGCTCAGCACCCGGGCGCCATGTTTTCCTTGCATTATTGTAACAGCCATTTTCAGCCATTTGTGGCTAGTCAATGACATTTTATCAAGGCTTGAACATTTGGGGGCAGATTTATGAGGCCCTTGCGCCTCATTTACGCCGCCGTTGCGTCAGTTTTGTGATGCAGCGGCGGCGCAAATACTGCGCCATGCTGCGGGGTATTTACAACGTGACGCATCTTGGAGATGCGTCACGTTGTAAAGCCCTGCGCCAGCAGTAGGCGTACCTGTGCAGAGGGGGGCGTTCCATCGCAGGAACGCCTCCTAAAAGTGGCTGAGTGAAATCTACAAGATTTTACTCAGTCACTTTTGAGCCCATGCGCCTGCTTGAAGCAGGCGTAAGGATTGACGCAGCATTGTCAAGATCGGTCCCCTCAAAGCATTGCTGGAGCTGCGTTGCGCTTGCGACGCAACTCCAGCAATGCGCCACTTTTACGGCACAGATGCGTCACGCATCTATGCCGTTTTTGCCCCATGGTGCGCCGCATTGTAAATGCGGCGCATCCATGGTGGCGGAGCTGTGGCGCACAATAACTGGCGCATCCCTGCTGATATGCAGGGATGCGCCAGTTATTATAAATCTGCCCCCTTATGTATAGTTGGAGATAGTGTGTTTAGTCATGGTGGCTTCTTTTTCAGTTTAATTGAATTTTTATTTAAAATGTGAAAAGCAATACTCATATAAAAGAACATATTTGGCTTACATTTGCTTATTAAGATGTTCTACAAAGTTTGAATGTAATCCTGCTCCATATTTGTTCAAGAAATCATGTTGAATATCAAGTTCCCAGAAATGTTCACCAGACACTTCCACCAACACCTTTTCAGAATTTGATTGTGAATATTTATTTACCAAATATTGTTAGTATTCATAGATCTATTCACCAACCTAATATTTCTGGAGCTAAGTGATCCGCTGAGCTTTTACTGCGAGTAAAAGCTTTTTCAACAACGAGAGAGAGAGAGAGAGCGATGCCATTGGAAGATTAATTTTGGAGACAAGTGAGGTAACACGGGAAAAAATTGCACATTAGCTGTAAGTCTACCCTTTACATAACAGATTCTAAACTACTTGTGGCTAATATCTTTGCATATATTTAATAATTATAATTACTTAATGAAGAAGACCTACATTTTCTTTACAAAATTTCGGATCTTTATTTTGCCTGGGATTATTGTGATTATATCATCCATAAAACGTACCTAGCACTCAAAAAATGAATGAGATACATAACTCCAAATGTTTATGGTCAATGACAGGTGCAAAATAACAGATAAGCTCGACCGAACTTCCATCAGTGCCCAATCCTTTGGCTTTATAGTACTTCAATCGCTTGCAAAACTTCCTGTAAAGAAATATCTTTTCAAGATCCTCAAGGTCACTGCCCTGCAAACTAGACTTGGGAATACCTGTATTAAAGTATTGAGATAAAGGGTCAACGTCATCTGCATATCGGTGGTTATAAACGTGTTCAAACGAAGAAGCAATATCAGTATTGGAGATAGCCCACTTATCAAATAATGAGGTATTAGATGGTTTATTGAAATCAAAGAATTCTTTAATAAAACTGTTAAAACTGTTAATAAATTCACTATCAGAGAGAAGGTGATTGTTATATCTCTCTCTGTTAAAAGGAATGGTAATCTCGGTGATAAATATGTGAATAAAAATAGAAGTATGATCTAATAGAAAAATAGCATCCACCTCAGCAGGTTATACACATTCGATTAGAGGTTTGCAAACCAAAATATAATCATTCCTTGAAGGAGAACAAGTGTATTAGAATAAAAAAAAATTCAAATGAATCAGGATTATATGTTTTCCTAAAGTCAAATAAAGATCAGGAGGACACTGCTGCCTGGAAAGCTTTTGGAGACATGGCAGGCACAATAATACATTTTGATTTTCCCCCTTAAAAAAGGTTTAATTGGTTGAAATCACCACCAAAAATAGGGGTCAGAATAGTATACAACTTGGTCTTAATTGCAATTTCAAAAAGAGGGAAGTTTAACCAGTCCATATGTATTGGGACTGGTTTCCAACCGAATCGGATCCGGAGAGTCCAACTGACCGAGTACGATGCATCTGGATGCTTCCAGATACAATTTGGTTGGACTCCCATTGACTTCAATGGGAGTCTTTGTTCCGACCGAATGCATAGGTTCCCATTGAAGAAAGGGGTGGCTTGGGAAAATCAGAGCACCCTGTGGCGGGCACCCCCTGGTGCCTGCCACACTGTGCATGGCTGGTATGGGAAGACCCATGGGTACCGCCACAGGCCCATTTGGGAAGGCTCCTGGTGCAGAGGGCCCACTACGGGCCCTCAAAGTCTGATTCCCACTGCTGATTCAAGTTGGACGGCATGATTTGGAAAAACTGCCCAAATCCAGCATCGTACTCGGTAGTTTGGAAACGCGCCCCGTAGAGATGTACAATTCTGCTCCGTACGGCTCAGTCATTCCAAATGCCATCGGGTTTGGATTGGGATATTCCTAAAGCCTAACTCACACCGTACTCAGTTAGTTGGAAAGCTTTCCGATCGGTTGGAAAGACACATTCCCAATCCGATTTGGGCTGAGCAAATGCTGTTAGGAAGCCTTCGTAACCGCATCAGAATCAGGCCCCTTATCTAACTTAGATTTTAACCAATAGCCAATGACCTTCATCATTGCATTCAATAAACTACTTCACTTCTTTTGTGATCAACTGATGGTGAAAAGAAAACATCACCAACCCAATTTCTTTGTATCTCTACAGATTCAGTCTCTTTACAGTATGTCTCTTGTAAAAACTCAATTTCACCCTTTAGGGCCTGATTTATATTTTTCTGGGCGGAATAATCTCTGTTAGCATTGTAAATGGTGACACTCAGGCTGTTGCAAATGCAGCATGCAATAGTAAGAGCGACCAGCTCAGCCACCTGTGCAGATGTTACATTGCAGAAAATGCAGGTTACCACTGCATCCTATAAGGTCCACCCAGCATAAGCTGCTTTCAGAACTCCTCCTCCATCTCCTAGGCAAGAGCCATCCACAAGCAAGGTTAAAATCAGGCTTTTCCTAGGGGACGTCCCGAATGCCGGGTCTTGGCTCGGTACACCATTCAGTGACTTCTAGAAAGTCATGATGAACCCCATCATCATCTGCACCATTCGCTGTGAAAGGCAGGGCTCATCAGTTCTGAACCTAATCTAGAATTACAATCCGATGGTTCTTTTTAGCAGCATGTAAGCGGAGAGGGGAGAAGTTGTTATTATTGCCAATTAATTCAACAGGTATGTCTCTGGACACAGACGACTGAGTAAGGTTAGTTAATTTATTACAAAGCCAAACATAACTGGACATAATGACACCTCAAGATGAGAGTGTAGAAATACATTGGAATCAGCAAAAATCCACATCTGCGCATCCAGTTTGAACGATACAGCATAAACAAAACAATTCAAGAAACAGAATACAGAGGATCAGAAAGTGTGAGTCCATGTTTCCCTGCATCAAGGGTTGATTAATGCAAAGCATTATTCTATCCCTACAGTAAGGCTAAAATGACATCCCTACTTAAACTTCTTCAAGGACAAGAAATAAAAGGTGTCAGCATGTGAAGTCTTCCTAAGAAGTCTCTTCACCATCGATGAGTCAAATAGCATAAAACTAATGAGACAGCGCTTGTTCTAAGTCTAAGGTGCGCTTTCTCTCCGCAGGCAGAAGGAGAAGTGGGTACTTTCCCTACTCCCAACAACACAATTTTGAAGAGAACTTTCCCTAGATCCTTTGCAAGTCACACCATCCGCTCTGTGTACCATCCTAAAGATAACTTTCCATGGGACAGCAGTGTTCTTCTTCTCACCACAATTGTCCTTGGTTCCCAAGTCTCCTCCTGTGCAAAGGACAACAGCCTTTCTTTATTGATTCAAACCATACAATTTAACTTTCTCTCTCCTTGCCTGACTAATAAAACAAAGACATTATTTTAGCTAACAAGAGCACCTCTTTCACCTGCAACACAAAACGTGAGAAAGAACAAATCCCACAGCACACATGAAATTCAAACCATTAATTCTAAAGCGGGAGCTTCCAGGGAAAATGCATTTCATGCCTACAAGATTCGGCTAACAAGAGAAAATGTCATGTGAGCTTTACGATATTGCTTAAGGAAATAAGGCACATTTGATTAATGCATTTACCTACATGTAGACAACAAATAAATAAACATATTTACTAAATGAATAATTGCCAGTTCACAACATAAACTTTTCACTGTAATGTTTTCTGCTAGTTACATTGACTTTCTACGTTAATTCTCCAAGTTACTATTCAATGACCTATACACATCACGTTTCATGTTATTACATTCCAAATTTCGAACACTTCACGTTAATACGACAAAGGAGTATATGCGGGTGCGCTCTACACGTGTTATTCTATTGCCCCCCTACTAATAAAATGCGGTTTCCGCTACTTCAGTTCCCCCCTCTGATGACGCTGAGTCATCATCAAACACTTTTAAATCCCTGTAGAATAGACCGATCCAAACAGATGAAGTAGCTAGTCTCCACTGTCTGAACTCCTCCAACAGCTTCAGATTCTCCTAATGACTTTCCTGCAGTCTTTCCACCCTTCTTTCTCTCTCCCTAAAGAAATACTCCATTTGCCTCGCCTTGTGCCATTTGTATGCTCCTATCATACCTAGCAATATGATAACTCAGACTGCAACAATTATGATTGGCTTCAAGATGTATTCAAGAATTCCCTTACCTAAATTAGCAAACCAACTTCCAACTGCTCCAAATTCTTTTCCAATCTTATCCCAAACTGCCTCAGTTGCCAAGTCATGTATCTCATGATGTATGTCAGTGATGTTACTTATATATCCCCTCAGATCTTTACCTTTATCAGGAATGTAAGTACAACACTCTTGGACCTTCAGTATCTGACAGACTCCGCCCTCTTTGGCTAATAACACATTGAAAGCAAGACGGTATTGCATCAACATCGCCCTTATCGAAACCATTTCTCCATCTATGAGTAACAATGACTGAGCTGTGTTAACCGACAACTTATCCGCAATGGTAGACAACCTTCTAATCTTGATGTCATTCAACACCAAACCCAAACTAGGTATCATAGCTCCAAATATAACTCCCACAATTTCACCAGCACTCAGTCCACGTTTTTCTCTATGGTACGATTTTCCCTCCAAACTCTACAAATCCTCCATATGATATATCTTTGGAAACACACCTGCCAAATAACAACTACCATACCAAATATTAGAATGTTGAACATATGCATTCTTTTCACACACAAAATATACTCATGGCACCACTTGCACTGCTTATTGGGGGAATTTCTTCGAAGAAGCTTCAATTAGGAAGATGTGATCACAAACACGCTGTCCCACAAAAAATAGTGTCATAGAGGGTCTGTACCTATCGAATGCAGAGCTTGCCTCGTTCCCAGGCTAGAGTTATAGGGCCATAGCTTCCCTTAGCCTTGTGAGCTAACTCCTCCTTGTTCCATTCAAAGTTTCCCTCCTATTGTTAAGGTTTAACAGTTGAACCTCTATGTCTATCCTCTACTTGATCTACAAATTTCTTTTCTATGTCTGTTAATGTGCAGGTTAGATTATGTCTATGTTCTATGTATCTAGTATCTATGTCTAATTTTACTGTGGGTAGTAAATACTTTCCCATTCTCGCTTCTAATAATCATATTTGTTCAGAAGTTTGTAGACTGGAACTTCTGAGAGTACCAAATCATAGTTCGAGAAATAGTATTCATGATGAGCCTTTCCATAAAAAATGCTGTGGAGCCAAGTACAACTAATACCATGCGTCAGAGGTAGGTGATGATACCTGATCCCCTCCTCAACTGAAGCAAGCAAGTGCATACGCACAAAACAATCTCTCACATCCATAGTACTCACATATTTTCACAACAGCTTAGCATATGCAATCAGCGTGTAATCACCTTTAGATAAATCTATTAAGCCTCTATCAGATCCTAATGTACCCTCTTCTGAGGCAGCAGTGGTAGGTGCGGATGTCCTAGGTACCCCCACTCCCTGTTCCTCATTTTTGTTTGCACATAAATTAACTCAATAATGACTACAGCTATTACTATGATAATCCTTACAATAAGTGTACCTACAATACAATTGTGCCTATGAATCGAATGTCCAGACTCCATTTTGAAAGTGGCTCGGATTGTACGTGTAAGAGGATCAACACACAGAGTCTGCTTTCTCCTCCTCTTATTTTTGTGCAGCAAAAGTCTTTGAACAGCTCTCTTTTGGATCTTATAAAAATCTGTAGCTGTCTTTGACACAGTATTTACCCAGCTTGGAGCACTTCCTTAACCCTCTTTCTTCTTCTAAATAAAAAGTCAGTATTTTTATTCTTCTTCCACTCGAGCCTAGGTTATTTTCTCTCAAGCAACTTTTTTATAGTTCAAAAGTTCAGTTTACATCCCTTCTGAGGTCAGAGCCAATTTCCTCAATGACTCGTAACAGTTCTGTTATGAATGCTGCAATCTCTTGCTAGGATGTTGGAATTCTGAAGCGGATTTCATTAGCCTCTATTCCAGGAACTCTCAGCAAGATCAGGATGATCAGTATTGAGAACTCGGACCTCACTCTCCCCAGCATTGGTAACCAGATAAGTCCACTCAGGAAAGGAATATCTCTGACACGACACTCTTGTTCTGCTTGATCTCCTTACACTTCCTAGGGCTTGCTTGGACTCACTCAGATCAGACTCAGATGATTCACTTATTGGTGCAAGTTCTCTTTCAGATGCAAGTCTCAAGTTCCTTCTTTTCTGTCTCACAGGCCACGTTTCATCTGCCCCATCTTTCTTTCTTGACGGCACCCGCCTGATTTCCACTCCAGTCTCTTCTACTGAGTCAGACTCTACACCACTTGCAATGTTACCGTCTACCTCAGAGTATATACCTGGGTCTTGTGTAGCTTGACCCCCCTCAGCTTGATCTGATGGGTATCCCAGTCTTGTCAGGAACCTCCACAGCATGGCTTGCCCTCTACTGTGACTCTTCAATCGCGGCTGGAACTACTTCTGGGAGAGGAGCTGTTTCATCGGAGGCACCCATTATTCATCGGGTATGGGAAGCGTGGATCCAGTTCGGCACTTCTCCACACTTCACAGCAGTATTCGTCACCAATATCACCTGATAAAGTCCACGCCACCGAGAGTCAATACAGTTCTTCCTTACATGCTTTTGGATGAGCACCAAGTCCCTGGGGCTCAGGTCATGGCAATGGTCTTTCGATGTCGGTACAGTTGTCGCTTCAACCTGATGAGACACAGAATGACCACATCAGCCAACCCTTTACAGTAGTCAAGGATCAGGTCATCTGTGATGTTTATCAAAGTGGTTGCTGGCACTGCAGGTAAGCGCATCGCCCTACCCATCAAGATTTCATGCTGCGATAACCCAGTTCTCCTGTCAGGAATGCTGTGCCAGCTCATTAGAACCAAGGGCAACACATCTGCCCTTTTCAAAGATGTTGAAGCACAAGCTTTCGCTAGTCTCGCCTTTAAATTCCCATTGATCTGCTCCACAATGCCTGATGCCTCTGGCCTGTACCTACAATGCAGTCTTTGATCCACACTCAAGGTGGTACACAACAGCTTTACGGTCTCGATGTGGAAGTGAGTTCCTCTATCCGACTCCAAAGTAGTTGGAAATCCAAAATGAGGCACACCCTCCCTCAACAATAACTTTGCTACAGTGAGACTGTCACACCTTCTAATTGGATAAGCTACCACACACTGAGAAAAGATACACACAACAACCAAGATGTACCTCAATCCATTACATATAGGCATCTCAACAATGTCCTATTGGATCCGATTGAAGGGACCCCTGATCGGCCAATGTAACTCAGAGCATCAACTGTCTTTTTCCCTGCATTCATCCGTTGCCACGTGAAACACCGATGACACACTGCTTCTGCAATCACATGAAATCTCGGATTGAACCAAGTCTGCCTGAACAATCTCACCATTGCATCCCTTACTATGTGAGCTGCTCCATGAATCTGCCTTGCGATTGGGTTCAACAGACAGTCAGGTAACACTGCCCTACCATCAGCTGAAACCCACATGTCACTTTCTCCTTTCTCACAACCTGCTCTCATCGAACCCGCTTGTCCCTGATCTGTTGCTTCCATTTGCAAATGCCTAACTTCATCCTATGTGTCTGCAACAGCTTGCATCATATTGAGTTTGGTCTTCTCTGCACTCTCACCAACATATTTCCCATTGAAAATGCATGCGCGTGTAGCACAAAAGCGAACAACTTCATCCGCATAGCGGTTTTCTGTCATGACAAAGTCATCTCCCTTCCCATGAGCAGTGCATTTAATGACAGCCACTTCCTTTGGTAACTTCAATGCTTCCAATAATTGTCTCACATATTTCCCAGTTCTAATGGGAGACCCTGATGACGTAGGATGCCCTCTCTGCAACCCTAGCTGTCCGAAGTCATGAACTACAACGAACCGTACTTGCTATCGGTATAGATGGTGACTCATATCTACTCAGAGTCAAGACATGCACAGGTCAAAGCAATGATTTTGGCTACTTGTGCAGCGTGTACTCCCTGTAAACAAACAGCTTCCACAACTCCAGAGAAGGTACAAACAACAAATGCTGCTTTCAGATTACCTTCATGGTCTAGTAGACATCAACCATCAACAAAAAGAACTTGATCGGGATCAGACAATGGCTCATCGACAATGTGAAGTCTCGGCTTGGTGCAAAGCTCAGTAACGTCCAGTCATGGTCTTCACAATATTCCCCGTAAGCATTTGGAACAGGTAACAAAGTAGTAGGATTTAACACAGAACAGCGCTTCAGAGTGACATTCTCTGCGGCAAGCAACACCTGCTCATATCTTGTCAGCCTGTTGTTAGTCAAATGCTGTGTTTTGGTTCTTGTCATCAGGAGCTTAACTGAGTGTGGTACATATACAGTAAGTGGATGACCCATCACAATGCTTTCACATCATTCGATACTGACACCTGTTGCAGCAACGGACTTGAGACATCTGGTCAACGCTGAAGCAGCAGGATCTAATGTAGCTGAGAAATAGGCCACTGGTCTGTGGGCACCTCCATGTGTCTGGGTGAGTACAGAAAGAGCACAACCCTCCCTTGCATGGCAGAACAGCGAAAATGCTTTGTTGTAATCAGGCATTCCTAAAGCAGTAGCGCAACAAAGGCACTCTTTCAGCTGCAATAAGGCAAGCAAACAGTTGTTAACCCAAGGCACAGTATCACACACATCCTTGTGGGCCAGCATCTGCAAAGGTTTTGCCATCAAGGAGAAATTTGGAATCCATTGTCAGCAGTAGCCAACCATTCCCAAAAACATCCTGACCTCTTTCTGGGTAGTAAGCGGATTTATTTTCATGATCGCCTCCACTCGTTCTGGTGACACCTTCCTCTTGCCTCTCTCAATTCGCTGACACAAATACTGTTCTTCAGTCAGAGAGTACTGAAGTTTGCTCTGAGACACCTTATGCCCAATATCATCCAGATAGTTCCGTAAAGTGATAGTATTGTCCCTACGAGCCTCTTGTGTTTCAGATGCAATGAGGAAGTCATCAATGTACTGAACAAGCACTAAGATTTGGGGCAGAATCAAGCTCTCAAGGGTCTTCTTCAAGACCTGATTGAAGATGGATGGACTTTCGGTATACCCTTGAGGGATACAACAACATGTTAAGACACTATTCTCCAGACTGAAAGCCCCAAAATATTGGCTTTTCTTGTGCAATGGAATGGAGAAAAATGCTGGACAGACTTAAATTACTGTGAACCAGATGGCTTCACAAGGAATCTGGAATAGAATCCTAGATGGATTCGGTACCACAAGACAACATGGAATCACAATGGTATTCCCCTTTCTAAGGTCCTGGACTAAGTGATACTTTCAGCTCGGTTTCTGCAATCCCATGAGGGGCGAATTGCATAGGCTTCCTATAATCTCCTTCAGTATGCCCTGCGCAATCATGGACTCAATCACAGGTGCAATCCCCGCCACCATTTCTGGGGTCAGGTTGTAATGAGGTGTTCTCTGGAAATCTGCATTAGGCGTAATCTGTATGCGGACTGGCACGACTCCTCGAATCTGTCCGATTTCCTCTCCTGTGAAGTCCCACACTATTGGAGAGAAGGTGTCTCTCAAATCCAGCGGCATTTCTTCCACTGTCAGTAAAGGAAACATAGCTGTATAATGATTCTACTTAGGCAATTTGAGGGTAATTTCCTCATCATTAGTTTGCAATTCAATTCCCTTAGGCGTGCAATAGATAGTACAATTCAATTTGCATAAGAGATCACGCCCTAACAAACAGACTGGATTCAAATCACATACCATGAACTGGTAATGATCCTGAAAGATTCCGATTTTCACTGGCAACTCTTCCGTCAGAGGGTTGGTCATTCATTTGTTAACAACTCCTACAACATGGATCGATTTTCCCGAAAGGGGGTGGTTTGGGACTACTGCAGATCTTACAGTAGAACAGGTAGCACAAGTATCAATCAAGAATGTAGTGGGATGACCATCTATGTCAGCTTCTACATATGGTCCACTTTGGTCTACCTCTAAGACTGAGCCAAGTGTACAGTCTTCCTCCCCCCTCAGGCACCATCATCAGGAAGGGTCCTGATCAAATCCATCCAGTGCTTCCATTAAGGTAATCTGATGGTATGTTCGATTTCATTTCGAGATTCTCGGAGGTTGGAGCACTTTCACAAACTGGTTCTGATTTCCCCTGCATTAAGGAGGATCTTGTCCTCGTCACTGGCGTAACTGATTTACCACATCTGTCACTTGCACGAGTTCTCCCTTCTGCACCTGATTTGCTGGATTTACGCGGCACTCGCACTTCCAATGCCCTATCTTGTGACAAAAATTACAGGCATTGGGTTTTTTTCAGCATAGCATCATCTATCCCTGTTTAAAGATCTATGGAGACACCTCGTCCTCTTCCCTGTCCCGCCGGACCTGCAACTGCTGTGTAACCTGAACAACTCCTGAGACAGTCCCTTGATTGCGAACTACTGTACCTCCGGTTGCCTGTACCTTTTCTCCCTTCTGTGCATTTTGCACTTGAACCAACATTAACTTTCCTTTAATCCCCCTATGTTTGGAATCCATCTCATCAATGCAATACCTGGCATACTGTAGAATTTCTTCCACTGACTTATTTTGCCAACAGATCAAATGTTGCTGGATCATGAGGCTGATTTCCAGCCTCAGTCCTGTTACAAATTTTGAGACGAATTGGCCCATGTCTTTAGGGTCGAGTGCGTCCAGCCCGCTGTAGTGCTTATAGGCTTGCAAGAGCCTTTCTAATAGACATGTACTGACTCCTTCTTAACCCAATTGATGTCTTGATGGGCTATTTTGGACTGCAACCATGTGATCACCTGCTCATACTTCTTTATAACTAAGGGCAAAGGACCATGAGTTACAGGATCTCTCTCTGGCTCAGCATCAGGCCACTCACTAGCAATTTTACATGCAGACCTAGATCACTAGGGAACACAATTTCAGACAGAGTATTTAAGTCAATCCACAACACCTTTGAGATCTTGACAAACTGATTGATTTGCTTGTACCATTCAGCAGGTTTCTTTCTCAACTGGGGAAGTAATTCGTAAATGCAGCAAGGCTCCCTCTACTCCATTGAACACGCATATACCCTCTACTAGGTACCTCCCGCAGTGGATATACCTCAACTTCCTACCTTACCCCTCCCGGGGGTGCTGTTTCTCTAGTCACCCTTCTCGTAGTCTTCTACTTAGACCGCCTTTCCTCCCACTTATCCTGCATGTTCCAAGCCTATATTCCTACAACCAACACTCGGAATGTGTGTTTTCAATGCCGTCATTCTCTTTTCCTCCAGGTCCTGGTCACTGTAGTTAAGCCTGTGATTCCCTGTACCATTTTTGTTTTAGACAGGTGTACTCTGTACCTCTGAGTTAGTTCTGATTACTTCTCATGTGCTCGTCTCACTTTGCAGGTGACATCCTATGCTACACACAACATGTCATGTGACTCATAGCTCGCTATTCTTTCAAAAGGTAGATTTGCACTGATGATCTCGTCTACCTCAGCCTTCAACTTCACCACATCCAATAGCTTCACCTTTACTGCAGAATTAGCTTCACCTTTAATGCAGATAGTTCCTTGACTTGATTAACTACTCTGACTGTCCCTGCCGTTATTGTGATCTCTCAACTAAGTCTGCAACATCTAAGACATGTTGATTTCCAGCAGCTCCTTGACTCGTGCTTGCTTCTGAAGCTGTGCCAATTGGTCCTCTCACTGGAGTATCCCACATCCTCAGGTCTAAACTAGTGGTCACCATAGGTATAGTACTGGAACCAATGCATTCTCCCGAAGGATCGGCAATAGCTGGTAAAGGGGTACTAGATTCCACAGGCAGTAGAGATGGGTGATTTCCACTTGTGTCCCTGACCTTCCAAATCCAGTTCCTTCCACCTGAATGGACTGTCACTGACAAAGGTTTCCCAATGAGCTCGGTTCATACACAGGAACAACAGGACCAATAGTGACAGGTACTGTAAGAGCTTAAGGTAACCGTGAAGCAGCATTGACTCCATTCTGTTCCATACTTTCTAAGGCAGACATTCCTGTCTCCCCTACTCCTGTGGATATCTTTCCTACAACTCCTGTACTAGGACCTGTTTGAGGTGCTCACACACTTTCCACATTCACTGCATTCACCAAATCTCGCTTTCCATCCTCTGATTGCGGATTATAAGGTGGTTGATGCTCAGATAACAACCGATCCAACAAGCTGTTGTCATTATCACTCCCATTATTTCCATTTTCCCTTCTTTTCCAGTTCAGAAACTCTCCCTCTCCTACCTGCATTGGGTACAACCTTTCTCCCTCAATAGTATCCACTCTCCATCTCTTAAGCTGTGCATCCCATTGCGCTTCCTGACATGCCCTCAAAGCTTTCTTCATCTTCCCTTGATATCTTTCCCTCTTCTTAGCATGTGCTGCACGCATCCAAGTGTCTAATGCAGTGGCGGCTCACAGAGGGAATGCTGTGGGCCGGTGGGGCAGGGGTGGGGCAGGGTGAGGGGTATGGAGTCAGACATACGACGGCAAGGAGTAAAGTAAGCAAATTAATAACCGAGTTGGCGATGCACCGAGCGCAAGGTAAATAGCTTTATTTATTTATTTACTCTACTCCTGGCCGTTGTATGTCCGACTCCACTACCCCCCACCCTGCCCCGCCCCCACCTCACCACCTCACAGCATTCCCTCTGCGAGCCGCCACTGGTCTAACGCCTCAAACTGCGTTGGTCTAGGCAAAGGTTGCAGCGCAAACATTACAACTCTCAATTGGTGCAACATATCCAACCAAAATGAACCAAAACGTGAAAATGAAACTTCACCCTCCTTTTCAGTGATTTTTTGCCAATTTTAAAGCCACATTTAGGTATGGATCTCAACCTTTGTCGCCATGTAATGTGCTCGAGTATCCTCGAGTGGCACCTCAATGCACACTCAAGTAACAACCCCTTGGTTACTCCTGAAAAGATCCCACAACACCCTGAAACATTGTATTAGTCAATTGCAAGTTGTTCAAAAGTTGACGACTGAACAATATTTTCCAACCACAACTTACCGATGACTACCAACCAATTCCAGCACGGCGTTATATCAACCGACCTATTGAAGCGCAGCACACTTGGATGTCACCTTCGCTCCTCGCAGCGGCTCACCTGCCTTCAGAATTTCTCCACACGCATTCACTCACACAGTCTTCTTGAACTCCGTAATTGTCTGCCATCTAAATAATTCAATAACATTCACACAGTGACCCTCGACCTGCGCTGGTCATCTGAATCAGTATAGCTCACCTCTGTACACAAGGTCCACTAAACGATTCCAATTCACACAAAGTTCCCTGTCTTCAGTGAAACTGCCGAGGACGTCTGACAACAACTCCTCAATTCTCCTTTCAGACAATCACAATCTTGGTCTTCTGCACCATTAAATATATCTTGGGATCTTAGGCCACTTCAGGACCTGAAACTCACATCTCAATAATTGGACCACGTCCTGCCCTGAACCACATTCACTCTACTCTCACAAGAACTCCGCTAGACATCACAAAATCCATTAATTCCCGCAACCTAACACACAACATATACTCTATTAATACTCACTCCTCTGCTCACCACTGATTTCGCTGCACATCAAACTCCGTCAGTCTCCGTCGAATTCTGTCGCTTTCCATTCTCAGTCATTGGGCCCTATTCTGGAGATCTGGGGCTCTAGGTTTCGCTTTTCTAGATTGATTTCTGGATTCTGCCCTCGCTTGAGGTGCTAACCATCCTACTCTGCTACCAACTGAAAGGACCAGGCCCATCCATTCTGGACCGATTCTAGAATCACAATCTGATGATTCTTTTTAGCAGCATGTAAGTTATTATTACTGCCAATCAATTCAACAGGAATGTTTCTGGACACATAGTAACCATAGATGACTGCGTACAGTACGTTAATTTATTACAAAGCCAAAAATAACTGCACATGAGGACACCTCAAGATGAGAGTGTAGAAATTCATTGGAATCAGCATAAAGCCAAATCTGCGCATCCAGTTTAAACGGTACAGCATAAACAAAACTATTAATTCAAGAAGTAGAATAGAAAGGATAAGAAAGCATGAGTCCAAGATTCCCTGCATCGAGGGTTGATGAATGTAAATAATTAATATATCCCTATACTAACGCTAAAATAACTTCCCTACTTAAGCATCTTCAGGGATAAGAAATAAAAGGTGTCAGCATGTGGAGTCTTCCTAAAAAGTCTCTCCAATGTCGATGAGTCAAATAGCATAAAGCTATTGAGACAGAGCTTGTTCTAAGGTGCTCTCTCTCCGAAGGCACAAGGAGAAATGGGTACTTTCCGTACTCCCAACAGCACAATATTGAAGAGAACTTTCCCAAGATCCTTTGCAAGTCATGCCATCCACTCTGTGTACCATCCTAAAGATAGTTTTCCATGGGGCAGCGATGTTCTCCTTCTCACCATATTTATCCTTGGTTCTCAAGTATCCTCTTGTGTGAAGGACAACGGCCTTCCTTTATCGATTCAAACTGTACGATGTAACTTTTTCTCTCCTTGCTTGACTAATAAAACAAAGACATTATTCTAGCTAACAAGAGCACTTCTTTCACCTGCAACACAAAACGTGAGAAAGAATAAATCCCACGGCACCCATGAAATTCAAACTGTTAATTCTAAAGTGAGAGCTTCCAGGGAAAATGCATTTCAGGCCTACAAGATTTGACTAACATAAGATAATGGCATGTGAACTTTACGAAATTGCATAAGGAAATAAGGCACATTTGATTAATGCATTTACCTACATGTAGACAACATATTTAATAAATTAATAATTGTCAGTGCACAACATGAACTCTATATCACAGTGATGTTTTCAGCTAGTTACATTCACTTTCTATGTTCATTCTCCAAGTTACTTTTCAATGGCCTAAATACATAAAATGTTATTACATTTCAAAATTCTAACACTTCATGTTAATACGACATAGGAATATATGCGGGTGCGTTCTACATGTGTAATTATGATGCACCCCTACAAATAAAATGTGGTTTCCGTTACATCAGCTGGAAATGAAAAAAAAGTTGCAGGATTCAGTACATTGCAGTGCTTTAAAGATACATCTGCAACTAAAATCACGTTTCATGTTTAGTGAGTTTGCTGTTTGTCATATGCTGCCTTCGAGTGAGGGTAAACAAGATCACAACTGAATGCGGAACCATCAAAATAAGTAAGTATCCAATAACAATGCCCTAGTACTGTTGGATACTGACATCCACTGTAGCCACCGCCTTTAGATGTCTTGGCAGCACCATGAATAATGGATCAAGTGTAGCAGGGAAAGAAGCCGCTGGCTGATTGGCTTCATTATGAATCTGTGGCAAAACAGACAATGTGCACCTGTCATGTTTGACACAGTATAACACAAAATCTTTCTCATAACCAGGCATTTCTAGGTCTGGTGCATGACAGCTTCTCTCTGAGCTCTAGGAAGGCATTCATACATTCTTTGTCCCGAGGTACATAATCAGACACATGATTGTGTGTAAATCTCTGTAGAGGTTTTGCCACTAAAGACATTTTGGGAATCCACTGTTGACAGTAGCCCACCATTCCCTAAAATATCCTGTCTTTTGATCGCATTGCTCCGCTTCCCTAAGCAACTATCCTGTGCAATTGTGGCTTGGAGGGGCCCCGTATGAGCCCCTAAAAGATGGCCTGCACTGAAAAGACGGCCAGGCTTCGCCTAGACAGTGGCTCGAACCACCGGGAACAACTGAGGAAGTGCTGGTGAGCCGCTATGAGCTGCGGTGACTGCGGCCCTGGAACGGTGCGGTCGGATGTGATGGGGTATTGGCCCCACTGCTGTAGGCAACCGGATGAGTGCCTCGCGGTGAGAGTCGAGGCAGCGACACTAGGGGACAAGTGGAAGGAAGCAACCCCTGCTAGAACTGCTGACGCATTTCTTGAATTAACTGTTTGCCATGTCATTCTCGGGATATGCAAGAGGCATTTGAGTGTTTACAATCCCTCATCGACAAGGAGGGCGCTATGTATTAGTGAGGGGTCGACTGCTGGGGAAGATTACATTGGGGAGCAAATACCCCCTAACCATGAGCAGGTGGCTTTCTTCCACTCACTCTCAGCACCAATGGAACACACACAGGGGGGTGATGTGTTACTGGGAGGGGATTTTAACTGTGTGGCAGATGTTGCTCTGGACCATTTCACCCCCCTTGTTTGGAGTCACTGCTCAGAGACTGTACACTGCATTGGGGGCTGTCGGATCTTTGGCACACTCAACATGGTTATGCGCGAACATACTTCTCACCTATATATACACTGCATACCAGGTTTGACATGTTCCTTTGCTCAGAGAGGCTGAGTGGCTACGCCACCTTTCTTGAATGCCTCAGGTGTACCATTTCCAACCACTGCCCCCTCCTACTGGGGTTTAAGCCCCTAGATATCAGACCTCTTATCCCGACATGGCGACTCGAGCCGGCGACACTGGATGATGCCTGTGACAGGGAGTCCCTCCAAAACCCACATTAATGACTACTCTGAACACAATCAGGCCTCAACATCGTCTTCCTTGACGGAGTTGTAAACATTTAAGGTGGTGGATCATGGTTATTGCATGACCCAATCGGTGGGGTCACTAAGGAACTCCATGTGGAACTATCACCCTGGATGCCACACTCCACTCAGTGGGGGTCACTAAGGAACTACATGGGGACTGAACACCCTGGATGCCATGCTCCATACAGTGGAGGGCACCCTTGGGACAGATCCAGATGGCAAACAAAAATTGATAGACGCAAAAGAACAATACAGTGCTACCCTGGAGCGTCTGAGGTGTCACGACTACAAAAACTATATGACAAGGGCACATTTGGAGGTGGTTAAAACTGGGGGACTATTGACCTGGCTGATCTGCCTCGACAATAGGGGTGCACCGATCACTCACCTCACTTCCCTTACCGGGATGCACATAGACACACCGGGTGATATCAATGACGAGTTTCGCAGATAGTATGAGTCATTATATTGTAGAACGGAGATATTACCTGAGAGAGCGCAGAATGGATTCTTGGACAGTATCATCCTTCCTTTGCTGCCTTCTGTGGTGAAGGAGGACCTAGGGGACCCTGTAACGATTCAAGAAGTGTGTGCGGCAATAAAATATATGGCCATAGTAAGACACCAGGACCTGATGGTCTCCCAGTGAAGTTTAACTCTGCCTTTATGCACTCACTGGCCCCCAAAATGGTTACACTTAATGCTGACGCCTTTCGGATGGGATGTATTCCAGAGTCTATGCGGACCGCTACCGTAGTCCCCTTGCCAAAGGCAGATAGGTGGGCGCACCCTCAACAGCGTTTCTACCTCTGTTCATGCTGAAAATGGATTTTAAAATCCTTAGGAAAATATTAGTGAATAGGTTGCTCCCCCACATGCAGCCTCTGGTACACAGAGACCAGAATGGTTTCATTCCCAGCCGCTCAACCACTGGAGACACATTCACATACTTTACCACCCTGAGGTACAAGCCGATCGGGAAGCCTTTCTCGTGTCGATAGACCTTGAAAAAGCCTACGATTCTATTTGATGGGACTTTCCCATGGCAGTCATGCATAAGATGGGATTGGGGAGAAGTGGGCTAAATGGGTTTCCCTCCTTTATATGGACCCGTTGGCTCGGGTGAAGACCAGGTGCACCTTTTCCGCTTTATACAGTATGTTTCAGGGTACTGAGCAGGGCTACCCACTATCTCCTCTTCTTTTTGCCCTGGCCATAGAGCCATTGGTGGGACTGTTCCGAATGGAATGCAGGGGCTCTGAGTTAGTGATAGACTGCCAGGAGCACATCAGCTCCCTGTACGCTGATGATCTTCTTTCATACTAATGTGGTGGTGCAGCTGGAGTAGGTAGGGCCTCTCACCTCCTGGAGGACTATAGACACATATCAAGCTTGACCGTTGACTGTACTATGACCTGCATAATTCCCTGCATAGGGCAGATCCCTCCACCTCTGGATTTGCTGCTGGACTTCATCTAGTCCCCCACATCCTCTAAATATTTAGTGGTTAGATCGTAGCACGACCTATAGGACATACAAGAAGGGAACTTGGGACAGGCACTCCGGGAATTCGGACCTGCGTGATCTTTTGGAGGTCACTGTGACTCCCACTCATGGCATGAGTGTCCCTTACTAAGATGGTGATGCTCCCCAGCCTATTGTATTTCTTTACAAACCTACTGGTTAAGATATCTGCAACATGATTCAGACTGCTGGATACCCTTATTGCAACTGCCATAAGGTGTCCCTGGTGATCATGAGGCACCCGTTGGATGTTGGAGTCCTGGGAGTGCCAGATTTCGAGCTATACTATCTGGCTGCACATCTTTAATAAGTGTCTAAATGGCTAGATGACGATCGTACACATCCTGCGGATCTTGTTGGGTGGCTCCGTTTCGGGGACTGCTGTTGGCACGCTTGATGAGCCCGGAGGTAGTAATTCTGCAGCCTCGAGTACTGCTTTATGTGGCTTTACAATGCTGGTGTCGCTTTTTGTACGAACCCACAGGGCTCCCTTATATGCACCAGCACTACTGCTGGTGGGCCTCCACCATGGGGATCTGGTTGTGTGTTTCACTGCCACCCACCTCCCAGAGTGGATGGAAGCGGGGTTGTGACAGTGGGGGACTGCTTCCTGCAGGGAGTCTTTGTAACCTTTGGGGAATTGGTCGCAGCCCATAATCTACCCAGGGGTCAATTTCTAACATATGGAGATTTAGTACAAAGATTCAGGGACTTGTGGGCCAAGGCAAACACATAGTCCTCCAACCTTCTCTTTTATTGGGCTCAGATCGCCACTTGGTGACATGGCTTTACTGAGCATGGAATGAGAGGGGGAGGGGTACTCTAGTGACACTGAAAGCCAGATGGAAATCTATTCTGGGGCAAGACATCCAAGACAAAGATGGGGGAGGATACTGACATACCCCAAGAAGGTCTAACATAACACTAGGTTGAAATATATACAATTTAATTTTCTACATATGACATATCTCACTCCGCATTTATTACAGATCTTATATGGGAGCAAACCCCGGAGCTTACCACGCTGTCGGGTGCTTGACGCAGACTTTTGTCATATGACTTGGGGATGCCACATACACCAAACTTTCTGGGCTGCGGTGGTGCAGTGACTTCAGACCAAAATGGGATGCACTCTTCTCTGTTCGATACAGGTTTGCCTCCTAGGGAGCTTCTCAAGACCCAAGGTGAGGAAAGTGGGCTCACAGTTTCTTGACTTGGCCTTGACCCTAGCGTGACACAGGATAGCAATGGCGTGGGAGTTGGACAGAGGGCCGAACATTGAGACCTGGGCGAGAGAAGTTAAGACCTGGGAGGATGCCTAGGCCCTTAAAAGGGAAGATGCCCAGGGATGACGCAGGCTTCCATTGGCGGAATTATGGCAAGAGATCTTGAATAACTGGATGCATCCGAGGACAGACTCAGACGCAGAAGTGGAAGACATGGATAACGGGGAGAGAGGGGTTCTGAGAGATATGACACATACAGACACGTAGGGGTGGATGGCGGTGCGGTGATGATGATACCTAAGGGGCGGACATTGACCACCCTTCATTACTGTTGACAGAGCCCCTACTGGTCACACCCATGGCATAGACCCTAATTATTGAGACCCCCACCCTGGACCCTGGACCATTAACACACGTCCTGAGTCACCTGTCTTCTGTCAGCTGGTACAGTCGCATGAACACACACTTCTATAGACAACCAATACATGCCCCTCCACAACAGCATAGAACCAGAGACACCCCCTTTTTCCTCAGTTCTATATTTTGAATGGTTATGAATTCCTCCCAGTTCTTCCCTTCCACTAATGGCCTCTGACTTTACAGTTTGAAACATATATTACTTGGTGACATTGAATGCCCCTTTAACTGACACACCAGAGTACTCTGGTCGCAAGACATGGGGTAAGCATTTATAGGTTATACACTATAGAGCACATGACTAGCCTGGAATGGTGATCATGTACCTCAGTGATGTATATTTATGTTACTAATCGCAATGTTCCTTACCCACTGATCGGAGATCATGCACAGTATGTTATGCAGCTCACGAAGGCTTGAAAGTTCAAAATGTACTGTGAATAGACTGCAAGTTACAACTGGAAGGTACCAGACAATAATTTTAAATGCCAATAAACATATCTTTAAAAAATAATATGCAAAGTAAATCTTCGCTCAACAGCTTGACTTAACTTGCATCATATTTTACAAATTGATGATGCAAGTCTGATTTGGACTTGTTCTCCAGAGAGCGGTAGGCTTGGGACCTCCACTTTTCTAACAGTAGAATGGGTAGCTCCAGTATCAATCAACAATGATACGGGGTGGCCATTCACCTTTCCATCCACATAGGCCTACTCTGGTCTACCTCAAGAACTGCGCCAAGCACACAATCCTGCTCCCCTCTCAGGCACCATCAGTGTGATTGATCGGGGTCCAGTACAATGAGACTGTCCAAAAAATGGAAAATATTGGAGTATGTCGATACTCATGAAACAGTTCTGTTGAACCTTTGAGTTGAGATTCGAATTGTACCTTCGGTTAGCCATGTTGTGCGGCTTGGGGCATACTGGCATTATATGACTTTGAACTTGCATATTCTGCATTGGCAACAAATTTATGTTTGGCATTTCAATATAATTTTGTGTTCAAATTGAGATCAGTCTACATTCTCATTTCCAATGGTCCACCTTATTGTAATTATGACAAGCAGTAGTCTTCTTCGACATATTTATGTCAATCCCTGCATTCTGATCCTCCTCCATTCCTCGACCGCTGCTTTGCAACCAAAATGCTCTCTCTGTGATATCTGACCATCACCTATGAACAGCCAATAAGGGAAGGCAGCAGACCAACCCTTCTGTGACCTCCGAAGGTTTCCCTCCTGAGAGCTGCCGTGAAGTTAAGTTGTATGTGTTTTGATGTTTGGTGTGTGTGCGCATATGTATGAATGTAAGTATGATGTTTGTGTATTTGTGAGTGAGTATTGTGAATGTGTGCGTGCGTCTTTTTGAGTGTCTGGGGGTGTGTGTGTATCAGTGTATGTGTGGTCCCCCTCTCTGCTAAAATAAAATTACTGGCTGCCACTGCAAACCATACGAGCAGCCACATTCTGCACAAGCAAAACTCTCATTTAACACGGAAGCACTTTCTACACAGAGCAAACTTTTCTTCCTAACCGCAACAGGCATGCATATTTAATGTGCTTTTTTGATGTGATAATTGCTGTGAGAGCCAATTTTGAACCATCATTAATGTTAATTATCTCATACTTTCCAGACGACAACACATGAAGAAATGGATAGGTGACTGCAATCGTATTGCCCTAAGGAAAAGGAACAATTACAATATTTAGAAGAAGATAATTGTCGGAACTGGAAAAATAAATAATAAATAATGTTATCAAAAAGCAATGATGAGCTTACAGAAAACAAACCATATTATATCAGGGAACACCTATTTTGTGAGTGTTTTTCAAAGACATAGATCTGGACTCAAGTGAGTGTTTGCAGAAGGCTATCAAAGTATCACCTTAAATGGAAGAGGGCCCCTAAAGCACAATAAAGGAGAAGGCAAACCAGGGGAAAGGGCAACTTAAAGCAACACATAAAGCCAAACCCCTATTACTTTGTATGGGTACAACTCCACGCATTTAATAAAAAAAATTAAGTTCATGAGTTAGACATTCTCAAAATTCATCTATTGTAGTAAAAGGCTTGTGTTTTACACATATTTATTTTCACTATTTTATTCGTATCTTGCAAACAGTAATTCATGTCAGAGACATCATAGATTTTCCAGTTCCACTGATCAAAGAAAAATATGTTTGCTTCCAACAACATTGGTAAGACAAATACTAACATGACAAGATCCCCATTCAAAAGCATAGTTAAAATTTCACACCCATACTATCATCTGCCATACCACATCCACTCATGTTCATTCACACCAAAAACCATTAAAAACAAACATTAATATCCTACTGGATCATATTCTTGACCACAAATCAATTTGCTCAGTAATTCAGTTGAAGTGGCCTATTTTCCCAACTACACAGACATAATAAATCTGTATCATTTTGTGACAAACTTCTTTAGCATTGCAGTAAACTAGAACATTTAATACTTCATTCTTGATGGCTTCCTCACGTTAGATATAGGTTAGGGTGTCCCTACATATACAGATACTGAAACAGATGTATGATGTCTATGTATAGTTGGGCAAATAGACCACTTCAATTGAATTACTGAGCAAATTGATTTGTAGTCAAGAATACGATCCAGTGGGATACAAACGTTTGTTTTTAATGGTCCTAAGAGACAACAAATGACCTCACTTCTCCTATTGATTCAACATTATTCTCGACAAGATCCTTAATGAAATCATGGATCTTTCCGCATTTATGAATGCTATAATGTTGAACTACAGCTTGTTGAGGACTGAGAGGTAGCTATGCAAAACAAGTTTGTAGCAAGTACATTGCTTTTATGTACTTCCAGGGTCCATGATGTCATGATTTCTTGTTTCCTTTTATTCTTAGTGATTGTAATGTTTGTTCCTTTCATCATATATTTTCTCATGTCCAAGAGGACTCCTATGGCGAGGAGAGCATTATCTTTTGACTTTTAAAAAGAAAATACAACTACAAAATATAATTTTTTGAAAATAAGAAAGAAACAGTTTGGAGCAAGGCTCCATCATGTTGATGGAGCCCTTTACCAAACTGTAAACAGCATTGACAGGAACCGCCATACTGGCGGCTTCCGCCAATGCTTTAGAAATGGCCGCTAGCTTGGCTATAATTTCTAAATTTAGTTTCCGGACTAGTCTCGGCCTAGTGGATGCTAATAAGGAAGTTGATATTTTTTAGATAAATGTAATCTCATACTAATATAGAAATGTGCTTTAATAGTAACATAAAAAATTGCATACCAGAATAGTTGTTAGAAAATGTTCTTTTATTAAATGTGCAGAAAGTGAAAATGCTGCTTATTTCTACAGAAGCTCCAATTTCTACCGTTCTTTAACTGCTAGGCCTCAATATTTTCTTGAGTCTTTCCTATCCCTTTATGAAAATAAATGCCTGTTTGTAAAATTATGATTTAAAGTTACAACTGAACTGTAGAACTTGATGTGCTGTTTACTGCAAAATGTGTTTCTTTCCATCCTCATACATATGACTTCATTATATTTTAGATAGTTTTCTCTGCCGTATGCTTATAATACCAAGTACATTAATGAAATGCTCATTGTAGGTTTAAATTATATTATCTAACCAGGATATGCTAGATATTAATGCTTCATTTATAGAGTAGACCATTGTTTCTCATGAGAACCTTCCTAGATGTATCTTTATGTAATACGCTGTAGCCACATTCAAATAACTACATACATGTTGACATGGACGTTTACCGTGGGAATGGAGGGAGAAGGCGACAAACCATCAGAAGATCCTTCCTCTTTGGCTATAGATGTCATACCCAGCTGTTTTTGCAAAATGTTTTGTGCTTTCTATATGGTACGTGTTCCTAGCTAAAGAGTTAAGTATTCTATGCACCCCTACCCTGCCATGTCTCTTAGCACTTTGTTATGCTAACGTGAATTGCCATAAGCGACTGCTAACGGTGATTTCTTTGTTTTCCTTACCATTTGTGAGGAGACTTTCTATCTTATGCCAATCATAGCAACTGTTGTGATTAATTCCTTTACCTGTTTTAACGTACATGCTTCTGCAGCTGTTAGGGAACTCGGCTGAGTTTCCAGAACTACTCTTCATGGGGAGTTTGACTTTTTTTCATAGCTATAAGCTTTTTGCTCTAAAAGTTTTACTTGCCTTTTTCCAAAAGGAACTCTTTATGGGTTCTTGCTAGGATAGATTAGGTCTTTTAGATTAGGATGGGGACTAATTTCTTTATGGAAGGCGCAACTTGTATGCTTCTTGTAACCACATTTTCTCAACATTTCTGAAAATGTATTTATTTGGCTAATCTGAACAAAAAGACACAAATATAGACTCATCTCTTAAAGAGACAAACAAAACGTTTAGAAGTTCACCAAATTTCTCATATTTGACTGAATCTCTAATTTGAGAGATGTGTTTGGGTTGTGCTCCATTCTAATGTGAAACTCCGAAACCGGTCCTAGGAGGCTTGTTTCCAGTCCAGAGAGGACCTGGCTTGGCAGTTCGGGCTGGACTGTACCCATGAGGCACAGGGTCAAGACTGATTTACATATGGCTGGGTTCAAACTGGAACGGCATGGTGAGCAAAAAAACGATGGATTTAGGCCCAGATCTCTGTACTGGGGTGAATGTATGACATTGTTCTGCATTCTGTCCATCAACTGTTGTTTTTGCATTTGTCACCCCGAATGGGAAGGGTATGCCCAGACGTGGGTCCCATGCTCTCCATGCCACTGGAATCAAGCTATCCTGGCTGAAGAGGGTTGAAACCCTGAAACCGGTCCTAGGATGCTTGTTTCCAGTCTAGGGAGGACCTGGTTTGGCAGTTTGGGCTGGACTGTACCCAAGAGGCACAGGGTCAAGACTGATTTGCATATGGCTGGGTTCAAACTGAAATGGCATGGTGAGCAAAAAAACGATGGATTTAGGCCCAGATCTCTGTACTGGGGTGAATGTATGACATTGTTCTGCATTCTCTCCGTCAACTGTTGTTTTTGCATTTGTCACCCCGAGTGGGAAGGGTATGCCCAGACGTGGGTCCCATGCTCTCCATGCCACTGGAATCAAGCTATCCTAGCTGAAGAGGGTTGAAACCCCGAAACCGGTCCTAGGATGCTTGTTTCCAGTCCAGGGAGGACCTGGCTTGGCAGTTCAGGCTGGACTGTACCCATGAGGCACAGGGTCAAGACTGATTTGCATATGGCTGGGTTCAAACTGGAACGGCATGGTGAGCAAAAAAACGATGGATTTAGGCCCAGATCTCTGTACTGGGGTGAATGTATGACATTGTTCTGCATTTTGTCTAGCAACTGTTGTTTTTGCATTTCTCACCCCGAGTGGGAAGGGTATGCCCAGATGTGGGTCCCGTGCTCTCCATGCCACTGGAATCAAGCTATCCTGGCTGAAGAGGGGTGAAACCCCGAAACCGGTCCTAGGATGCTTGTTTCCAGTCCAGGGAGGACCTGGCTTGGCAGTTCGGGCTGGACTGTACCCATGAGGCACAGGGTCAAGACTGATTTTCATATGGCTGGGTTCAAACTGGAACGGCATG
This sequence comes from Triturus cristatus, assembly GCF_964204655.1. Taxonomy (NCBI): domain Eukaryota; kingdom Metazoa; phylum Chordata; class Amphibia; order Caudata; family Salamandridae; genus Triturus; species Triturus cristatus. Next base: position 317,576,201 of record NC_140580.1, on the reverse strand, counting down.
GTGAGCAAAAAAACGATGGATTTAGGCCCAGATCTCTGTACTGGGGTGAATGTATGACATTGTTCTGCATTCTGTCCATCAACTGTTGTTTTTCCATTCTAATATGGTGGCAAAGATTCATTAACCCAAAGAGGCATAGAAATTGGAACTTCACTTAGTTAGTTGGAAGCAGAGCTACTCATAAACTTTTTATGAGATTTCCACACTCACACTAATGACTGAATAGTCATAAAACCTAGTACAGGTATGGGGAATTTGGAGACAGGGCGATGATCAATCTTAGGTTTGATTTTATCTTGAGAAAAGGGATAATTTGCTTGTTGTGAAGGTTAGGGCTTTGAAAGAAAACTCTTCCCCAAAGTATGACCCTTGTGTGTTTGGCTACATAATTGTTACACTGCCAGTAATTTATCCTGCAACATTTCACACTATGCCCATGCACTTGAAGACCTGACACACCATAAACTTTGCACATGCGGCAAGATTAATTTCAACACACATACAGCCATGCAATTGGTATTTAGTTTACCACATAATTGGTGTAAAGAAACGTGTCCGCGACTCATATATATTGGTATCTTCAAATCCAAATTGTGCCTGGACTGTAATGTCTCAAACCTTGCATGTTGGATTTAAACACCCCCATTGTTCAATTGCGTACTAACGGCTTTTAATAACAACAGTGACAGCACCAAAAGGCTCATTACTCATATAATATATTTTTTATTTGCTAGGAAGTTTTTCATCCAAAACAGAAGAGGAAAGTACATTTTTTACACAGGTAAAATTTCCAAAACATCAAAATTAATAAATATTAAAAATTAAAAACTCTGAATCTTGTATGTACAAAACTATACAAATCCCATAACACTGGACAAGAGTAAACAGCAGGAATGAATGACGGTGGTGTCAGTCCAACAAAGGGCAATCATCCCTCTAGCCCAGACTCAAGTGGGAAAGCCTATGTTGATTGAACTGAGAGTCTGGCAAGCCTAAAGCCATTGAGAATCTGGGAGGTATGAGTTAAATTATCTAATTCTATTTGGACTGCTTAAAAATTTTGTACACAGTTCTTCAATTGGATGCAGTATTAGAGAAAATATTACTTCCACGTAGGATTTAGAAAAACAATCAAATTCATTCATATATGGTGAGATGTTCAGCCAATCATGTGATCTTTCCTGCGTTGAATAGGAAATAGGCTCAAATATTCACTGCCAGTGCAATCCGAAATACAGCACCTAGAAGATAGGATCCCAAGAAGCTCCTAGATCTGAGGATCCTAAGAGACACTCAGTGGCACCATTTGAAATAAATGGCAGGATATTACTCAGAGCACAGCACAACCTGCCCCTGAAAATCACTAAAATCCTGCCTTAGACAAACAGACATTCGTTCCAGTTCAGTATTGCATCAAAATTAGTACTAACTTGGGCCGATGAAGGTAGTCTCGTTAAAGATATCAAATATTTGATTGACGTCAGATCTGAGGCGCTATTCTACCCATGAATATAGAAATGATGTACACTACTCTAACGTGGGAATATCGATTGTGACACACCTGTAATGTGCTAAGTTTGCTGGTCGGCTACATGCTTTAGAGCCAACGTTTTGAGGGGTTTATTTACAAACCCCTTGCGTCAACGGTGAATCGATTTTTGTGACTCATGGCTGGGGCAACCTCCTGCCTCATATTCCCAAAGACACGTAAAGCCACCCTGTGTGACTTTTCCTGTCCTCGTAAATATGGCCCCTTCTCACGCAACACTTTGCGTGAAAGGGGCGTCACATGGGTGTTTGCTGTGGGAGTTCTCACGCAACACCCATGTATATGCAGCATTTCCAGATTTATGAGAATTCATAAACCTGGAAATGCGTCAGTATGCTGCGCCACCCTAGGGGTGGTTTAGCGAGGCGCAACAAGTAGAAATGTTTACATTTTTCATAGTTTTTTCCTCTTTTCAGGCATGGTGCATTCTACAACACACATAGGAAGAGGAAATCACCTCTTTTTATTGTTTTTGTTATTATTTTTATGCAGAAAAGTACCCCTTTCTGCACAGAAACAATCTCCCCCCGACACAGGCACACATGCACCATGGCGCAAGGGTGCCTGCGTGGTGCATGGCAGCCGATTGCGCGCCTGAGCAGGGTAATGCACAGGAATGTGTCATATTGTTGTAAATATGACGTATCTTTGTGTTTTGAAAGTGCCACAGCGTGGCGCAGCCAAAGTGCTTGTGGTGCCGCGCTGCAGCACTTTCTTGTAAATAAGGCCCTGAGTGCTTATACAGTATAAATGTTTTGCTATATAAGCAATTGCGTAGAAGAAAGCAGTATGTTTTATATAAAACACTGTCATTGCACCTACCTGAGGAAAAGTTAACTCATGTACATGTCGTAGGTGTAGGTTTGGGCAATGGCTGTAGTGTAGGTGTAGATTTGGCTCACGGATATAGTACACCAAATATAAATACAAGTGGATCAGGAACATGTACAACAAAGCACACCATTGCATTGTGATGGTGTATGTATATTTACAGGGTGGATTCAATGATTCTGAAACTAAGAATTTATCAGAAAGGAGACAATATGTCCTGTTTTTGTGTGAACAACTTTTGATTGTCAATCGGGATGGCATGATTTCAGAACCATATAAATAAAGACTGTTGTTTGTTTTATTTGAATGTCATGATTTTAATACTGCCTATAGGACCAATAGACAGCACCAGTTAATTGGGGCACATCCTTTGCCAGTGGCAGTTCTGAGACAAACTTTCTGCTGTACTGGATGCCTCTTCAGCACAATCATGCATCATGCTACTAGAAGTTTTTTTTCAGACACTTTTAAATGGGTGACATTGTGATAAGCCTCTCTCATTCTCCAATGAAGATGCTTAATCGCAAAGGCACATCCCAGCTTCACTCAAAATGTATAGGCAATGCACATGAGCTACTTTCTCCTTCATTGAGAGCCTTCTCTCCTAGAAAAAAACCACAGAAAGCTCTGCTAGAAGAATTTATTGTGTCAACTATCTATTTTTCAGATCCAACTGATACATTTTGGAAGTATGTTCTCTCTATGAAAAATAGATCGAAAAGGATCATCTCGATCACTTTATCAACCATTGGAAGTAAAGGTATTCATGACTATACTGATCACTAGTGAACAGCACCCTCGACCCTATGGTGGTGCTGCGGGACAGGTGGACACTAGACATTGGTCCCCTAGATGAGGCTGACAGGACAGAGGCAAAGATGGCCCCAGAACCCTGGTAATCTCCACTAAGTTTCACCATATACAATTAAAGTACCTAAACAGAGACTATTATATCCCATCATGGCTCAGAAGAATGAAACAGGGACTAGACCCCAACTGCTTTAGATGCAAAACTAAACCAGGAACCTTCTTCCACACAATATGGTCATGCCCCATAATACAAAAATATTGGTCCAAATACGCCCAACTCTCACAGAAGTGACAGGCTGGGCCATCCTTGCCATCCCAAGAATGATACTTTTGGGTCTGATAAATTAATGGGGTGGGGAGTACAGGCCATCAGAATCTTAGTGGCACTCGGACGTTTACTAGCCACAAGGGATATAGCGCGACATTGGCGCTCCACCAGGGCACATGGGAGAAAGGATGCAGGGAATTAATTGGTGTGCAGGAGCAGAACAATATGTTTATGAATCCAGAGGCTGTCCTCAAAAACATAAGAAAATATCAGGAATGTGGCTATAATACTCCTGTACGTTAGAAATACAATTCATGATTTTGCTCTCTATTGTTCCTTCTGACAAATTCACCTTTGCTTTGAACTACATGTAACAATGTTGTGATAACGGTTATATTATTCATGTGATTTCAGCAAATTAGAATGGCATACTAAGCCACATTTTATCATGGCATCAAATAAAAAGGCCATTTGGTGTCACTTTCTGTGATCTGATCAGGTGGTCAAAAGGTGTGTAAGGTCACTTGCCTCATTTTAATTCCACAGTAGGTGTCTACGGGACAAGAGATAAACTAAAATACATTTCAGTCTTCCGAATCTACAATTTACATATTCATGGTCTGCAACAATGAAAGAATGTTTAAAATGATGAACATGTTTTGCCTGGCTCTCAAAACATATGCCATATTTCTACACAAACAAACATTTATTAACTGAAGTCACAGGAAGCAACATGTTCGATTTCCATTGGCCAAGACCTAGTTGTCTGATTAAATTAGCTAAAGTCATCCCCTTGAAATGGAGGACAATAGGTAGCTACCATCTGGCAGAAAAACAAACTGGGGGGGGGTCCAAGGGAAGTTTAGAGACCAGCGAGGACAGATTCCCCAGGAGTTACTACAAAACACAAAGAATACTCGGGTCTAGCGTGCTTAAAGAGCACCACAAAAGACAATAGCAGAGATAACTAGTCACTAGTGAAGAAGTTCTTTAATTAGGACGAAAACCCATCACCCACTGAGGTGGCATGCTTCATCATCTGGGATTCTCCTCCTGGCGGAGACACCTAGCCACACCAAGGGCTACAACCCCCTCACTGTGAGAGAGGAGCTCAGTGAAGTTTTGATTCCTACTCTACCAAAGATATGGTAAAATCCTCAAGATGTGAAACATTAAACTGGTTGGGTAATGGGCGCAGTGCAGGAAAACATGTAAAAAAGTGAGGTATGTGATGCTAAAACTAACTACTAAGGGCGTAAATAACTTTATTAGCTCACTCCTAGTGCCAGGATTAAAAACAGTGCACCTCCAGTGTGGAAGGATATTTACTGCATGTGACAGATGAAACAGGTCTACATGTTTCGCCCAAGTCAACCCATGAAGGTGTCACGGCCTTCTTCCGGACCTAAAAATAAAGCGCTACTCCGTTTGATGTGAAACAGTGATAATTAAGCTAAGTTCAAGGTAATAGAAAAAGATACAAATACAAAACCAGTAATCCCACTTTTGGTGAATCCGATTTACTGGTTTTCCCAGTTGATTACGAGTAAGAGGCCTCACCTCAGCCTGGTAACAGCTCAACCAGAGGTTGAAGCTCTTCTATTGCCCGGGGTACCAACGGAGAGAGCGGTGCCTCCCGTCCTAAGCTGTTGCAAAAAGTGGAATTACTGGTTTTGTAGTTGTATTTGTTTATATTACCTTGCACTTAGGTTATTTTTCACTGTTACACATCAAACGCAGTAGCACTTTATTTTTAGGTCCTGAAGAAGGCCGTGACACCTTCATGGGTCGACTTGGCCAAAACATGTAGACCTGTTTCATCGGTCTCCGCCAAGAGGAGAATCCCAGATGATGAAGCAAGCCATCTCGGTGGGTGATGGGATTACGTCCTAATTAAAGGACTCCTTCACTAGTGACTAGTTATCTCTGCTATTGTCTTTTGTGCTGCTCTTTAAGCACACTAGACCCGAGGATTCTTTGTGTTTTGTAGCTACCATCTGGCCCCAGAAGTACTCGGGACAATATTGAAGTGGACATAGGCAGGATCAAGAGGGGGGTCACTTCCCCAAGTGGATATGCCAAGACATTACCAAAGGACAGAACATTGCCTCCGGAATCATACAAATATTATATTTTAATGTGGCCAACTGCAGATCTAAAGAACTGAAAATAGAAGGGTAGATACCACCAAATGCTTCGACGTTACTTCCGGTCATAGTAATTCAATGGAAACAGTTACACTCACTTTATGATAGGCCCAGACGTTTTTGTCATTAGGCAGAAGTGACTTATACACTCAAGTCTACTATGGAAACTTCAGTGGCGATTGACTTTTGCTTACTGACTGTCTACTGTGCACACTTCAGTACAATTCGCCCCTCCCCAGTTCATGTAGACTGCATGCAGCAGGTACAGGTGCCCTCGTATAAAGGAACGTGCTGTCAATCTATGTTTTGTGCGAGTTCCCCGAGGCAGGGAAGGAGATAAGCACAAATATTCAGAGATGATGGTTGGAGTGCAATCCTTTGAACTATCTATGGGTATCTTTCCAAGAAGGTGCAAAACGGCACCTTAGTCTTGAGTTCATATGAAATGATGGACAGATCAACACCAGATGATAGCAGAGCTGAAGCTGTTTGTTCTTACTGTCTGAAACTGTGTCTGGCTCCATGTGGGAACATTCACTGTGAAGCGCCTTAACGTTATATATATGAATGTACAACATAATACTTTATAAAATTACATGATGGCAGTTTGAGCACCATCTTTCCACCATGTTGCTTGGCACTTAAAATTTTATTCTTAATTTGCTTGACAATCGATCAGAAAATGTTTCTGGCTGCCATGTTCCTTTAGATCTCTATTTTGTCAGCCTTCGATTTATGGCAAGATCTTGTAACAGAAATAGGATAGTTTCTTGTAAAAACTGACAAAGGCCTCTCATGGCAGTCCTCGCACATTAAGTAAGCTTTTGAAGCTAGGACTTAAAATCACTGTGACTACACGGTTATTCAGTTTGTCCCGCCTCCGTTCTTGAAGGGTCCATGACAAGCACCGTTGGGACATGTATCAGAAAATAAAAAATTAACTACATTGATGATTAACCTCCTTCTTTGACTTTCATACCTATTCAGGTCACCTAATAAATTCCTAATTTCTCAAAAAACTTTTGCCTGTGGTACAAACCAATGGCGAATCCACACACAAATAGACGATAGCGGCATGGACGTTTTTCACTTTTGAGTGTTCCTCAGTGAAAATGTCTAACCATTTCCTGTCTGTTCTTTGATTCTGGTGTGAACTTTATAGACAAAGGGAAATGGTTGTCTATTTAAATTATTTTAGGGGAGGACTCTATTGTATTTATGCACAGTACAGAAAAATCCTTTTTCCATCAATGCATTATACTTTTAATAATCGATTATTTGGTGTGGTGAATAGGTGTAGTGCTCCCTTAGAAACCCTGATAATTGAGAGGATGTAGCTGCTTCCTCGTATTGATCTTGCTTTAGATCCACTGTATAATCTGTGGGAGCCATTGTGGCTGTGTATATGTTGCATGCAGCTTACTTCTTTACTTTCCGTAGCACTGAATACCTTTGAGCAGAATGATATTTTCTTGAGTCCAACTGACTATGGTGTACGTTCATGTGGTATGGAGAAGTGGTGCATCATGGGAACAGAAACCGACCTAAGCTTCTCGTCATGCATTGCATGCTGGTATGGTGCGTACACATCAGATCAGCAGCCAGTTATGTTCGCTGTACTCCTTAAAGCCCCACGGGAGAAGCAGGCAGTGCCCTGGATGATGTCACATCCGCCGTTTCTAGGTGTTTTGTCTGCCCTAGGCGAGAATAGAAAAATGCCACCCCCTCCCTTTTACTACCATCACTCTCTGCCCCTGTCATCCAGGCTAGAAGAATTAATGCATTAAATATTCCCAAACTCATGATTTTTGCCGCCCTTCCCCTTTTGCAGCCCTAGGTGGCTGCCTAGTCTTGCCCAATGGTAGAAACTGCTTGTGGAGGGCACTGTCCATACAAGGGGACTACATTGATGCAGTCATGGCTTTGTAGTTAGTTTTCAATAGGCGCGCAATGCGAAAATGTGCATAAATGGCTTTCATTGACCACTACAATCACAAGAAGAGATCACTTTCATAGGCCCAATACACATTTTAAATAGTGAACGCTATATTAGCAGTTACGATGATAGCACCAATATAATCAAACTCTCTTAAGTGAAAATAAAGAGATTTGAATGTGTTTTCTTTCTACTCTCAGTAATGCCACACCACATGCTGAGCTTGTTCCTAAACTGCCAGCCCTGCTTCCAAACTGACTTTCAATTACAATAGTACACACTTTGGTAATACACACTTACCATATTAATGTGCTTTTTCAGTTTCGCCAGTTTTAAAATCGATTCTAACCCTAGAATGGGGATGGAGAATCTGCTCCCCATTCTTTCACAAAATGTCTCTCTTTTCAGCAGTTTGTTCCTGATGAATAACGCCTTCATTAATACAGTAATACTTGACAGCGCACCACTTGTTAAACTCACCTATCATGAAAAAATACAGAATTTAGCAATAGCTGCTTTCTGGCTATCAAAGCCTAGGCCATTGTAATAGAATTACATTTACATGGAATATTTCTCTAGGCCCTTGGCTTCTCGAAAATGTGGTTCTAGTAATGTGTCGTCTTCCCTAGCCACTTTTTGGTCTTAATTTACTACTTAAAATAATGCTCGAATTCCCCAGCAAGCCACATTCAACCTGCCCAGAAAATGCTGTCGCCCTTCAGAAGACATCATCATGTATTACGGATTCTTAACAGTCAAGGAGGGACAACACAATTCATTGTCAAATCTCTTCACCCCCTGGGTTTTCAGTAAGGGACCCAGATGTAGTGGTGCAGTTTTCATCTCAATGTGTTCATGCAGAACATTTCACCAGTATTTAAGAGGGTAGTACGAAGATGTTCTGATTTAACCAGAGGGAATGATGTTTAAAATAACAATGTGAAAATACTGCCCACTACTGGCTTTCCTACTTTTATTTCCATTACTTTGGAAATTGCATTTTTAAGCAGCAAAAAATGGGTATGTCTAATTCCAAAAGGCCTACGGTCGAGATTATGAACAACAGAACCATAATGCTCATAGTGACTGGCAACAACAGACCCAAAGCTGTCCTGGCTGGAAATAAAATCTGTTTTATGTTGGACAGGAAGCTCAAAAATGACTCCATCAAATATCTAACATCTAATGCACCCACTATTGCTCTAGGAGGTTCGAGGTGACTTCTCCCTCCATATCTCTAGTTGTAACAGGCACTTATGGTTCCTTGAGTATGTCAGGCACAAGAAAAAGGGTTGTTAATACAGGACTGTGCTTGCCTCATTTCTGACTGACCGGCATCCTTTGCTCTATCTCTTTCCATCCAGCTGGTTTCCACCTTACATCAAATTTCTATTTTAATCTGAGCAGGGGACCTTGGTGGTCAAGGGGGCTCTTTGCGAACCAAACATGACTATACTGGGGTGAAACAGGACAAAAAGCACCGTGCAGCGCTACTGCCTTCATCCAAGATCGACTCCGCGTTCCGAATAGCTCTTTGAAGCAAACACAGCACCACTTGATTAAGGATGAGCTCAACAGCATGGGTTTACAGCTTCAGCACAGCACCACTTGTTAGAAGAACTTTGTTCAAACTTCTGTGTATGGAACATTTAGGACAATATCAAGTGCACTCAGTTTGCACTGTGAGGTAACGTGCACTGAGCTTCATTGTCTCAAAGCACAGTGGCTATCATTTCTTTCAGCCTAGTGATCACCAGAGTGATCTTCCTTAGTTCCTTGCAAATTTAGGAAGTGCTAGAGTCAAAGCATAAAAACATCTGTGTTGTTTACAACTGTTTGAGATCTTGTCTTTCGTATGAATGCCTCGATACACCTGAGAGTTTTAATGGGTACCCCGGAACTCATGTCACCACAGGAGACCTGCGCACCCCCCCTTGAGAGTCATCTCCTTCCTTCCTCCTTCGTGTTGCATCCTGGGATAATGACAAGCTGCCCTTATTGTGCTTTTTAGCTGACGTCTTCTCCCATGGAAAAGCAGGACTGTCCCAGAGTTCCTCTGGGATTTGCCCAGCAGCCGTTGCTGCAAACTGGCTCAGTTGTCTCTCTGAGCCCACAGCAGACATGTTTCTGCCCTCAGGCTCTGCCAATGAGGTCCTGTTTGCTTCTGATCTTTCAGATCCACTCTGAGGGTCTTGGGCAGCCTGTGGGCTATTTATGTGTGCGGACACTCTGGTCGCCACTGTCACCAGCTTGCTCCGAACAGTTGGGAGGGAGGGCGTCTGTACGAGGGGAGTTGACATCATGGCTCCATCTGGACCTCTGTTCTCCAAAGCTGCTTGCTCAGAGTTTGGCGGGAGGCTCGTCGTGTAGCTCTTTTTACCACAGGACTCACAGCAGAGCTTGTTGTAGCCAGGTATAGAGCAGTAGCGGACAAGGACTTCCATTTGGCAGAATATTGATTTGTCCCCCTGGCATGACTCCTCTGCAAAGGAAAAAGATATGAGTGAGTGTACAACAATAGAATGATTGCAGACTTCTACTTGTATATTCTTCATTGCATAGAGAGCTTGACTTGCTGCTTTAACATGTGAAATAAGACGCCTCTCTTCAACATGTCATATCCAGTGCATAAGATCGGCTGAATATTTAGAATGAAATATTTTGGTAATGTGTGGAAAGATGCTGGACACTTGTGTTCATGTAGGTAGCTCCTTTATCAAGAAGAAGAATATACTTGATGATAAGCGTATATCTAGAAGCAAAGTTGGGAGCCGGGTAGCTTCCTACTCCTACTCCAACTCCTCCTCCATCTGATATCCATATTCACACATACACAGAATAAGCTCCGCAACATTCCATATAGAACTCACATTCCAGGATGGGCATCAGGAGATATCAGGATGGGCCTAGAAGAAGCAGATCCCTCTGCATCTCACTCCTCCCACATAAACATTAACATGTAAGGATCATGGTCCAACAATTTTTCTACATTTTTTGAGTGGAAGCCTACACCTGGTTTTGGTTTCCATTCTACACAAATTTCATAATATACATTCAAATAAAATTAATTGACCCAAATTGAGAGAGAAAAGGGCGTAAAAATGATAAAGAAGGTGGAAGAGAACAATTCGGAAAGCAGTGACAAAGGAGAATGCCAGGATGAAAAAGATTATGCAAGAAACTGATAAAGAGACTGGAGGTGTAGGGTGGTAGATGAAAGAGGGGTGGGGTAGAACCATGACTAGGCAGCCTTGGTAGTCAGTATCACTGGTGGGGAACTAACAAATAAACACTTTGGGCACCACAACTTACTTTCTTTCAACAAATTAAGGACTGCATCTTCCCCTAAATGTTGGCTCAGTGTTTCAAGAAGACACCAATGAGTTTTGAAAAATGTTCACATTTATTTTTTGAGTGAAGCGTTCAATAGATTTTTACATTAATCATGCAACAAGTATTTAAGATAAACACTGCCTTGCTGTCGTCATAATTTAATTGTACAAATCAAAACCCCTTTAGCACTGAGTCATGGAGTGAGATACATTAGGGCACCAGCACAAATAGGCCGCCTGCATTGCCTGACTTTTTGAATCTACTTTCACACTCACTGAATTTGAGCTACTAAACATATCCCAGTTAAATTATATTCCATGCCTACAGCCTATGTACATATCTAGTTACAACCGCATTTAAATAGCAGTGTAGAAAAGGAGTATTTTACATCACACACACATCACACATTTTAATTGACGAACATCACATCAAATTTACAATTCTAGGCACAGGCAACTAAGGGCCAGATTTAGAGTTGGATGGATAGCACTTAGTCCATCATGGTGGCATAGGACATTAGGTCCTTCTCTCTGACGGACTACCTCTCACCAAATTTAGAGCTCACCGCAAGCCCAGCGGTGATCTTTGTACCTTGATAGGAACCACCATAAAGGTGGTTGCTGTCAAGGAACAAACTGTTCGGTGGACATCTGCCGTCCATTTTGAAAGTGGGCGTTTGTTATTGAAAAACAAAAGCTAATGACCCACACACGATGGGAGATATAATCCAGGGTGTGTGAGTCAATTTTTTTTCTGTCCCTCACCACAAGGTTTTTTCTGACAGTGACAGACAATATAAAAATCCTATCCGACCATCAACTCTAAACAGAGTGGGCAGTGTGATATCTTTTCTCCAACAACCCATACTAGATCAGGCCGTCCGAGTTTTGGCTCCGTCAAGGAAAGCTGATATCTACCCACTTCTAAATGAGGCGGGCAGTACTCTGTTGTGTTTGCAACAGGCTAGTGTCTCCACCATACTATAAATCAACCCCTGAGTAACTTGTGTGGTTCCCCAGCTCCGAAGTCGACAGCTCCAGCCATTACGCCACATCCACTTCCCACTTGTAGGGATTGTTGGTTCTGTGTTAGGCAGCACTAACAGGAGAAAGGGGCTGGTAGACGTTGCCTCCTGACGTGAGCCCAGACAAGTCTTTTTTTTACAAATGAACCACTGTACGCTTCACAGTTAAATACAGGAGACAGGATTAGAACCTAGGTCCTTTATATTCCAGGATCTGCAGATTAGCCACTACACCACATCTGCTCTTGGTTTCCCAATCACAAATCTTATTCGTTTAGCATGTGGGGCACAGCTTCAGCGTATCTAAACAGCAACATAAGGTATACCTTAAGTCGGAGACCCTGAGGTTAAAGTTGAGGGGTGTCTGAATTCTGGACTCCAACTCTAAAGATTATGTAGCGAGGGCTCAGAGTGAGAAAGACTGTAGTATTATGCACCAAGCCTAGAAACAGTTGCATAGATGGAACATTTTAATGTTGCCTGTCTTTTAATGTAAGAGAATTGTGATGGGAAATTACAATTTTATAGGTTTAACAATATCTTTTTTGCAGCACATGTACCATAATATCCATTAATTTGTCAGTGGTATATCCGACTAACACGCCTGGGAGCAATTCAAGCAAACACTGAAGGTCTTTTTTTATCAAGATGGGAGCAATTATTTATGAAATGTTAATAAAATTAACTGTGAGAAAACATCCGATGCCTTTTAGAACTTCTGTGAGCATCCATTTTAATTACTATTATTAAGCATCAGAGAATCAGTAGTGCCATCACTTCTAGACGATGCATCATCCTCATGTGTATCTAGAGAATTGTGCGCTGTATTTCAGAATGGTATCATAAAAGCACACCCTCGCCTTCTGAGGTGATGAGCGCTTGCAGAAATGGGAGAATGGGCTATGGCCTACCCAAGGGTGTTGTAGAGGCACCTAGCCATCTATTTCAGGCTCATTAAAGCACCTTTATTTCTCTCAGCTCGAATGAAAGACAGCAGGACCTATGGTTTAAGAAAGTTGGTGTAGTCAGATTGATGCAGTGTGAGTCAAATTGTGTGTTTCTCCTGAGTATGGTTCTAAAAGACCTAAGAGTCATAGGATGAATAACAAAAAAAGATTTACGATCAATATGTGCTATATATTGCTCTGGCGAAAAGTTGGAATCTCTTATATATAGGTTTTTCTTACATTGAGGTGTACATCATCTGTTGATTAGGTCCAGAGCTATACCAGACTTTACAGATATCCACCTGAGAAAAAATGCACATACACTGGATCGAAGTTGGAAACACGAAAACAGCCAGAGCTTCTCCTGAAAATCTAGATGGCTTTAGCTCATGTACCCCAATATCCTGACACAACATATTTTGAAATAATACTTATATTTCCATGCACAGATCCTATATCAAACGTATCTGGAGTTGAGCCCCTAGCTCTGTGCTTCAAGACGTCACTCTACCGCAAGAAGAAACGCTAAACAAGCAGTGGGAGAGGTTTGCCCATCTATAGAGTCAAGGTTTGTTAGGATCAGAAACTTACTTGAAGATATTTTGTTCACAGGATTTTTTTGGACATTCGGAGGTGGCACCCACTGCATTTTTGGAGTAACCAGATCACTGGTATCTGTGTTTGAAGCAAGACTTGGAGGCTTTCCTGTCAAAAATACAAACAAAAACAACACAGTGGTCATAAAAGGCAGAGGTAACTCATCACTGCTGAAGTGCCTAAATGACTTGAGATACAACTGACAGTCTCTCTTATTTCCCAGGTTGAAATCTGTATCATACTTAGTTAATGCAGTCATGAACATTTAAAGTCAATGATTTATCGGATGATCCCGGCAGGGGAATCATTTAGGTGTCACCAGTCATTGCAATAACAACATACACAGTCTTCCCAGAAACCTTGTGCCTGATTCTGAACCCCAACCTTTTCTGAAACTTAACGGAATCAGGGGATCCTCCTGGGCGGTTGACGTGACCACCTACTCGGTAGCCGCGACCCGTGCAGGTACGAGCGGTGGGGCCAGGTGGGGGTGGGGGGATTTCGACCGAAGACGACAATAGAAAATTAAATCAATAAAGAATTTTTCCTCTACATCATCCGTCGAAATCCCCTCTGACCCGGCCTCACCACCGCACCACTCTTACCTGCACGGGCCACAGCTGCTACTCAGTGGGTAGTGGCATGGATTAGGGCACTTCTAAAACCTGAGACCCTCAGCGATCAGATGTCTCCTAAGTAGCTATTGATCGTGGGGATTTAAACAATGCCACATGTCCATACCAATGTGGCAGGATGAGCACACATTTAGCACAATGAACCTGGAGGTCTGAAATGTTGTGGCACAATCGTGGATAGACATAATATGGCACTGTAGCAATTAAAAATGGAAATTGGAATATAATCCCAAACAATAAGGTGAAATCATATAGGAGAGGACATTTATTCTATAATCTGAAGTAGTAAATAAAGTGCTAGTGCTAAATATTTCACTTGAATACACAAAGATGTCTTCAGAAATCTTAAAAATGCAATCGCCACACAAAAGTTTTTAGTTGTTTAACACAGATCATATCCTGCATGGAAATCTTTTGCCCCACAATTGTGAAATAGAAGCCTTACTTCTATCTTTAAATTGTAATATTCTACACTCAGCATGTTCGAAAATGCACGTGTCGAGCAATTGTAGGGCACGCCATTTTTCCTGGCTACTTCTTTCTTAAGTTCTAATCCTCTCTTTTGGCGTGACAATACCAAGCCAGAATTGTGCATATAGATATGGTGCCTGGATTGGTTCAGGTTCCTGTAGGTCACGATCAATGCCCTATGCAGACTTATAATGAAGATTTAAGCAGTGTGGGGGTATTGCTGGCATCTTGAGTCTGGCAGGTACGAACTTTGTATTTTTTTAAGTGACGGCCATATCATTTGTTGGCCTACAAGAGAGTTAAAAAAGCCATCAGGTGTATGATGCCATTTGCGAACTCTGGAGGCTGCGAATTAGTGAATGATGTCAGTATGTGTCTCAAAACTAAAGTGGAGGTCGCAAACAAAGCAGCACAAAGCAGCATTCTATAATCCTTCTTGTTGGCGTTTTGTAGCAATTCTGGACTGGGTAACGTAAAGTGTTTCACTATATGGCCCCTTTAAGACACCTCCTAGAGCAGACTTATCAGGAGTCAGCTCTTGGCTAAACCAAATCTCAATCCAAAGGATTAATTGGTGTAAAAATGTCTCAAGGCTAGCACTACAAACACTAAGGCCTTCATTACTACGACGGTCGGCCGGACCGCCATAGTATTGGCGGGTGACCATCTGAGAATGAGTCGGCAGTCCCACCTGACCTATTGTGATAGGACCGCCATGGAAGGCGGTGTTAAAGGGCTCTTTTCTTGTGCTGCGTACCAGGAAAAGGGTTGCAGCACAAGTGGCAGTAGTAAAAGGCACTTTGTGCACATCCATGCACTGTGTGCCAGGCAACAGGTGCCTAGCACACAGTGAATGGGTGTGTGGGGGGGCACTACGAATACCACCCAGGCAACTTAGCTGTGGCCTATGGGGGACGGGGGCCCTGCTTGGGGCCCCCAAAGTCCCTTTCGATCTGTCTTTTCATTGCAGTGGGCCTGCCATGGATGGCGGGTGGACCGCCACGGATGGCCTGTCGGTAGCAGTCCGCCCGCCATCATAACGAGGGCCAAAGTTTGAAATGCAACAGTAATGATGTTGTACCTTTGAACAGCAAGGGTAACTGTTCAATAAAGTTTTACAGTGAGTGTGCAGCATAGCCCATACTTCCAGAGAAACACTCCATTCTGGGATCTTAAAATGTCAGATCTCTACAGACATCCACGTTTAGACTGACTGCAAAGCATCCATATGCTTATAACAAATCCATAGACTGCAGCCCTCTATACATTAGTGCAGTCATACACTGCATGGAGTCCATATCTTTGGCATTATACTGAAAAAACTGAGCCTGACATAGTTAAAGTTGGTACCAATCTTTATTTGTTTCTCAGTGATTGTAAGATTATGACTAACCGGAGTGGGTTAACTTGCCACACACTTAGTTAATTTAATATGAGAGCCCATTCTACATGGGAGGATACAAATTCATTAAGCATGTACTGGACACCACTGGGCATCTCAGATATAATAGCTTCATGGCCTGTATAAAGGGAAATATATGGACGCAGTTCTAGTTGAACATAGGAGCTTCATTATTAATAGACTCTATAACACTCACTGAGGCATTGATGAACAGACAGAGTACTGTTCTCGCCAAAACGTTCTCTTGTTGAATCACTTTTGTGGTTGGAAAATCACTTGCGGGTTCCCTTTTCCCACCGACTACATTCTTAGACATTCTTGTTTACACCGCAGCGCACTTTTAAATGGGTGCGCTGAGTGCATAATGGAACAGTGTTCCCTAGCACAGTCATTGTGCTATCCCCTGGGCAGTAGCAAACACTGGGGGTGGAGTATTAGTGAAAGATGGACTGGCATTTTGAAGCTGCCAGTCTGCCTTTCACTGTGCAGATGGCAATCCTACGTGCACTTTAAAGGGAGGCAGAGATACCCCACCA
Organism: Triturus cristatus; assembly: GCF_964204655.1. Classification (NCBI taxonomy): domain Eukaryota; kingdom Metazoa; phylum Chordata; class Amphibia; order Caudata; family Salamandridae; genus Triturus; species Triturus cristatus. The sequence goes on along the minus strand of NC_140580.1, from coordinate 317,559,715 downwards.
GGCAGGTTCAGTGAGTGACTGCACCTGCCTGTAGGTGGTTGTCTAGGGTGGTCATAGGACCCCCTTCCATAGGGTGCCCATGGGGGATGCACGGACTGCACCACTTCTCCGTGATAAGGAGTAAGCTCACCCTTTGCCTCTGCTGGCACATCTGTCATGAGGCATGGGTGCAGAGGCAAAAGGTTCTTCATTTGGATGGAGCCACACCACCCTGCAAATGAGGGAACACTCTCTTGAGATTGCACTTGCACACATTTAGAACCGGTGCATTCAATATTACGGAAGGGGATGGTAACACCTAATCGGGAAGCACGTTCAAAAAAGTAGTCACTAAGATTGCATGTACTAGTCACAAAAAATAGGCCCCACAGACATTAATTTCCGTACTATAAAAATAGTGTTTTTCCTTTTGTTTAACTCAAAGAGGATGAAAATGTTTTAAATAATAGAAACAGGGCCTTTGCCATTCTAGGGACCTGTTACGAATAGAGAGCGCTATTCCCATTTGTGGCATGGCGCACCTCTAAATGAGTGCGCTGGGCGCAGACTCAAACAACGTGCCCTATCACAGTCAAGGTGCTAGCCTCAAAATCATGTATGCTGGATGGGGTGGCAAATCGTTTTGCTATCTATCGGTTAAGCTATGGAAATCTTTACAGAGATGGAAATTCTATCATTTGAGTGCTTCAGTGAATAATGGAAAAGTGTTGTGTGCACCAGATATGCTGACTTGAAAATTAGATTTTTATCTGTGGGTGGGGGGGCAGGCATTTAAAAGGCAGAAATGCAGTAAAATGATCAAAGTGATGGGTTTTGAAGATCAATCAAGTAGTAGCATGGTGCACTGATTTTAGCAGGGCAGTTCAGAATGTGTAAATGCCTAGGAAGAGGCCATCTCCATTCCCTATTGAGGATGGTTTAAGGGCATGCATAACATATCTGAAGTCACAGTTTGAAATATAGTGTGTTTATTTTTAGGAGCCAGAGTTGGTATTAGGAACTTGTCTCCCTCACATAGGCACTGATGTGCATGAAACTGCAGTCTGCTCAGCTATTTAAAACAAAAGCGCTTAGATTTAGTAATAAGATTTGAAAAGTAAGAGTTGAGGAAACCCGTGAATGCTGTCAGTCAGCTGTGGGCGAGGAAGGAGGGGGACAAAAACTGGATTTCAATAATGTGCTGTTGAGCCATTCAGATATGGCTTTCGTTTATTTCATTATCCTCAATTTTACTGCATTGGTTGTATTTTCAAAATTTTGTATGATACTGTATTGGTTTAAATTGCTATGTGAAAGTATATTAAATCATGATTAAGGAACTGCATTTACAAATAATGAATGTCAAACATTGTTTTGTTTTTTAAAGTATTAATTGTTTATATGGACATGTTGCCTTAATAGATAGAAATTTACTACTAAAATATTTTTTTTTTTTTTTTTATTTTAACATGGTTTGCATAATTGAATATCACATTTTATTACTTCTCAGTATCTCAGTTCAAACTCGTTGTTCATAGGACCCTTATTTTTAAATTCTGGCCTGTATTGTATGTTCCATGTGTTTACTACAATGATATATTCTGCAGAGTCCTTAGGAAAGAATTTAAAACAAATCTTAATATGTTATTGTCGATAGCCACAGACAAACATTGTTCTATTTGTACTTGCTCAACCAGAAATTATTACGTTATTATTAATATCCTATGGCAAAATCCCTTTATATTAGGACTTGTCTCTTAATAATATTTCAACCCCATACATTCAAATCTGATTAAAATTCTGTATTTTGTGCCAAGTAAGTACAGTTAAAAATTTTAAAAGCTAAAAGCAGATCCATTATGACACAATGCAGCTGTCAGAGCAGAAACACAAAAGTGGAATATTTAAACCTAAACGACATAAAAAATAATAAGTTTGATTTTGTCCCAGGTCATGGTGTTCTGAGGTTAAATCTATGTTTCTGTTACCTGGACATGCAGTTGTTTTGCAGACTTGAATGGTCTCTGGTTTCTCGTTATCACACTGCCCAATGCTGTTATCGCTGGCTTTGCATACCACCTGGCGCTGCTGGATCCCTTCACCACAACTAGCTGAGCACTGGGACAATCAGCAACAAAACAATTAAAGGAAGCCATACATAAAAAACAGAGAATAAATGATACATACTTTACAAAATTTGATTGTACAATAGCTCATGGCCATCATTATGTAGTGGTTGCTGTAACAATCTCCCACCAGCTCATAATTGCAGATGAGGGATTAGACAAACAACTGCTGATGGGAATGACAAAACAGAGTAAAAAAACGGCAAATAGTTGATGCACGCCTTCACCCATGAATATGGTCTTCTAGACCCTTCTTTAGGGATCAGCAGGGTATCCCTGACTCTAGAAAACAAGAATGTTCTCTCTCTCCATCTCTCTCTCTCTCACACACACAAACACACACACACCCAAACATCACCAACCCACATTAAGATTAGAAAATAGCTGATCTGAAGGACATTTCTTGGAGTAATTTGCAATATCTCTGTAGAATGACAGAAAACAATCTAAAAAAAGAATTGGTACACTAGTACTGTGTAGGGTCTGTTTCAGTATCAAGCTTTTGTTATCCTTGGAAAGTATATACAAAAACAGAACAGCCACCATGAAATTTAGGGACAGATTTACTAAGAATGGAGATGGTATAAGTGGTTGCAAATTTTACTGAACCCATTTTCATATTGCGAACCGACCTATCTACAGATAGATACTAAACAACACAATGTCCTGGGACAGAGAAGAGTAGTTATTTAAATGAATATTTCAATGTATAAATTAAATATATCATGGAAATCAATCTCTGAGGAGAGAGTATATTTGGAAAATTCTCAAAGATGTATTACAAAATGAGCCATAAGCATTGCATAGAAATTCTGCACCCTTATTCTTGACTCCGCACTTTAACACTACTAGACACTAAATCAAACAAACCTATTTCAAATACATATACAAAAGGCAAACAGTGAAGAAATATTCTCATCAAGAGGAGCCAACAGTAATATTTTCCACAGAGCGTTCAAAGAGGAAAAACCAGAAATAATATTTCCAAAACCTTTTGACCTCTCTATTGTGCAGAAGTGTGTACCAATGTACAAGTAGGTCAGATTCCAAAGATCAGATTTGTAGTGGGTCACAATTCAACCTACCTTATGAATATTAATGTGGCAGGTTGCAAATTGGGACCCACTAAGATTTACTGCCATCACAGGGATGGTGGCCTGCTGGGGTCTGCAGACCAGCATGTCTGTGACTGCTTTCAAATAAAGCATTTTTTTTACAAAAATGCAGCTGTTTTCCTTTACGAAAAGCGAGATGGGTTTTAAATAAGGAAAAGTTTAACTTCCATTTTTTAAGAGTAGGCAGTAGTCAACAGGAGATATTTTTGTCAACATTGATGAAGGGGTCCCTTGAAGACCCCTTGCCACCACCTTTCAGTCGTCAGTAAAACATTAATGATTTGCATATGGGATTCAGTTGCAAACCATTAATACAGCCCACAGTTTTGAATACCATATAACTGCTTGGTTTATCATTAATTCTTCTAATGTAATAATATGTATGATCTGAGTTCTACCTTTTGTTTTAGAGTTATCTCCTCTTATTGATGTTATAGTTCTTTATGATTTCTTTAATGTACTTTTATGGATTTTAATCAAAACCGAATAAGGATTTTTATTATTATTATTATTATTATTATTATAATATATCCAACTGTGAATCGGTATTTGGAAAGGATACCCTAAAAATTCCCCTTCCACATACTGATTCAGTATGTAGTCACAAACTCAAACTGTGATTTGGTAACTTGCGACCGAATTGAAATTTGTGTTTCATACAAACCAAAAAGCCTTTTTTGCGGTCGCAAACAACCAGGTACTTCCCTTGGACCCTCCCACAACACACCCTTTGCAAAGCTGCAACTTATATTCAATAATTGTAGATTTGCAGCTGCTCTGGGAATGTTAGCAAAGAACAGCCCAAATAAACTCAATGAACAATAAGTATCAAACTTCCTATTCTTGTATCTAGCTAGTCCACATCATAAAACTAGTGGACAGAGAGTGTGGGTGCGCTATCACTTAGATATACACCGTATAATAGTAATGCCGGAATGCAGGGTAGGGGACGGTGTTGACCTCAAGAATAGATTACGCAATATGTCCCTAAAGACAAGCATTGCATAAGCAAAAATACAATCAATAGGAAAAAAAGGAGTGACTCAAAAAGGAGTTTGAGCTGCACAATTTAGGGACACAATGAAGGTTTATTAAAATATTAAATGACAATGCAGAAGGCAAAAGTATAGGTCAATTCAATAAATCAAACATAGAAAAGCAATTGCCATAAAGGCTAGCAGTAATAGAAAAGATGTTATAATGAGCAAAATCAGGAAAATAGTTTAAGTCCATATGTTCAGTAAATCAACAAGAAATCGGGCAGCTTCCCTAGCAGCCAAAGAAGAACTAGCTCACCGCCAATTTGAGGTCTTTTTTAAAACTATTTCCCGTCATAGAAATCAATGAAGAATTGCACAGTCCGATTCAAATGAGCAAATGTATCTTTTGGACAGCAAATCACACTTCAGCATTTTAAAACAACATATAAACCCATCATTTTAGCACTATCCCCTAATATGAATATATTAAACACTTTCTGACCTAATTTCTTCTGAAGTGACAAACCAAACGTGTTGGAGTAAACAATGGAACTAGTCATCATTGTTCTATCTACAGCGTGCAAACTGGAAAAACCTGAATATAGCTAAGACTTCCTCCATAATTCTCCAAGAAGAGCATATCATTACAAGAAAAATTCACATTTTGCTGAGTGCTGTGTCAGAATGAGAGAGAATAAACACACACAAAATATTATGAAACAGCAGCCATCCTAATCAAAATGGAGGCAAGACATAGTTGAGACATAGTTAAGCACAGTCCAGATAAGTGTATTTCTAAACATCTCAGTGTTTACATTTCAATTGAAAATTGGTTTATGTCAATATAGACATATAATTCTAATCAGAAATCTTCCCACAAGATTCTAGGGGCAATGGAAAGAACATATTGGCCAAGTCCTTAAAAATGTTGCCAAGATGTGAAATCTAATTTAGTTTTCATTTCAAAGTATTTTACTGGTTTTTAGGGTATAGTGATATCTTATTTCTGATGGTTTGCACTCTGACCACTAAATCTAAACATATTAAGAGATGCAAGATACAAGAAAATACTTAGATTATCCGACAGGCAAATCTGGGGTAGTCTGTAAACTACCACTACAGATCATAAGCAGCGAAGGTGACAAGCAGATCTCTCTGCAGTCCATCATCAATGTTGTAAATGAACTCTTTAATAGGATTCACAAGTCTAATCAAAACTGAGGGCCACATTTACAAACCCATTGCACCGCCGGTGCGTCACTGTTTTTGATGCACCGGTGGCGCAGTGTGTCTAGCCATATTTACAAGGCCATGTAAAGTCACTCATTAAAGATTAATGGGGTAACCCAGTGTCTCACAGAACAAGGGGAACTGGAATAGGATATATGCTAATGGTTGGTTTTGTAGAGAAAGGTAGAATTGCTTCAAAGCTCTTTGCTTTTATCTTGACCACTAGGAAAACTAATCAATGGTATACAGTCAACATTGAATACCATACAGACAAAAAAATAATAAGACTGATGTTATAGACTCAAAATGTGACCGATATATTAAATGTCATATATCGTATAAAACAGATCTACAAATATGTAAAATCACAAACCTGTTCAACAACATATATCATTACATACATAAATATGTGCCATATAAATATATAGAACACAATCCAAACATTTAACATTCACAATTAACTGTCACGATTCACATAGAAGTAAACACTTAATTCTGCATCCGTATAGACTTAGTTTATACATTAACACATATAGCCTTATTATTTAGCACTAATTTGTGGAATACTAGTATGGAATGCCGGATTAGTATGTTGACGTTTCGACCCCTATTCAAAGAGTGCTATTGCAAGACATCACCCAGGGTCTTCTGCAGGACTATGAATATATTTCAGAGTAGCCTGTATACAGGGGCCTTGTGGTTGCTATAAGGAGGGGAGGGATCCCAATAGTCTCGGAAAATTTCCCAGTACTCGAGTCGGGCGTCGGGGACAGACGGATGCTGTTGCACCATCATTAAAGAAAAGTTCTAAATCACGAGGATGCTTGAAGCACTTTTGGCTCTTTTTTCCTAAAGTCTCCATGTAGACAGGAAGTTGAACAGAAAGATAAGTTACCCTTTGATGAGACCACGCAGGAAAGTACTTACCTGCTTTCGATTTTCAAGGTACATATGGAGGATTTTCTGAGAATATATATATTTTTTTTAATTTTTATTTTTTATTGAGAGTTCATAGACACAGAAAGAGATTACAAGGGTCATCAGGCATGCAGATTAACATCAAGAATTAGGAATTTGGAAAATATAAATATGTATAATTATAATCACTTCATTATAGCATAACAGCAAAATAAATACAACATAAGCAGTATATTAAACATCAGCAAGCATATTAGTAAATAAAGTGCATAGTGAGAATAGGAAAGAAAAGGGAATTCTGCTGTAGGATTGGATCTTTTAACACCTATCTAAACATATGAAATGCAAAGTGTCATTCTCATAGCAGAGGATGTTGATCCATTTAGCTTTCAAACGTGCTCCAGTGCTTATGATAACTCCTGAGTGCTCCTGCTCTTAATGCATATTTTCTTTCCCTACCCTGGATCCGAAGTAGTTTAGCTTTCCATGCTTGAAAGGTTGGAGCTTTCTCTGATTTCCACAGTTGTAGGATTAGGGATCTGGCTATTAATGATGCTAAAAAACAGAGCCTCATCGTGTGGAGTGGGGCTCGGAGAGCAGCCTAGTACTGCCATTGATATATCGATCTGGATATTGGCTTTGATCGAAATAGAGAGGTGTTTTCCTATTTCTTCCATGATTCCGTTATTTTTGGGCATTCCCAAATGATATGACTCCAGGTGCCCTTCTCTACGCATCGAAAGCACTTATCTTCGACCAGGGGATAGATTTTGTGGAGAAATGAGGGAGTTCGATAAATAAGCCATTTACTATAAAATTGCATACGTTGGAAGTTCGCACCGCGGAAGATTTTTTTATTAATTGTATTAATTTTATCCCATGTCGGTTTGCTAATTTCAACGTCTTCCCTCTTTTTCCACCTGTCACTGACTTTAGTAAATACCTCGATTGCATTATCCTCTTTTAATACTTTGATCCACATGCTGATTTTCTTTAATGAGGGGTCGTTTAATGCTGTTGATGCATCTCTTTTGTGAAATAAATTAGCTATATCGCAATATCTAAGTTCCGCGTGTAACATACAAAAAGACCATTGTAGGATTGTACTCGGTAGATGGATTTGCCTAAGAACTTCTTCCCATTTTTTCCATCTATTTCCCACAAGAAAGTCCTCTATTGTCTCGAAGCCATTCTCACCCCAGAGTCTCGCTGTGTTAATATCCAAGCAGCCCCCTTCGCCAAAACTAAAATTAGTTAACATTGTTGAGCTGCTTAAATTGGAAATACCATAGAATGACAGGTTTAAATAGCCATTGGAGAAACTTATAACGGACCTTCTTTGGATATTTCGTGATTCTGACAGGGTCCGTTATTTTAGATTCCAGCAGCATCCTTTTCATAAAAAAATTATCTGCCATGTAGTCATTTAGGAAAAAAAATCTAAAACTGTGGTGTGCAAAAGTAGCAAAATAATAATCTCTAATATTTGGGAGGGACAGTCCTCCTTGTATTGTTGGAAGATATAAAGTGCTAAGTGCTAATCTTGGAATTTTTTTAGTCCAAAGGAAAGAGGAAAACAAAGCATCGACTTTTCTAAAAAAAGAAACCTGGATAGGACAAGGGGCAGCGCTGAAAAGAAAATTAAAAAGAGGTAAAATTGACATACGAATTAAAGCAACCCGGCCCATTATGGAAAGTGGCAGTAAGTTCCAACGATCAAGGTGGGACCCGGCCTTTTTTAACAGAGGTATATAGTTTAATGAATATAGATCTTCCAAGTTATCCGAGATATATATTCCCAGATATCTCTTTGGGCATAAGTTATAATTCTGCCTAAATTCCGGCAATAAAGTGTCAACAGTGCAATTAAGTAAAATTATTTCAGTCTTATTAACATTTATTTTGTAACCTCCCAGTTTTTGAAAATCAGAAAAGATTTTAAAAATTTTCACTTGACTTGCAGGCTTTGAATCTAAAAAAAGGGCAATGTCATCTGCATAGAGTTTAATATTTGTCATTCCGACTACTGGTGCTGTATCGGACATTATGCCCCTGATTGCAATGGCTAGAGGTTCAATAAAAAGAGCAAATAAAATTGGCGACAGGGGACACCCTTGCCGTGTACCTCTGCTAACCTGGCATGTCCTGACATTGCAGTTGTTAATAATGATGTGTGCCCTAGAGTTAATATAGAGTTGTTTTAAGAGAGAGATAAAAGCCTGCGGAAAATCAAAACTGTGCAAAATAGCAAAAAGACAGTCCCAGGACACCAGATCAAAAGCTTTTTCAGCATCAAGGAACCAAATTTATGCTTTCACCTTGTCAATATTTAAATAATCCAGTGCCTCAAGTAAGAATCTTGTATTTGAATGGAGGTGTCTTCCTGTTATAAAACCGCACTGATCCGGGCCTATAAGAGGCCCTATTATTTTATTCAGCCGGTTCGTTAGAAGTTTCGTAAAAATCTTATAATCTATATTTAAAAGGCTTATGGGCCTATACGAGTTTGAATTTTCCTTGTCCTTTCCTTTTTTTAAAATGCTAACCACAACTGCCGAATGAAAGCTTTCTGGGGGGGACCCTCCTTGTATTAAATAATTAGCCAAAAGGAGGAGTTCTTTGCGCAAAGTCCCCTCAAATTTTTTTTAAAAATTCGGCGGGGAGTCCATCATTCCCATTTGCCTTACCATTAGGTAAGGAAGAGATTACTTCATCTAATTCTAACCTTGTAAAGTCTTTGATCAAGAAATTGTTATCGTCGTCAACTAATTTAGGTATAGCGAAAGATTCTAAGAACGCAGAGATAGTCTCACGTGTGGCCGGTTCGGTAGCTTGATATACTTCCTTATAGTGATTTAAAAAAATCTCACCGATGGAAGCTGTGGTTTTAGCCTGAACATTAGTGACAGGGTTCATTAATTTCTCAATCCTATTACGTACTTGATTTTCTTTAGCTTGCCAGGCTAAAAGTTTACCTGCATATTCGCTCTCCTCATATAACCTTTGGGCATAAAAATTACTGTTAACATTACCCAGATCGTAATAAAAGTCTTTCATTTTATTCTTTGCCTCAAGGAGATTTTGCCTAGAGTAAGGGGATCTTGTCCTATAGTGTTCTTGAGTTGCCTGCGTAAGATGTACTTGTAGGTTTAGCTTTGCCTCCCTTCTCTCCTTCTGCTTTGGGATTTCTTTAGATGTAATTATTCCACGCAAGGTGGCCTTAAAGGCATCCCAGGTCACATTGAGTGGAGCTGTACCTCTATTTCTTGCAAAGAACTCACAGATCTCTTCCTCAATATCAGCGCACCATTGTGTATCCAATAAGTTATACTTATTAAAATACCATCTCATAGGTGGTTTAAATTCGTGCCTTCCAACATTTAACTCCATAGAAATTGCTGCATGGTCGGAAAATGCGTTTATTAAATGAACATATTTGTGTACTTCTAACCCGTATGATGTTAAAAAAAAGTCTAACCTGGACGCTGAATTGTATTTTGCTGAGTAGCACGAATAGAGACGTCCAAACGTATTGCGCGATTGCCAATAGTCAACAACGTCAAGATCTAACTTGCAGCTCTGTAATGCGATGGCCACTTGAGGTTTATTCTGGCGCCTATCTTTTTTTGAAGAATCAACTAAAGGGTTCTGTAAAAAGTTGAAATCCCCTCCCCATATTATTTGCCCAGGTAATCCTGTTAGTGCTTGCTTCAATTGTAAAATTGGCAGAGGGTCGTCTATAACTGGAGCGTAGATTGTAGCTAAAATTATATTTACATGGTTAAATTTACCATGTAAAAGTGCCCATCTGCCACTGGGGTCAAAGAGTGTACCCTCCAAAATAAAGCTCACATGTCTTCCTATTAGGATGCAAACCCCTCTCTGTGCAAGTCCAGCTATAGAGAAGATTTTATGTCCAACCCAGCCCTTGAAGATTTTATCAGATTCGGTCCGGGTTCTATGATGGGTTTCTTGTAAAAAGATAACATCAGGGTTCAGGCTCTTTAGCCAACACTCAATAGCAATTTTTTTACGGGGATTAGTCAGACCGTTTACATTAAAAGAGACAAACTTCAATGTATTACTCATTCCTCAATAGTTATGCAAATACGCAAATCTGAGCATTTGTGCAAACATAGCGGTTAAAATAAGGAGGAAAAACAGACTTCATTGTATTACTCATCTCCCATTGGTAGTGCAAATATGCAAAAAAATCAGTACTTCGATAGTCCAAGTAGCAGCAAATAATTAATCCGAGCAATTGTGCAAACATAGCCATTAGGATAAAGAGGAATAAACACCTTATGTGCAAATACGCAGTTTTCATAGTTCGTTAAACTCGGGACTATAATATTTAAAATGCCAAGGAAAAAAAAAAAAAAAAGGAACACCGCTAGGTAGGATGCTACCGCTAACCATTCCTAAATGTTCCATTTCCTTCTGTAGTTCCAATTGATCAAACAAATTCCTAATAAATGAACTCTCTTTTTTTCCCTGCAACCCCACCAAGTGGAGTATGGAAAAACATATTGCCTTTGAACTCTCTTTTTTCACCCTTGCGACACCGCCCTTCACCCCCCTCCCCCCTCCCCTTGAGTGGACGGAGACCCTAGTGTCCCACTTCCGTCCTTCTCTGTGTCTTCTTTTTGGATGCCATCTCATTGCATCCTTGTGTGCTTCCTGTTTCCGCCCTCAAGTAATAGTGAATCAAACAAGATTCAGCGACTTATTTAATTTATTACCCCCCGAGGCCATCAAGGAATGTCTGGGCTTCATGAAGAACCGAGAATATAAAATTTTTTCCTTTAGCCAAGACTTTGAGTTTCGATTGCTGCACTATCATAGCTTGGGCTCCCTTACTCTTAAATGAGTCAATGAGCTTCACAAAGTCCCTGCGCCTGTGAGCAGATGCTGCCGACATATAACCAAAAATTCGAAAATTATTCGCCCCCTCCACGTTGAAAGTTCTTTTAGAAAATGCGATGTTCAGAATTTTTTCTTTTATCCTGAAGTCTGAGAAATTAAGCAAAATTGTTCGGGGGTATTTCAAATTATTTGGTTTATGTACGGGGACTCTGTGTGCCCTTGTGATAGTAAGGTCGCCTTGTAGGTCAGGGATAGCTTTTTTCAATAAAGAGTCTGTCCACCTGACTACATCTTTATCCTCAAGACCTTCTGGTATGCCTACAAGGCGAAGATTCGATCTCCTATTATAATTCTCGAGGTCCTGAAGCTTTTCCTCTAAGTGGGATTTCTCTCTGTTAGTCACCACCAGGTTTTGCTGAATTGTAGATAGAGAGTCCGCGAGAGAAGATATCCGAGCCTCAGCTTCTGAGACCCTCAGAGGGATGTTGCCAAGACACTCCTCCATCTTCGTAAGTCTACTGTGTAGGAGAGAGATTTCCTGAGTCTGGGAAGATTTGAAATCTCTTAGTTCCTGGAGAATGGTAACTAGGATATCTTCCATCGTGTTTGATTTTGTAACACTCAGAGGAACAAGCAAGCCATCATCTTGGGAGATCGGAGAAGCTTCAAGACTTATTGCTTGGCTTTGGACTATCGTGGTTTGCTTGCTGCTTAAGCCTGAGATTGGGCTTGTAGCTGGTGGCAGCATAGAATGGAGGGAAACCGAAATATTAGAAGAGATCGCAGTTGGAACCTTTGGTGAGGGTAATGGAACATCTTCTCGTCTTGTCGGTGTCTTCTGTGCTGTGGTGCTGCTTATTTGACCTCCAGTATTGAGGACATCATGCTCTAAAGAGGCACTTGTACTCTCCTGGTTTAACCCGCTACATGAAGGAGTACTTGAGGACTGTCCCTGCTGAAGAGGATTTTTTGAAAAGAGAGGGTATTGTTTCGGGGTAGAGCAGCTCTCATGGCAAGTAGAAGGGGACATATTAGGAGCCATGGCCAATTTGTCCGTGCTTACCATACTTTTACCTCCCTCGTCCATTCTTAGTCCCTTGTCTTTCGCACCTCCCACTTCTTTGTCCCCGACGGCAAGCAAGCTCAACTCTGCGGATAGTTCAGACAGGGTCAGACTCTCTACTTCTTCATCTTCTTCACCCTCCTCTTGGTCATTTTCCTCATTGTTGTCGTCCTCGGCCTGCTTCTTTAACACATTATACTTATTTTTTCTAAATAAGTCAGTGGACCCCAGCGGCCTCTGTTTAAGGGCTTCTTTTTGTTGATTTTTCCTTTTATTTTTTCTCTCCCCGTCAGGGGTCGATGGAATTAGGGGCTTAACTTCCTTACCCTGATCTAGCTTGGAATGTTTGCCCCTCGCTCTCGCCGCCATCTGGATCGTAGCTTTTAAATTCACCTTTTCAATTGTCAATGAACTTACAAAAAATGCGTCGATGTAGAATTGCAAAGGGTGTAATGTGGCAAAGCGAGCGTGAACTGGATAGCAACCCAGTGTGCCTTACCTCACAGTGGACCAGCGTCTGGCAGCAATGTCTCTCAGTCCCCTCGGGTAATCAAACGCTCCAGATAAGATAGCAAAATTGGAATAGCAGCGTGCTGTATCGCAGGCAATTTACGATACTTTTTTCCCCGGCAAATCGGACCAGCTGCCAGCTCCGCACGTCTGCGAGGCACAAGACAGGGAAGGGCAGGGCGAGGTTCCCACACACCCAAGAGAGGAGAAAATCAGCAAAAGAGGCTCCGTTCAATCACGCTGAGTAAAGCCCCCAGCAGGGTCCCACGTCCGATTTTGAAGTGCCTCTAGGCGTTATCTGCTGACGCTGTTGGTGGACACCAATGAGGCAGAGCAGTGTGACTCCTATGGTCCTCCTTGCACCAATGGCAGCAGGTGGTAGCACAGAAGGGTAGAAACCGGCAAAGCGGAGCCCGGACTGCAGGCAAAGCAGGATCCGGACTGCAGGGAAAAAAGCAGGACCCGGACTGCGGTGCACCGCGTCCGATTTTAAAGCGCCTTCAGGCGCTGTCTACTGCCGCTGTGAAGTAGATGCCGGTGGAACAGGGCAGGGTGGCCTCCTTGGACCAATGACGGCAGGTGGTGGCAGAGAAACAGGCAGAGCGTTCGAATTTAAAGCGGGACTCCCACAGCGTTCATCACGGGGCCCCTAGCTCCGAGAGAGGAGAAACCCAGCAGAGGAGTAGAGCCCCCAACAGAGCCTCAGCGGGGCCTCTGCAGCCAGGAAAGGAATGAAAAACGGCCGCAGCATTCCGCTCTCGTGGGCGTGGCCTCAAAGGTTAGAGGAGCAGGAAGCACAGCGGCAGCGTGGGTGAGTCACGTCAGCCGCTCATCCCAGTCTCGAGCATCGATTTTCTGAGAATATTGAAGAACATTCACAGTATATATCCATTGTTAATACTGTGCATGACTTATCATTGAGTCATTCTACAAAAGTACATTCTCATAAAATGTAAAAAGTTAAAAACTCTTTTTTAGCAGATAACACAGAAGAACACCTGACTTTCTTTTCATTAAAGCTCATGTGCATCGTGGCCCAGCTCGTTCACAACTACACAATGTGAACACCTCATTATTGGACCTCACTAAGAAATAATGGCAAAGCTAAGTGCCTTATAAATGTGGCTCAGATGCTGAAGCTATTTGCAGAGGGCAATCAAGGGAGAACTGCTGAATTAAAATTTAGCCCAATTCCCTTTAACGAAATGGATGATGATTTTTAAACTTGGATATACATTGTTCATTTACTGTAAGGTTATATCATGTGATAGTCATTTATTCCATTATTTCCTTTTGCTTCTCTCTGCGTATCTCTGCAATTGCTATTTGCAGTGTTCATATGCTGCTATTCTGATTGTCTTTCTCTTCTCCTTTACGAATGCATGCTAATTCATGAATTAACTATGTACCATTTAAATAAGTAAATTGCTCAGCTGTACTTGTACCTGAGAATAAGGTTCCTCTCATGTTATAAGCATATATATAATTAGCTGTTTTTATTATCTTTTGCATTTACTCTAATGACTTCCCTACTTTGAGATGCTGTTATTTACTGAAAAATATATCTTGTTGCTCTGTGCCATTTAATGGGTACTGTCCAGACACTTACCCCTTGTACTCCAGTCCTTGCCACATCTTAAGATTCATATGCACCACAAATGACACTTATGTTTGTATGGATTCCTATGAACTTATGTTTGTATGGATTCCTATGGTTTCCTATCCATAGAGGAGTGCATCCATTCGATGAACAGTTTTATACACTTTCCTAAGAATAGACGGCCTCACCTGGGACCAGGCGCCCATCCTCCATTGGGCTGGACATGGTAGGCGGTTGCAGGGCTTGCGTAGTTCGGGCCGCTCCCCCGTGCAGTACTTTGTGTGAATGGTCCGGTTGGTGCCATTCTGTAGGTGCTGGATGCACTGCACTAGCCGAGCTTGGACACCAAGCTTGCCGCAAGATTTGCTGCAGGTTCCCCACTCCCCTGCCACCCATCTGTAAAGGAAATCATGACAAACCTATTACTATAAAATATAAACTCTTAGCAGACATCCTCATTGTGTAAGGAAAAAACCCTTTCACAACTTTGAATATGTCTACAAATGTAGCAATATAGATCTGCTAAATAAAACTTTACACAGTTGTATTGAAGTGGCCAAAATAGCCTAAACAGAAAAAAATGCACAATAAATACACATGCGGACTAAAACTGAGCAACTGTGTGACTGCACACGTAG
The DNA here is from genome assembly GCF_964204655.1 of Triturus cristatus. Classification (NCBI taxonomy): domain Eukaryota; kingdom Metazoa; phylum Chordata; class Amphibia; order Caudata; family Salamandridae; genus Triturus; species Triturus cristatus. Next base: position 317,544,690 of record NC_140580.1, on the reverse strand, counting down.
CACTCCTTCCAATCCCTCTACATTGATGACCTGGTTAGCTACTTGAAATTTCCTAAAGAAATATCCTATCATGGTGACACACTTCCAGAAGGCCCTCGCTGATCAAAGAACCATAAGGGTGGCCAGAGTGTCAATGAGATGCATAACAAATTCAAGAATCGTCAGCCTGGTGAGCATGCATTGCTTCTGGTTCTCCCAGGATCATCTCTGACTTTGAGAGATTTTCCTACATGCAAAAGAAAAAGCCTTTCTTCTTCAGCCCAGGCCCACCTGGAAGCTTCATGTTGACAGTGGCTGATCACCATAAAGCTATAACCAATGGAATTTTGATTCTAGACCTTACAGTCCCATTGAATGTCTAGTTTAGCTCCGACTGGGTCTTTGTTTAAAATGCCAGGAAGCCCATTCAGAGATAGAGGTCTCTGAAGAGCTGTACGCCCAAGTACTCCATTGTGGGTGTCTGTTCCCGGTCCAGCACCCATTATCCCTGCAATGGTTGCCAGACTGGTAAGGTACTCAAATGAAACCCCCCTGAACTGTGCACAGTGCATCAGTCGCTTCATCTCCAGTATGCTGACAGTCCCATTAACTAGACACCAAAGCATTGCATGACCTGGACTTTGTCATTTTAAACTACATTTTTGGATATGGGTCTGACCTCTGCTAGTGTTTCAGTGATGGGATTTTGGGCTTAGTGGTTTTTGAACTAGAAACTCAGTCACACAGGCTCAATACCACTAAACTCCAGCCCTGCATCTAGGGACCCAAGAAATGAGACCGGACGAATCACAGCAAGCTTGATAAATTTTTTGCATTTTGTCTGGGAACCTTGCCTCTTTAACTGAGTAGAATTATCAAACACTGCATTTTCTCTTTCCCTTTCAATTTATTAAGTGCAGAAATGTCTGAGAGCATCCTGGGACTACTATTAAAGGCAAGACGCGAAGAAGTCCAAAACATGGAAGAGTCAGCTTTCCAAGGCCTTCTGGAGATCCATGCAGCAAGTCATAGCGCCTGCAGAACACCTGAGCACTCATGAAGTCTGCTAAAGACACCTAGGCATTTCCCAACTGCTGATGAGTAGCCACTAAGCCCCATGTTATCAAGAAATGCAGTGCATAGAACATAAATTCTTCAACAGTGGCTGAGGTCATCACAACCACCAAGTCCTACTCTCCTTCTGTCTTGCAAGGGCATATCTCACATGGTTATCAGTATATTCACCTTTCGTACGCCCACACAACATTTTGTCAAGATTAACTCAACTCAATCCCCCTCCTAATCACTTATGGAAACCGCATTCAGGCACAATTCTTTCTAATGCTCTTCAGATTGTACTTAAACATAGAGTACTAACGGGTCAAGCAATGGTACCCAGGGGTCCTAATGGCCTAATAAGATATTGCCCTACAGAAAGACTCAATAATCCACAGTTATAGTTCAAAGTTATTTAGAGCATTGACAAGGAACATGCGAAGACTCTGCCAAGACATCATCGATGGTGGATGCCCACAGATGTTCGTAAATCCAACGAAGAGAGAGTTTCAGCTCATAAAAGGAGGCAATGGGCGAGATTCAAGAAGCAACTTAGTGGCTTCTAAGCTGCACATTCAACCAATATCAATTTCCTGGGCTTCAATATTAATCCCTTACTGTTCTTCAAAGAGCATGTAATTGCACTGTATTGGAACTGTGCTCATATAATGAACAAGTTCTGTACCAACTTGGCTGCTTCTCTTTCAGCAAGGCCACAGCTTCTGCTCCAGAGCCCCTTCCACGCCTCTCCTTGCCATTTGCCCAGTTTTACCTGCTTGTGCATCCTTAAGTCTTGAACTTTATAAATCCCTCCAATTGCGTCTACAATATTACAATCTCTATTCTGCTCAGCTCTAGCAAACAACTGTTGTGCATCTGTGACAGGCATCCCTCTGCAGGTATTTGTGTTGCATTGCAACCTTTATGTAGCCCTTACACTCCCTTTGAGGGGCACTGAGGACCGGCCTTTAGGATAGGCGACCAGGGCCCAGGTCGCCAATATTCTGAGGGGCGCACAGAGCTGTGGCATTAAGGTTATGCCAACAATAGTGCCCTTCTCAACTTGCTCCAGCCTTGTCCTTGTCCCTGTCTGTTAATTTCTGTCTGATTTGCCAGTTTTAAGTGGTTTTAATCCTTTATTATCATCTGCAGGAGATGTTTTTAAACCCCTTTGACCCCTTCCATGCCTTCCCTTCAACCACTGATCCTTGCTGACACACATCAACAAAACTATCATCTGCTTGAGGCAGCTAAGCTATAGGTGATGAGGTGCGCTGGGGGGGAGTCTATGGATGTTTGTGTTTAGGGGCCAGTCCCTGCTCAGGTATTGACCAGTGAACACAAAAGGGCCCCCCTTTGCCTCATTTAAATCACTACCATCAATCACTACCATCAGCAAGGGTGCCAAATTTCTCTCCGCCCACACCCAGGGCGCTAGCTTATCAAAATAGGCTTACTTTGCTCAGCTTCTGTGTGTAGGAAGTGTGGCTGGAAGGGTGCTGACTTTGTTTTTGATATGTATGCGAAAGGGTTTCGATAATGTGCACGATGACCACTGAGGTGCGTTTATCATGTTACGTGGTGCAGCGATTAGAAGTGTGTTGGATGAAAAGCAGTGAGAGACATGCGCAGTTAAACGTTTTCAGTAAGCTGGCGGCGTGCATGGCCCTCCTGGTATTTCTTAGGAACATAGTTCACTTGGGTGGTTACCACACAGGGTTGTCCAACCTGATATTTTGTTTAAAGGTTAGGGTTCTGAGCATGCATGGTTGGAGACAGGAGTAGTGGGGAGGACGTCATGTCCTTTGTTTAACACCCAGTGAGGCTATGTCTTCATAACAAAAACTCTAACAACATAATAAAAACAAGCATTTGTAATGCGGTAGGTCTCGCATTTACACGAGTTTGAGCTATTCGCATTGTAAAATGTATTTATTTATTTTTGTTGTTTTATATAGCGTGAACTTGACCCTAGTAGGGTATGAGAGCGCTTTACATTCACATAACGTTCCCCTTAAAACAACATGAACACCTTGCAGTTTCAGTAAACCTGATCAGTATACAGTAAGTTACTAGCAACAGTTAAGCTACAAAGTCAAAAATTAAGTTAGTTGTACATTGCAAAGTGGGAGAAACATTTACGCTTGACATTCAAATTTGCAAAATAAAAAAAAACGGTATTGGTCACTGTGTGGTAGCGTGTGTATTAAACAAGAAGGTCCTCTACTAATGTCACGACTGCTGGAGTTAATGGCAGGAATTTGCTCATGAGAAAGCTTTTGGCTGCATTTTTAAAAGCCGCGATGGATGCGATTTTTCGAATATTAGGGGGAGAGCGTTCCAAATTCTTGGTGCTGCGCTGGAGAAATCTCGGTCATATGTTCTTTTCTTTCGGAAGAGGGCCGGTTTCAGTAATAGCATTCCACGATTCCGGGAAGTCCGGCATCCTCTTGATAGAGTGATTTTCTGAGCTAGGTACCTAGGGGTATTGTAATGTATCGCTTTGTGGGTGATACATGCCATTTGTAGCTGTACTTTTGCTTTGTAGGGCAGCCAGTTGAGTGCTTTCAGATGAGGGGTGATGTGGTCGAATTTCATGGATCCAGTTATAAGTCTTGTAGCTGCATTGAGGCAGGCTTCAAGAGGAGCTGTTGAAATCTTAGGAAGACCAGCTAGTGTTGTGCAACCGTACTCGATCCTTGAAATGACTAGTGCCTGGACTGCAGTTTTGAGGTCTGTGTTACTTATGAAAGGTTTCAGTTTTCTGAGGTAGCTTAAATGGAAGAGGGCGTTTTTGCCATCGTGTTGATATGTGCAAGCATCTTCAGGTTTTTGTCTAGCATAATGCCCAAGGATTTGGTTGAATCTACAATCCTCGGAGTACAGTTTAGCGCTGTGATTAATTTGGTCCATTCCGCGATATTCGTGGTGCTTTTCTGGGGAGAAATCAAGAGGAATTCAGTTTTCTGTGGGTTAAGCTTCTAGTGATTACTAGTTAGCCAATGGACGGTTTTCTTTAATGCCTGGTTCATGATACCGATCTCATCTATCGATGTGATCTTGATGTAAAGCTGTGTATCGTCAGTGTTCATGTGGAAGGAGATGTTTGCTTGCTGTAAAATTTCTGTGAGTGGCTCTACGTACAAGTTGAATAGAGCAGGGGATAATGTTGAGCCCTTTGGTACTCCGATAACATTTCTGGATGACTGTGCCACTGGATTCAAGCTATCCTAGCTGAAGAGGGGTGAAACCCCGAAACCGGTCCTAGGATGCTTGTTTCCGGTCCAGGGAGGACCTGGCTTGGCAGTTTGGGCTGGACTGTTCCCATGAGGCACAGGGCCAAGACTGATTTGCATATGGCCAGGTCTAAACTGGGGTGGCATGGTGAGCAAAGGAATGATGTATTTAACCCAGAACTCTTGACTGGGGGTGAATGTTTTGATTGGTTCTGAATTCCGTCCATCAATTGTGTGTCTTTAACATTTCTGGATGAAGCAGATAAAGATTGGCTTGCTATGAATTCTTGCGATCTGTTTTCTAAGAACGAACTGAACCACCTTTGAAATATACCCTCTAAGCCCAACCTTTTTTTCAGGTGATCTAGTATTTTGTTATGGTTTACCGTGTCAAGCAGGATTAGGAGACAAGTTTCGTTGTGGTCGAGGGCAAGTAGAGCATCATCCACGATGTGCAGAATTGCTGTTTTAGTGCTATGGTTTGGTCTAAATCCTGATTGGAAGTCATTCAGCAGTTTGAATTCAGAGATGTGTTGACTCAGTTGTTGTTGTACACATTTTTTCAGGACTTTGGCTAGTATAAGAATTGTTGTTACTGGTCTGTAATTGTTCAGGTCTGCGGGGTTCACTGTTGTTTTTTAAAAAAATTGGAGTGACTTGCCCTGTTTTTAGGCAGTCCAGTAGTGAGCCTTGCGCTAGTGAAGCGTTAATAATCTTTGTCCAAGAGGGGATGAGCAGATGGTTTATAGTAGACCAACACTTTGCGGGTAGAGGATCGTTGAAATGATTGTTAGGTTTTATGGTCGAGATAATCTTTGCGATATCTGTGTCAGAGACAGGCTTGAATTTTGTCCATAAAGCATCATTTTTAGGCCTTTCCAGCATTGATTTAGCTTGAGGCTTAGCTGGGGTATTCTTTTTGATTGAAAGGCAATCCGCTGCCTTTTTGAGCTCCACCTCCATTGAGATGGCTTTGGCTGTAAAGAAGGAGGAGAATTATTTGCTGTTTATGTTAGATTTTGTAACTGTTGGTGCAGATTTGGCAGTTTTATTGGATTGGTCTTTTAGTTTTTCGAAGAGTTTCCTCGGTCTGTTTTTTGCATTATCCAATTCTTTTCTAAGGAAGTCTTTTTTGAATTTAGAATGCTTTTATTGTAGACCTTTCTGGCCTGTCTTAGTTGGATTAAATGTGGTGAGGAGGGGTGTTGTTGCCATTTCCGCTCTGTGAGTCTGAGTGATCTTCTTTCTTCATTGAGGGATCCGTTAAACCAAGGGTTTTTATCTTTGGGATCCTTTTAAGTTTTAATGGGGCTAGGTCCTCAATTATGCTCGTCATCGTATTATTGTAGTAATTCGTGAGATCCTTGACGTCTTCCAGGTTATTGGGAGGTTGCAGTTCTTTCACACAGCGTGCTGCGAGAATTTCCATATTAAGCCCTCTGGTGTTGCAAATTCATTTTCTGGGTTGTATTGGCTGTGAGGAGATTTTCTTTGTTATGTGGGGTATTTGGAAGGTAATGATATGATGGTCAGACCAGTAGCAAGGGATGATCTCGATTTTATCGACAGCTTTTTCTTTAGAGATGATCCAATCTAAGGTAGAGCCTTTCAAATGAGTTGGTAGGTGGCATTCTTGAACCAGCGATTGCTCTACGAGGAAGGTTTTGAGTAGGTTGATCTGATTGTCAGTGTGATCCTCCCAGTGAAGATTGAAGTCTCCTATGAAAATATCATTAGAATGGGGAGTCGTGTTCGCTGTGATAATTTCTATCAGCTGGTCTATGAACATGGTGTTATTACCGGGAGGGTGGTAAAATGCATGAAGTTTGAAATCTGGTTATTTAAGGATCCTAATGTCAGCCCAAGATATTCCCATGACTCTAAGAGGTCTGATTGTATTTTCGTAATGGCTATGTCAGATCTATGTATACAGGCTATACCACCGCCCTTTTTATTTGGTCTGTCTAGTCTCACGATACAATAGTTCGGGAGGACTAATAGATCTAGGCATGGGGAGGATGAATCAGAGAGCCATGACTCTGTTAGGATGGTTACGTCTATTTCCTGGTTTAAGATGAGGTCGGCTATGTTAGTGGCATGTTTCTTTGCTGACCGACAGTTGAGTAGTAGACACAAAATAGGTTTCTGTGGTTTGATCAGTAATGGTTTTTGCTTTTCGGGAATTAGTATCAAATTTTTTAGGTTATTGAAGTTTGGCATTCTGAGGCTAGTCTTTGCAGTTCTGCTTGCGGTAATTGGACTCACTGAATGCGATGTTCGCCTAACTTGGTGGCAGGATTGTGGACGGTTCATATGACAGCACAAGGGTTTGTAAGTCAATGTCTTTCAGATATCTGAGTTTATTGCGAGAGCGGTATGGTCTGTTTGTCATTGCCATTGGGATAGACTTTAATGTATTATAGGTATCATGATCGGATTTATGTAGGCGCTCCAGTTTTGAAAGACATTTAACTGATAAGAGCAGTAAGTTTTTCATTTCCCTGATAGCTAGTTGCCTGGCTTTGTAGGTCTTGCTTGATTGGAAGCTGAGGTTATCATCATATTCCGTACTGGGATGAGGAGAACAGAGGTTATCAGGCTCCATGCTAGGTTGCTGAGCGACCGGAGGTAGTCTGGGTGACTCTGTAGGTATGTTGGGATGGGTTGTTTCTTGAAGGTTTGGGCTACTGTTGGGTTTATCTTTGCATATTTCCTTATGTCTTGTTGCTGTTTCGCATTTCTTGAAGCCTGACCTCCGAGTACTTGTCAAGTTATCCTGGTCAGTGCTTGCTGGCTCCATCCTAACGACTTTATCAAATATAGAGTTGGGACTTATTTTAATGCTGGCTTCAGAGCTATGTGGTCTGTGTTTAGTAGGGGATAAATTGGATTTAGGTACTTGTGGGCTGTTACTCTTAGCTACGGAGCTTCTGGGTTCCATTTTCGATTGTTGGAGCTCAATAGTGGTGATGTTTTCTGTCCTGGCAGATTGAAACCTGTGCTGGGAGGTGGACTGCGAATTACTATTTGGCAGGTTTCTTGAGTGAGGGCAGTTAAGGGCTTGTTCTATCAAGGTTGAGAAATATTCGTCGAAACGTTCCAGATCTTTGTTGGCGGCTTGTATGAGAACCGTGCCATTCTTGTAGCATGTTATATTCAGTGTAGCTTTTAGTTTTCGAGAGGGTGATGTTAGCATCTTCATGCCGTGAGGAATGTTTCTTACTTCCTGTACCTTCAGCACGTTATTAAGGGTGTTGCGCCATTTAGCCATTTTAGTAGGGAAGAATAATAGGTCGTTAATAACGGCGCCTTTTTTATGTTGAAGGAGGGGTCTGAGATTAATATCAAGAAAATAGTGCTTACAGACTAAAGAAGATGTACCGTGTAACAACCGAAGTAAAAGGGCAAGTCCTCATGGGAGGTTACATATGAAGACAAGGCGGTACTAAGGAGGGACTAACAAGCCTATTAACTAATCAGAAGCCAGCATTTACAAAGGACAATGACACAAGCCATTAAAATTATGGGCCGAGAGTGGGCGGAGCTTCACGTACATACTCTAATACAGCATGGCTCGCAGAGCCGCGCATGTGCTGCCCAGGCTCACCCTAAAAAGGCAGAAGATCGCAGTGACTCTATGACCCCCGCCTCCCTAGTCCGCTACGGGTGCCCCAAAATCTGCGCTCAGCTCACCCCGGCTGGGAGCACTCCTGCAGGTTACAGCGCCTCCGAATGGGCTTCGGCTTCTTCCCATTGTCACACAAGTTGCGGTGCACCATTCTGTTATCACCCTTCCGCCTGCAGCCATATTTGGTGTACTGGATGCCTAAAAGAGAGCAAAAAATAAATTCAGTTTATATCTTTTCAAGGGTATTCAAGCACCTGGCAGCCTCAGCTTTATCTACTTAATAATGATACATATGGGGAATCTGGTCGGCTCTTGCCAGAAGAATCCCCGAATGCAAAAGACAAAGGCTTGATGTAAGTGGATGGATCCGTGTGTCTGCGTTTGGAGACCCGACCTTACCCATGAAATGTAGAAGAGGCGCTTTTGACAAAGCCAATAGGTTTGGCTTGAATATGGGAAAACATGCAAAGGCAGCATACAACAGTGCTGTTGGCATTCATTAACACATTATGGCCAGAAACGCAGGCTCTAACAACGCTTCTTAGTTTGTTTCTAGACTCTGCACAACACCCTGAAATGTGGTTTCTTGACTTCAAGGTGGAGTAATCATTACATGGGACAATTCGTATTCATACAGTTAGAGGGCGTTTAGCATTGTTTTTTTCAGTTTTATAAGTTTTATATTTTATATGGGATTAGTGGGGAGCATACTACGTGCTGTTTCTGGAATCAATATAATTATCTCACTTGAGACCTGTTTGTTTTTCTCTCATACTGTTTTTTCTCCTCTTCCGTTACGTTACCACAGGGTTTGTGCGATGAGATTGCCATCTAGCGGCTAAACGTGGCAGTGTAACATGGTATTCACTTGAACTGTATTTTAATGAATGGATACCTATATTTTTACTTTTTATTTGTTCTAGTGTACGGAGTATGAAGTTTTACTAAGAATAAAAAAGAGTACAGCTCTCACTAGCCCCAGAAGGCAAACGGAAGAGAGCCAGGGAAAAGCACACCCGGAGCCAACTGGAAACATAGATGAAGAACCTGAACCCCTGGGGCACCGTACAAAAACTTGCCCAAGACAGACAGAAGTAGCGGCGGTCCTTTGTGGCTGCCCTACATGTCAGCCGGCGTAACGGGCATTAGAGGGCATATCAGCAAGGCGAGGCGATAGAATTATCGCCGCTTTTGTGGCCGTTTTCTGCCAAAAAGCGGCGATAATTTTATCGCCTAATTAGCAAGCTCATGCTGACGCGTGAAAACTTGCGTTAGCATAGGAATTCCTAATGCCCAGATTTGCATCTCTAATGAGATGCAAAGTGGGTGTTCCTGACCTGACATGACAGGAGAAATGTCGCTAAGCGACATGTCTCCTATCATCAAGCCCCACGCTATGAAGCATAGCGGCAAGAAAAGTAGAAATAACCCCTGTTATCGCTACTTTCCTTATGCCTGCTTCAGGACTGACTTAGCCATGATATCCTATGGAAGGTGGATATCATGGCTAAGTTTGTGAGTCCCTAACATCAAGCTAACGCCACATTGCGTGAGATTATCGCTTGGTTTCCAGCGTTAATCTCACGTTAGGCAGTTAGCGTGTGGATTTTTATCGCTTTTGAGATAAGCGTTGCTAATAGCACGCTATCTCAGCGATAAAAATCCACGCTAGCCGGCGATAATTATCCTAGCGCTAAGTGCGCTTAGCGATAATTATCGCCGGTTGTTGCTGATATGCGCCTAAGTAAGTAAAACGTTTGGGATCACGTGACCAAAAGCCTGACACATTGAAGATAAGAAAATTGTCCCCGCTTATCTCATTTTCTTTATACTGGATATTGAGCAGTGCGAGTACGATTGCGACCTCAGCTTTGTTTTTGTTTTCCCCCAGAGAACTAATTTAAGAATTTGTTGGCACTGTAATGCGTTTGTGATGCATTTCTCACGGTAGCCTTGAAGCTGCACTTACCACCCATGATGCATTGCACCTTACATTATTTTCACCGCAAACAGAACCGCCCCCTTGCTTGGACAGCACCATGGGCGGAGATAAATGTTGCTCCTTCGCTGCTGCTGGTTAATAAAAGATGCAGCAGGGGGCCTATTTTGTTTTCACCAGTGCTTACATTGGAAAACAATAAGTGCCAGGGCACTCCTCAGGAGGTCACCGCAGCTTGCACCACCCATTGCCACTGCTGCCAATGACAGAACCTGTGATGTGGCGGAAACCGCATTTTGTTTGCAGGGGTGCATTATAATCACAAGTGTGGAGCGCACCCGCATATAATCCTTTGTCGTATTATTGTGAAGTGTTAGAATCTTGAAATGTAATAACATGAAATGTAATGTATTTAGGCCATTGAATAGTAACATGAAGAATTAACGTAGAAAGTGAATGTAACTAGTAGAAAACATTAACGTGAATACTCGTGTTGTGCAACTGACAACCATTCATTTATTAAATGTATTTATTAATTTGTTGTTTACATGCAGGTTGAAATATTAACGGAACGTGCCTTAGTTTTTCAGGCAATTTCATAAAGCTTGCATGCCATTTTCTTATGTTAGCCGAATTTTGTTGGCCTGAAATGTGTTTTTCCCTGGAAGCTCTCTCTTTAGAATTAATAGCTGAATTTTATGTGCGCTGTAGAATTTGTTCCTTCTTACATTTTGCATTGCAGGGGAAAGAAGCACTCATGTTAGCTAGAATAATGTATTTGTTTTACTAATCAGGCAAGAAGGCAAAAAGTTACATCGTTTGGTCTGAATCGATAAGAGAAGGCTGTTGTCCTTCACACAGGAGAAGGCTTGGGAACTAAGCGCAGAAATTGGTGAGAAGAAGAACATTGCGGTCCCGTGGAAAATTACAGTTGGGACGATGTCCAGAGTGGATGGCGTCACCCACAAGGACTCTTGGGAAGTTTACCTGTAATAATGTGATGTTGAAAGTAGGGAAAGTGCCTACTTCTCTTTCTCCCTTCTGAGAGAGCGCATCTTAGCACAAGCTCTGTCTCGATAGCTTTATGCTGTTGGTCAGATCGATGGTGGAGAGACTTCTTAGGAAGACTCCACATGCTGACACCTTTTATCCCTTTTCATGAAGATGCTTAAGTAGGGATGTCATATTAGCGCTAGTGTAGGGATAGATTGATGCTGTATATTCATCAACCCTCGATACAGGGAAATTTGGACTCATACTTTCTGATCCTCTGCATCCTATTTCTTGAATTAATCGTTTTGTTTATGGTACATTGCTTACATGGGATCCGTAGGTTTGGCTTTATGCTGATTCCGATGTACTTTTACACTCTCGTTTTGAGGTGTTTTTATGTCAAATTATTTTTGGCTTCGTAATAAATTAGCTAACCTTAGGTAGTTGTCTGTGGTTACTATTTGACCAGAGTAATTCCTGTTAAATTGATAGGCATTAATAGCGACTTTTTCCCCTCTACGTTTTCATGCTGCTAAAAAGAAACGTTGGTTTGTGATTCTAGAATAGGTCCAGGACTTATGGGCCCGGCACTTTCATTTGCACAGCTACTAGACATCACACTGCTACAAGTGTGACAATTCAGGCTGCAGGTAATAATTGTTTTTAATGTATTTTGAATTAAGAACCAACTGTTGTTCTATTCATCTCTAAATAACATAGACAGTGCCACCATGTGGCAGACTGTCATAAGTGCCGGTGGTTACAATTAAGTGCCGGTTCTGAGCATAGGACACCACCTGGTCAAATTTAAGCCGTGGTGTTCACTGGTCGCTGAGTGGGAGATTACATCAAAGCAGTGACTGGTCTCTAATCACAAACCTCTCAGCACATCCCCAACCAGCCTGATTCACTCGCAGCTGAGCTCCACTATGCTAGTGCTGAGATGTTGTTGGTGGAGCTGATGGGGTCATAGGTGCATGGTGGAGAGAAGGAGATGGGAAGGAAGGGGTTTAATGGACTGGAAGATAGCCTCTGTGGTAAGTACAAAAAAAATTATTAAAGCAGTTTAAGTTAAATTGTTGGAGCCAAGTGAGAGGGACACTTGTGTCTGCAGGACCTTAATGTAGGCAGCTCTGCGCTCCCCTCTGAAGATTGGCGCCGTGGGACAGAGCCTAGCTCACCCATGCCAAAAGCTGGTGCTTTCCGCATGGGATTTGTTGTGAATTTTAACTGGGCTCTGCTTTGTATATTTCTGCTTTGGACATGGAATAACTGAAAACAAGGATGTTTTGCAGCTGATGGCACAAATTATGTTTAATGTGCTTGTATGCAAGGCACATTTAACATAGTTTAATTAGCATTTTTTGTTATGTGTCACGATTTTCTTGCTCTGTTTACAGCAATCACAAACAGTCTCATGTCAGACAAGACTGATCATTTTGACCTGTTTTTCTTCATACATTTGGGAGCTGTAGCCCATTGTTTATAAATAGAACAGCAAAAGTGAAAGATGAGGAGTGCAAACAATGAAACCAGGACAGTAAATCTACACACTCATGTGATACCTGCAGCCAGTACCAGCCACTTAGTTAACATAACTTTGCAAGCCAGGAGCTTCAAGTCCATCATGTAAATGCAGTCAGCGAAACTGCAAGCTCTAGAATGCAAAGAGATGGTGCACTAAAAGCAAGCAGATGTTGAAACGTGTCCACGTGACACGAAAAGGCTTTTACAGAGACATTTAGCAATTTGTGACATGGTAGCAGCACTGGTTTACAGACAATTGCGCATTTACCAGTAACACTGCATTGTTTAGCTTTATGACTATGCCAGCAGGTGTTTTTACTCAAGCGAATGCCTGTTCATGCTTGGACGTGTACTTTTAAAACAGCATTTTTTTTACACCAAGCATAGTTGCAAAAGTGGAAAATGCTCCACTGTATATCAGGTTTAAAGTTTTTGATTTCAAATCTGGCTTCTCAGTAAAGCAAAACAGAAATTGCTTTAAAGGCCCAAAGGCCATTCATCCAACCACTCACTGTCGAGCAGGTTAATGGAGAAGGTAATGCTAAACAATTCAGCAACTATATATTTTCCATCTTTGCCAACATGTGAACGAGAATCATGGTTTGAATCCCTTAGAATTAGTTTCAGTCAGTCACGCCTATATTTCCTGCCAGACCCCCAGGACATGAAATATTTACTTTCTAACAAGTATATATTTTTAAATCCACCAAACAAACCATGCACGTTTCAAACAAGGCACACAGAAGAAACCCAGAAGTCTAAAATTGCCAGATTTTTTACTTTACCTTGCATATTTGGGGTCATAAAACCAAAACACTTGTAAACAAATACTTAGAAAGCAAATAGAAAATCTGTGCTGTCAGAGCTATTTACTCACTCTGTTAAGAGAACACGAGGTTGATGTACAAGCTTTATACAGGTCGTAAACCTTTCAATCCATTAACTAGGAAGGATTGCGTCTGGTTGGTATTTTTTAATGTACATAAACGTTTTAGCAATTCTGAAAAGTTTTTCCAACTTGCTGAATGGGTTTAGAAAAGGTTTCCGAGTCACTAGCAGTGCCTAATTTGAGCCGGAGCTTTCCAGTGCTGAGCACTTAATTGGTTTCCGGAACCTAATTGTCAACACCGCGCTTAAAGCAGTCTGCCACAAGGTGGCGCTGCTCATGTAATTTAGAGAGGAGCAGTTTAACAGCTGTTTAGGGAAACAATATACATTAAAAAATTACTAATACCTGCCTACCCCAGCCATTCCTTTATCTTTGGGGATAATCTTTACTGTCGCATTTACATGCGAGAGAGACGGTTAGTAGTTGTTTTGGCAGTGATGACAGGAGTGCTGGGTGGCGCAAGCTGCAGTGGCCTCCTTGTCAGAGCCCTGGCACTTAATATTTTACAAATTAAGCACTGGTCATTAGTCTGAATGGGCGAGTTCTGGGTGTCTCTTCCAAGTAGCAAATAGCAACTAGGACCCTGGTGTATCAATTATTTGCAACCATTATTCTGGTTACAAAACATTCACAAATAACTGACGCTCCAATTGGGCAGTACTGTTTCACGAAAGGGAAGAGGCCACCTAAAAGCTATTTCTCTTTAGGAATTCGGTGGAAGAAGGGGGGAAGGGGGCAAATGAACAGTGCCCGCTTTCCAATCACAGGGATAGTGGTCTGCTGTCCCCGCCATCCCGGTGATTGCAGCCAATCACAGTGGCTCACAACTTGTGACCAGCCTAATGAATATTAATTAGGCATTTCGTTCTGCAACCTCCTTCAATTCTGTATTTTGCGAACCAAACTATAGGTTGTTTCGCAAATTCAGATTGCATGCACAAAAAGTCAGTGTGCAATCTGCAGCCAGTTCTTGCTAGTGTAATCTTTGGGCATTAGACCCTTAGATATTCTAGCACACAAAATGAATAGTGTAAAATGAAAAATAAGAGAATTGCATCTTGCAGACTTTTAATTAATTATTCCCAAAAACCGGAAAGACAGAGCTGGAAATTTTGGGGATCATTTATGAGTCCTTGTGTCACTTTTGCGCCGCCGGTGCGTCACTTTTTGTGACGCACCGGCGGCGTAAAAATTGGACCTTGTTGCACCATATTTACAAAGTGACGCATCTAGGTAGATGCGTCACTTTGTAAACCCCTGCGCTACATTATACCTGTGTCAGGTATAATGTATGCAGGGTGGGCGTTCCCACGTAAGTAAGCATCGTAGAAGGGACGCAGTGAAATCTACGAGATTTCACTGCGCTACTTCTAGGGTGCAAATGCTTCAATATCTTACGCCTGTCTCAGAGCAGGCGTAAGACTGACGCAGGCCCTTTCACATGGGGCTTGCCCCATGTGAAAGGACACATTGCTGGAGTTGCGTCACTTGTGTGACACACTCCAGCAATGCGTCGATTTTGCGCCTACAGATATGTCAGAAATACTGACGTATCTGTAGCTCCTTGCGACATGATGCGTCATACTGTAAATATGACGCATCCATCATGTCGCAAGGAGGGTGCACTGAGAAGTGATGCATTGCTGTTTTCACACAGCGATGTGTCACTTCTCATAAATGAGGCTCTTTGACTGTATTTCTTAGGATGCCACCAATAAATTATGTTGCAAGTGAAGTATGCACATGAGTACATTATGGTCCTGCATCATCAGTATTTTATATTTTATTGACATTATTCAATAATCTCAAACAGAAACAGTAAGTAAGAGCAAAAAGTAAATAACAGTGCATCGTGGTACACTAAAACAACATAAAATGGCGCAGAGTAGCACAATGGATGACATGCGACACAACATGCAGATAGCGAGCAGTTCACAGTAATGTTGGGCTGCAGCTATGTAGAGGTCATTTATTCTAAGTGCTGTGGCTCAGTCTAAACGCGGTCCAGCGGGGACAGTGGTAGCCTAATCATGAAAGGATGCAGGTGAATCTGTGCCTGAGGAGCTCTCTTGGGGCCTCATCAGTATTTAGCAAAGGTCTACCATTCCACCTTTTGGCCTTTTACTGATTTGCTGCTGTGGTCTTTTACTACTTGACTGAAGGATGATATTTCACAGTGAGTGCTCCCCCCGTTATCATTCTTAACAAGTAATTCTAGCATCTGACTGTTACATGTATAGAAAAGGGGTAAACCTTGTACATCTACATCATAAAAGGGAAGGAGAATGAGTGTGACTGGGGGGTGCACTTTACTGTTGCACATGTATCCAGTTGAGATTCATTTTAAAATAGAAAGAAAAATAATGGTGGAGTACTCCAGGAATTTCACCTTTACCTAGCTAAAAAGTAAGGGACATATTTACAAGGGGACTGCACCACCGGAACGTCACTTTTACTTACGTTCCGGTGGCACAATGCCCTGCTCCATATTTACAAAGTGGATTTAAGCCACATTTTGTGGCTTAACGCAGCTTTGTAAATATAGTACCCTTTTACGCAGGTGTCTGCATGGAAGGGGCGTGCAATGGGTGTTGCAGTGGGCGTTCCACCACAACATCTATTGCTTTTCGAGACTGCCCCAGATGTAAATGGATATGTGAATCTGAGTCAGCACCAAAAATGAATGCCATGCAATAGCAGGCATGAGAATGGCACAACGAGGAGAAATACTTTTATTTCTCCTCGTGTTTAGGTCTCGCCTACGCAGAACACATGCGCTGCATAGGCAAAAAGACCTTTTGGAATGGTTTCGGCTTTTCAGCCAAAAACGTGCACGCGTTCCATTGCCTTCAATGGCAACGTGTGCACGTGTGTGGCGATTGCCTTGCGGGAGCGAGCTTGACACCCTATGTTTTTAAATAACTTACAAACACATGGTGCCCGTGGCTCGCTCCTGCAAGGGAAACGCTTTGTGTGCTCTCGCACTCCCCCCACCCCTCCCACTTTTAGCGCGAGGCGCGCGCAAGCTTGTTCTTCTTCCTCTGGGGCGTTTTATTTTCTTTTTAAGTGTATTTATTGTATTATTTTGAAATGGTTGTTTTTATGGTGGTTTTAATAAACTACGGTCTAAATAAACGTAACCTTCTTAATTGTCTTTCTCTGCTGTTTAACCCACTGAGAAGCACCCACACCTGGAGATGAAATACCGGCACAAGAAGTCAAAGGAGCGAGAGCAGCGGGAGGCGGATCGTGAGGAGCGCATGAACCAGCAGCGGAGGAGCTCTTCTTCCAACAAGATTAGTGTACTGGCTGAGTCATGAGTGCTGCAGACTGGGGGTGCGGTAGAGCTGGCACTTTGTCTGTAGCTTGTCTACGCATTCTCTAGTCTCCACTATCACTTGTATCCCATTAGACTCCCACCCGTCTCTGTCACTATATGTACCATAGTGCTGATGTCTGTGAAGCAGCTTTATTGGAATACTGATGGGCTAATTAAATGTATTTTTTTAAATTCAAGCGATCTAAATCTTCCTCCCGTCTCCCTCTACTTCCTCTTTAGAATATTTCAGGACAAGAGGTGAGCTGTCATGATAGATGTTCTGTGTTGCAAAATGCTGCCCGCTGATTGGCTGAGGGGACTTCAGCGTAAGTCTCTAAGGCCTCCGCTGCTGGTCTGTTTTTGCTACTGCTGGGGTCACCAGCACAGTCATAGTTAAGAATGGCCCTGAATCACCTTTTCGTAAATTGTCCAAAATCGCTTGCATTTGCCAGATTTGTAGTATTCTTAGGTGTTCTGAATAGAGCAGATTTGCTTTAAGGGCGATTGTTTAATCAAAGCACAACCTGCTGCTTTACTCGAGTATTACATTTTAATTTCCTTCCCAAGTCACAATGCCAATAATCAACAAGCATTGGCATAGCCAATAGGTCTCGCCTTTCGGACCTTACAAGTATTTAGGTATGCAGCACAATATCCTTACTGCAACAACATTAATTATTGTATGGCTAAAAACATATAAGGTCCCAAAGGCGAGACCTATTGGCTATGCCAATGCTTGTTGCTTTTTCTATGTGTGCTGCATTGTGCAGCACACATAGAAAAAGCAAAATGCCATTTATGATTGTTTATGCGCAGGAAGGAGTCTCTTCCTGCACATGAACAATCATTAAATAATGGTGATTTGCTACTTCTATGTGTCCTACAGAATGCACTACACATAGAAGTAGAAAATTGCACATAATCAATCCTTCCCTGCAACGCAGGCACCTTTTCACTATGGCACAGGGGTGTCGGCTTTGGTGCTAGGCAGCTATTTCTAGAGCCAGCACTAGGGAAAACACTGGGGTATGCCGTATTGTAAATACAGCACATCACTGAGTTTTGTGCTTCAAAATTTGCTGCAGCTCCGCGCACCGTCATTTCCTTGTAAATATACCCCTAATATCGTAACTTAGATGGTGCAAATGACCCAGGCAATATAAAGCAAAAGGATCCCAAGGATGATTATGAACCATCAGAACATTTAGGTACAAGAATATTGAGGACAGCACCCTGAAGGACAATATTGAAAAGTAAGTGCCTATAGGGAAGTATACATTTAACATTCCTAACTCCACATCTACGTACTTTAAAGATATATGTACCACTTAGGTACATATATGAGGAGTTAGGTATAGAAAATCTAGACTTACTGAACTGTGAATATATATAATTTTTATATTCTGTCCTCAATATTGTGTTCCAACAATATTCTGGGATTGATATTTAGGGTTTCAACCATCAAAGCAGAGTTTACATACTGTGATTGTAAATTATCAATTCAATTCTAGTCACACCTTTAGCTTTGTGCATCCTCCTGCCCTCCATGGTATAGCTCCAGAAAGGGATTTTGACAGACAGTCCTGAAAACTAACCTCCTCCGCAGGCTTTCGAGCATTGGGACCAGCTTTTGAGGGCCCATTCATGTGCATGTGTGTCCATCTCCTCCAACAACACGTTATTGTTTCCGATCATGGGCAAAAGGTCCTCATGGATGATGTACTTGTAGAGTAGGCTGCTCTTTGTGTCCTCCTCGTGAGGAACAATCTGAAAATCACAAAGAACATATAGAACATGAGCGGCAGAGAGCAAGAAGAGAAGATTAACTAAATAGAAGGAATAGATAATTGATGTGAAGTTTGATAAAGAGAAGGGAAATTGCAAAATTGTGATTAAAAACATATGAAAAAAAAGTGACACAGCATTAACATGACAGCAATGGAATTTTATAACAGATATGGAAAATTCAAGTCCATCTTGTCTACTTATACCCGTGCCTACTGTTGGTACACCAACACTGTGAGTCTCATAAGATGTTATCCTTGATTACTCAGAGTTATTGGTAGTGCATGCCACCCCAAATCTTGTCCAATACTCCTGTGACATCTCCACTATTTCTGTTGGGATTCTACTTCGATGAGTGTGGTACCTTTTCTTGGAAATGCATCTTAATGTTACTCCTGAAGCTGCTCCTTTCAGTCTCATACCATGACTTCCAGATCGAGAGTGGACTACTCTAACACAAAGAAAAGGATTTCCTCTAAGGCTATGTGTTTTTTGTGTTCACAAAATTGGAAGTTTTTGTCAAATTCCCCCTAACCTTTATTCCTCTTATTATGTGTCTATTTCAATTCTTAAGCCTTCCTACAAAAACATGTCATTAAAGTCATGCCAAAGTTATATTTGATCGTTTTGTAACTGTTCCTCACTTGCCTTTATTCTTGTGAAAATGGGGACTTCAAAACTATTCATAATACACCATTCTAACCGAAACCTCGCTAATTATATGCGTCTGTCCATATAAATCTCAAACTTCCTAGTGCTCTCTACTGTAAGGTGGGAACTAAGAGTGCGAGGAGAAGACACACAAAGAGTTAAAAGTGATGGAATACTGTCTCCGCAAAACTTAAGCTCTGCCTGCCAGATTTTAAGAGGGGTGGACCTTCATTATGTTAGTCACATAATCTCCTCCATCTCCATCACTGACATAGTTCTCCATCATCCCAACAGAGTAAGGGCCATCGGAGGTTTGGCCATTAGACCACCCACCCGATTTAGAGTGGGCGGTCAAATAGCCAGTTTTGACTGTCCTTCACTGCCTGGTAAAATCTGGCTGTAAGAGGCTGTGAAAACTGCAAAATAACCCCACATCATGAGAGATATCTCCTATGGTGTAGGGATCATTCACTTTTGTGTTTTAAAAAACAAAATCCCTCTTTAGGACAGAAGGATCATGATTCTAAAGCCAGGCCTTTATCAGAAGAGCTGCTGGTCTTACATAGACCTAGTCACATTTCAAGAAGGCTATGTGAAGACTGACGTTCTGTTGAAAGGTGTATTTTGCTCTTGTGTGTTCAACTCAAATCTTACGTATCATCTAAATCACATTAACCTGCCTTAAATCTATGTTTTGCACATGTAGTGTAATACAAATCTCACACCAGATCATGCCTTATTGAACAGATTAAGATGATACCACTTACCAAAAATTACTTACCAAAATGGCAATGGTTTCATGTAAAGGCCCACTAGTTTTCAGACTCTCTTTGTCATTCTCAATGGTGTATTCCCACTCCAGGCCCACCTCTATGAATGTTTTGGCCTTTACGTCTTTGCTCTTTGAATTGAGGATGAAGTTGCCTGTGGCCTGGTTCTTGACAGCTGTGAAAGGATAGCTGAATGGATTATTTATCAGAATACAATTTCTAAAAACAAAAGAACTGGCACTAGAGTATGCTGCTATGCTTTATTTCAATTATAACATGTCATTAACAAACTGGATTTACATAAAAAGAAGATGTGAACGGTAGAGGATTGTCACATCAAATATTGTTCATCATTAGGTGATTTAATCAGGGAGAGTGCATGTGTTTTTGTATACATACAGATATATAAATGTGTGTGTGTGTATTTGTAAATGTGTGTTGTGTACATATGCATGCCTTGGAATGCTGTAACTAAGGATTTCCCCCTCACATGGCCAGCTTGGCACAGCGGCAAGCTTTTGAGGGAAAAACGCAAACGTCAAATTTTTCAAAGTGCATTACTGTTACAGTTGTTAATGCAATTCACAAATTAATCGCAAATTATCGTAAGCTTACATACTGAACTTGTCTGTCTGAAACCTTTGGCATAGAACACATGTCGTATGATGAACATGTTCTTCTATATTAGTGGCAGCTATGGGTATCGGGTGAGAATGTATCAGACTGTGGTGCATGTTCCCCCATTTCCATTTCAGGGGTTGGCAGATCCTTGTTGGTGCCATCTATGTAGTTGCAGCAAGACAGCAAAGATTCTTAGAAGGAATTTGGACTCATTACTCATGAATATTGAAGGTGCATGATACTACAAATCCTAAAGACATCAGGCAGTTCCCAACTGATACATCATGTACCGCTGATGCACTTTGTGCCATAAACTTTGATTCAAACCAAAACTGGAGATCTCTGCTCTATCCTGTAAAAAATGTGGTCTGGTTTACATGACCATTCAGTTCTAATTACGAAGTATAAGGAAGGCTTTTATCAGGTAAATAGCAACCGGAATCACATCTCATTTTTAGGCCTCGCCTGCGATGGAGCATGCCCTGATGCGCTCTTGCTTACGAGAGATATTGTATGCAACAAGGGGCTTGCAATCTGCCCATTGCTTAACATTCATTGTCTTCATTGTCACTCTTATTTGCTGCCTTCTAATTGGCCAGTGTATGATGGCTTTACTTCTCTTCTTTCAGCTGGAGTATAGATCAGCTTGATTCAGCTTTATTGCTAACCTTCCACTGATCATGCTGTGATTGAGTTACTACTTTTATTGTTTCTTCTTCCCTGTCATTCTTGTTGAACCTCTTGCAATTTGTAGCTATGTTGAATCTGCCACACACTCTTTGAAGAAGCCCTGTTCTCCTTTGTAATGGATGTTTATTGTGACAACACGTTATCTGCTTTGATTGTGACAGTAGATGTTATCTGTTTCCATTTGTATTTAGACTACAAAATGGACAGATACGCAATTACTTTCTATATGTGATAGGATTTTTGGCAAAATGTCATATTTGTTTTCTTTTTTACTCATGGGGAACATAACTGATTTGCTCAGAATCACTGAGGTGTCGCAACCAGAACTAACAAGGATTGACAAAGCCAAAAGGTCTCACCTTTGAGCCTATTGGATCTGTCATTGCCTTTTGTTCATGCTGTATATGAGCATGACTGCTGTGCAGCATGGCTAAAAAGAATGATGATTATGATGCATTCAGTGCTAATGCACTTTAAAAGCACATTAGCCCTGGCTGTGTCATTGTGCTTTTTTGAATTAGTTTTAGACACACTGCTGCCGTACAGCACGGCTACTAAACATTGCCAAAGCCAATAGCTCTTATAGGCGAGACGTATTGGCTTTGCCAATTCTTGTTTTCACGACTAAAATAATGCTAGTATAATGTAATAATGTTATGCATTGCTTCCATAAGATACCTCTGTTGCTTACACCAGATTCTAAATGTGGCAATTCACTGATATGACGTAGCAACAGTTTATTACAAACTCATTACCCACTGTTGCTATGTAGTAAAGAACATCCAGGCCAGGCTGACAGGGCTGACTTGGAGCCTGTCAGCACAGAGCATCTGTTCTGCTTTGACTGAAAGCAGAAAACACAGCTGAAGGAGGAGGAAGGATGGCAGGAATGAGTGGTGGTGTGTTGGGTATTCTTTTCACATTTGTGTCAGGGAGGATAGGTCATGTTAAGTATGGTTCCCCCATTACTACTCTACCCATGTGTAGCACTTGAAAGCAGTGGCAGGGGAGTTCGGGTGATACAAATCACGAAATTATAGATAAGTAAAAAGTTAATTACAGGAATGCTTTTCACCTCAGGGCTCTGATGGACGTCATAGGCAATTCTGTGATGTCCCTCAGAACACCTTGGTGACAAACATCTCTGTAATTCACTGCCTATGTCTAAAATTTGACAAACAATACATGGGAGCCTGCAATCCCTGTATAAAAGAAAATCTTTAATGTCCTTATAAACATTACATTGTAAGTGCCTAGTCACCTGTGATACAGAAATGATGTAGCTGCTCAACTGTAATAAGTTAGTAATGTCATAGTGTCTACTGTCAAAGCCAGCACCTAAGGTAATAGCATAATTACAGTTTCAGTTTAAATGATAATAAAAACTACCATTTTCTTTTTCTAAACCATTTTCTAAAAATGAACAGAAAAAAGCTATTTATGTCAACAAGTTATTTTTTTGCATGCTATAGATTATAACAGGAAAGATAGAGACACTCTGTGCACGTTTCTTCGTATTCTCCACCGACAGTATATATTTAATCTGATTTACATTAAACAGATTCAATAATATCTTTTAGCAGCAAATTACCAGCTGCTCTTTTTCACACCACATATTCTGATTTTAGTCTTCATGTTGGCAACCATACTATCTCATTCATATGAAAGAGCAAACCACCAAGAATTTAAGTGGTTTGTGAGAAGGGTAATGGTGTGACCTTGTATTATGCGGATTAAAATACCCCATCTACTGCCTTGTTCCTCTTTCTGGAACTCCTCAGTGACTTGCAATATACTTATAATGTACAGCAGAGAGTACTTTATCCTAGATATACTTGGCTAATAATCAATATAGTGCACACCAGAAAATTAGTTTTGTTTTTTGGACCTTTAACTTTAGGTTATGCTCCCATTTCAATGGTGCACCTTGTTCCAACTTTGTTTTTAAATGAAAGGCAGACAGAGTCTTGCCATGGTACATGATGCAGTGAGTGGTTAGGCCACTCGCTTATTTTACTGGCCCGAGGTTCTTTCATTATCATGCATGTTGAAGCTGAAATGACAAGCTAATTGTTCTCATGCCCTCAGTCCATCAATTATGTGAGTGATGCTTGAAATTTATTTAACATACACCACTGATGACTCTACGCAAGAACCACTAAAACTCTATGAATTGTTTTAATTCATCTCAGTATTCATTCCTGTAGCCCATACAACAACCACAGCAAAAGACTTGGAGACACGGCTGGTGAATATCTCTCTCTCTCTCTCTCTCTCTCTCTCTCTCTCTCTCTCTCTCTCTCTCTGTCTCACTTAATATCTCTCTCTCACTCTGGCTCTCCCTCAAAACAACAAATTCACTAACTGGCGAGATCCTCTAAAGTTCAAACAAATAGTAGAGAAACGTTTATGTGTCTTTCCATAGCACAACACGATAATTGTGCTTGGGGCAATAACTACCCAGTTATTTGACAAATGCAATGCTCTTTTCTTCAATCTTCACACAAATGCATAAATCAAATACAAAAAAATCCGGAACCTTCCGCTGAGCTGGTTTCTCAAAGAAGCCCCTGTGTACTTCAGTGGCTATCTATCGACGTTCGACTACAGTTTTAAATAAGAGGCATCTCATGCAAATGCATTGTTGGCCTAACTCCATTAAACCTAACAGACAAAATGGAACTCAATGCCTCCATGTGTCTGCTTGCAGATTCAAGAGCTTACTAACCCCCTGAAGCAGACCTTTCTTGTTCTATACCCTACCCACAGTTCTGATTCTAACTTACACTGAAATGTATGTCTCACTTTGGACTGTCCCTAAAGACAGGGAAGATGGACATGATTAATGAAAGGCGCAACCTGGATTAAGACAACTTTTGAAACACATTATCTGGCTTAAGAATCTCCCAGTACTGTTTTAAACTAGACAAAATCCTTACAAAATAACATGTTTTCAGGATATGAAAGTCCTAAGGCAGCCTCAAAGAAGGACCTAAGATCCTGAGACAACCCCCTGACTTAAGACAATTCTAGAGTCTTGATTTGTCTATCTGGCTATGTTTACTCCATCATAGGTACGATAAAAATAGATGTGGCCTTATGATGGATATTCCTTATATAAAAATGTTGGGCATTGAAAGGCCTACCACACTGCCCTGGTAGGTAGCACCTCTCTTCGCCCAGGACCTACCTTCATACTATACCCTTAACCCCTTCTGTGCCACGCCCTTTCCCCCTCCTGTGCCGGGCGTTTTATTAGTGGGTGGGGTTCATGACGAGATAGTCTCGTCATGGGCACAGCGCGACCGTGCTCCATGACGAGACTATCTCGTCATGGGCACTGAAGAGGTTAAACCCTCCACCTCAGTACACATCGGAGTACCCAAATTCTATTCTGGCTTTGATAAAATGAACAAGCGATGGACACATTTCTACCTGATTTGAATGATTCAGAAGGTGGGTTGAGATCGTAGTCTAGGACCTGAATCAAAATACAAAGATTTTATTGATGTTACCATTCACTGGTATAAAAATAATTATTGATGTAATTCAATCAATGATAACTGGAACTCTCATCTCACAAGATGCACTACTCTTGGCCTGGCTAAAACAAGATGGTGGCTTCAGAATAGTCCTCAGCAGTCCAGTGTCTATTTTACTTTCACAGAGACCAATTTCAGAATTCACTGTTCCCTAATTGTACCTTATTAGTGTACCTAGGAGAGCCCATATGTGTAAGCTCACCAACTGATTGCTCTCTTGATATACCCAGGATTTACAAGAAACCCAATCCAGCACTTCCCACCATCACTTGATTTATGGAATTCAGAGTGTAATAACAGTTACCTTACGGAGGACATGATAGTCACTCATTGCCTCACTTACCAATGGTGTGAGCAGAGACCTCCATTTCTTCTATATGGATATGCCTGGCACCTGCTGGAATTTCAAACATTTTCAATATTCCCGCTAAAAACATAAAAAAGAAAGTACTCATCATCACACCTTTATCGTCAAACATTTCAAATAAATTACTAAAAGGTTTGCTTGAGATGCTTGGAATACAACTGTGGCTAGTCAGGTGTAAAACCCGTGAAGAAATTACAGTTTGTACTATTTTTTGTAGCTCTATGAAACTTGCTTACTTAAACATTATTTAAAATATGTAATGTATGCTATTTTTGGTAATTGCATTTCTCACAACAGCACTATAAATTTCTAATGGGAAAATAGTGGAAAACAGTATACTTGCACAAAATAAGACTATTTTATAAGGCCTCGTTCTAATCACAATTAAAAGAATGCAGCAACCACCACAAGAAAATCTTTAAGGTTGTAAACATATGGCTAGCTCTTTATAATAGATAACCACCCGCTATTGTAGAGTAATACCCAATATTTGTAAAAACCTTCAAAAATAGGACATTTGAGATTCCATGGCAGCATCTGTTCATGTCAAAAACAGTCACCCTTTCTACTAACATGAGCAACAGAAAGCTGTCACTGCTATTACACCAAGCAGCAACGCTTTGGAGTGCACAGTAACTTCTATAATTAAACCAACTTCAACATTGATCCACCCAAGTTCAACCACAGGATAAGTCAAGTAATCCAATGTGTTAGACTAGTTGTACTATGAGTCTACATTACAATTACTGTCATAACTGTTATTATTAATGACCTGTCAGAAGCGAGCTATACTGTTTGCAAAACAATTGTATGCGCTATTGTGCATAAAATGTTTGTA
This sequence comes from Triturus cristatus, assembly GCF_964204655.1. Lineage (NCBI taxonomy): Eukaryota > Metazoa > Chordata > Amphibia > Caudata > Salamandridae > Triturus > Triturus cristatus. The sequence goes on along the minus strand of NC_140580.1, from coordinate 317,518,860 downwards.
ATTTGGGAAAATAACGCGCAAAAAAAAAAAAAAAAGTAATCCAATGTTCAGAAATCCTTCCTTTGCATCACAAAGAGGTTAGGAAACACGGCCAGTCTTCTGACAGGGAGACAGCCTGGAATTTGCAATGGGGTACACACTGACCAAGGTTATATGAAAGATAGATAACAGTGATTCATGTATCATCGCCCTGCTTAAACCTAACGAAATATGTGACACTGTTGGTCATTGCTTGTATGTTGAGTTCTTGACTTGTTCTACTCCTTCTAACAACATAAATGAATCAAAACAAAGACACTTGTCCTGGTGCCAAACAGAGCTATCTTGAGGTCTAACAGATCTCTTATGGTGCGCAGTCTCTACACAGAGCCAAATGGATTGACAGCTGGCCTTCTGCAGTTCACCAGTATACAGATAACACGAATGCAGCACTTTAAAATATTATTCACAAAAAAATCACCCTACACTTACAAATTGCCTGGGAGAAATAGATAGCCATATTTCAAATTAGAACCCAGACCTAACCCCCAAAAGCTAATCTCCTTCAAATCTAATTTCCAAGGTTGTCTACCAGTATTATCAGGAAATAGAATCTCTCCCACACTTATCACCAATGAAATCTTCTTTAGCTTCAAGAATAACCATGAACAGCAATATGACGTTTACAAGAAAACTACACTAACTGAAGCACAATTTCACCTCTAACTCCTAAGAAAAGAAAGCACAGCCCGGCGAATGACCAACACACAAAGGTGCAAACACTAATGTTGTCCTCACGAGCAGATGCGGTGGTCTCACCATCCTGCTGCAGGAGGTGGCCCATGACAAACTATGTCAGTGCTGCCCTTCTGATGGATGTCAACTGAAGCAGATTTGCTTTGGCCCTATACGGTGGTGCAGCCTGCTGCAACCAGCTGGACCTCAAGAACCTGTCTGTTAACATGACAACATACCCTAGTCCCTTATACGGAAGCATTCAGTGTATCGAAGACAATTTGCATCCCTGAGAAGGCTGTCCAACACCACCCACTGAGATACCTGGTAATGATGCTCACAGTTTTAGAAAGATGACAAACTCACTTAGCACAAAACATACTTTGATTACTTATTCAGAAATTAAGGAATACGTCAGCAATTTTCATCAGGCAATGCCCAAAAAGCTGTAACTCACTTCCTACAGCTTTCTAAATGTATAAACATTGCAGTTTGTTATCAATACATGTGCTCAAAAGCGATGTTTTGCAAATACGAAGCCCAAAGATGGAAAGAGACCTTGAATATTTCTGGAGAACAAAAAAACTTAAGGAACCCTGTTCTGGAGGATGTTTTCAGATGGACCTTGCCAGATCCCATTCTGGAGGCCAGAGGCCAGGCAGGGGCTACTGAGTTTCAACCATGGTGATTGGTCATTTGTCAAATTTGTCCTGGGGCCCTTCCTACTATGGGTCTACAAACTGGGTCAAATACAACTCTTCCCGCTCTTGCCTCTCAGGGTAGCAACGGCGAGCAGTCACAGGCTTTTCAGGAAGGCTGAATGGGGTGCACGAGCTCAGAACCGAACAATCAGCCAAGAGACACAATAACCCCAATGTCCAGACCAGTGCTTGTCTTTTTAAGAAATTAAAGCATTTCTAATCACACAGCAGGACAAACTACAACACTATTTAATCCAGTATACAGGAAAGTGATCCTGGTTACAATTCTCCCTTGTGGCACTACACTTGTTATTTTCCACTTTACTAATACCATCCGATGACCCTTTGATAGCTAGTCCCCCAAGAAGGCAGTAGCATGAATGCAGATAATCTTAGATGTAGAGTGAATTACCCCAAAAGTTAAATGTGCTCTTGGTTCATGTTGATCAAGGTTCTTACCCATGGTTGTAAGTTGGGTAATGAACTAATTTTTCACCCCTTACCTGAGCAGATGCAGTGGCTTCACCATCCTGCTGCAGGAGGTGGCCCATAGCAAGTGAAGACAGTCTCAGGGGCTCTATAGAAGGCCAGGCGTAGCCTGCATCTCAATACACGTGGCCAAGTGTCTCAGTACAGTGGTGTACAGAGCCCTTATGCTCACGTGCTGGTGCAGGCCCAGATGCTATGGCTCTATCTAGCCACACAATGAGATTTTGCCCTGATTTGGCAGCTCAGCTGAATCAGGTAAAGCCATGACTGGGAAGGCACATTCACGATGACAGTTGTAGCTCTAATTGGGCCAGTGCAGTCCCCATGGTAGTTATAGCCACACTTAGGCTGATGCAGTCAGTACTGCAGTTGTAGCCCAACTAGGTCAACACAGGCAGTTGCACCCCAGATCAGACCGATACATGTAGTTGGAGCCCTGTTTTGGCCGAATCTCTCACAAGTGTTTGGAGAGGTCCCTGGCAGGAACCTTTTCTGAGAAACCAGGGGGAAATTAAAGCATTTCTAATCACACAGCAGGACAAACTACAACACTATTTAATCCAGTATACAGGAAAGTGATCCTGGTTACAATTCTCCCTTGTGGCACTACACTTGTTATTTTCCACTTTACTAATACCATCCGATGACCCTTTGATAGCTAGTCCCCCAAGAAGGCAGTAGCATGAATGCAGATAATCTTAGATGTAGAGTGAATTACCCCAAAAGTTAAATGTGCTCTTGGTTCATGTTGATCAAGGTTCTTACCCATGGTTGTAAGTTGGGTAATGAACTAATTTTTCACCCCTTACCTGAGCAGATGCAGTGGCTTCACCATCCTGCTGCAGGAGGTGGCCCATAGCAAGTGAAGACAGTCTCAGGGGCTCTATAGAAGGCCAGGCGTAGCCTGCATCTCAATACACGTGGCCAAGTGTCTCAGTACAGTGGTGTACAGAGCCCTTATGCTCACGTGCTGGTGCAGGCCCAGATGCTATGGCTCTATCTAGCCACACAATGAGATTTTGCCCTGATTTGGCAGCTCAGCTGAATCAGGTAAAGCCATGACTGGGAAGGCACATTCACGATGACAGTTGTAGCTCTAATTGGGCCAGTGCAGTCCCCATGGTAGTTATAGCCACACTTAGGCTGATGCAGTCAGTACTGCAGTTGTAGCCCAACTAGGTAAACACAGGCAGTTGCACCCCAGATCAGACCGATACATGCAGTTGGAGCCCTGATTTGGCCAAATATCTCACAAGTGTTTGGAGAGCTCCCTGGCAGGAACCTTTTCTGAGAAACCAGGGGGACCCTCAGCAATACGGACCACTACTGGCTTCGCTCTCAGGTAGTCCGCATCATCTGAGTGTCCCTCAGTCTCTGGGAGCTGCTGGGTCTCTCTGTCCTAGAGAGTCTCTCCTCCTGTAAGGCCTGGCAGACTCTATTCCTCTCTCAGAAGGCATAGAGGCTTCTAGGCACCAGGCAGACCCTCCAACCCTTCAGCATGAAGTGCAAGGGTCAGTGATGTCCCCTCACTTCACGGAGACTGGCTGTCAGGCAGACACCAGCCCTAGTCACCCAACAGTCCTCACGTACTCTGCAGACCACTCCTTTATTTGGTTATAAATGACTTGGAAATGGAACCAAGTGGTCTGGGTTGGGTCCCAATTTACTATACATTTCCCAGACAGAAGCTATAGATGTGCCACGTCCAACTTCTAAACCATATTCGGATAATTGTCCTTCTCCTTAAAATCTCCATCTCAAGCTGCTGTCCAGATACATCCTTTGTGTAAGCTGGTAGTGCTGGGGCTCATTACAAACTGACGCACCCACAACATGAGCACAATGAAGTGTGCGGTTTCTGAACATGCCTGACATCAGTCTCGCTGAAGCAGCAATCAGAGATAGACAAAAGGGCAGGCCTAGAAACGTCCTCTCCTTGCACAACAAAAAATGCAGTCCCACTCCTTACCTCTACCATCAACCAAATGGCGGTGCTCGGGGAGAAGTAATCAGCAGCATATTGCTAACAGCATTGCAAGTCCTAATTAAATTACCAAAGGTCTCCATTCTCCTCAATTTAGTGTCTGGATCTCCATCCTCCAGTACAGAAAAGAGGCAATAGACTTCCACTGTCAAGGGTAGCTGCCCTTATCTTGCGCTGTGCCAAACCAGGGTTATCCAAATTAAATCTTCTTGCTTGAGTACTCAGGTTCACTCACACTCAGAGCCTTACCATTGCTCACGTGCTACACACACACACAAACACTACAGACACACATGCACTCAACATACACACAAAATGCAAGCACATCCTGGCCCTACCTATAACAGAAGAACTTTACACAAGAGTGGGCCTTAAGTAACACTCTCAGTAACACACTATCAATCTAAAAAACAAGGTATGCTGCCACGACCGCCTTATACATGATACCTAGAACAGGGACAATGATCTTCTGTCCACTGTGAGGACACATTTGGTCCTCCTCTCCAGGTCACAGGAGCGGTACAAGAGTTTGCAAAATCTAAGCAGGCCTAAACCTCTGTGTACACACTAGATTAAAATGATCCTAGGACCAAAATAAAAGTCAGGATACCAGTTATACATTTAGGAGACATTTCCATACCAACAATCCTGTTTCCTTATATGTTCACAAATTAATGGCATTCCCATAATGTCCTCTTCATCCTGGCAAACATCCTTCATGTCAGGAACATTCCCTATAGTTCATTCCTCTAGTATCACAGAGATTTGTTAGTACCAGTTAATGGAGTCAAATCCTCCATAGCCCCCCTATTCTTTCTCCCTGATCACCCTTTTTTCTTGTTTGTGGGACACCAATGACCCACCCATAAAACTCCCTCTTTTCTCTCCTCCTCTCTTCATCTCTCTTGCTTTACCCATGTTGGCATCTACTTCCATTTTCTTTAAATGTTTTATATTAGTCCTAATATCGTACCTATTCTTATACTCTAATATTTGTACTCTAACAATGTCCTAGAACCTCTACCCCAACTATTCGAATAAAATAGTATGGATAAGTTGAATTAACTGATAGTTTTAGATACCTCTGTGTTTACCAGTATCTACATTTTACTACTTGCCAATAGCCAAATTGGTTGTAAGACAAAGACACCAAAATACGTGTAAGAGAATGTAACACACACAGACATTTGCTAAAAGTAAGAGAGACTAATTAACCCCACTTGGATGCAGAAAATGTAGGATTTGTGATTGCAAAATGCAAAGCAATTCACGGAATTGGGTATTGCAGATTACACAACCATTCACTTACGCCATGTGCATGGTTAACTTGATTAAAGGAGGGCTAGTAAGACATCTGGATAAAAGGTAAATGTCCCATCAGCTCTCCACTCTGATCCACTGCCTCATTATAAGACTGAAGCAATATTTGTTTTGCAAAGGTAAAGCCACCACTGTGTCTGCCATAAGGGTACACTATTTTGCTAGACGTGATACTGCTGGTAATGGTGTTGGGTCACGTTACCGATTTAGGTTGGCAGGTTGTGTCTCTTTTGTACTTCACCGCCAGGTGGACTGTAGCTCTCAAAATGACCCTGGCACTCCTCAAGGCTCAGAGAGGGTGTTTATCTGTTCTTGATGGCGAGGTGATGTCCTTATGTGGAATGATAGGGGACTGAGTAACTGTCACAAGTCGAGGCAGGTCCTTGCCCACTTAGGCATAATATATACATTGGGACAAGAGACTCACTTGATCAAGTGCCCTGGGAAACATGTTGCATGCAGATGGAGTGCTTTTAGGGTTTTTTTGTTTGTTGCTTTATATTCTGCTTGTTCTAGGGGTTGCCATACTCCCCTAGCATAGTACACTATTTCATCCACTGGAAGTGACTGTTGATGTTGAGGCTCATTGCATGATATTGCATTGGCCTACTGAGCAGTGCACCTCACTACTGTTCACATATTCCAAGTCAGACACAATGACAGCCCTTTGTTTATGAGGGCATAGCAGCAGAGTATTTTCATCAATCTCTGAGCATAACACTTTGGGATAGAGACTTTAATGTCACTGTGGACCCCAAATAAGTAGGTGGATTGCTTCCCACTGGTGCTCCATTTGCTGCTGTGATGGCATTACTGCAAATGTGGAAATTTCATGAACCTGAGAAAAATGACATATGACATCACTTATAACGTACAGTGGGATAGATGTCCTAGAGCACAAGGCTTTACCTTAAAGGCAATACAAGTGTGCCACCATGGACTGGAAGGTAAAGTCCAAGAATTAGAGCTATGAGATCCAGTCACGGTCGATCAGGCTATACTGGCTAACCTTATTTTCATACCGCAGGAAAACAGGAAGGAAGCGTTTTGAGAGGTCCAGTTCCTTGGCAAGTATGTCAACCAAACCATTGCCAATCCCCTGCTTCACATCTCCCAAGCAGGCTTCATAGCAAGCTCCAGCACTGGAACAACACCTGTACAAGTAGTTCATCATGTCCTCCTGTCTACAGACAAGGTTAGTCCTTCCCTTTTGATACTTTTGCACTTGGCAGCTGCATTCGGCATCATCAAACACCTTATCCTCATTCACAACCTGACATCTTGACTGAGATTCAAAAATTGCTGTGTGGTACCTGTTCAGCTAACACCAGCTCATGCAGGTGGGCACCTCGGATCTCAGAAGGGCTTCCTCACCTTCAGAGTGTCCCAGGGCTCTTACTCTCACCCATCATCTTTACGCTCAACATGGAGCTTGTAAAAAACCCACACACTGAAAGCAACTTAAAGATTTACTAGACTACCAATGGCACATAACTCCAAATGAAAGTCTCCTCTGATCTTCACATCCAGCACCTCAAACACTGCCTCTGCCTCATTCAGACTTAGATACCCAGCACCTGAAGCTCACCCGCACTAAAACCAGTTTCCATTTCACCAACAACAAACAACTTGTCCAAACCTGAATCAGCTATGTTGACCTGTATGGCTACATTTGCCAGCTATCAATCAATGCCAAGTCACTCTAATTCACCCCGAACACCATCCTTTCCCTCAAGGATCACTTCGCCAAGAAGATCAAGACCACAGATTACTAGAGCTCCTCTTTTAAAAAGTGAAACTGCGGCTCCTTGTATGTGATTTCAAAACGGCTAGTGACATACATGGAAACATTTTAGAGCAGGCAAGTGGGAGATTTTCGACATTTTGTCTGGAGAATGTATTTTCCCCACTGACTTATATTGAAACAGAGGCAATCTGCTTGAATCTGGTCTATTGGCATGTATGGTGACAATCAGAATTTCATTTTTGGCTGTATAATAACAGAGCACAAACAAAAACAAAGTTCTAAACTCTAGCACACAAAAACCGAGTTATAAATTCTGTTTTTCTTTGCGCTATGTAAAACTGCCCAAAAAAAAATGTCAAGGCCTGTCACAAACTCTAATCTCCCCTCGAAGAATTGAGGACAAAGCGCTAACCTTTGATGTCAGAGGCAATTCTTGGAGGGGGAGATTGGAGCGTGCATGACAGGTATAAGCATTTTATTTTTAGCCGTATTATTGTAAAACTGGGTTTCTGCATGCAGGAATTGGGAGGCTAGCCTTGAAATTGGTAGTCTCCCGCCTGAATCGGAAGGGTTGGCATGTATTTAAATGAAGCGCATGGCATCTGGATGGAGGCTATGCCTTGCTTCTGCTACTGGACTCCCAAGTACTGCACTAAAGTAAGGCAGTAAGGGCCCTACTTCCCATGCGTGCAGGCAACGCGCAGGTGCAGCCATGGGAAGCAAAAGCCACTTGAGAAAGGTCAAGGAAAATAGCGGTGTGGGAACAGTGAGTGACAAAGAGAGACTCTATGCTCCTTGCTAAGGATAAACTGAATCATGATAAGGCAGAGTCGGATATTAATATTAAATAAACTAGCCCCGATGCGGGAACTTAGGAAAAAAGCTATAACGGAGAAATGGTACACTCCCCATTTAAAAAATCTCAAAAGGGAATGTCAAAAACTTGAACATCTTTGGAGACAGTCCAAGGATAATGTAGCCAGATTAAATTATGTTTTTAATCGGAAACTGTATACCCTTGCCATTAAAAATGCAAAGAAAGATTATTTTACCCAGCGTATTCAAGAAAACAGTAACTCAGCTAAGGTACTGTTCAAAATAGTGAAGGAGCTCAGCAAGCCATCTAGCATCTCTCAAACACTAACACCGTCGGTTGAGGCTTGTGACCGTATTAGCACCTTCTTTGCTGAGAAAATTAAGATAATTTACTCGACTTTTACCCCCCCAACATGCTCACAGTAACAAAGATCAACCCCCCAATACTGTGATCATTACAGAAGCATCAACAGTCCCGCCAGACCCGGGAACTACTTCCCTTTTAAGTGGTTTTGAACCACTCTCAGTGGACGAGGTCTTAGTTGCCATGAATACAGTCAAATCCTGCTCCCCACTGGACCCCTGCACCCATTTTGTGTTTTCAAAGATTGCGGCCACGCCTTGCCCCTTGATCACACAACTTTTTAATAAATCACTAAGAACTGCCATCTTCCCTGATGCTTGGAAGCACGCTTCGGTGATCCCCCTCTTGAAGAAAGCCGGATCTGACATTCTCAATCCAGAGAACTACAGACCCATCTCCCAGCTTCCTTATCTCTCCAAGGTTCTGGAGAAACTGGTCAATGTACAACTGACAAGGTATTTGGAAACCAACCTCCTCCTGGATCCCTCTCAAACGGGCTTCAGAGCTAACAACAGCACCGAGGCAACGTTGCTGGCAGTGTCGGACAGTATCAGATCCTCCACAGATCAAGGTGGGGCAGTGGCACTGATTCTGCTTGACCTGTCAGCGGCGTTTGATACGGTATCCCACAATTGCCTGTTGAACATACTTCGGAGCAAAGGAGTTCAATCCACTGCATTGAGCTGGCTGCACTCTTTTATGAGCAACCGCACTCAGGCAGTATATACGGGTCAGTTCCATTCAGTTCCATTCCAGCCCTAATTCCATCAGCTGCGGGGTCCCCCAGGGTGCCTCACTGAGCCCCACCCTTTTCAATGTCTATATGTCATCTCCTGCCAACATTGGAGGGAAATGGGGCATTGGCATCTGCTCTTATGCGGATGACACGCAGCTGATGGTGGCCTTGGATGAGAAGCCTGATATCACTAAAACCTAATTACAAGACTGCCTCTCAGAAATGGCCCAGTGGATGCATTCACACTGCCTAAAGTTGAATGTAGGAAAATCTGAGATTCTTTTATTTGGTGGCGCCAAACGGGTGTGGGATGCCTCATGGTGGCCACCCTCATTGGGTTTGGCCCCCACTCCAAAACAACATGCCAGGAACCTGGGGATCATCATGGATGACGCCTTGTTTTAATATATATTTAAAAAACGTACTTTGGCGCCTGGTCCAGTGACTCGGCTCCTGCTCTCCTCCTCAAACTCAAGGAGCAGCAAGCACAGCCATGCCCCAATGACCAAACACAATGCTGCATAAGTAGCGGGTTGATTGGTAAGCACCCAGGCTCCCCTGACCAATCACAATGCTGCAATTCAGCATTGTTATTAGTCTGAGCGTCCTGGTTCAAAGCTTAGCCAGGGAATGGGGGCCTGGGTATGGTCTCCAAACTGGCTGTAATGCAGCCTGCATGGAGAACAGGGAAAGTGCGCATGACTGTTTTGGGCGACCCGAGAGGGCCGGCTAAACAGTCATGTGCACTCAGAAGTGGGCAAACCACTCCTCCTCTGCCCTGCTCTGAGAGCAGAGCAGCCCCCCCGCATGCAAAGCAGCACAAGCATTAAATGATAATAATTCAAAGTTATTATCATTTTATGTTTCTACTTTGCACTGCCTGCTTAAAAGCAGTGGGGAGACGCTCCTCCGTCATAGTGGAGGAGCCGCCACTCTGGTTCGGTTCAAACAGGTAATTTAAGACTAAAGACAGAGTAAACAGGCAGGTCAGGCATGGCAATGTCCTATCTAAGGCCTAGAAATGCGCCCCAGCCATTTTTTTTATTTACCAATGGATCGGTAAATAAAAAAGATATATCAGCATTAAGTAGGGTGAATGCTCTTTTATTTGGCAATCAGAAGGCAAGGCAGCAGTTTTGGCACTCACTACAAAAAGTAAAATTGTGAAAAAATATGACCGTGAGGAAGGGAGGGCAATGTAGGAGCGTGCTGGGGTAACAGGTGGGGGGATGGGAAATGCTCGAAAGAGAGAGAGAAAGAAAGAAGGTTGGGGAAGAAACACCAGAGGGAGAAAATAGCACAAGATAGAAACACACAGGCAAGAGCAACAGAGACCATGGGGAATGAAGCACATGAGACAGCAACAAAGAGCACTGAGTGAGAAGAGCACATGGATGAGAGCGAGTCACGTGGAGTGGGGAGGTGGAAGAGAAGCACACAAGAGAGGCAGCTGTAAAACACATGCACTCTGATGGAGTGTTAAAGGAAAAAAGTAGTTTCATAAAGTGAGCAGTGGAAGGATATAAGTAAAGAGGTGTGCACCAGGGGAGAAAAAAACAGAAGATGGACAAGGCAAGCCATCAAATAAGAAGCAATCAAATCAGAGTGACAACAAACCCAACCAACGGTAAGCAATGGGTGGGCTTTAAGATCAATGTAAGTTCTTGATAAGCTGACTGTAGGTCTTTTTCAACCAGATGGCTTTGCTGTGCTGTATGATAGGCTCGACCTAAACAACAGCCCAACAGACCTTAAATAGACCCATGAAAAACAAAATACAGGCACACACATTCCTAAAAGACCAGCCTTTGTGGTACTTGCAAACTGCACTTTAAGACAAGCTGAGCCTGCTCTGAATGCAGCATGTTTTTAATTGTCTGCCCAGATGTTAAATGATACAGCACAGGTGGAGCTATAGCACCCCTTTCACTACTGAGCTTTGATCACATAAGATCCCTTTCTTCTAATCATCATGAACCGGCTCACAGAGAGTGTCACACTTATTCTAAAATTTCAATAAGACACGGTAGTCTCTGAAATCTCTATCGAGGTGCCTGTCTGAGGACATAGTCGAACTCCTCAGTGCTCCCGGTTCCTGCAGAGCTTTCTGAGTAGAAAACACAGGCCACAGCTGGTTTGTTCCCAGCAGTGCTTGACCAGTTAGTGACACAACGACAGTCCCAGACTTCTCATGAGACAGCTTTTGCTGGGCACATTTACAAGCCGCCATTTTCCCCATATGCATTATCTGCAGAGCGCCATGTTTGAAACTGAAGCGCGCATGTTTACAGGTTGAGCATCTTCTTTTTCTTAAGAGGGACACAGTTTTCAGACGAGTATATAGAGAAGTGATGCTCCTGCGTGCTGTGACAGACCCTGAAATGCAATGTTTAAAGCGTTTCATGAATTCCTCTGGGGTATTTTGAAAATGATACAGAAAAATGCACCATTTGTCACCATTTTCAACAACTGTTTCTTTGGATAAAAGAAGGAGCAACCCCTCCTGTACCCCGATTCAATCTGGGGCGGGTTAGGGTGCTTGCTATTCTCACTTGCCTGGTGCATTGTGGGTCTGCAATTTATGCAACATCAATTTCAAAGGGTACCAGGCACTACTGGTTTGGGGGCGGTGAGACAGGGACAGCGTGTACTATTTTATCTGCCGTTTGGCGGGAGGAGAGGAAGAATTCTTATTCTCAGGAAGTTAATCTTATCTGCTGTATTACGCATTCGTGAGTGATACATATATTCAGTCCTTAATTTATAAAACAATGAGTGCTTGGGCCCAAAAATTACTGGGGGTGCCTAAAACCAAGGCTGCGTAGTTTTGCCTCTTTCTTTCACCACCAGACACACTCAGGCGCGCAATGCCCATAGGGCTAAAAGGGCTTCAGCCCCCCCCCCCGTCATGTGTCTCAGCTTGGGCTGGGTAGTGTCTGGAGTCTTATCTCCGGCAGGACCGAGTTTTTTTACAGGTCTTTAAAGTCCATTTGCATATTTACATACCTTTGTAAACTGGTGACCGAGGCTTAGGTTTTTTAATGCCTCGCTATCCCGCAGTCTTTTTCCCCGTAGGGAATTACAACGCGGTCGTTACAACAACCTCGTTGTAATTCCGCATACCATTACCCCGCAAGTCGTAACAACGACTTGCGGAGGAGGGGTGCTGGATGTTGGAATAGTCTAAATTGATATTCCAACTCCAGTCTGCGCAGACATTAGGGAAGGTGTTGGATTTTAAATCCAACACCTTCTCCCCCCTCCGCACGTCGTTGTTCCAACTTGCGGAGTAATGGTATGTGGAATTAAAACGCGGTCGTTGTAAACGTTGTTTACCGGTTCCCCAGTACCCCCTGAGCCCCTACACTGCCTATTCCTAACATTTGTATTTTACATTTACTGCTGTAGTGTGAGAATGCATTTCATGAAAAGGAATATAAAGTAGGGTTGCCAAAAGAAAAATGCCAGCCATGTGTTGTTTAAAGAGCCTGCGAAGGCCTCGTCTTGACACTAAATAGGGTTATAAATAAAAAGTATGTATTCACTTGGAATGTGACTTTTCTGTCTTTGTTCCCTTTAATTATCAGTCATGGATCATTCAGGCAGCCCTTGAACACAATTAAAAGTGTTTTCTATTTATGTTTGCTCTTCGAAGTATGCACAGATAAGTGCTGAAAATACGGTTATAGGTGACTGCTTACTTTTGTACCGTCTGGGACAACAAAATAATGAGCTGGCAACCCTAATCATAAGACTGGAAGTTTGTTGCAGGATCAGCACATTATTTATTTCCTCCACCTTCGATCCCTGATTAATGCCATAATAGCAATAGTCAATAACATGCTGAGTTACTTCAAGTGCCTGAGAATGCACCCTGCATTCAGACAACTCACTCCTCATTCTCACCCTTCACTTTCACGCTCACCCTGAACTCACAGCGATCACAATGTACTCACACTGATCACCATGCACTTACACCATTCACCCGCTCACTCTGCACTCACAATGCACTTGCGCTGTTCACCCTGTACCTCACCCTGCAGTCACACAAGCACACAAATCACCCTGCACTCATATGACACTTCACTCACCTATCCCCCTCACTGCTCAATCTGCAATCACACTCAAACAAGCCCATTACTAACCAGGCATTCTTTCGTCCTACTCTGCACTTACATCCGCACCCAAATTCATATGGTCACCTCACTCACCCTGCAGTCACTCCTCTTACCCTACTCTCATACTGTCGCATCGCTCACCATGCACTCACATGGGCACTCCTGCTACCCACACAGCACAGAGGGTTAATGTGCCTGCTACAAAGTACATGTACCATGCAGATCACAGAACTGAGTGTGAGTAAACTATGAGTAGCCCTATAGAAAAAATGAAATGTTTGTCACAAAGGTGCTATAGAGAGATGAAGTGCATTGTTTGTGAGTGGTAGTGAGGGAATTTACGGAGGAGGGAATGGGGGAGGGGCGCCAAAAGAGACTGTTGCACTGTGTGCAACCAGTGCTAGGGCCAGCCCTGGCTGGGAGTGTTAGCCCCCCCCCCCCCCAAGTTCAGGTCTAGTTGCGCCCCTGGACACACCCCACACCTTTACTTCACTATTGCAGGTTTTTTATGCTCCTGCTTTCTCTCTCTCTCTCTCTGCTCTAACGTCTTTCTCTTACCATTGCTTTCACTCAGTTTCTATTTTGTCTCTCTCCTCTCTGTGTGGAAGTCTGATGAGGAAAAGTACGTGCTTGTCTCAAGAAACGAGTACTGGTGGGCCCCACCTGCAAGCACCGGCTCAAATTAAGCACCGACTGCATACTTGTATTTATATAGCGTGTAGCATCGCAGAGGTTTTCATAGCATAAAACACCTATATAAAAAAAAAATCGCCCACTCCTCGTTTTTATGGTGTTATGTAATTGTGTTCCACAGTTGTGACTTCAAAATGACCCTTTGTCCAGAATTATCCTAGTGGCAGATGGCAATCATAGGGAGGGGGCTCAGTAGAAAGCTATGATCAGGTTGTATGGTGAAGCGAGAGCGGTCACAATAAGTCATAATAAAAAATAATTATGGCCTACGCCTGAGTGTTCCCTTTAACTCTGCCCCTCCCTCCCCCAAGTTACAGCCAGCAGGAATTCCTGTAACTCTGGGGAATGGAGGTAACAGGGAATAAAAGTAGACCCTGAAGATCCCCTAAAAAATGATTATTTACAAAGGGAATGGGTAACGCTGGTCCTGATTTCCCGTTAATTCCTCGTGCCTCCTCCACATTTCACCCTGCGGTCCCGGCTGCTTTTCTACACACTTTGTAGCTCTAATTGGGTCTGTAACAGTTGTTATCGGCCCGTGGAAATCAAACAGACACTTGTAATCGAGGCCTAAGTGATAATGAACATTGTCAACCCTGGGTAACTCCAGGGGGACAGTATCTCTGTGCACCCGACGAACACGTTGCTGATGGGAATTGCCTGGACATGGGTGAGGACACCACTGACTGACTGTAAAATGCATTTTACATCTCTGATGAGTATATAACTACACACTCTCGGTGTATATTACGAGATACATTGTTTAAAGTGATTGATTGCACGCCGGAATCAGGTCCATTAAACGCTATCATCAATGTTTCTCGGTTTCATTGGTAATATGTTTTGGAATGTTTATTTCTCCTTGACCAATGGGTGGGAAAGTATTCTATACCATCACATTATGATGATTGATAACACGAGTGGCCTCGAAAAATTGGCTACTTTCTTTGTGAAAATCAATAAAAAATGTTGTTTTTTTTAAAATTGAAAAATCAGGCCCTATCTCTGAGAAACTCAAAGTTATGAGTGGTGGCGGCAGCCTATGTGCGTGGTGGTGTGTTTGTGTGGTGTGTGTGTGGTGGCGGCAGCCTATGTGCTTGGTGGTGTGTATGCGGTGGTGAGATCCTATGTGTGTGGTGATGTGTGTGTGTGGTGGCGGCAGCCTATGTGCGTGGTACTGTGTATGTGGTGGTGGCATCCTATGTGTGTGGTGGTGTGTGTGTATGTATGTGGTGGTATGTGTGTGGTGGCGGCAGCCTATGTGCATGGTGGTGTGTGTGGTGGTGGTGGCAGCCAATGTGTGTGGTGGTGTGAGTGTGGTGGTGTGTGCATGGTGGTGGCAGCCTATGTGCGTGGTGGTGTGTGTGGTTGTGGTGGTGGCAGCCTATGTGCATGGTGGTGTGAGTGTGGTGGTGTGTGCATGGTGGTGGCAGCCTATGTGCGTGGTGGTGTGTGTGTGTGTGTGGTGTGTACCTGGTGGTGGTGCTTGGGGTTGGGCAATTGATGAGATACTCTTCCCGGTTATAGGGGACCTATAATTTTCAATATGTAACGAACAAGTCTGATTCATGGCAAAATATAGGTTTTATGGAACAGCGCGCGATGATTTGCTGTTCCTGCTCAGTAGCTGTTCACCATGAAAACAGCAGCTAATTCACTCCCTTCACTATTTTTCTAAGAAGACCTGCGATAAAATGGGTGTCTTCCAGATTGCCGTGCACAGATAACTGTCTGCGTCTGACTGCGGAGTGTCTACGCCACTTCCACACACATGCCAGCTGGGGTGTTTTTTTTTTTTAATGTATGGACGCTTCAAATACCAGTGTGGAAACCTGGAAGGCAGCACATCTGCTTCACATCTGCGAGTTCTTAGAATTCCGTCTCTGGAAATAGTTGTGGCTCATTACGAGGGGGAGCCCTTTGTTGAGTCACGAACTACCTCTTGTGAACTTCAGAAGTAAACAAAGAGACAATAAACTAAGGAATTAGGGACATCCCGCCACTGAGAGTAATAGAATGTACCTGAGAAAAGTCTGATCTGGCACAGGAATCCGGGGGGAGCTTAACTCATTCTGCGCCAGGGAGGCGCGTTCGGCCAGTGCATGTTGCTGAGAGCCAGGGGTCCGCTAGAGGTCGCCACTGCTATCTGTTTAAACACACATGCAACCTCCAGCGCTGAGAAGTAGTAGCTATGCGGATTTGCATAGGCCAGTTTTGCAAGATGAGGCGCAAAGAATAATTAACATCCCATGCTGGACAAATCCAGAATACGGTGACAGTGGACTTCCACTCTCCTACATAACTTATGACAGAGGACAGGTACCCAGATTGCTGCAGGAGCCAAGAACCGTGCCACCTGTTCCTCACGTCATGCCACCCACGGTCGTTCCTCCGCCCTTCATATTTCCTCTCCACCTCTTAGACTGCCATTGACCCGTACTCTGTGTACTTATGTGCACCATGCTGGGACTGCCACAGCAGAGCATGAGAGATTGTGTGTAGAGCGCATCTTTCCCTGATGGAGATCTCTAGGCGCTATTAAAATAACATATATCTATAGTTGCTCGACTTGATGTTAGCCGTATTATCGCCCTAAGGAGGATGAAAGTCTGAGTAGATTTGCTGAGGTTCTAATATGTAGCTAAGACGAACACAGATCCTTGGAAGGGCTGCCTTAGTTCAGTTAGCGACCAGCCAGGACTGTCACCCTCTGCTGACGCAGCACCCTGCATGTTCATCGCTACATCTCCTCGTACCATAACCATTTACCAGCTTCAGGATGTGGTCCGTCGGCTGCGCTGCCGCCTCTGGTGCAGGAAACCAGGGTTCGAGCCTCGAGGTCGCGTCCACATCCTGTGATTCTGGGCAAATCACTTCATCTCCCGTGCCTGAAAGTGTAATGTAAATACGGTGCTATGCAGTGCTTGAGTTGTAAAATTTTAAGTGCCAGGGCTGTGACCAAGAGGCCACTGCAGCTTGCACCACCCATCGCCCTTGTCATTGCTGCCAAAACAACTACTAACCATCTCTCTTGCATGCAAATGCAACAGTTCAGATTATTCCAGGTCCCCAAAGCTAAAGGAATGACTGGGGAGGCAGGTATTAGCATTTTTTTTAATGTATATTGCTTTCCTAAACAAGTTATACTGCTCATCACTAAATTACATGAGCAGCGCCACCTTGTGGCAGACTGCCCTAAGTGTGGTGTTGACAATTAGGTGCCTGTGCCGAGCACCGGAAACCAATTAAGTGCCGGGGCTCCGCACCGGAAAGCACCGGCTCAAATTAAGCACTGGTGCTATGTAAAGCGCTCCAATACCTGCGGGTCGAGTTTGCGCTATATAAATATGCAAAAAAAAAAAAGGTCAGCAAAGCTGGCGCTAAATAGGCAACGCAGGTCTTCCACTACTCTGGCCTTGAGAGATCTCCATTGGCGGCCTATTAAGGAAAGGGTCTGTTTTAAATCGCTCTGTATGGTATACAGAGCGGTACATGACTCGGGCCCAGTTCCACTGCAGGAGAAGTTCACTTGGTATAATCCCATGAGGCAACTCCGCTCCTCCAGCGCGAACCTGTTGACGACGGCCTAGCGTTCTAGGATGGGGGGGGGAGGGCTTTTAGTGTGGCGGCCGCATATCTATGGAACGAGCTGCCCCAGAGCATCAGACAAGCCAACTCCCTGACCGAGTTTAGAAAGAGTCTGAAGACCTGGCTCTTTCCTAAGGATTGATTCCCTTTTTCCAATTACTCTGGTCTGCCCATGTGACGGTCATACTTCAGTCTAAGCGCCAGGATACCCGTAGGGTGACAGCATGCGCTATATAAGAACTTATTACATTACATTACATTCAGCGAGAAAGTCTGCAGGGGGGTGAGCAAGGTCAGTAGGTCTAGCCCCAGATTAATCATTCTAAACCAGGGGTCTCCAACATTTTCAGCAATAAGAGCTACTTAGGTTAAATGAAGGTTATCCACGGCTACTAATGTTATTAGTATTGTAATAGTAACCACATCAGACAAGATTACATTAGTGGGCCCCGTATGCAAGATGACTAGCAGTGATCACCTCAGTGCATCAGGCAGTGTTGCCGCCAGTCATTTTAATACGCCTTTATCGATTTGGAATGCTTCTACATGGGTAAGCCATAACACCCATAGCCTCAATGCACTTGGCACCAAGGTATTAATATTAGTAATACGTTTCCCCAGTGTCACCTGATTTATCCCTCAAATATCGGTTTTAAATATATTTTGAAACTTATGAGGTTTCAAAATGCACACCTTTTTGTCTTGAATACACCCTTTTAAATTTTGGTTAACATAGACTAATTCAACCAACCAAAAGTGTCTAATTTAGTAGGCTGGGCTACACACAGGAGAGCTACTTACAGGTGGGTAGAGAGCTACCATAAGCTCACGAACTACTGATTGGAGAAGCCTGATCTAAACAACAAATCCTCGTTCTTTCGAGTAGATGTGGCAGCCACGGTGCCTTTTAAACACTTTTTTGTGATCCACCTTCACCGTGACTGTGTGTTGCCTCCATCGCAGGGGTACCTCCTCTCAGGCCTTAAGTGGTCACTGATTCGTAGCAGCATGAAGTGTACTGAGATATGTCCAAAGGATGTCCAAATGTTTCCAGGGTGATCCACTTTTTACTAGCAACTCCACTGTTTCTGCCAGTTTGTTCTCTCACCCAAACCAATCAATGCTGGGCTAAGGAACTCGTTCCTTTTATGCACAATGCTGTTCTTGATTGTCCAGGGAACAAAGGTGGATACCAATAGTAGTGATCATTTTCTCTGACAATGCCTCTCTGTTGATAATATCCCTGGGATATCTCAACGTCCAGGCGGTATTTGCCACCCCAGCAATCTGGTTTGCAGCCACTTTGAACAATAACCAATAAAGACCAATGTAATCTTTTCGTTTACACCTGGTTCATGAAATAGTCTCTAAAATTCAATAGCTAACTTATCATAAGCTTGAACATAAAATATAAAGACCCCAACGTGGTGTTATCCATTTTCTGTTTTTTTATTAATAATTATTTATTTAATAGTTTTCATTAGTGCTTTTAAACCAAAAAAGGATAGGCGCTCATTTCAGAGCATATAGAGCAAAATGCAATAGAAGGGAAAGGACTTCGATCAAAGTCATTTCAGATGGATCCATAGAAGATGGTTTTTGAGTGACTTCCTGAAAGAAAGACGACTGAGTTGTTTGCTGACTGACAGACCTTACGCTGCAAACGTTCGTATCAGTACCAATGGGCTGGTTTCGAACTTAAGTCACCAATTTTGGTATTTGAAGCCTGCGGTGGTAGCAAGGTGGCGAGTCATGTTGCCTTGTTTATGAGGCTAGCAGTGTAAGAATTACACTGTTTGATGTATGCACCTTTTATGAGCTGGTAGGGGAATGTGAAAAAGTAACTGTTCCCTGGTAGGTTATCAACTGAATATAATGGAGCAGATTTGCTAACATTTTGCATTGAAGCAGGCTTTAAAATGTAGAAATTGTTTTATTTCTCCAAACTTTTCCGACTTTGCATATGTACTGCACTGTGATGAATCCGACGTTAATGTATATCATAATATATGTACAAATAACAATGTCAATACCGGTGAATGTGATGTCAATGTATGTCATAATATATGCACATATAACAATGTTAATACCGGTAAATACAATGCACGGCATGACAAATGTACGCATAATAATGGTGATATCGGCAAACACAATATCAATGACTGCCATGTTATATGCACATGTAATAATGAACTTGTATCATTGCTGTTGAATCCACCTGAGATGACCTCCCCATCAGCCAGAGTCAGAGATATGTGGTCAGACATGCTCTGCGACCCAATCCGAAGCCTACCGATTGATAGGTTGCTTGGGGGGGTTACACTTTGCCTGAAGACAAACACGTGGACAGGGCAAACCCAGATCAATCCCAAAGATAGGCAGCCACACCTCAACAGGTCTGAAGAGATTGGCGCCAATAAAATATGTTTGGCCAAAGCAGCGCGTTCCCAAAATACCACAAAACCAGATGCCACATGTAGTTAGGAACACTCAGCCAATCAGAAGACAGCATGCACACTACACGCAGTGATTGCGCTCTCCCCATGCCAGACATATGGACACACACTGGGCCACACTAGGTCTCAACAAAGTCGAGAGCCACCTGTGCCCCTTATCAGATCGTTACATTCATGGTTCATGACTAAGCCTGGATTTACGTGATCTACAAGAATATGCAATCAGTTTATTATACATAATGCCGGCCAAATCCTCGGTACATTAAGACAGGCTTCAGACACAACTCCGTTGATGCTCTCCTGGCTACTGCGTTGAATTAACCATCTTGTTCCTGTTTTTCCAAATGTCTATTGTCTTAATTTTTTCAAGGTAAATTATTATCCGAGCAACAGCTCTGTACAGCACACATTGAAAGTGGGACAAGTTTTACACTTTGTCTAGGCATAGTAATTTGTACTAGTAGGGAACGCTTCCAGTATAAAACCTATGCTAGACATGATGCAGACAACTTTACACCATGGTGCAAAGGTGTGTGTGGAAATAGTCTGAATATGTGCAATTGATGGACAGAATTCAGAGCAATGTCATACATCCACCCCAGTACAGAGATCTGGGCCTAAATCCATTGTTTTTTTGCTCACCATGCCATTCCAGTTTGAACCGAACCATATGCAAATCAGTCTTGACCCTGCGCCCAATGGGAACAGTCCAGCCCCAACTGCCAGGCCATGTCCTCCCTGGACTGGAAACAAGCATCCTAGGACCGGTTTCGGGTTTTCAGTCCTCATCAGCCAGGATAGCTTGACTCCAGTGGCATGGAGAGCACGGGACCCACGCCTGGGCATACCCGTCCCACTCGGGGTGACAAATGCAAAAAGAACAATTGATGGACAGAATGCAGAACAATGTCATACATTCATGTCTGAACTGGGGTGGTGAAGTGAGCTAAAGAACGATGATGGATTCTGTGACTGGGGGTGAGTGTTTGAAAAGTTTCAGCGCTCTGTCCATCATCTCCTTTTATTTGCTTTGTTCGCCCTCTTAAGCAACACAGTGCAGCAAATTTATTTGGTGTCCAAATACATCATGTTTTTCAGGCACATGTCAAAAGTTTATAAATAAAAGAAGATCGTTTTTAAATTTTCTGAAATCACTCTGTCTTACTTTCGCTAGTCTAAATCTTTTCTGGGTTTGATTTTCCCTTCTTTCCAGATTATAAATACTTTCCTAAAAGTACTCAAAATAATCATGTATTTTCAATAAGTGAACCTTCCCCTTTGTGAGATAGGTAAGTGCACTTTCTACTGTGCAACGTTTAATATGACATATACAACATATAATGAGTTATGTGCCAACAATGCCAATTAATCAGACCATTCCTTGACAAAATGATTATTGGCCTAACCTTCAGACAGGAAGTAGGAGAAAATGTGAGATTTCTTAAATTAAAACAATGGTCCTTACTTAGATTTTGTTGAAAGGGATACTCTCTCAAAAAATGACGGATACCCACCAGCCATATTACAAGTGCTATAGGCTATAATGCACTTATTATATGGTGGATGGGATATCTGCTACGTTTGTGATTGGGCGCCTCGGACACCAAACTCTAAATTAGGCTAAATGCTTTTAATACAATATTGAAATGTGCATTAAAAGTGGATCAAATTTGGATAAACAAAAACACCCCATCGTAAGATCATAAGACAAGCAGCTTATTTTGACCATGACCTCCTCTCAATGTGAAACCAGTGCCAGATGAAGCACAAGCTTTGCATCATTGAACAAATTCTCGTGCTAATGATCCATCTGAAGCTCAAGTGAGCATTCCTCATTCTGTTTTGGTGCTTGTCCGTAAGTAGGTATCATTTTTCATTCTAACACCCTTACTGTGCACCTACCTAGGGTTAAAACTTTGCCCTTTAAAGTCATATTCTTTGTGCTCTGGCAGTCCAATCCCAATGGACATGTACTCCTTGATAATCCAATATGGGTTCATGCCGTTCTTAACTCCAGCACTTTGAAATCCTACCCATGGTTATCTCCCCTTTTCTGTAAAACTCTGTGACTATCATAATTAACATCAGAGAAACCAAGGGGAGAGTCAGGACGGTAAAGCGGGCCATCCTTGTCCCTAGGTAATTATGAAACAAACAACTTATACGGTCCACGTTGAATGGCTGGTCAATGCTATAGTGTGTGGCACCACAAGGGTTTTTAAAAAGAACCCTCACACACCAACCTAGTTGGTGTCATGCTTTATCATCGGCTTCCCAACTGAGTAGCCGAATGCTACTCAGCTGTGCTGCGACACCTGACTACAGTGGAGCTGTTTCATTTGTATTTTTCGTGAGAGTGATGAAGTGGTGTGGTTTAAAAATACCTCTGGGAAACTCACTAATAATTACTTTATTCCCAGCGGCCCAGGGTATATTAAAAAAATTATTTCAAGTGGATAATATAGTAAGACTTATGAATTGAATCTCAACTATCCTTGGTCGACATGTTTCAGCTCTTATAAAAAAAATTTGGGAGCTTTCTTCAGGACCTCTCTATAACAAATAAAGGTGTAAGTGAAAAAGTGAGTGGTAAAAGATTAACCACGCATTTTTTGCACACTCGTTAAGGTGTGCATCGTATGCTTGTGGACTAACCGTAAACGTGGTCCACTGTTGTGCGTGTACCTGTGGAGAGAAATTAGACAAAATGATACAAAACAACATACAACATATAACATATGCAATTTTATGCCTGGTTCAATCTGTGGCAATCCTTGTGGTTTACAGAGACATTCAGCGTCGTGCATACGTGTATTGCCATTCATAAATATGCCATGCATACAAAGCTGGCATGCTTGTGTCCAAATTCGTGCGCATGCCGTGTTCTAAATGTAGTCTATGGCTGGCTTATACGCTGCCTGGATTGTGAACTATCAGTGAACTTTACGTGATAGTTACCTTGAACGGCAGTTTAAAAGAGCCAGATGGAGCCGGCTAAAAATATGGCGGGTGCTTGTTATGTTATCGGTAATGCTAGTGAAGGTTATTTAAACATGAGGGCTTTCGATAGCCACTAGTTACAATGCCCATGAATAAGTCTCATATTTATAATTACATTAATTATGCAAGTCCATGCCGATCTGTTCCCGGGAGGGGTGAGCTCCTATAGTCACTCTCTGGGGGAGAGGCAAGGTAAAGACAGGGGGAGGAAAAAGTCAAAATCCTGTGGAGTTACTGTTGGCGAATACTAGTAGAGTGACGCGTTAGAGTCCTCTCTGTATACAATATCAATAAAAGGGTAGGTCTTACTTTGTTTCGGTGCTCACCCTCATTGTCACCTACTCCGTGCTCCTCAGGGACAGAGTGTGTTCCGGAGCCGGGAGCGGAGTGCCGATTTTAAGTTAGTTTCAGCGCGGGAAGACTACCTGCTGGTTACGTCAAGCGTTTGGGCGTTTGGCGCGTGTGGTGTCAAGAAAGCAACTAGACCGCTGTTGCGGGAAAACATCAAACATAAACAGCTCGGGTTCCAGCGTTACGGTGTTTGACATCTTTTAGTAGGTTTTGGCACCCACTTTGAAAAAACACATCTGTTCAATCCCCACACCTCTTTGACGACATACATCCATTTCTACAAAAGATATATCAATGAAGTTTTCCTTATTTGGGAAGGATCGGAAGAGTCCCTTGAAAACTTCTTGACCTGGGAAAATGGATGTGACCCGGATCTCAAATTCACTCATACAACGAGCAGGAAGAGCATTACATTCTTTGATCTGAACATTACTCATGCCACAGGCAAACTGGCAACCAAGACCCATTTTAAAGAGACGGCTAGGAACTCTTTACTCCACTACACAAGTTTCCATCCCAGGACACTGAGAGAAAATCTACCTTATGGGCAATATCTAAGATTGCCCAGGAATTGCAGCAGTCTGCAAGAATTTAAAGACCAGGCACAGATGCTATCTTCAAAACTTAAACAACGTGGCTACCCAGACAAGATCACCGAAAAAGCAAGAAAAAGGGCGCGCAATCAAAATAGAGAACGTCTACTTGAACAAAAACCTCAACCAGAATCAACTATCCCTTTCACCTGTGTGACAACTTACAATCTGGCATCCAACCCAGTATTTCGCATCATCCAGAAACACTGGAAGATACTTAACACTGGCAACCAACAGTAGGAGAAACCCCTATTTTCATATCGCAAAGGGAGAAGTCTTAAGGACAGCTTGGTGCACACCAGACCACAACAACCGTCCAAACTAATCAACACCATAAACAAAGCATGGGCACTCCCCAAAGTTACTGGACACCACCCATGCGGTGATTGCAGTGTGTGTCACCTAACCAGGACAACAAAAACCCTGAACTTAGAACCAGGAAAAATATGGGAAATTCGCAGACACACAAACTGCAATACAACTAACGCCGTATACCTTATCACGTGTCCATGCGGGCTACGGTAGATGGGCATGACGAGACGGAGAGTAAAAACTCGCATCTGTGAACATAGAAGCAACATCTGGTCTAGACGCAACACAACTCGCATGACGAATAATTTCTTGGAAAAGGGCCACACAACACAACCAATACTATGGAATGGTTCATGATAGAACAACTAGAGGCAACCGGCAAGAATGTTCATAACCAACTCCTGGAGAAAGAGCAGCGATGGATATATCGCTTGTCCACACATATCCATGGTCTGAATGACACTATACCATGGAATAGTCTGAGCAGTTTAGACGAACAATGGCAACAATGTTGTAAATGAACTTGTAAAACACATTAACATGACACACCCGCGCCCTTCTAGGTTTTTACACCTTACTGAATTTGAATTCATAAAAGATGTACACTTTCTAGTGCAGGCCTAACACCATATCTAGATATAACCAGCATGTTACATGATAAACACAATGGTGTAGTGCAAATCCATCTCTTAGAGACCACCTATAGGTGTATCCGATATGTTCTATGCCCAGTTAATTTTTAATTTGTAATTTTTATTATGGGCACGTATCACCTCTTATCATATTGGAGGTATCAGTTGTTAATCATCTTTTAATAACACTCCCTAGGTTATCAATCCATGGTCGCCAAATTATACTTCATTAATACCAGTGAACAAGGCACGATTTCGACTTGGTGCCCTCTCTCCAAAATCAACACACTTCACGCTGTGTCAAACCTACTAAGAGATGACGAACACTGTAACGCTGGAACTCTCGTCCCCCGAGCTGTTTACGTTTGGCGTTTTCCTGAACAGCGTTCTAGTTGCTTTCTTGACACCACACGCGCCAAATGCCCAAACGCGTGACGTAACCAGCAGGAAGTCTTCCCGTGCTGAAACTAACTTAAAATTGGCACTCCGCTCCCAGATCCGGAACACACCCTGTCCCTGAGGAGCACGGAGTAGGTGACAATGCGGGCGAGCACCGAGACAAAGTAAGACCTACCCTTTTATTGATATTGTATACAGAGGACTCTAACGCGTCACTCTACTAGTATTCGCCAACAGTAACTCCACAGGATTTTGACTTTTTTCTCCCCCTGTCTTTACCTTGACTCTCCCCCAGAGAGTGACTATAGGAGCTCACCCCTTCCGGGAACAGATCGGCATGGACTTTGCGTAATTAATGTAATTATAAATATGAGACTTATTCATGGGCATTCTCACTAATGGCTATCGAAAGCCCTCATGTTTAAATAACCTTCACTAGCATTACCGATAACATAACAAGCGCCTGGCATATTTTTAGCCGGCTCCATCTGGCTCTTTTAAACTGTAGTTCAAGGTAACTATCACGTAAAGTTCACTGATAGTTCACAATCCAGGCAGCGTATAAGTCAGCCATAGACTACAGGTACAACACGGCATGCGCACGAATTTGGACACAAGCATGCCAGCATTGTATGCATGACATGCTTATGAATGGCAATACACGTATGCTCTACACTGAATGTCTCTGTAAACCACAAGGATGACCACAGAATGAACCAGGCATAAAATTGCATATTTTAAATGTTGTATGTTGTTTTGTATCATTTTGTCTAATCTCTCTCCACAGGTACACACACAACAGTGTTCCAAGTGTACGGTCAGTCCACAAGCATACGATGCACACCTTAGCGAGTGTACAAATAATGGGCTAACACGTGGTTAATCTCTTACCACTCACTTTTTCACTTACACCTTTATTTGTTGTAGAGAGATTCTGAAGAAAGCTCCCCAATTTTTTTTTTTATAAGAGCTGAAACATGTTGACCAAGGATAATTGAGATTCAATTCATAAGTCTTACTATATTATCCACTCGAAAACATTTTTAATATACCCTGGGCTGCTGGGAATAAAGTAATTATTAGTGAGTTTCCCAGAGGTATTTTTAAACCACACGACTTCATCACTATCACGAAAAATAAAAATAAAACAGCTCCACTGTAGTCAGGTGTCGCAGCAGCTAGGTTGGTGTGTGAGTTTAAAAAAAAATCCTTGTGGTGCCAGACACCACAGTTTTGACTAGCCATTCAACGTGGACCGTCTAAGTTGTTTGTTTCATCTTTACCATTATTAACATACAGCCACTATTTCTCTCCTGCATGCGCTTTTCTCCTTCACTTTTCACAAGGACTCTAGACTGCTTTCTATAAACCAGCTCTCGCATTTCTAGGACTAGAAATGCACAGCAGAGCCAAATGACACGCTTGGAGCTCCATAATCCAACACGCATTTTATGGAAAAGTGAACTCTTTGCCAATATTTGTCTAGTTTTTATAGCTCTTTATTGATTTTAATGCATAAAAGTTAAAAGACTGAAAGAGAAAAAAGCAAATAAGAGCGGTACATTTTCCAATACACGGAGGAAACTTTTACAGCACCCAGAGATTTATTGATTAGCTGCTCCGGCCTCTACCTTCACACCACCCAACCACAGAAACAATCACCAAAAACACGGACAAGCTTCAAGTAACATGAGTAGAAATTTTGCTAACGGTAAGTATCACTTTGCTTAACAGGACAGTGTGGTTCCTTAGTGGTTATCGGGTCTGATGGTTATTCTAGTGAGTGTACAAATTTGGCTCACACTGTGTGATGGCACAAACTTCTATATACTTCTAGTAGGCCCTCTTTGTGTTATTTCTGGCGCATGGCTACTTGTGTAAGTCTTTGGGGCGTTTTCAAAGCTCGGTACATACACAGGCTTCAAAGAAATTGCTAATTTTATCGAAACTAGGCCCAGAGATATACGTTTTTGGTACCCCCTCCTTCTCACCAGGACCTAACTCTGTAAACAAACCTTCAATGAGCAGGCAATGAGCTACTCTATATTATCACAGCCTGAATCTGAAGTCTGCTAGAAGGCCACAATCCCAATCCTCCTCCATGAAGGAGGTCTCACAGTGTCAGCATTTTGAGCACCACAAACTCATCCCAGGGGCAAACTTATGTAACAATTCAGGTAGGAGATTTACCTGCTGCATAAACCTATAATACATTAGATTCAATCAGCATTCTGACACTTGTCTTCTATGCTAGCACATTCTGACCCACTCCCCATCTTTTTGAGGACCTCTTAGCTTATTTTCTATGGGGACATAACATTCAGGTGGCAAGCTTGCAGATGGAGATGGACACAATACCTGCCTAAGTAGGTGGCTAAGTTTGTATCTTCACGTCAGTTCCCTCTGCATGTGCAGGTACCGATACCAGGCTAGCTAGGGTTGAAGTATATATCAAAAAGTATTTTAACCCATTTCGCATTATGTTATACCGTATCAAGGTCTTCACCTTTTTGACATCCTCTGACGACCCAGATTTCCTTACACAAGAATCTGCAGGGTCCTTATAAATGTAATGTGGTTAACGTTGTAGAAAATTTTCACTTACCTCTAGGGGCAAGCAAACAATTCTCAATGTTTCTAAAGGCATTACAGAGGATTCCATTGTCAGTTATCAGTTGCAATGGAAACGCGATGTGCTTAATCAATTTTGGGGGTAGATTTAAAGATTCACCTCACCAAGATGCCAAGTGCTGTACCTGTGATAGTCACTGAAGGTGTAGCATTTCCTTTTGGGAACTGTGGCAAGTTCAACCCACAAGAAGGAAGGTTTCTTTAGAGATCTGATTATAACAAAGCTGGTCCGCAGCTAGAGGCATGTCATTAATTGGCTCTTAAAGGAAGAAAACACACTGATGATAAAATCTGTTTTTAAATTGGTCCCAGGTTACTGAAAATTCAATAGTCGACCCTTTCCACCAGATCTTTAATACACATGGCGTGGCTAATCCCAAATTCTTGACTACGATTAATTACCACATATATTTGTAAATGTAAGTGCTAATTGCGTCATAGTGATTTTTTCCCTTAAACTTTTAGTCATGCTGCACAGCAGCAGGCGTGCTGTGTAACATGGCTGAAGACAGTGCCAAAGAAAATAGCTCACATAAGTGAGACCTCTTGTTTTTGCCACTGCTTGTTTTCAAAGTTCCTGCATTCCTCAATATAAATGTCAGCCCCTTCAATAAGAAAGATACTGGGTTAAAGTTGGCGAGTCCTCAATTTGATGTTCCAGTGCAATTTCACCATAGTTCTACTGTTTATTAAAGGAGGTTATAATATGTTCTTTTCACATGAATATTCTTATGTACATTGTCATCCCAAATGTCTGTATGTCGATGCATTCTGTCTGAAAAGTGACACAAAATTCATTTAAAAACGCTGTAGTGACATGCTCAAAGCATGTCTAGAGGTCACAACCACCAGTGAAGCTCAAATCCAAGAAACATTTGACTTTCAAATTGACATCTGTGTAGAGGTGAAACACATTAAATATCACTCATCTTAGCAAGTTCACATCATGTCTACAGGATTAGCCATTTGTTGACAAAGCCATTTGCCTCTCAGCGTATCACGGGCCATATTATCAAGGAATGGCGACAACATTATCGCCGCTTTAGCGGCAGTTCTTGTGATTATCCTCAATAATTTGTCGTTATGTATGGTGCTTTACCTTAAACTGTTAATCAGAAAGAGTTTTGGCTTAAGACAAAAAGAGAATATTATTTTGTATGCACAGAGATCAGTAATGGCAAGTCTCCAGGGACTTTTAAAATTCACCCATGCCAATAAATGCCAGAGCTGGTGGCATGGTGGTGGAGTGGAGCGAATCACCACAATGTCATGTTATACAATTTGTAGAGCGCATGACAGCCCCAAGGGACGTCCCAGCCAAAAGGAAGACATGGCCGAGAGTTCCAAAGTTTGAGAGCTAAGGGGCACATGCATCATTTGAAATTGCGGTCGCAAAGGGGCAGATTCTGCGAATCTGCCCCTTTGCGACCGCAATTTTTGCATTTGGGATGCATCAATCCCAAATGCAAAAATCACAATTTGCGATTGCGATTGCAATTAAGGCATCGCAAATTGCGATACCTTAAATGCAATGCAAGATTGCATTTAAATTAGCGATTTCGCTATTATGGACTGCTAAATACCGATTATTTCAACCTGATGGTATTTAGCAAAACCTTTGAAAAATGCACTAAAGTGCATTTTTCAAAGTTTTAGGTTCCACTGTGCGCAACATGGGTCCACACACCAATTTCAGGGGTGAAATAGGGTGTCCTTTTGACACCCTTGCACCCTTGAAATTGCCTGCGCAAATTGCGAGTACCTATTGGTACTCGTAAATTGCGCATGCAATTTCCCATTCATTCCTATGGGTCTGTAGGCCCATAGGAATGAATGGGAAGCCATTCCTTAATTGCGACTCGCAATTTGCGAGTCGCAATTAAGGAATGTTTAGGAATTGCTATTTTTATAGCGATTCCTACAAGCATAGGCTTTTGCGAGTCCTTAATTGCGATTCCTTAATATTCGCAATTAAGGACTCGCAAAAGCATATCTTGATGCATGTGCCCCTAAATGATCACTGAACATTGCAAATGCCACACATGCAAATTAGAATGGGACTTGGCTTCTTGTCCATGTCTGCTTGCATCATGCTTAGGTCTATTCCCTGCTCCACAGCCCCAAAATAGATGCATTCGCTTTTTACTTTTAGTTGTTTTGACAGAACGAGGAAATGAATGGTGTCGGTGACTCAGGCTAGTATGAATGAGCACTAACAACTTATTTGGTTCACTTATATAGGACACCGGGGATGAGGAATGTAGTACAAACTGTGACATATCTAGAGCACCTTACATACCCCAGAAGGATATGCCAGAGCAGGGATCGGAGATCACTACAGAGGAGGTAATAGCTGTCATAGGCAGACTGCTACTTGCAAAGGTTCAGACAAATGCAGAGCTGATAGCAGACAGACTCTTAGAGGTCTATCAGGGAGCCTCTCAGAAGGCAGACCTGCCAGGCACCATGAGGGTGGCCATAATAGTCATGGGATCAAATCCTTAAAAAGATCCCTCAGAACTCGCCTCATATACACCTCTGTCAAAGCTAAACATAGATAAAAAGTGCCCTCCGAAATAATCGCCACTAGACTACTTCCTGAAGTGGGGACCCTAAATACACGAGGAGGACCAATGTGGCTTTATCCCGGGCAGCAACACATTGATGAATCTTTGTTACCTGCATCATGTCATGGCCTGCATGGAGGGTTCCCTAATGGAATATGGCTTGGTGGCTTGCGATATTCAAAGGGCTTTGACTCCCTTAGTTAGGAGTAAATGTTTAAAGCCCTGACTAAGATGGGCTTTGGTCTCAATTCTTTGTTCTAGATTAAGCTCCTGTATAGGGACCCAGCATCAAGACTCAGATCAGGTGGTATGCAGTGTATCTGCCCAAGCCACAAGCATCTATCCCTATCCTCCTGCACGAATTAGACTCATTCACAATGATCTCAGGCCTGTTAATTAATAAGCAGAAGACCTGTGATGGAGGGGGCAGGGGTGGGTGGGATACTGAGATTTCAATGAAGTGATGGATACTTGTTTTAAAGTAGTGACGTAGATTATGAATGGGATCAACTCCTATGTTAACTGGTATAGGATACATACTCATCTCAGGTGGAAGGACATACAGATCACCCAGTTACAAGAAACCCATTTGATGGAAAGGGAGGCCCAGAAGGTGCAAAGGAAGTGGAGGGGGGAGTTGTATTCTGCCAGGTACTCTAGTTATGCTCGCAGAATCTCCTTTCCGGGTTTGGAGCTTTAAGGTGGATTTTGAGGGTAGACGCCTACTGCTGTGTGGCATGTTGGATGGCCGGGAGGTGTGCCAGTTGAATGTCTATGCATCCAATACCGACAATAGGTCCATCTATCTTGGCCTAGAGCGAGAGCTCCTCCCTTACGTTGGGACCCCCCTGTTGTATGCTGGGGACTTCAATTGTGTGCTGCGTGGTAGCTGGGATCGCCACCCCCCCAGAAACGGTACAAAGCCTAATATGATGGCTGCACTGAGTGGTGTTATGGAACGCATGGGCTGTTTGGATGTCTGATGCATGACACATCCTGAAGCCAGGGAATACATACACATGTTATGTCTAGAATCAAGACACATATAGTCACCTTGATAGGTTCTTAGCGATGGAGGACATTGCAACTGAAATGGTAGAGGCTCAGATATTGGTTAGATTCCTCTCTGACCATGCATCGCTTCTCTTGGAATGGGGGTCGGGTGGAGACAAGCCCATGGGGCCACTGTGGCATCTACGCCCAAAACCGCTTGGTTACTCTCAGTTATGTGAGGAACTTGGAACAGTGACGGGCGGTTATTTTGGATCCAATTGGTCAACAACGGTGCATAGGGGAGTAGAGTGGGATACTCTGGAAGCAGTCACCCAGGTGAAGTGCCTGTCACGTATTAGTGGCACTAGACACTGTCTGGAGGCACAGATGCTTGAGGAGGAGAGGCAGCTGGCAACCCTCCAACGAGATGCCCTGACTTTGGGGGACCAGCGAGAGTCACTGTTGATAGCCTGGAGGACGATGGGGGAGACTTGGGATAGGTTGGGCCGACGAGTTGGGCGAGACTATCGCCAGCTACTTCATCAGGAGGGAGACTAATCGGAACGCCTTTTAGCATGGTTACTTAAAAGGGATCGCCCACCCCAAGTGACTCTTTCTCCGAAGCTCCAGGATGATACCATTGTGGGGTCACAGGCTGCAGTCAATCTTTTCTTGCGGGATCACCTTGCAACAGTTTATGCCGTGACTGGAGATAGTCGACTGGCCGGGGCCGGCAGTTTCTTGGACTATCTGATGCTCACTCGACATACCGTGAAGCAAGCTGAGGGTCTGGAGAGGGAGCTCCTGGTAGAGTAGCTGAGGGAGGTAGTCTGGGAGATGGCGTGCTGCACGGCACCAGTAGATGGGCTACAGGTGAAATACTACCAAGCATATTCAGAGTTACTCATTTCCCGCTTGCTGGGAGTATCTTTGGGCAGTTCTCCAGAGAACGGGGCTGGTACTGATATTTCTGTCCTGTGTGAAACTGCTCTATGCTGGCCAGTTGCACGTGTCTGTACTGGACGTGTGGTGTCAGAGTGCCTTGATATTTTGAGGGGCACTAGACAGAGATGCCCCCTGTCCCCACTTCTCTTCACTGATGGAGGCACTAGTTACTCGTCTTCACTGCGGCATGGCCGAGTGGGGTATTGAGGTGGGAGGCATTACACATGTTGTCTCGTTTTATGTAGATGTTGCACTCATTTATGCCACACACCCTGAGCAGTCGGTTGGGGTGTTGTTGCAGAGCATGTCTGAATTCGGGGCAGCAAGTGGAAAACAGTGCGGTTCCCCATGGCCACACTATCAAGGGGACCACCGGCCAAACTCTTGGTGACTGAGCTCAGATGGGAAAGGGACACTTCTGGTATCTGGGGGATTCAGATAGCAAATACTTCAGAGGCCCGTTATTATCTCAATATAGGTAGAGACTTCAAAGGCCTGGGGGACCCAATTCGTTTTTGGGTTCGCCTACCTCTCTCTGTCAGTAATGGATAGAGTCGCATTGAGCAGAATGATTCTATTGCCCTGCTGTCTGTACGATCTCCAGAATGCCATGTATGAAGTTCCAAAATCCATCTTCACTAAACAAAATAGTCTCCTGGTGTCTCTTGTGTGGGTGGGTAAACGTAGCAGAGTTAAACTGGATATCTTAAAGCTGGACACTGAACTAGGGGGCCTGGGGCTGCCAGTGTTACAACAATACTACTTTGTGGGTTTCTCTTAGTACGTATCAAGTGGTGTTAGGATGGCCTGAATACAGAGAGGAACATACTGGGTGCGTGGGGGACAGATCTTCCACAATTCCTCATGCTGGGGACAGGTATCCCAGATGGCCACCCCTTATTGTCCGACAGGTGGCAGTGGTCTGGAAGCATACGGTAGCACGGGTGCCAAGTCAGACCCCGATGCTAGACTTTTGCCCCATCGTGCTTTCCAGTCCGTGATGTATATGTCACAATGATTTGAAGGTGGCTGCAATACCGCGGTCAATCTCTACCTTAAATGGTACTTTACTTATGATGGCGGAGGCACAGGATACATTTGGCCTTCACCAAGGCCAGTTTTTACAATATGACAAGGTGTCCCATATGATTTGCGAGATTTGGTCAGCCTTTCCCACTGAGCCGGTGGAGTCCCAGTCGTTGCAGGTAATATTAGACACTGGGTCGACTCGAGGTTTAATTGAATGTATTTACAAGACTCTTAAGGTGGATTGCCGTATTTACATGACAGGAGTCCAGGGCAGGTGGGCGGATGCTCTGTCTATGCTGCCTGCAGAGGTTACCTGGAAAAGAGCATTTGCCCAGGTTAGGGAGGTGGCTAGTAATGCAAGGTTTAAGCTCACAATTTTATATCTTGCACCAAGCCTTTCTGACCCCACAGCGTTTGCATAGAATCAATGGTGCTCATTCAGATGCTTGCTCTAGGTGTGGGTCTGCTACGGCATCCTTCCTCCATATGACGTGGGACTGCAGCAAATTACAAGGGTTTCGGGGAGAGGTCCTGAGGATTCTGTGGGAGGTCACGCAGGTGCCTGTGAAGGCCTCCGTCAGTTACAGTCTACTTGGAGTGCTTCCGAAACCTAAGCTTGGGGCTAGGATGAACCATCAGTTTACGCTCCTGGGACTGGTGCTGGCTAAGCGATAGGTGACCATCCATTGGATGCAACCCACTGCACCGATGAGTAGTAAATGGATGATGGATATGCATGAGTGGGGTGTGGCAAAGGAGAGGAGGCTGTGAGCAGTGTGAAGAGAATGCTGAACATGATTTGGCACTATGGGAAGGCATGTTAGATAGTTTTTCAAAGGTGGATCTGCTGGCAGATGGCCCCCTCATTGCATTCCAAGACCAGTAGTTGGGGACGGACCCTGTGGAGGGTTAGAAGGCTGAACTGGAATGAGTACTTATAACTGTGCATATCTCGGAGTGGAGGTGACGGCATGTTAAGGAATGTTGTAGCCATTCCCCTCACCTCCCTTTCTCCCCCCCCAAACTGTTACCTATGTTCCCTTTGCCCCCATCTTGTATTTTCGATTTTGACAATCTCCAACCCTCCCCCTTTCGAGTGTTCGAATAAGAGGGTCTTTAGTCTTGGTGAAATCAGTCCCTTGCTGCTGCTCTTTATTTATGTATAGGATTTACACGTTTGCAATGCTTATTTATGTAATTGTACAATCATTACTGTTGTCACATTGAGGGACTGGTTACGGCTCTCTTTTTCTAAACATCTTCTGAATTGTCCGAATGTGCCTCAACTTTGTGCCAATAACAAATAAAAACATGTTAAACAAAATAAAAGCAGAAGACTGTGCTATACAATTTGGCGGGCCTGGGAGGAAGCCCCCAAACCGAATTACCAGTTATCGGAGTAAAACCCCTGAGAACCTAATTGTTAGACTATATTCAAGGGAGCATGGTGCAGACTGGGGGAGGCAGCGGCTACCTGGCCACAGCTGGGGGTCACATGCCATACTGTCCAGTGGTCTGTCCTACTTTGACTCTACAAAACTGGCTAAGTAAAACAACTCCTTCAGCACTCAACTTTTAATGGCATGATGGCGAGTAGCCACAAGCTTCTCTGGGAAGTTAGTGTCAGGGGACGGCGAGTTTAGGGCTCAACAATACACCCAAGTGAGCAATAACATGATTGCCCAGCCCAGTGCTGCTCTGTTGGAAAAGACAAGTCTTTATTCTACAAAAAGGGACAATGCCACATTCTATACTTGATATCCTTGGTGTGGTTTCCCCCCTAACATTTTGTCTTTACCCCTCCAGTTTTGCTGAATTTGTTTTTTTGGCTTTAGGACTCTGTACACTTTACCACTGGTAACTAATGCTAAAGTGATTGTGCTCACTTCTGTAAACATGATAAAATTGGCTTACAACCAATTGGCATATTTAATCTACTTGTAAGTCCCTAGTAAAATGGTATACCAGGAATGGAAAATTAAGTGTAATAGTAGGCCTGCATCACTTAATGTGCCACCCACTTAAGCATCCCTTTAAAACTTGTCTCAGGGCTGCCATTGCAGCCTGTGAGTGCACGTTTAAATAAACCTTTTGCCAGGCCTAAACCTTCTTTTTTAATACATATAAGTCACCCCTCTGTAGGCCCTAAAAAGCCCATAGTGTAGAATGTATTGTATTTAAAAGGTTGGATATGTACTTTTAAGTTTTACACGTCCTGGTAGTGAAAACTCTCAAATTATTTTTTCTATATTGCAAGGCCTACCTATCCAATAGGATAACATTGAGTTACCATATTACATTTAATTAGTAATAACTTTTGTTTTGAAGCAGGTTAGAATGTCATGTTGGGTGTCTGGGGAATTGTAATTTAAAACTCTCTTTAATGGTACAATTGGATTATAAATCACAATTCTGAAAATGCCACTTTTAGGATGTTCCTCATCAAAGCAAGAGTGGAACCCTAAGAGTAACGTCTCTAGTAGCAGTTTCAAAAGATTTTCATTAAGAGACCCTCATCTACTAGTGTCCGCTAGTGACACCACCAGTGTCCATCAATGGTATTCTGCATCATTGGGTCATCACTCCAGGTACATATTGTACTGGAATGTGCTCATCCTGCATGGGGATAGAGTGTACCTTGATATTCTAGAGTTGGGAAGGGGGTCAGAGGTAAAAAATAACTTAAATTATCCTCAGTTCCTGGTTGGTTTAAATATATACTGGAGTTGGGAAAAGGTTAAAAACTAAAGAAGATGTACAGATAGAAATTAGTTAAGGATTCCTTACATCTAATAAGGTCAATGGTTTAAATGTTTCAGCTGAGTGCGCCCACAAGGGTCTGGTGTTTTTTGTCATGACCTATATTGGGAAAATCCCAAGTGTAGATTACAGGAAAATATCCTATTTGCAAAACTACAGTGACATATCGTAGGTGTAAATGACTTATTGAACTTGGAGGGTGCAGTTCTGTTACCACATCTTCAAAGGTACAATAACCCTTACCTGGGAAAAACATAATAAAGCATAAACAGAAACCAACTACTTATGGGTCATACATTCCAGAGCCCCTAGTGTGTTGTGATATTTCAATGATCTCATTTTAGGTGATCTATGGTAAACATTATCACAAACAGTGAACAATATTCCTGTTATAAGATAGTCAAATAAGAGGGAGCTATAAATAGCAAGAAGAAAAATGTTGCCAGTGTGAGATGTTACTCTGTGAACAAACTTAAGGACTAAGTCTGCAAAATTGTCCAGGTCAGATGCAAGCCATAAAAGGGAAAGTAAACAGGAATAGTGCCTCTCCCAGTAGCTTCAGGAGAGGCTTTCTATATCCCCATTGGTACAGTAGGAGCAGGCGGTTCCTGTAGTCAAACACTGTATGCAAATAATGCCAAAACTGATTACAAACCATGTGTAAAGGGAAAGAGGTGAAAAAGGCATTCTCAGCTACTCTTGACACCCCTTATTTACATCATCAAGGAGACCGGCTTGGGTCTGTCACCTGCTCGATCCTCCATGCCCTAGATGTTAGCAGTGGGATCACCATATAGGTTTTTAAGAGTGCTTGGGTAGTGCCCTCAGGTACACATTTTGCATGCCGTATTGTCTGTGTGTTCTACATCACACATGGGCAGGAATCCACCATAATTGGGAAACAAACCAATTGGCAGGGAACCCGTTTCCCTTTTCCAACAATTTCCACCGCAGCTTGGAGCATGGAAGAATCTGTTCAACCCCAACCAGTCACCAGGTTTTCCACCACTGTTTAGGCCTCCTTTTTTAGGGAGAGGTCATAATTTCAAAGAAAAAGGAGTTTCGGTGGGAAGACACAAGCCAGGGAATATAAACCAAGGACCAGGTACCAGGAAAAAGACTAAGCACTCACTAGTGTTCAATCGTACGGATAGGACCTTGACTCTGGATCAGTCCACCGTCCTCAATAAAGAGCTTGGCTTTGTCCCCAAACCCACCTTTGTTCGATGTCATCTGCACTGTGAGATTGCGGAATTCTGACAAAAGGAAAAGCTATGTGCCTTCTTCAAGGATAAGAAAGAATTTTCTGACAACGGTGACACAAATTTGAGAAAAAAGCCCACCCTCATCTTTAAGAAAATTGAATCTATTGATACCACAAGGCTCAAATGCTTTCACAATATCATCAACAAAGAGCAGCTGGCATTGAAAGAACTGGCAATTGATCCTGACATCATCATAAAACCAGTAGATAAAGGAGGAGGTATTGTCCTCCTTAGGAAGACAGACTTTACAAATTGATGTATCTGGTTACTATCAGACCACAAAAACTACAAAGTCATCAGGGAGGACCCTACGAAAAGATGATCATTCAAAGCATGGGTGGAGATGCAGAAATCGGAGGATGGATCTCCAAAAAAGAGGCAGACTTCTTGGTTAATAAGGAGCCTAGAATCCCCTACTTTTATGCCATTCCCAAAATGTATAAGCATAAGATACCACCTTCTGGCCGTTCAATTATGTCAGACATTGGTTCCATCTTGGAGCCCTTTCACAATTTGTGGACAGCTTCCTCAGGCCTATTGTACAATGTACACTGACCCACCTCAAGGATACCAGTGATCTCCCACAACTTCTGAGAGATTTACTGGTTGGCCCTTCGCACCACTTACTAGATGGACTAGATGTTGAGAGCCTATATACTAGTTTACCCCAACAGGCAACCCTGGAAACCATACAAAAATTTGTCTTCAAAGAGGATTGGCAAATTAACACCCCATGACACTTTATTTTGGAATGTTGCTGGCTGGCCCTGACCGAAAACTTCTCTGAATTTCAGGGCTCTGTGTATCTTCAAACCCATGCCACTCTCTAGGGGTAGCACTTTTGCCCCAAGTCTGGCCAGCCTGTATGTGTCTCAACTTGAAGACAAATTTGCTTTAACTGACCAAAATTTGTCCATTCACAGGATTCATATCTGGAGGTGCTGCATTGATGATATCCTCATTGTATAGGAAGAAGATGAGGAAAAGATTTGGCACTTCCATGCCTGACTTAATTCATGTGATGATCGTTTAAACTTTGCATACATAGTGAACAATACTCCCCTTGCATTTTTGGACATCAGCGTCTTCACTACAGAAGGGGGTCTGAGAACAAAGATATACTATAAGCCTACCGACAAGAACAGCATGCTGAAATTCAGGAGTTTTCATCCACAACAATTGGGAGAAAATCTACCATATACCAATTCTTAAGAACTCATAGGGATTGCAGCAATATCCAGGATTTCAAATAATAGGCAGGTGATCTTGAAGACAAGTTGAGAGATCAATATTACCCTGATTCAATCATCCAAACGAGCTACAACCGAGCTAGAAATCAGAACAGAGAGCGACCGTTAGATGTGCCAGTCACTGCCCCAGGGACAAACACCTTAACCTGTGTGACCACGTACATCGCCTCTAATTTCATCAAAAAAGTAATCAACAAAATTTGGTTATAATTAACTTGGGACCATTGCACTTCGTAAAACTGAGGTTTGCCCATAATGGAGGCTGTAACATTTGTCACCATCTTGTCCACACAAGACCACGTAAGCAACCTGCAAAGACAAGCACTGTACCATGAATGTGGGGCCTACAGCCCGTTGTGGTCCATTTTTCATGCAGCTCTTGTAGTGTGTGCCATTTGATGAGTCTAACACAAACCACTGACCTGGGCCTTAATTTTGATTGGGTGTTAAGAAGACATACTGACTGCATCACCACACATGTGGTATGCATGATTACTTGCCAGTGTAGCATGAGATACATCGGGATGACCAACAGAAAGATCAGATCCCGAATAAGTGAATATAGAAGCAATGTAAGAAGGTCACTGCTAAGATGAGCAATCACTACATATCAGCCGATGACTTACGCTGGGTGGTTCTTGAAACAGTGAGCAACTTGAACAAAAGAGCAGACAAAATTCTGTTTGAATGTGAAAAACAGTGGATTTCAATCAATCAATCAATCAGGGGTCTTAAAGCGCGCTACCCACCCGTGAGGGTCTTATCATCTGTGGGCATTCAGCAAGGCTGTCAATGACAATAATCTGTGGTTGATCTTTTCATTATGACATAAAATTCTTAAAAAGAGCGGAGACACCATGCTGCTTACTCTGTTACTTTCTTTGGGGTCCTCATGGGCCATTCTGTCGAAGCTAGTTAACGTCCCTTACAGGTCTGATGTGTATTACAATCTTACACTTCCTGACGGCCCATTGTTACTTGGTATCCTCCTTTTATTGTCGTTTATGACACTGTTTGACTCCCCTTGAGCGAACAAGCTCTGCATACATACCACTTGTTGCACCATTAAGTCCCCACAGAGAAGAACAGTTTAAAAGGGTAATCCTGCCTGCCTTATGACTTTCTAGATTCTTTGACAGAGAAGCAACTGGACTACATTTCTCATAAATTCCTCAGCACCATTTAGATTTCTCATTCTTCTTTGGAAAAGTTCACACTATTTGTGTTATTGTTAACAGTTCGTGGACGCCCGTTCCTAATTTGTTAATGACCCAGTCCCCTCATTTTCATTATTGACATGTTTTTTCACCTCTTAGTGCCCTCATTTGTGACACTTCACTCTTTTGACTGATATGACGCAAACTCTAGTGTCCCTCGTTTGGTTTCCATGTATGGTGGAGTCCCGCCCATGTATGACATAGAACACATAGAGTACCGCCCATACATCACACCGATTGAACACGCCCGCACCTCAGTACACTACCCAAGCACTCTTAAAAAGCTTTAAGGCGATCCCACACGCTAACATCCTGGGTGTGAAGGATCGAGTCGGTGACAGTCCCTGGCCGATTCCTTGATTATGTAAGTACAGGGGTGTCAAGGGTAACTAAAATGTATTTTCCCCCTCTATACCTTTACGCATGGTTTGTAATTCGATTTGGCATTATTCATATACAGTGTTTGACTACAGGAACCGCCTTCCTCCACTGTACCCTATGAAGCAGTAGAGAGCCTCTTTTGAACGTACTGACAATTTGATTTCAATAGAGGCACTCTTCGTGTTTCCATTGCCATTTATGACTTGCATGCGAATTGGACAACTGTGCACACTTATTATATATATTGTATTCATAGAGTAACTTTTGATACTGTGAACACTTTTCTTCTTGCTGTTTATCTCTACTTTTCTGTGATTTTTAAGGCGCGCCCTCACATATGGCTATCTTATATCATAAATGTTGTTCACTGGTGATGATAATATTTCCCATAGATCACCTAAAAGGAGGTAATTGAAATTCCACGTCATACTAGGGGATCTGGAATGTATGACCCCTAAGTAGTTGGTGTTCTGGTTTCTATTTACCCTTAATCATGTTTTTCCCAGGGTTATTGTACCCTTGAAGATTTGGTAGGAGAGATTGCACCTTCCAAGTTCAGTAAGCGATTTACATCTCAGATAGGTCAATGCAGCTTTGATAATGGGATATTGTCCTGTTATCTATTATGGGAATCTGCTCCACATAGGTCCTGACAAAAGCCACCACGCCCTTGTGAGTGCGCTCGGCTGATACATGTAGACCATTGACCTTATTAGACAGAAGGAATCATTGACGCATTCCTATATGTACATCTTCTTTCATTTTTAACCTTATCCCAATTCCAGTGTATGTTAAAACAAACCAGGAGCTGGTTTTAGTTATTTTTACCTAAGATCCTTCCTAACTCGAGAATATCAAGGTATGTTCTATCCCATGAAGGCTGAGCACATTCCTGTACACTGGGTACCTAGAAATATGACCTAATGATACAGCATACCACTGATGGACACTGGTGCTGTCGCTAGCGGACAATAGTGGTTGAGGGTCTCTTAATGAAATTCTTTTGAAGTTGCTACTATAGTTGTTTTTCCTTAGGGTTCCACTCTTGCTTTGAGAAGTGATTTGTCCTGGGAAGGTGATCAGACTCCCCCCATGGTCTTCTCTCTCCCTCCAGTGTGATTATGAGTGACTTTTAGAAAGT
This sequence comes from Triturus cristatus, assembly GCF_964204655.1. Taxonomy (NCBI): domain Eukaryota; kingdom Metazoa; phylum Chordata; class Amphibia; order Caudata; family Salamandridae; genus Triturus; species Triturus cristatus. The sequence continues at coordinate 317,477,668 of NC_140580.1, read as the reverse complement.
TACACTTTTTTTGTCCTATCTTTTTAGTGCCTGCAGCCTGTTTCCTGTGTTACATAACTAGGTGTAGTTTGCAGTTGACCTTGGTGTATTCCTCCTAGACAGCCATACAATAGAAGGTCTGGGTGTGTGCAGGATGGGTCATCCTGACATGATAAGAGGGGCAGAGCTGTCACCTGTCAAACTTGCACTTCAAAGACACTGCCTCAACTTACACACAAAGGACCTCACCTAAGCCTATTTTGCCTGCAGACAGATTGGGACCAGGGCAGGGAGGCAGGAAACTCCAGACATTTTCGTAGGGGAAGATTCCAGCAGTTTCTTCTACTTCAAAGTGGGCACCAGGTAAAAAAAAAAGGGGATCCTCAGTCCCACTCTTCAGTACACTCAAGGACCCGTGGATATTACAGAAGGACTGCCCTGCTGCCAGAGGACTTCCCTGCTGCTTGAGGCCTGCTCTGCTATCAGAGAAAGAAAACTGGACCTGCATACTTCACCTAGGCTGAAGTAACTCCGAGGGTCAGCAGATTGACCTCCTGTTCTGAGCTGCAGGGACACAACAAGCTCCAGAGGCTTCTCTGCGACTTACCAGCTGACCTGCTGCACTGGACTAGCCTGGACCTCCCACTGGACCTGCCTGAGCCTTCCTGGCTGATGCTGGAGTGAGCTCCTGATCTCAAAGAGGTGCCTCTTAGGTCCTGGACCTTTGAAGTAGCACCAGTTGAGCTCCTTCTAAAAGAAAAGGAAAAATCCAAAGTTGTGTGCTCATTGTGATTGTGAACGGGCCCATTCGTGCCAAGATCTTGTCGCCTGCCAAAGCGAAACTCCAATAAAAATGACTCTTCGGGCTACAGTGACCAACAACGAAGACCGGCAATGCGAGATCTGCCTTTCATGCGACAGCATCGACAGCCTGTGGTGACTGCCAACGTGAAGGTCCAGCAACAACTATCTGCGACACCTGACAGGATCTTCGCACTACAACTTCGACCATCCATGATGCTCCTTCTGCCCCTGTGGCCCTCTCCACCGTGAACTGGACTCTTCGCACTGCACTTTAAAAGTTAACTTTTTCAGCGGGGCTAACTTATTCCCCGTATCTGTCCGCACTCCATCACAGTCGGCCTGAACTTGTGATATTCACCAGGTCTGGCACTACCAGATAACCGTGAGTTGCACTTTGTGCTTTTAGCGCTATACTTACCTTAAATTTTTGAAATTGCATATCTCCGGTTGTACTGTTTGGATTTTTACTTTTTTGGTGTCAAACAATTTAGTAAAGTTTACTCTATGTTCCTAAATTGGTGTGGGATTTTTCTTGTGATGTGTTTTCACTTTATTACTGTTTGTGTGCTGCACACATATTTAACACATTGCCTCTAAGTTAAGTATGACTGCTCTAGTGCCAAGCTACCAGAGGGTTAAGCACAGGTTAATTAAGTGATTTTTGGGGTTAACCCGGACTAGGATTGTGACTGGCAACCCAATTTCTCACACCACAAAATTCTCAAGAATGTCTCAGATACCTGATATACAGGTGTGAGTCCCAAAATGCTTTAAGTTGGGCCTGCACAAGTATACAAAATAAACTGCTTGAATTAATCTGGGTGGTTTCCCAGTCTATTGTTATTTTGCACACAATACCACCTCAGTTTGGACCCAGCCATATTCAAATCAGACTTGACCCTGCTCCAATGGAACAGTCCTGCGTGAACTGCCAGGCCAGATCCACACTGACCTAGAATACAAGCAACCCAAAACCGGTAAATCCATAATCATCAGCCAGGTATACCTTGATTCCAGTGACACAGTGTGCCCAGGACTGATGTCTGGGCATATCCGCCCCACATAAAAGTGATGGATGGAATGCTTGAATTAATCTTAGCCACTGGTAATTACTAGGGCCTGACATGGTTGACTGTGCCACTGGAATCAAGCTATACCTGGCTAATGAGCCCTAATCAGGTTGAGTCTGGTTCCTAGGTTGCTTGTATCCCGGTTCAGGTAAGACCTGGCTTGGCAGTTTGGGCTGGACCGTTCCCACTGGAGCAGGGTCAAGACTGATTTGCATAAGGCTGGGTCCAAACTGAGGAGGCATGGTAGGCGAAAAACGAGGGGTTGGTAGGCGGCCCGATCGATTTCCCGTGGATGAGATTAATTCAAGCGTTCCATCCTTCACTTTGTTGTTGCAGTTGACGTCTGAAGTTGGGCCTGCGCTATTCGCCCTCCCCCTTTCTGGTAATCTACGGTCAGGTGGTTTAGTCAATAGAGCAGGTGCAGTGCTTTACCTCTATCTCTTTCTGTCTTGGAACAGCCAAATGGCCCCACAAACATTCCTGTGAGTTGCATCGGGCCACCGTGTGCTAGGATGCTCAGTAGGATCCTGAAGGCATAAGTGGGAGCAGCTGACTTAAGTCAGTGAACCTCTTCAGGTATTTGACGGTGTCTGCAGCAGGTGGGCGTAATGATCGAAGCGGGTCAGATCTCTCCACTCTGGTAAGTCACATTTGCAGTTGCATTGGGGCCTCTCTTGGATGGCACGATGTCAGAGTTTTCTCTCTAGGTGTGGGCTCCAACAGCGACTTCAACAACATTAAGGTGCTTTGGGGAATGTCAACCAAGTTCAATCGAGAACACAAATCTCTAGCACAAAGGCAACCAGCCACTGTTTTGTGCCTTGAGGCAGGAGTTGGTTCTTGTTAGTGGCATAGTCTGTCCGGCATATTAGGCATCACAGCAGGGCTAGCCACTCATGCAGGTTGGCAGGGTACCCTGGAGTGGAAACCTCAGATTGCAGATTTGTTCTTCTTTGGGTGGCAGTGACTGCTTGCTAATGGGATATTAAGTGCCACTGTTGAGCTGTCCACAAACACTACACATTGCTGGTGCCACAGGGCAATGTTGATCCCTTTTTCAGTTGAGTAGATTGATCGGAAACACTTGAACAAGTGCCATGTCTTTGACAACCGAGCCTACAACAGAGACTGCCCAGGCATGCTTCAGAAGTGCAGCAGTTCCTCAAGTGAATCAGTGACCTGCTCACAGGCTGAAGCAAGCCAGTCATACAGGTTGACCCCTGCACTATGGTGCAAGGGTGCCTACGTTGGCACTAGGAAGCTGTAATTAGCTCCAGTGCCGGGAGAAACGCAGGGCTGCACCGTATTGTTGCAAATACGTTGCAGCCTTGCCTTTCCAAAGTGGCGGAGCGCTGCGTTAAGCCAAGAAGGCTATGGCCGCGTTACACCACTTCCCTTGTAAATATACCCCACAGTACTTCCAGATCAGGCTCCAGGTGGTGTCCACTCATCTCTTGGAAGCTGACGATCAGTCAATCAGTTGTAGCTGCGCAGTAGTCCTCTGAGCACTCTGTAGAGCACCCCGCCCATGGACAGAAAAAACACGGACTGGAACATCAGGTGCAACAGCAGGTCCTACTGATGCACAAAGAGAGCAGATAGGGAGTGAAGCTTAGGAACTGGTTTGAGTTGGTTCCCTTTTCATGTGTCCTCAGCCTGTCCTTCAAACTAACTCTTCACAACACATTAAAAAATATGACTCTTCTCAGCGGGGCTGTCTCCAGGCTAGAAAACCCACAACAGCAGCAGTAAGACGTGTGAGCACACTGCACCTATCAACAGCCACACATTACAGCGATCAGGAAGATGGACATTGACTGACCCCTTTCTAAAAGGACCGTTAACATCCTGACAACAGGAACTGCAGCACCACTCATTACCCTTACAATCTACTAAATGGCAGTCCCATAAAGACTAATTAGCAGCCCTCCGAATCGCAAAGGACCTAATCGAATATTAAAGTGCAAGTCTATCTCTTCCCCACTTCAGAGTCTGGGTTCCCTCCCTCCAGCCTCAGGATTGTCAGTAGTACACTTCCGCTGCCTGAGACAGCAACCCACTGCTATTTTGTGAACAGGCACAAGTCAGGGGCTTCCAAAATAGAATCGACTGGCCTCTGGCACTCTGGTCCACTTATGCAGTGTGTAACACGCTCCTCACAAAACATGTATTAATCGGTGCACTCAGGTTCTCAGTGTGGGGATTCTGATTTCACTGTTAGCAGCAGACATATATATGAGAAGGGCAGTAGGCTTAGGCTCTAGTGACACAGGTAAAAAAGACTGGCCAGTCTAGCATGACTTCAAAACATGTTATGTTGCCACAACCAAGCTATATCTATAAACTTGTGATAGGGACAGTAGCCCCTGTCACTATTGCGTCTCATTTGGTGTGCCCTTCTGGTCCAGAACAAGTTGCAGGGCAAGGGCAGACCAAGGATTTGCACACAGGTTAGCATAAGCCTAGAATCAAAAATCCAGAAGCTTAAAGACCAGATGATACTCATGGTAGGGCACACTGGTCAGGGTATATCCCCATTCCAACATCCATGAATAGACCTTTAAACACCAATATGAGCAGAAGAACATGATCTATGCGACTTAGCGTGGCAAACAAATTGTAATAAACACAATTATAATAGCAGATAAATGCTAAATTTCAGCCCATACTTAGTCCACATACAGTGGTTGCATATTTACAGATTTTAGATTTAGTCATAGATTCTTCATTAGCCACAAGCCAGATGTGAGTGTATGTTTCATCTTGTATAGCTTGAATTCATTCACTTCAAACACTTATGTCTTACACGGAAATAAAACAGCTGGCTGGGAAAGTCACAAGAGCTAATTAGAGCAGGAAGATCACAGTCCATACATCGGGGGTTGCATGTTTACAGAATATGTGTGAGTTCACATGTTGGAAATGGCCCTTTCTGCAGAGTTACCCCAAACTTTTTGCCTTCCATCTACTCCTCTTTATCTGACCTTGTTTTTGTTGGCGTTAGGACTCTGGGCACTTTACCACTGCTAATCCGTGGTAAAGTGCATGTGCTTGTTCCTAAACATGTGTGTAGTTGGTGTACACAAGATTGACATATTTAATTTGCTTAAAAGTCCCTTGTAAAGTGGTATACTATATACCCTAGGTCTGTACGTTAAATGCTACTAGTGGGCTGCAGCACTGATTGTGCCACCACCAGAAGTAGCCTTTTAAACCTATCTCAGGTCTGCCACTACACGGCCTGTGTGCACAAATACTGGCATTTAAATCCTACTTGCCAAGACTTAAACTCCCCTTTTTATTACACACCCCTAAGGTAGCCCTCAGGTAGCTCTAAGGGCAGGGTGCTATGTAAGTAAAAGGTAGGAGATGTACCTTTATTATGTTTTGCATGTCTCATTAGTGACAAACAGTCTAATTGGTAGGGTAGCATTGGGAATTCCTTTTAAGCTGTAATTCCTGATCAGAGAGCAGTAGCTTCTTGGTGTTACATATGTTCGGAATGACATTGATAAAACCTACTTCCTGGGCAGATTGGATTTAACTTTACTATTTAAAAAATGCCCCTTTTAGAAAGTGGACATTTCTCTTCACTTACTGCTCTGTGTGCCTGACAGCATGCCTCGAATACACGTCTGGGTTGGGCTGGGTAACAGCTACATTTGTGCATGCCCTCTAGATGGCCAAAATGCAGGACACGTAACTGCATTTGCATTCATCTGCATACTGATGGATCATCCTGGGCAGGAGGGAGGTGGCACTTCACTTGAATAGGTAGTGTCCTGTCTACATACAAAGGAATGATTTAACCCCCCAGCCCCACACATAGCTAGACTGGGAGGCAGGACTGGACTAGACTGAAAGGGGACCTGGGCACTTCAGAGAGTTCTTTTGAATTCACTCCCCACACCAAAGGCACTTTTGAGTATAAGTACTGGGTCTCTGACCCCATCTAATCAGACACTTCTTTGGACTTGTAACCAGACACTGATGGCTCTACATCTGCATATTGCCAGAAGAACTGCTGTGCTGATAGGAGGGACTGCCACTATGCTAACTGCTTAGCTTTTTTGGCCTGCTGCTTGCTGACTGCTTGTCACAGGAGCGACTGCCACTCTGTTACCTGCCTTGTTGTGCTGGCCTGCTACCTTCTTCTGTGGCTTGCCCCCTGTTTCGAAGCCACAGGATTATCAAGGGCTTCACAACTACCGTGGGACTCTGATCATCGTGAGTCTCGCAGCTGCACTTGGCTCACCGCAGATTGTGCCTGATCAGCCACTTGTTTTGTGCTCACTACGCGCACTTGTTAGGACAGAGATCGGGCACCCTTTTTGTGCTTGTAGCGGACTGTGAATGATCGCCCACTTGTGCTGTGCTCCAAATGTGCTGTTAGTTGGGAGAGAGATCAGACGCCTTCCAGCCTTCCCGAGCCTTTGCCTGCTGCAGCCGAGAGATGCCATATGCTGATTCAGAGCATCGCTGGGCAATGCAGGGCCTGCATACCCTCCCGAAGGGTGACTGCCGTAGAGCCACAAGCGTACCGACACAGTGTGGCCCCAGGCAGATGACCACTGCATCAAGAGCCCCGTCTACGAGGCCCCCCAGTCTGTGGTTCGCCTTGCTGGAGTTGAGCGCCCGAAGAAGGTACTGTATACAAAGCCACAGTGGACTCACTAAGGCTCATGTCTCTTGGACATGACATGCACCACTACTTGTCAGCCACATAACTCCAGAGCCTCTGTTTTGTGAGGTCGAACTCAATTCAAACTGGTTAGAGTGACAGCACATAGCCTACGAAAACGAGAGTGGTCTCCAGACACTCCAAACCATAAAACATTGTGATTTAAGTGTACTTTTGTATGCTAATAACCTTAGAAAGGCTAGTTTACCTGCTTCTTAAAACTTGCATATCTTGCAAAGTATTCACTGTAATTTTCATTGTCCCGGTCTTGTTTTAATCAGATAAATATCCCCTATTTTTCTAAACCCTGTGTGGAGTCTTTCTGTTGTGTATGCATTGTGCTACTGTGTGTTGCACAAATACTTTACACATTGCCTCTTTTGATAAGTTTGCCTGCTCTGTGCCAAGCTACCAGAGGGTGAGCACAGGTTATCTCAGTTGTGTATCTAGCTTACCCTGACTAGAGTAGTAGTTCTTGCCTTGCCTGAGTGCATACCTCAGCCAACCAGAAACCCAATTTCTAACATCACTCCTCTTCTTCCATTGGCCTAGCAAACATAGAAAAATATTTAACTCCTTATGAGCTGTCTCTTCAACTTGCAAATGTGTTGCCTGGGGCTGCTTCCTCCTTTTTTTGTAACTGGTTTTGTAAGGACCCCTGCCATTCCCTCTGCCTCCTCCTAGGAAATGGCGTTGCACAGAATCTCTCAGATTGTCCTGGTTTAAAATATTGGAGAACCAGGGGCTGTATCACAGAAGGTGCCCCAGGTGTGCAATGGGCATTTGCGCCCGCTGTGCGTGCCCTCGGGGCACTTTGGTATTATAGAAAGGGGCGCAGACGCTTGTGCGTCCCCTCCTATAATACCAAATGTGCTGGTGCACTTCAAGCGCCAGCGCTACCTTCAGAGGGTTTCCCTCATTTGCATAGGTGCATGCCCTATGCAAATGAGGGAATTCCATTGAGTCTGCGCCCGCACCATATTACAGAAGCGGGTGCAGAGTCAAAGAAGCCCTCATGAGGCGCACAGACATCCCCTTGCAGGCGGGTGCAGTCACTGATTGCACCCACCTGCAAGGGGATCTCTAATCCCCTTTGAAAGTGGAGACGGGTGCCGCCTGCACTGTGAAAACACAGAGCAGCTGCTCTGTGTTTTCACATGAATGCGCTGCCCCCAGCGCAGTGCGAGGTCGCAGCTGCCCTGGAAGCAGCGCATACACCATAATGGGGCGCATTATCATTGTTTGCGCCCGGCACACCTTTTGAAAGGTGCACCGGGCGCAAACAATGATAATGTGTAATACGGCGCCAGAAGTGTTATTTCTAGCAGAACCGGGGTGCTCAACAAACAAGAATAATCCTTAACAAACTGAACATGAACCTTGGGTTACCCTCTCCTGACGTCAGGCTGCATTGACGTGTGCATGAATTGACTACAAGGATATCATAAAACATGAAATATGTTCCCATGTTCGAGTCTCCCATGTATGATGTGTCCCTGATGGAGTAGGCAACACTCTATGCAACCCCATATCCATCTAAAGGCCCATTAAAGACCATCTCAAAAACTAATTTTAACTGACCAACAGTATAGAAGGAGTCACCATGTATATAATAACACTGCCATGAATTACCCAGCATGTTTGAGTTTTGAAGATGTTAGAGAAGGAGTAATGCAGCACTTGGTCCCAACTTCTTACTTGAGATGCAGCACGCACACAGTCTAGCATCCTTTGCTCCTGGACATGGCAGTAGAGGAGAAGAAAATGGGCATGGGTGGACATGGCCACCAGTCCTAACTAGTGCTTTATTGTGTGGTCACCTTCTGTTCTGCAGCAGATCTTACTGTCAGGTCTGGCCTGTCCTGGACGTCCACGACCACACAGTATGAAAATAATAAATATGATAAAAATGCGCATGGGGGCAGCAGAAGCCCCAACACTGGAATCCTGGAAGTGTGATATGGACTGGTGCCAGGGGGCGGAACAAGTGGTATACCAAAGCCGGGGCTGCCCACGCAAATGGGAAAAGTTATGGGGGGCATGGGCAAAGCACAGAGGCCAATGGGCAGGGCCATGAGGTGTGTCTTACAGGTTTCCAGAGAGAGGAGGGAATATGATACCACCTTGATCCGTAATGGTGTAAGTATGTGATTGAAACTAGTAGCAGTATGGGACATTTGGCTACCAACGAAATATATGGCTAAGTATGTTGTACATCTAAAGCTTGTTCTTATGTTTAATAAAAATAATTTAAAAAAATGTTAAAGGCACTGTTTACAATGATTCTCTTCCTAATGTAATGACTGATGCGCTCTTTGTTTTCTTTTTTTTTCTTTGTTGAAAAAAAAAAAATAAAAAATAAAAATACATACCCATTGTCCTAAAGCATTTTGACATCATCTGATTTGCACAAACTGGCTTCCACGTTCACATTAGTTCACTAAATACACTGTTATTTACTTGAAATTGCAATTACTACGCATGTTCCCTGAATGTGGCCAATCAGGTACTGCAATCATTTTTTGAAGGGCCAATGAAAGTAGCATACTACACGTGAATGCGCTATGGTTGTTATCCTCAATAGTACAATACAATGGCACAAATCATTAACTAAAATGTTAAACATCTAGTGCGTATCTCATAAAAAAAAGTGTGTTTCACAGGAGTCCACCACCAGATCTGCCAAATGCCAGGGTTGCCAAATACCAAGGCTGCCTAGACTTGACTATGTCTCAAGTCTCCTTTTTCCACCACATAACCCTTTCGTCTCTTAATCTTGGTTATGCAGGTTATTTGTAATCCCTGCTTTCACCTCTTGTCACTGTTTTCCTATCTTTCTCTTCCTAGTACTTTCTCTCTTTCCAGCCTTTCCCTTGTTTGCTATGGATCAAAGTCTGATGATGAAAACTAAGTCCCAGTAAACAGAAATGAGTGACTGTGCCCACCACCAGGAAGCTCCAGCACAAATTAGGCACAGCAAATAACTTGTAATCTCAGTAGGCAACAAGCAAATCAAGTTCCAAAGAGCGAAACGTAGAAGTACATTTCAAGGGACTGTTATTTCAGGTAAAGAATTTTAGGGCTGAATGGGGAGGGCGGCTGGTGAGTTCTAGAAATCACCAACTATGGTCATCCACCTGAAAAATATGCAAAATATTGTTGGAGATGGCACACGAGGGAGTGATTGCGAAAAGTGGTGTCGATGGCAGAGGTTGGTGAACAGAGGAAGGTAAGTGTTCATTTATTAATTTGTAGGTGTTTCTATACTATATTTAATCACCTTCCCTGATAATATGACATTCGAAACTTTAATTGTAAAGGTAGCAGAGCCCCACGATAATGTATTCTTTCTGCGAAGATGACACACACAGTGTTAACCATTAGGACTGCAAATACTGCCTTATCACATAAATGTTTGTGCAGCCACAGATAGCAGTTAAAGCAACCATTGAACAGCAGACACTGGATAATAATTTCACTAAACAGGACCATACTGTTTCCAAAGTCAATGATAAACTCACCAGACAGCTTTGGCGTCTTGACCAGCGTTCCTTTCACCGTGCGACAATGTGAGTTATCTCCCCCACAAACTCCACACTTATCTTCCTCTTTAAGGGAACCAATTTCTTTATCACAACCAACATGCTGTTCAAAATAAGTCACAGGTCAGAACAAAATGTCATGGATCTACTGTACCTAGACCAGAGGCGTTACAAAGGAAATCCACATCCTCCTATTTGGGAAATCCAGAGGGTCTGATTTTCCCATGCTGGACCTCTTACCATTGACACTTCCAGCTAAGGTTTGCTTTACACTGTTAGAAGCACCGGGCAAACCTCAAGAGTCACTAGCCAGCAATCATTAATTAGCCATGCTTCCATTAATAATCAAAAGATAACACAGTTTGAACTCTTTCCCAACTAGTGCAGGGTCAGCTCATCACTCTTCAGGGTCTGATACACTTTGCTTGTCATTCAGTGAAGGATCAATGTGATGTGATGTGTGTTCCCTCAATTCAGAAGAAAATCAGAGTTATATGTATCTTCATAGCCCCTGTAGTCTGAGATTACTTGGACACACAGAAGTAGAAAATGCATCAGTTCATGATGCAAATATGCACATCCACATCTCCTGCATTTGATTTAAATGTGGGATGAAGTGTAGAAAAGGTGGTGTGGTACATAGATGATAATAGGGAACATTTCTTTCAACTGCACATTACAGAAAATATTTCCCAAATTTTGTTTACTCCCCATGACAATGAGGTGATATGTAATAGATGTAAGATGTACACACACACTTGTGTTCTGGTACCCTTCCTTACCACACAGTCTCCCCGGGCACAGACACTGTAGGGCTCCTTGTAGCTGCATTTGGTCCCATCGTGGACAACCTGGTTCATGAAAACCACATCCCCTGTTTCCTTGGACTGGCATATCAGTTCACACTTCTGGGCATCTGAAATGAGGAAAGACATGCACAATTTTAACAACGCTCACACATACTAGTAGTTGTGTTTGTTGTACACAGCTAGAAATCTTATATCTCTGACAGGGCAACAAATAAAGCAGGTTGTACTAGGAAACACCCCTTGTCATAGATAATAATTATAAGATTTATATTATGCAAATATTTTTCTTCTTGCCACCTGGTTTTCTGTTGTGTTTTTGTTTTATCGCTCCCTTCAGAACACCAAAACTGCCACTAATCCTGCTGCACTACTTTAGGGTGGGGTGCCCAAGGTGCTTAGTAGCCATGCACCGAAATGTAGCAACTAAGGTCTCTCCAACGAAAGAACCGGGCACACACATGGGCTTGATTAGACCAGCAGATTTATTTGGACGGCATAATGCATTTCGGAGAGTTCCTTCATCAGACGCCATTCACCAAACAGTCAGTGCTGTCGGAGTCCAGTTTTAAAATAATGCCTGCATCGCTGTCACCCTGCCGCTCTCATCTCTGCGGGAAATCCCGGAATGGAATATCGGACCGATCCTGGTCCCAACAAGTGTTGCTTGATGTTGGAGACAGCAGCGGTGCAGCAGTTTTCCACACGAAAAGAGCAGCTGTCTGTCTGTCTGTCTGTCTCTCTGTCCCTTTGTCCTTTTTTCTTCTAAACTCCTCTCTTTCCCTCTTTGCCTCACTGCACCCTCACTCCAGATCTCCCTTCCTTCCCTTTCTCACCTCAAACTCCCTTTCCTTCCCTATTGTCCCCCCTTCCCTCTATTTTACCCACTTCGGGGATGTATACTCCTTGATGCACATGCTTATAGAAGTGAGGTATAGTTTTCATGTCTTTTTTCCATTGCTGTTACCACGATATTACGATTGATATTGTCATTGCCTTTGTTTCCAGTACTTGTTTCCCACAGCCATTCTTATTTGGTCCCCATACTGTCCTCTCGTCTGTAGTTCTTGGTCCTGTTCACCTCACTGTCCCAGCACGCCCTGGTTTCTCCTCAGGCAGTGCTTTGATCCTCACCCTATGTCCCACCCTGTCTTTCCCTTCTCCCTCTCCACTTTCCCCATCCCGCTTGTTCTTCTGATTTAGCTGCAGCTGCCTTTTGGGTCTCGCCTTATGAGGGTGGGTGACCCTCTCTTGCTGTTGTCCATGGTTGGGGACGACTAGGTTTCCCTTTCGTTTTCCATTTAGTCTTCTTTACTTAGGACTCCCACCATGTTATCTCTTGTGTAGAGCACCCTGTCGGGCCCCTCCTGCTTAGTGCCGCCCGCCCTTCTAGAAGAGTATTTACAGTGCCCCTGATGCTGCCATGGACCCCTGCCATTTCCTCATCCAGTGCATGGTGCCCTAACTGGCTGCAATAGGCTTTGACCCATGTCACTTGTTACCTTGTACTTCTCTGATGACTTTAGCTCCACATCCATTGCCCCGTACCACCTCATCCTGCTTTTTCTGTACAGGTGTTGGCCCGTAGTGTCCTTGACATCCTATGCCGCATGCTCTCTCATTAGCTCCCATCCATACTTCCGCTGAGCCCTTTCTATTTCTTTTGTCTCACATTTTGAGTATCGCAGTTATGAACTGTCTCCTATTGGCTATCGCAAGTACCCTACGGTGACCCAGGATTCTTAGGGAAGTCCAGACCCACTATTGACAGTTGCAAGCTCAGTGTGCAATCATACTTTTCCCTATGTACAAGACTCTCTCGCTCAGTACAGCATCATCAGTGTTCTCTCTTGCCTACTGGTTCCCTTATATAGGCCTCCTCTGCCTTTTAACTAGTCCTTCTCCCCTACCACTACCCCACATCACCCTCAGCTTTTGTTGCTACTAGACCCACTTCCTGGGATTTCACCCAGTAGTCTTACAGATCCACAAGATCTTGCTCCTCTGCTACTCTCTGTTCATCTCATCCTGTGTATTGCCCACAAGACACTTCACCCGCTGCAATTGTGCTCCGACCCTTCACCATTATTACGCTCAATGTGAATCAGTTGACAAACTATGTGAAATATAAACTATATTGTCCTACCTCACCACTAAAAAAAACCCAGTCTGATAAGACATTAACAGGAATTTACAGGTTCCAGTTTGGAAACCCTGGTATTTCAACGTAGCATGTCACTGGTCACCCCACTGGAAATCAGGACTGAAATCCCATATGATTACCTATCTGAAGGATATTCAGAGCTCTGTCACCTCAGCCCAAACTCTATGGGCCGTAGTCAAAGCCACTCTCCGAGGCCAACTGATGAGCGACATGACACTAGCTAACAAACAGTAAGAGCAGTGGCAGGGCTACATTGGAGTGTGATATTAGAACCCACAATTATGCGTATGCTAAAACACCCCCTGCAAAGATCAGGTGTGCACTGGAGAACGACAAAATATAGCTTGATTCCCTCTATATGTCTAGGGTGGAACTCTCACTCTACAAACTTAAAGCCTGTCATTACAAACAACAAGAGAAGGCGGTCAGACCTCTTGCTGCACAATTCAAACAACGGGAAGCCACGGTGGACATACTAGCCATCAGAGACGGTTCAGGGTGCTTACTCTGAGACCAGCAGGGCATTGTTGATGCCTTCAAGCCTTTTCTGTGAATCACTATAGCTTACACATCCAGGATGAGGAAGACTGGGTTGAGGCTTTCTTTGCTAACATTATTCTGCTGAGAGTCAATGATGACAGCCAAGCTCTTTGGTGGGGAAGATCACCAAGGAGGAAATGGTGTTGGCAATCTCCAACCTCCTGTCATCAAAGCCCCATGGAGAGTATGGGTTCCCTGGAGAATTTTATAGCTGGATCAAGTATGACAGAGTGGACCTACACGCCGCTTTTCAGGAAGTGGAACAGAAGAGGGCCATCATGTCCAACAAAGCTGTGATTACAGTCCTGCCAAAACCGGGCAAGGACCCCCTGCTTTATGGCAGCTACCATTCAATCTCTCTCCTGAACATGAATGTTAAGATCCTGGTGAGCATCCTGGCACAACTTCATTGAGAAAGTTTGTTGGCTCCACACCGTATCTACTGCTCAGGTCAACTATGGCTAGTTCCTATTGGAAACCTTACGGGTGTATAGAGATACCAGGCAGGGATGCCCACTCTTGCCTCTGTTATTTATTCTGTCAATAGAACCTCTGGGGCCACCATCTGCTAGTCTCCCCAGATAATGGCTATACCTACCACAGTAGGAATGGCCAAAAAATTGTTTCATGTGGATGAAATCTTGCTCACGCTCACAGACCTGGGCAGGTCACTTCCATCTCTGATGTCCCTTAGATCAGCCTTCTCTAAGATCTTGGGCTATAAAATCAATTGGTACAATAGTGAGGCACTACCCATGTCATGTGTTACAACAGCACCCAGGATGGCATGGGTAGGGGCTCGGAGAATAAGAGAATGGAGATGGAAGGTAACTAAACTCTGATTCAAGCCCTTGCGTCTATCGTGCACAAACAGAGAACACACCATAGACGGACACATGTATCCTTCTTCCTTTTAGTTGGAGGCCAAGATGGACACGTTGATGGGAGAGATAAAATAAGTGAGCTGAGCAACATTTACTAGAGGGATGAAGGAAGGGCTGGTCTGCAGCAGGCTCACCTACTTCACCTGCACGTCAATAGAGATATTAAGAGACCATCCCTTGAGGTGGAGATAGTCAGCGTAAGGCAAGGAGGAAGCAAGGGCCTGCAGGGTATGAACATAGCCCAATACATGGAACACAGTGCACAACACATGGGAGGAAAAACAACACAAAGCAGAGGAGGAAACATTTTAACCTAAAGTACTGTAATGCACAATTGCAACAAATGGATGCCTTTAAACTTTGTGACTTTCTCATACATAGGTGGGTACCTAAGACCACACACACATAACACCAAGAGAGCACAAGTCAAAAGTAAAACATGAGGCCTCTATGAGATTAGTTCATCATAAGGATAGAAGCTGTCTAATTGGAATAAGATAGCCTATATATTTCCCACTGACTCACAAATTCCTATCAACTGTCACCGTTGACATCTTCACCTAGATCACCTGGTAGCCAACAACATTTTACAATATGCAACTCATACATTGTTTGGAAAAGTGACTCTGCAAATCCCAGAGTACCAAAAGGTGTTGGCTAAAAAGACACAACAAAATGAAGTCAGCCCCGCATTTTGAGGCCAGTTGGTAGTCCTGACCACCTCCTCGTTGAGGTGAACACATTAGGCCATTGGATCAGGGCTATCAGTGTTCTGATGCTGGAAATGTACTAATTTTACCCCCAAGGAGAGAGACCTCCAAGAAACAACAGTGAGCATTGTAAATTACACTGCCCGTGTTCTTTCTTATGTTACGTTAAAATCTAAGGGGTAGATGAACAGTTTCCCTATCTCTTTGAACCAATAACAAAAAGAAGAGCGATAATAATAGAAATCTGTTATGTGTATAACCCTCTGTAAAGGACATTCACTATGCAATTATTATTAGCAATTCATTACAGAAACTTAGGGCCAGATGTACATAATTTGCAATATATATTTTTGTGGCAGCTAAATTATTTGGTGAACCGCACTATGTACTAATAGGTTGGTTTGTACAATAAGAATTTGAAGTGAGAAACAATCCAACCTACCCCATTACTCTTCATGAATTAGGTAGCAAATTGTGACTTACTCCAATGGATGGCCATCAGAAGAATGGTGGTTTGCTGTCAGCAGATCACTATGTCTGTGATCTCGGTTTCAATATTTTTTTGTATTAAATACAGCCCTTTTGAGCTGCATTTAAAATTTTGTTTTTTAAAGTTCCACTGGACCACTTTCCACTCCAAACTTTTGTTTTACATTATCAACAGGAAAGTGTCTTAAGATGACCACTTTGCCTTTGTGAATGGGTTACAACCACCTTGGAAGAGTTGGCAATAGAAGAATGGTTTGCAACTCAAATTATGGGCGCAAACAATTGTTACATAGCATTTTGAAATGCAATTTAGTAGGGATGCTGTACCCGCCCCTTCCAAATTTCGATTTGTTTCCAAACCCATTGTGTGATTCGGCAAGGGAGTACTTGTCAATCTATTGTTTCCGGAGGGTTAACAAAGAAATGGTCCTTGTGTTCACTATCCAAACCAAAAACCTTCTGTGAGCCCTTCTCATATTATCCCAAAATGTATTCACCTACTCTCACTGCATGTCCTGCTTCCATCAGTCTTTCAAGTCTTACCAAAATGTTAAATTTTTTTAAACAATTCAACGAGAAAGCTTATTTTCCCATCCACTGAACCACTCTTATGTTGCTGTCATTGCTCACGTCCATGCCCCACAAACAAATATTCCTGGCTACTGGCCTGAGGCTGTCCTGTTTTACTTTAAGTTGCGAGCAGAAAGCACAGTTCTGGGCCAGGGCACTATGCTGCTTGTTGCAGTTTTGTATGATACTACAACCTTCATATAATTCTCCCTAGTGAGATGCACATGTTAGGTCTACCCTCTTTCTCCAATCTTTTTTTTTTAGGCAAAGCTTAAAGTGGTCATATACTAAAGGAGATAACTTTATTATTCAACGTAAACATTAAGGACACTATGGAAAACAGACCTTTAGGCTTACAATGACCATATACACATCTCAGTTCTTGGAAAAACTCTTCAAGCAGCCCTGTGGAATTTAAACATCTATGCTGGATTGTTGCTGTCCCCCATACATGGTCTCACTTCTTACTGCCTCACTTACAAGTCCATTGTATGGAGGCTCGCTGGGGCTCTCTGCATATAGCCTTATTTATGTTTTGAATAATAATGAGCCGGCGTTGCACGGGAGCTGCCCTGATTTTCGTGGAAATGCCCCAATGCATGTGAGGTGATACCCACCCAATCATCTACTGGAGGTGACAGTTGCTTCTGCTGAAGGTGATGTCAGGCAGGCAGAATTCCATACCCCTCACCTCCCATTTCATGTACTAGGATATGAGCTTCTACCCATTAGCTGATCCGCTCCATATTCTCCTCGGAATAATTCAAAATACATTTTCATATACCTTTTATCACTTTTCCAGCTCAAAAGAGTGGATACAATTTCATAATGCTTTAAAAGCATTCTGAATAGTGCTGGATCATTTTAAAACAATAGGTTGAAACGGCTTACTTGACATTTGACACCAATCACAATCTAAGGTACAGCCAATGACCTGTCCTCACCATCATGATGCTCATAAGGAAGCCAAGTGTGCTTGGAGCTCTGGTGAGTGTAGTAGGAGTTGCGTTGAGAGCACTGCTGTGCTCGGAAATCCTCGAAGGGCCCACGACATTCTTCGCTATTGCAGATCTGGTACTCGTAGGTGGAGCCAGGACAGTCGCGTCCTCCATAGGCAGGTCTACAATAAAAACCAAGTTAGTTAGAGAGTGGCAGAAGTGTTCACGCCATAAAATATATAAAAGTGGCCGATATGGGAACAGCTCATGAAAATGATCTCTCAGGGTGCAATTAAATTCATTAAAACAATTGTATTTACATCTCATGTAAACAGTATAATTGGGTTATCAAGCTCTATATATAATCTGAAAGTTGGCATGTACTAATTTTGGGAAGTGAATACCCAAAATGGATTTTACTATTTTTTGGGATGACAAGCAGACCATACATTATTCTCCTTACCCCTATAAGGTTATAATGTAACTCCCATATGTTATCACATTATGTAAACAATTTGGCATCTTAAAGATATAAAAACGAAGAGTGATTCACCATATCATAACAAGGTCCATAAACACCAGTTGCTGCTGTGAAAATCCAATGAGTAAGTGTCACAATTACTGAGCAATCACAAGCTGAATACAAATACCGCATTGCTTAATTTCTGCTTGTGTTGTACCAGTAAGGTCCTATTGGGATGTCAGACTAACCAGCAAACATGCAAGCGACCTTTCCATTATTAAAAGTGAGTTGACCTCCTACATATTGACTGTGGAGATCCTGTGAGCTGTTTGGAGTTAGTCATTGTTTACTCTACAAGCCCAGCCCTAATCTAATATTGGGCGGCAGGCAGAAGCATGGCTTGCAAACCAGAACGACCAGTACTTAGGGATGGACACCCCTGAATACAATGGCATTCAATGAAATATTCTGAGATCAAACTATCACAGCCAAGGGATGAAGAGTTTACAAACTACACCCTAAAACATTTTATTTGTATCTATGCAATTGCATTTTCTGTACGTCCACCTGGCTTTTGTCACTGCCAACCTCGAGAGAACAGTATAGAAACAGAGGAGCGTCTTGTAGAAAGTATCTGTAGTAAAGACGGATCTTACTGGAATGTGTAGATCTGCTTTGCTATACAGATCGTTGTTAATTACAAGTTGTTCTGGTGGCATGGCTGGTGAGCAAAAAAGTAATGGATTATGGGAAAGTGTCATTTAGAGCTCAGTGGAGCAGGAGACCCACAATGCTTCAGTCCTACCAAACTCATGGTTCCACCGCTGTGCTTAGAGCTGGGGAAGGGCGTGGCTTCCACACCAGTTGGTTCAGCTGGTACAACCTTTGACCTGATGGTCCATCCATCATAGGGCAATCTGGGTACAGTCATAGTTTCCATACCTGTGACCTCCAGGCAGGGCATGGCACCCTTTCTTTCCCTTATTCATTAGTAAAAAATAAAAGCAGAATACCAAGAAATCTATGAATGCGGCTGAGAGCAGTAATAGAACATATTGTGTCCATAAAGTTCCTCCTTCGAAATCGGTCTACCGAGTTAAAGTGATCGCACAACTCACTTATTGGACCATGATTTACTGTCTATTGACTTATTAGATCTCGATTATATGGAATGTCTCTTAAGACATAAATAATTAAACGTATGCAAGACTACTGAGGTACAAGTCATATGAACAGAATTATCATATTAGACCTAACACAATTGCTTTACAATCAAAATTATTTGACTGCCTTAGTTTTAGTAGTACTAGTAATAATTTCTTGTATACATTTTAAAATGTATTACAATAAAAGACAATACAATTACCTACGAATAATGTAAAGCTGTTTTCTTTGTGAAGTACCAAAACAGAATAAATAATTGGACTAAAACAAACACAGTTCATGGACCAAAAAGAAGAAACCACAAGTCAGATTGTGGGCCCTGGTTGACAGCACATTATACTGTTCGACTGTGGTGATCAAATTGGTCATAGCTCTGACTTCCTGGTTACAACTGTCTGCGGTTTTTACGCTGTCATTGGCTACATACAGGAACTTGGTCAATTTCCCAATAAAGCCATTGATTTGTAGAAAAAAATCACGCCCTTTGTGCTTCTTTTATTGTTCAAAGTGAAAATTTCTTGAAAGTTAGCAGCAAATATTTCCTTCGCATGTCACACAAGCGGGGCAGAGACATAGAATATGTTCTAAGGATTGGTTGGTGTTTGTACAGAGCCTACAAGTACATTGTGTATGTATGGTATTGCAAGTGCCCTCTAACTGTTTCAGGGAGACATGAAGAAGTCGAAAGCTTAGAAATGTTTGTTTTGTTGCGGCCTCCAGGTTTGAGTCAATATACTGCTGCCTAGGCAGAAGATAGTATTTTTGAAGATACCCTGCTTGCTTGTAGAGGGACACATTCGCCAAATTCCTCATTCGGAATTGCTCAAGTAGACCTGAAAAGATCCAATTAAAGGAACGCAGAGCAGCTTTGCCAGTAGGATAACTTCATTTTCTGTCACAAGTATATGAGTACAACCAGCAGGGAAACAGCCAACTGACACAGCCTCACATGAAAACAATTCCACATTCCAATACCACATTCCAGATCGCTAAGATATGAAGACCCAAAAAATCTCCCCCTTTTTTTAACAAAAACAAAAAAATAAACAAATCATTTAATACCCAACATTAGAACAAACATAACAAAAACAAACTACCAGAAAGTCCTAAAATACATAATCTTGTAACTAGTGAGGTCGTACCCTCTCTCAGTTTCTAACAAATAGAGGTCTAACAGACAAAGACTCCTTGGTATCAGCATCATTACTGACACACTGTGGTTTCTTTTGTATGGAAAGCTTCTCCTTGTTCCACCATTTGCCATCATATAAGTGATCCACACAACTTTTCACGGAAACAACTTTTTTAGGTTCTGTAAACTTCGAATAGACTTTGGCAATGATCCCTGGCAACTTGACTCGCACAAAATCTCCTTCTTTTACTTGTATAGTCTTACCACTCTCCATGAAGACATTCTTACTTTGAGCACATTCCCTTTTGGCAGGCACATCAAACAGTTTATTACACAAACTGATAGAACCACACATCCATTGACAAACTAATTTATTAGCCGCTTGCCTTCCTTTCAGGGTGACAAATGCAAAAACAACAGTTGATTGACAGAATGCAGAACAATGTCATACATTCACCCCAGTACAGAGATCTGGGCCTAAATCCATCGCTTTTTTGCTCACCACTCCATTACAGTTTGAACCCAGCCATATGCAAATCAGTCTTGACCCTGTGCCTCATGGGAACAGTCCAACCCGAACTGCCAAGCCAGGTCCTCCCTGGACTGGAAACAAGCATCCTAGGACCGGTTTCGGGGTTTCACCCCTCTTCAGCCAGGATAGCTTGATTCCAGTGGCATGGAGAGCACGGGACCCACGTCTGGGCATACCCTTCCCACTCGGGGTGACAAATGCAAAAACAACAGTTGATGGACAGAATACAGAACAATGTCATACATTCACCCCAGTACAGAGATCTGGGCCTAAATCCATCGTTTTTTTGGAAACCGGTCCCAGGATGCTTGTTTCCGGTCCAGGGAAGACATGGCTTGGCAGTTTGGGCTGGACTGTTCCCATGAGGCACAGGGTCAGACTGATTTGCATATGGCCATGTCTGAACTGGGGTGGTGGAGTGAGCTAAAGAATGATGATGGATTAAACCCAGATCAGTTGACTGGGGGGAGTGTTTGATTTGCTCAAATGCTCCGTCCATCATCCCCTTTGGTATCGCTTTGTTCGCCTTAAGTTGGTAGGGTATGCCCAGACGTGGGTCCCTTGCTCACTTTACCACTTGATTCAAGATAGCCTGGCTGATGAGGGTTATGAACCCGAAACCGGTCCCAGGATGCTTGCTTCCAATCCAGGGAAGACATGGCTTGGCAGTTTGGGCTGGACTGTTCTCATGAGGCACAGGGTCAGACTGATTTGCATATGGGCATGTCTGAACTGGGGTGGTGGAGTGAGCTAAAGAATGATGATGGATTAAGCCCAGATCAGTTGACTGGGGGTGAGTGTTTGATTTGCTCAAAGGCTCCGTCCATCATCCCCTTTGGTATCGCTGCCTTCCTTTCAACATAACAAAAGGAGACAAACCTGTATAAATAGATGGGGTAGTACGCAAAGCTCAAACAAGATTCTCCAATTCCTTAAACCAATCCAAACCACTGGACATGGACAATTGAATGTTACCTTTAATCACCATTACACCTTTCCACAAGGCCATTGCTCCTAGGATGATACAGTGAGGTAGTAACATGTACCACACCCCACTTCTTCATGAACTTGCCAAATTCTTCAGATTTAAACTGAAATCCGTTGTCCGTAAGAATTTCCATGGGAGCCCCTTCACGCATACACAACTCATGTAAAAATGTAATCACCTCCACAGTATTAGCACTGCGCACAAATTTCACCTCAGGCCAACGTGAAAAGTAATCCACAAGAACAATACCATATCTCTGACCTACTCTGAGCACGTTCAAAGGACCAATAATATCCATGCCTACCTTGATCCAAGGCCTCTCTGGAATAGGAACAGCTTCTACAGAACTGGGAACAGTAACTTGGGATTTGTCACTGAGGGCACACGCTAAACACTCCCTCACCCAATTCTCCACATCTTTATCTCCTCTTTATGGCACGCATACCTACATGGCCTTCATGAGCCAAATCCAAAATGTTCCCAAAAATGCTTTTACCAACCAGTAATACATTCGCTCTCCGAATTATGCAATCAGAAACGCTCAATTTGCCAAACATTTCCTTGTAAGCCTTGCAAGCATCCTTTCCCTTCCCTTTAGGCCACCCTACATCCGAATATGAGACTAACTCCTGTAACACTTCATCTTGCTCAACAGCATCTTTCCATTCATTCTCCTCAATACAACATTTTTCATCATTAGCCATGTACACGCTACAATCCGCCACTCATCATCTTCACTGACGCCCTCTTCCGTCCTCAAGGGTAACCTGGATAAACAATCCACGAAAATATTTTTCACACCAGAGACATACAAAAGGTTCAATTGAAAATTTTGCATACGATAATACCATTAAGCAATTCTTGGAGTGGCTTTGCCAGCCCCTTTCATTGTGAACAAATTAAGTAATGGTTTATGATCCATACGTAAAGTAAATTCTGTGCCCCAAAAATATTGTCTAAAATGGTCTACACCCCACCAACAGGCTAATGCCTCACGTTCGATAACGGAATAAGTGCTTTCAGCTCCACACAATGCACGTGACGCAAAAGCTACAATTTCATCTTTACCATTCCTCGACTGCATGAGCACCGCCCCCAATCTCTGTTGACTGGTATCAGTTACAACAACACACGGATCACGAGTGTCATAAGCTTAGAGAGGAATAGCACCAGCTACGGCACATTTCATATCATCAAACTCTTTGTTGACTTCATCTGACCATACAAATTTGACATTGTTCTTAAGAAGCATTCTCATTCCTTTTGTTCTTTCAGCACACAATGGTACGAAACAAGCATAAAACTCCAGCATGCCAAAGAAGACCGTAAGTGCTCTTTGTTTTTCGGAGCTGGAAACCCTTTTATGGCCTTAACCAAGGATTCCTTAGGTTCAACTCCTTCAGCTGATAGTTTATGCCCTAAATAATCCACACTAGACATACCAAACTTACATTTTGAAGGTTTTATGGTAGCACCTTTCTCTTGGAGAATAGTTAACACATGCGCCAATGTTTCGTCATGTTCCCTTTCATTCGAACCGTAAACCAAAATATCATCTTTAAAACACCTAATATTGTTGACACCTTGGAACATAGTTTCAATAACTCGTCGACAAACAGACAACGCTGAAGATAACCCGATGGGCATACGCTTAAATCTGTAGGCTGCACAAGGTGTAACAAATGACGAGATTGTTTATGTAGAGAAATTTGATGATAAACTGAAGATATATCAAGGGTAGAGAATACCTTAGCACCTTTAACCATTGAAAGCACCTCAGTAATATTGGGCAAAGGATGCCTATCAACCTAAATCCTATTGTTTAAGTCTCTTAAGTCGATGCACATTCTTAAAGATCCATTGGGCTTTCTGGCTAAAACTATTGGCGAAAGCAATTCTGAGCTCTCAATGGGCTCAATTATGTTCTCTGAACATAATTTTTCCAATTCTTTTTTTAACTCATTTATCATGGAAATGGGAACATGTCTAACCTTATGTACCACTGGTTTAACCCCAGTTTTTAATTGAATTTTATGGGTAAAACCTTTGATCTTCCCAAGTCTGTCTGCAAACACATCGGGAAATGCTTGTGTCCAAACACAACTTTCTACAGACATAATGCGTGCAACATCTTTTCGTAAAAGAGCTTGCCTACTGTTGGGATCAAGTACAATTGTCAAATTACGCTGATCCAACCACCCCAACAAATGTGATCCATCCATCGATACAAAAACTGTACTAGTGGTCACATTCCCTTTAAATTCTGTGTGTGCATCAAATTTCCCCAATTATTTCAATGGGTTTTCCTCCACGGGCAACTGTTTTACATTAGATTTCCTACATTGTATACTATCCAATTTCCTCCATTCCTCCACACCTATTAGTGTAAAAAGGGAAGCTGAATCGGCCATCATGTTGATTGCAGTGCCATTAACTAAAATGATACAGTGAGGTTTTCTGACCATTAACTCAGTCACAGAGGCAATCTCATTACCTATGATCTCATTAGAAATACTGTCATTATGATCTCCACCTTCCCCCACCATGCACACTACACTTCCCTCATCAGAATCTGACTGATGAGTCTCAGGGTTCTCATCAACAGTATTCACAGACTTGAAAACTTTTGATTCCTTATTGAATTTGGCTCTTCACACTTTTGTGAAATGAACCTTTTTTTTTACATTTACTACACCAT
Organism: Triturus cristatus; assembly: GCF_964204655.1. NCBI lineage: Eukaryota > Metazoa > Chordata > Amphibia > Caudata > Salamandridae > Triturus > Triturus cristatus. Next base: position 317,453,514 of record NC_140580.1, on the reverse strand, counting down.
TTATCATGAGCAGGACACAAAGGTGAATTCCCTAAATGAAATCTGCTACCACAGCAATAACATTCAAATGTCCTCTTCTTTTCCTTTGTTTTGGGCCATAACTTTTTTAATTTGTCTTGTGCCTGTATAGATTGAACACGAGTACTAATGTTCATTTGTAGTAGACTAAATTCCAGAAGCCAATTAAATAGCTTTATCCAATGTAAAATTGTCGACAGTAAGGAGGTTTTCTTGAACTTTTTTACTGCTTGTCTTTTCTACAATTTGGTCAGGAATAATTTCATCTTCAAACATTTTAAATTCACACGTTGCAGCTACAATCCTTAAGTCGCTAAGAAAATTTTGCAGTTTCAACAGGCATTTGATGTCTTTTATAACATTTGTGACGTTCCATAATGTCATTCCTTTTCTTTTTGAATCATAGATCTAACACCTTTATAGCTGATGCATACTCGTCGATAACGTCACTTTCACCCATAACAGGTACAACAGGAAGTTGTTTTAAATTTTTTCTACCTTCAGTACCAGGAGAATGGCGTAAAATGGCATATTTCTTTTTTGGAGTAAACGCATCACCTTCAATAGCTTCCAAATAGGCTTCAAAACCCTCCTTCCATTGTTCCCATTCAACTAGAGGTAAACCAGGAGATGAAAGAAAAGAAGCAGGAGGATTCAAAGACTATTGCATTTTGAAAACAATCAACAATATAAACTGTAAATAAATAACATTTACTATTTGTATTTTAAAATGATGTAATACAAACGTGCTTGATGAAATAGATAATAGTTATACTCAACATATTCAAAAAGAAGTTATTTGCATAAGGGGCGTGCCTGTCACCGTGTAGGTAAGAGTTCTGTCACCTACTTGGTGAACTTGCAGTCTCCTAGGAACCCCTTAAGGGTCCTACATGTCAATCGACTAAAGCCCCACTTGGAGAGGTCCGAAGTGGGCATGCTCTTGGCCACAGATGATGGGACGGAGGAGGAGTCTGAGCCTCTTCCTGACCTCCTGGTAGCCTCAGAGCGAGACGGGTCAGTGGATGGAGTTAACCTCTCACCCACCCTGACCCCTGAGCAACAGGAGGACTGCCGCCAGCTGCTGGGGCAGTTTCCTGACCTGTTCTCCCTGGTTCCTGGTATCACAGATTGGTGCGTCCATGATGTGGATACAGGAGACAGCTTCCCTGTGAAGCACAAAGCTTACAGGGTAACTGACAGGGTCAGAGCCTGCATCAAAGAGGAGGTCTCAAAGATGCTTGCTCTAGGGGTGGTTGGGTCCTCCAGCAGTCCTTGGGCCAGCCCAGTGGTCTTGGTCCCAAAGGCTGCCGCGCCGGGAGCCACACCCGAACCCCGGTTCTGTGTGGACTACAGAGGATTCAACTCAGTCACGAAGACTGACGCGCACCCCATCCCCAGAGCTGATGAGCTCATCGATCGGTTAGGGGCTGCACGGTACCTCAGCACGTTTGATTTAACGTCTGGGTACTGGCAGATCGCCTTGACTGATGGGCCCAAAGAGAGGTCCGCATTCTCCACCCCAGATGGGCATTTCCAGTTCCGGGTTATGCCGTTTGGGATGAAGAATGCCACCTTCCAGAGGTTGGTCAACCAGGTGTTGGCTGGGCTGACCGAGTTCAGCGCCGCCTACCTGGATGACATCGCAGTGTTCAGTGACACATGGAAAGAACACCTGCAACATCTCTGGGAAGTGTTGATGGCACTGCGCAAGGCAGGCCTCACGATCAAGGCAAGCAAGTGTCAGATCGGGCAGGGATCAGTGGTGTATTTGGGACACCAAGTGGGGAGCGGCCAGGTGGCGCCCCTCCAACCCAAGATTGAAACCATCCTGGCTTGGGAGCCCCCAAAGACCCAGACAGAGGTGAGGGCCTTTTTAGGACTCACAGGGTACTACAGGAGGTTTGTCAAGGGGTATGGCAGCATTGTTGCCCCCTTGACAGAGCTGACTTCGAAGAAGCAGCCCAGAAAAGTGATATGGACTGACACCTGTCTGAAGGCTTTTGACACCCTGAAAACTGCCATGTGCACGGCGCCCGTGCTCTTGGCTCCTGACTTCTCCAAAGAATTCCTTGTGCAGACAGATGCATCAGAGCATGGTGAAGGGGCTGTTCTCTCACAGATGACTGAGGAGGGCTGGGACCAACCTGTAGCCTTCATAAGTAGGAGGTTACTTCCCCGGGAACAAAAGTGGAGTGCGATTGAGCGAGAAGCATTTGCTGTGGTCTGGGCATTGAAGAAGCTAAGACCCTACTTGTTTGGGTCTCACTTCCGGGTTCAAACAGACCACAGGCCCCTCAGGTGGTTGATGCAGATGAGGGGTGAGAATCCTAAGTTGTTGAGGTGGTCCATTTCCCTACAGGGGATGGATTTCACTGTGGAACATCGACCCGGTATAGAACACGCCAACGCTGATGGTGTTTCCAGATTTTTCCGCCTTAGTGATGAGAACTCCCTGGGGTAGGGTAGTTCTCCCCACATTTCAGCTGGAGGGGACACGTGTTAGACCTGGCACCATTGGCGTGGGTCACCCTTCCATTTTTGTCTGTGCCTCAATGTATTTTTGTGCTGGTGTTAGCTGCTCAGGGCCCTGTGCCACTGCCATCCAGTGCCACTGGGCAAGTGCTCCCTATGGGAAAATGTATTATGTGAATTGACTTCCATGTTTGGCTTATTTGGTTTACTATCAGTCCCTATTAAAGTGCACCAGGGGTGCCAATAGCTTGTAAATCCAAATGCTGCTAGTGGGCTTGCAGCACTGGTTGTGCCACCCACAGAAGCAGCCTGGTAAAATATGTCTAAGGTCTGCCATTGCAGAACCTGCAGGCAGTCTGGTACTGTCATGCTGACTGGGCAAGTGTCCCCACTTGCCAGTCCCTAAACCTTCCCTTACCTTCATGTTAGCCACCCCTAAGGTAGGCCCTAGGGCAGGGTGCATTGTAAGGATAAGGTAGGACATGCCCTGAAGTGAGTGGCATGTCCTAATAGTGAATTACAGCCATTTTCGTTTTTCACTATTGTAAGGCAACCTGCTCTCCATAGGCCAGAATGGGCTGCTAGATTATAACACTCTATAATCCTAGCAGGCTCAGGAAGCATGGTAGAAATTCATGTTTAGTATGCCTGAACTCAGAATAATAAAATACATCTTTTAGCAAAGGTTATTTTAATATCCTGGGTTTGCAAATGCTACTTTTAGAAAGTTAGCCTTTGCGTGCCTAACCATTTCAGTCCACCTCTGCTGGGAGGGGCTGTCTTCTTTGTGTGTAGCTTGAGTGACAGGGCTGGGAAGTTCCAGGAGACAGGCTGGGGCTGCCAGGTGGTGAATAGAGAGATTACACCAGGATGGGTGGGAGGAGTGCACCTTGACTCTGAATAGGGCCGTGCTCTGCCACCACAATGCTGGCTCCACCCCCTGGGGAGCGTCTGATGTCTCTGGCCTGCCTGCTGAAAGAAGAAGCCAGAGTCCCAACAACAAAGTGCTCCTGACTGAATAGAACTGGACTGGTATTAGGCAAAGGCCCCCCTGGCCTGTAAAGACAAAAGAAACTTGGTATAAATGTAGGAGCCCTGCTCCTAAGAAATCAGATCCTGATTGAACCACGAAGAAACTCTGCCCGACCAGAAGGACCTTGAAGAAGCAGAAGGAGGAGTAACTTTCCCTAACCTGGGGGATTGGCCTGCAGCTGGTGCCTTGCTGAGAAAGGAGAGGAAAGGACTAAAAGAGACGTTGCACTTTGTTTTCAACAATCTCCAAGGGCTTGGAAGAAGAGCTTGCCCCCTGAACTGAGTCCCAGGACCATTGGACTCATCTGCCTTCCAAAATTGAGTTGCCTGGACAATTCTTGCTTGTTTCCCGCTGGATTTTGCCCCGGTACGACCCGTACCCCATCCGCCGTGAAGCCGTGTCTTTGCCGCCCGGCACTGTGTGTCTACGCTGATTTAAAAGCGTTAGTATGCACCGTATCCCTCCCGGCCGCATCGCACATAACCTTCCCCGCCGATTCGAGTCGTACAACCCTGGCTGCCGAATCCTGTACGCCGGACCCAAGCTTCGTTGTCCCGCAGGGACGGTCCATACGCTACTAAGTCGTACTGCACCGTGCCGTACTCAGAGCCGAGAAGCCGCATCACACCGATCCTCCCCGTACGCTGTACGGCTCGCTGAGAAGTGTCGCCTACTATCCGCACCGAAGGTACGGGTCGAACGCCGAACGCCACGGACTCTGCAAGCCGATCCAGGCCATCCGCACGTATCCCTGAAGGTCCCGTACTAACGCCGCGTACCGACGCCGCGACCCGACCAGCATCCGAATACGCTGCCGAGCTACGACCCGGACCCATCGACTTGTCCCGCACTGTCCGTCGCGGACCCTACAAAACCAAGGTACTTTGTTCTGTTCGCACCGCAGCGTGCATGCCACGGACCCCGGAGTCCGCAACGATTGTTAGACTCGTACTTCCCTTGTTTTGAACGCCAACGAGTCGCACATCCAGGTACGAACCGTACAGAACCTTGAACGAAGCGTAATTAACTAAAAGAAGCCTATTTTTGTATTTTAAGCCTTTCTACAAGAACATTGAACTGTAAAATAATACTGTGGTCATTTTTACTCGTTACTCTGGTCTTGTGCTAAGCCTTATATAAAGAAACCTATTTTTATACAACCTTGACTGGTGTCCATTTGTGGTGTGTCATTGCATTACTGTATGTGTTCCCAAATGCTTAACCTATGACGCCCTGAGAATAGTCTTGACTGCTTGCGCCATACTACCTAAAGGGTGAGCAGGGGTTATTTGAAAGGGTGATCCCCTTACTCTGACTTAGAAGTAAGAGTCCCTGCTTGTCACAAGTGCATACCTGTGCCAACCAGAGATTCCCAATTCTATCCCAATTCTAACACTAATCATATAAAAACGCTCGCGCTATTTAGTCGATAGGCTTATACATAAGTGGCGTGGCTATCGCCGTATTGTAATGTTGTTAAAATCTTAAGTGAAAATACTGAGAAAGAATACCCTTTGACTTGAATAGGCAATTTGCATGAAAAGCGTGCCAGTCGCCGTAAAGCTGGTTCAAAACAAAGTCTCGATGCACAAAAACTCAGTCTAAATATGGCAGAGTACGTGCACAAAACGTGCATTTCAATGACTTTTGTACGTTGCTGAACAAGTAATAACGTGCAATTTGAATGCGTTCCAATGACAGAAGCAATTGGGGTAGGAGCGTTCCAGTGACGCTGTGTTAATTTAAAGGTGTTTCCCTTTTGAACAAGACAGCGTGACTCACCACAGTACCGATAGCAGAGTGCTAAACGGTAAAAGAAAGTACACCTTTGAAGCGGGGTCTGCACAGCATGAACAAACGTGGAATGCCGAGATTAGCAGATCGAGCCGAAGTCCACCGTAAAAGAAACACCCTGCTGGCATGAAAAGAGACGCTTGGTCCGTTTCCTCGATTGTCGCCAATGAAAAGATCCAATTAAATGAACGCAGAGCAGCTTTGCCGGTAGGATAACTTTATTTTCCTTCAAAAGTATATGAGTACAACCAGCAGGGCAGCAGGGGAACAGTCAACTGACACTGCCTCACATGAAAACAATTCCACATTCTAATACCACATTCCAGATCGCTACGATCTGAAGACCCAACAAGACCTTTTCTAGTAACATATTTAGAGGTAGATTTTTACATCTTCAACTGGTGGTAAACGGTGTTCTTTAAGTGAGGCAAGAATATTATTAACTGAAAGGGGGGATGGGATCAAAGGATTCTACACAAGATCTTGATAAATCATGCCCCACTGTTAGACCGTCCTTGGCTTGGTTTCCCCTGTCTTTTTGCATCTACCTCCTGTATTCTTGCTATGTGCTGGATTTAGTTTTTTCTGGTCCTGATGCTGTGGGCACTGTGCCACTGCTGATCAGTGCCAAAGTGCAAGTGCTCCCTATGTTAATTATGGTAATAGGTTGGTGTTTCCATGATTGGCTTATTTGATTAGCTAGTAAGACCCTGGTACAGTGCACTGTGTGTGCCCAGGGCCTGTAAATCAAATGCAGCTAGTGTGCCTGCAGCACTGATTGTGCCACCCACACAAGCAGACTTTCAAAAGATTCTCAGATCTGCCACTGCTGTGTCTGCCCGCAGTTTTAAACTGCCATGTCGACCTGGCAAGTGCACCCACTTGTCAGGCCCTACCCTTCCCTTTTCTTACATGTGAGACACCCCTCAGGTAGTCCCAAGATACCTTCATGGGCTGGGTGCAGTGTATGTGAAAGGTTGGACATGTACACAGATGTGAAACATGTCCTGATAGTGAAATACAGTGCATCTTGTTTTTCCCTATTGAATGTTTATCTGTCCCATAAGATCGAATGGGAGATACTTTGTACCATCTTACAAGTATAGCTTCCCATTGGGACAAGAGAGAGGAATGGAGTATGTGTTCTCTGAACTCAGAATTTAATAACACATCTTTTAGTAAAGGTGGTTTTTAAATTATGTGTTTGAAATTGCAACTTTTAGAAAGTAGGCATTTTCTTCCTTAACCACCCTGTGTGCCTTTGCTGGGTTGTGGATTGACTGTCTGGCTTTGGAGTGACAGGGGCTGGGGATGTGCATTCACTGTTGACAGCCACTGGGGGTTGAGGTGTGTCCTGCCTTTCCTGGATTAGTCAGGGCTGAGCTGACTATACATGGGCTGCATTTAGAGTAGTGGGAGGAGATTTCCTTGCACCTGTATAGGCTTGGTCTGCCTTACACAATGCAGTCTCCACCTCCCGCCAGGAAGCTGGTCCAGAGAGGACAGAACTGGTTTGGACTGAGCTAAGAGACTCACTGCCACAAGAGAACAAAGGGAAATGTGGAATAAATATTGGGACCCAGAACTTTAGATTACTTCTGGACACAGGAGGAACCTCTGCCAAGGACAAAAGCTGGGAAAGCTGAAAGAGAAGTACTGTCCCTGTGCAATGTGCTGTGTGGGGTTGGCTTGCAGTGGCTGTTCCTGCCAAGGAAAGGTCAAAGACTGAACTGTGCTGTGTATCCTGCTTGAAGAAGATCTCCAAGGGCTTGGCGTAGAGCTTGCCTCCTGTTCTGGAGTCTCAGGGACACAAATACTTCATTTTCTCTGTCCTCCTGCACCTGGAACTGCTGTTTCAGCTGCCACAGAGGGAAATACCTACTCTGATGATGGCGTGCGACGCCACAACCTGCAACAAAGCTGTAGGCATCGCTCATGAAGTGTATGATGCACCGCCCAGACTTGAACCGCAGCCCCAACACCACACCGTACCAACACCGAGGCTGGTGTCCTGCACCGCTCGTGAGGCTCACAACGCACCACCCCGAAGTGGGTGACCTCCCAAATCCATGGACCCTGCATCGTCGTAAGAAACTAACTCCTCGACGTCACAGCGACGCCACCTCCCTGGCAACAGTAAGGAACCAATGCTTCCCCTCCCCTGCATTGCAGTAAGGAACAAACGCCTCATCTCCTCCGTGGTCATTAGGAACAGACGCCACCCGGAGCCAACGAAGCATCACCTCCCCAATGCTGTGCACTGTCTTTGTTTTCATCATTTGCCAAGGTACTGTTCTTTGGGGACTGTCTGACTCCAGGCCCGACGCCATGCACCTTGCGGTCGGCGCCGTACTTTCAGATTTTCATCTGTCACGACGCCGTCATAGCCCCAGGGGGAGCTATTTTTTGCTACAAGCCTTTATATTTGTGAATAACCTATTTTTAATGATATCCTGACAAATGTATGCTGACTATTTACCATTTTGGTCTTCCTTGGTTTAGATAAAGATTTCCTATTTTTCTAAACTGCTGTGGTGTCCATTTGTAGTGTTTTCACTGCGTTACTGTATGTGTGCACAAATGCTTTACACACTGCCTCTGAGATAAGCCTGTCTGCTTGTGACAAGCTACCAAGGGGGTGAGCAGGGGTTGTCTAAGGATGTAACTCCCTTACCCGGACTAGAAGCAAGGGTCCCTACTTGGACAAAGGTGCCAACCATTGCCAACTAGAGACCCGCATTTCTAACAGCCACATTGAATCTTCTTTTGACATAGCACGTTCACTGAACAGATTTAATAAAAGGAAGATTGAACTCAAGATGAATCATAACATGAGGAGTCAAGATGTGAAGGTTGGATAGGGATCTCACGTTTTGTATGTAAATGATTTCCAGCTTGTCTAAATTCTTGCTGTTGGGTGCAATAGAAGCATATGACAAAGTTGGAACAAGTTTGGTATTTAGAGGATTAATTGTTGAATTGATATCACGGCCGCTGTATAAATGTGCGACCCTTTTTAATTAATTAGTCACAATGGAAGACTTTGATTTTAGTTTATCCAAATGAAGAGAACAGGACAGCTTTGTATCCAAGATGAAGCCCAAGTAATCATAGGTATCAGCGGTTTTAACTGGTTTTTGGTTACGTTTCCAGTTGCATTTCCTTGTCATCTCCCAAAGAAAACATTTTTTGTTTTTGCAATAATAACAGACAGACCGTTTATCTGATTGAATTTGTTCAATGTAATGAGTAGACACTGAAGGTCTCTTACAGTGAGAGCAAATGGCGAGTTCCACTGCTTATGCCAAATGGCGAATCAGAAGAATTCCCAGTTTTGGAGGGAGAACCTATGTCCGTAATATATAGAGAGGGGCTAGGACACAGCCATGCTTGAGCCTGTTTTCTAATGTGACATTAACACATGTTACAGGTCGATGTCAATGCCTAAAGCAATGAGTTTAGACCATTGGATGTTTTGATTTATTGTATTAAACGTGACTGAGTAATATACAAAGCAGAAATATATTGATCTTTCATGGCATAGTGCCTTACCTATAAGAAGTGTTAGTGCCATTATGTGGTCCATTGTTGCACATCCGGGGCTGAAGCCTGTTTGAAATACTGACAAAAGAATGTCAGTAGTTGCCGAGTCCGTTAGATAAGATAGTAGATATTCTTGAAATAATTTCCCTTCCATATCCAAAAGGGATATAACCCGGTAATTGACTGGATCACTTCTGGGTCCTTTTTCATCAACAGGCTGAATTATGTATCCTTGCCAGGAAGCAGGTACCTGGCTGGAAGATAGAACATGATTAAAAGCGTGCATCAAAATCTGGCTTCACAATGATGGATCATGCTTCATTATTGCTATCGGAATCCCATTGGGACCAGGAGCTAGAGAATTTCTGCATTGAATTATTAATGATGATATCTCCTTCTCCGAGATTTCCATATGGTTGTGGACATTTGTAATGGCAGTACATAATGTGGAAATTAGACTAGAAAAGTGTGTCTTTAGTTAGTTTTCCCTAATTTCAAAAGGGATATAATCGTCTGTTACAGACCTATTAGAAGTAGTTGCAGTCCCAAATTGGTTCTAAAATTGTTTCACGTTCTTTGTAATGATTACCTTAAGAAGCTCAGCCTACCTTTTATCAAGTTCATTGATTTGATGTCTTGATGAAGTTTCTGTATGACAATGTGAGGTGCTTAATGGAACTAGTGCGCTCTGAGCATAGTGGTGTAATAAGTAGTTGTCTCATGGACTTTCTGTAGTGTCTCTTCACATTACAAATTCAACAAGTGGATCAACTGGGGCCGGAGTTTCTGGAAGGAGGGGTCTTTGGTCTGTAGTTCAAGGATGATAGGATGATCGAAAACTCTTTTTATGTATTCTCAAAATTTCAGTCCAGGTTTGGCCATCAATATTAGTATTTGTTAAGTTTCCCTAGCTCTTTGATCAACTTTGGGTTGTAGCCCAGTGACAGCAGTTTGTTTGGTAACTTGCAGTTCCATACTATTTTCTTATTGTTCACAGTCATAGACCCATTATCCTGAGCGGGAAGTGCCTAAAGCAGGACTAAAAGTATTTGAAGGGGATCAGCTGGGGATTTCCCTTCTTGTCACAACCCCATAATTTTTGAAGATATCAAAATGTGATAAGTGTAATAAAGTGAAATGAATAGTGAAGCTCCTGTTGACACAGGTTGATCATATGCCAAATGGCTAGTAAAAAGTTTTTAAAAATTCTTGATTTGTTTGCCTCCGATCGCTTAATTGAAAAATAAGCAGAGGAATATTCGAAGCCCCATAGGGTCAAGCATAAGAATCACACAATAGCTCATGCAGATCCTCATTGAAGTCTCCAGTTATAATACATGGAAAGCTGCTTTATCAATCGATGAGGAACTTGAGTTCATCCAAAGTGGACATCAGAATAGCTGGATCAGTGAATAATGGTGGTAGAAAGAGATTAAGAACAAATAACTGTAGTCTAGAGGACGTGCTCTTTTGTACAACTAGGAAATAATTTGGAGTTGTTTGAACCTCATTGCAGATAGGGTCAAAGCTGTTGTTTATTAACGTGATTAAAACACCATTTGGTTGGCCAAGCCTTACCTTTGTCGCCTTTTGTCAAAAGTTTTAAAGCTCGGCAAATTTAAACTTTTTCTTTCCCAGAGTCCTGCAGACATAGCATGTGATGATGATTTAAGAAAGAGGTCAAGTCGTCATGATTATTATTAAATTCGTGTCTAATCCCAGGGATGCTCCACGACCATATCTGATGTTTTGATGCTGGCCCTCATTATGCAGATTCAAGATGTTAGGTTTTATGTTCACTGTTGCTGGTGTTTTTTGGTTTAAATGTGTTCTTAGAAGGCGATGAGTAACTTGTAAACTTGGATTGAACAGACATAGGTGGATATTTTGGCCTTTCAATTTGAATGATGGAAATTCCCCACTACACTAGGGCATCCCACCTGGCCCAGAGTTTTGAGATGATCTGTTCCAAGGACCAGGTTGCCTGTGTTCATTGTATATTAGAGTTTATACCTGAAAAAAAACACACCGTCTTAAGATTTGTAGAGAGCACAGATTTATGTTAAGAAAAGGATCTTACTATCTTTATTATATTCCGCCAGTTCAGACTGTCCTGAAGCCCTCTCGGTTGATAGAATGGTATAAGGTCTAAGGATTGTCCTTTTATAACTCAATAGGTGCTCTTGGCAGATTTGGAGAAAAACTAACTATTATTGCCACCAATGTAGTCAAGAATCTCTTTGTTTGGGGATCCACACTGAGCTGAAGCTGTTCAGGACATATTCCAAATGAGTGGGGATTGTGCATGAGAAGGTATATCGCTTGTTATCTTTTTATCGGGTGCACTTGTCTTGCTAGGGTAACTTGCAACATTTATGTTCAAGGTCTGGTGTTTCTTTGGACTCCGGTTGCACAATTTATTGACCAGCATTAGGAATCCATTTGAGGCTTGGTGCAGTAGGTTCATCATTGCTGTTGATGGCTCCTTAGAATTGGAATTCTGTGTTGCCCGAGTTGAGGCCATGTTTGCTTGATAATCAGTGATTTGAGTTGTTGCCATTGTTTGTGCTGATGGTTCCTCTATCTTTGCTTTTTGTGCCTTGTGGTGCTGGGTTGGTGCTGATGGAACTAAAGGCAAATGTGAAACTGGTGAAACATTCTTTGCTGCTACTTAACTGTAGGGTGGTATATTATTAGGGTCTGTACTAGGCAATGCAGTACTTCAATGGGATAGTGGTGGTGCAATTAGTGTTGTTATGAAAGTTTAGCATAGAATTCTGCGTTGATGTTTCAATCACCACATGCAGCTTGTTCTTAAAACTTGAATGTGTTTGTTATTCAGCAGGATGGTAATTGGTGCCAAAGGCTGTGGTTCTTTAGCTTTATTCAAATTTGTATTTAGTTTTTCTGCCTTTTCAGATGTTGTTTGCTGATGTAGGTTTCGAAAGGTGTGAGATCTGTAAAAGTCCCATTAGCACTCCTGCTGTAATCACAAGTTGACAACATATTGGACTTGGAATTTGTTGCTATTTGGACAAAACTTGACGTAGCAGAAGGAGACCCAGGTCTCCTGAGAGTTGCTATCAGCCGTTAAGACTTTGGAATCGCTGGATGATTTTGGAGGTCAAGAGGTATTGAATAAGCTGGACCGGTGTGAAGGATTTCTGAAGAGAATTCCAGGTGGCCTCCACTCTAAGGTTTGAATGTATTTGCAAAGTAAGTAACTGTAAAAGATTGATTATATCATCCATTCCAGTTAAATTGCAAATATTTTCAGTCACAATTGTGATTTTCCCATCAAATTTAGATAAGCTCTTATTCACTGTTTCCGAATAGACTGTTTAGATTAAACTGCTTACCCGTAAGAATTGATTGAGCCACCAAAGCGCCATCCATTTTTGAGAGAGTTGAATGTATTGCATTCATTGTGAAAAGTACTGGATAGACTGGAGGAGTTCTTTCATCATTGGTGGTAGAAGTGAAGAGATGAGCCATCTCCATGGCTCTTTCACTCTCTCATCCTTCAGAGACAATGAGTGGTTGTTTCAGTTTAAGGTAATGCCGTCCATGTCTATCAGGAGATTGGTGTCTTCCAGTGAGGTTGCAAACTGATTATTTTTCACTTTCACCAATTTTTTTTTTGTTTTTTTTTATAACCTTTATTCGTGCATATTAAAAGAACAAATACGGGCCTACAACCTTCAGGCCGGCCACGATACGGTTAAGCACTGATACAAACATTACGGCCACTGTGCTTCAACGGTCAAGGTTAGCAACGATTTATGAAACATACACTGGAGAGATCCTTGACCCCAGGGAAAGGAGAAGTGAAGGTTAATTTTAAAGGTTTCAAAATAAGTTTATCAGGGAAATAGTCAGTGAAGAATAAGAACCAAGGAGATTCGAGTCCGCACGATATCTTCACCACACGGGAGAGCAGCAGCATCATTAAAACAGCAATGGAAGTAAAATCGCAGGCAGTGAGGCAATGCAGTTATATAACAGGATAGTCACATGAGCAATTACGCACCCCTCCAGTGCCGCCCCCACTCAGTCAACCCCCCACCCGGACCCAGAATCGAAACAAGTATAGCGCAGAAACATAAAGAGAAAAAAGGGGCCCATAGAACTAATTAGAAACAGTAAGTTACCCCCCCACCCTACACCAATGCGGAGGCTACGGCCTTCCCCCCCCCCCAGCATAGTGCCTGTCGCCCAATAAACCCGAAATATAGACAAGAAAGAGAGTAAGAATAAAGTAAAGAAAGATAAGAAAACAATACACCTATGTTAAAGGGGGTGAGAAAAGAATAGGACTATTCTAATCTAAACTCCCAAAAAGAAGAAGGTGGGGAGGAGCCTACGTATCATCAGAGCGCCCTAAACCATCGGCCATCTTTGGCTTCCACACACTGAGAACCCACTACCCCAAAAGCGGTCGTGTGAAAATGAATTGTCACAACAATTTCGATGAAGGAAGACAAATCGCGACGAATGCGCACAAAGTACACATACAGTTCCAGTCCCAGTCCAGCCCCTCCGTGAAACCATGGCGATATTAATCAGTCTAGCCCTGGCCCGATCGCGGGCTTGAGATTAAGCCAGCCCCTACATGAAGGCCCCGCATCCCGTGCAGACAAAGACAATATGGCCGTTTGGGAGAAGATGGTGAAGTAGAATCCCAAAATGGCCGCCGACCATCTGTAGAGGTCCCTTTGTGCACCACATAAAGTCCAGACATGGCATGTAGAGTACAGGAGTTCCACAGAAAAGAAGCAGTAGACCACCGTGAACGATTCCTCGAGGATGTTAAGTGTTGCTCAGCTGGATACTCTTGCAGACGCGGTGAGGCAGGCAACAATGAAGCAGGCAGCAATGAACGGGGAAACAAAGTATCCGCTGTTAAGCTGGAGAGCAATTGATCCTGGGTGCCGGGAAAGCCAGATGCAGGCACCAGTGTAGCACGATCACACACAGCCGTTGCGTCCCCGCAAGAGGACAAAAGCACTGGCAGACCCACGCCGTGTTGATGACGGACGGAGCACTCACGGCCCGCAGCCGACAACAGGGAGTCAAACTGCTCACTTAGCGCCTGAAATCGAGCAAACATTTGTAAACGAAAGTCCCGCAGGACGGCCAGTACGGAGCCGCATGTCAGCGGAAGCTGCACCCCCACATCGGCAGAAATCCGGGACGGCACTGTGGAGCTGGTGTCTGGTGGAGGTAGGGCGAAGCGGGCAGCGGGCAAGACCGGAGTATCACCCCCCAGCCGCGAGCAGGCAAACAACGCCATGTTTTACCGCCGGACGGTACAATGGCCAGGGGGGGGGGTCGTAGCAAGGAGTCAGTTCCCCTCAGGTCTGCGCCGCAACTGGGAAAGCCAACAGTCGCCTCCCTTCCCTCGGGTTCTCTTTGCAGCCGACTAGGCAATAGAAGAAGGGGGTCGGCAGCCTCCCACAGCGCGGTCCACAGATCGGGGCAGGAGACCCGCCTCACCGGGGCTTACCTTACAGCCCCAGCCCTTCAGGCGCAGGGTGCAGGAGGTGTCTGGCCGTCCCTCCCCAGGCTCATCTGGCGACAGTCCGTGGTGTTAGGTGAGGTCGGGACCGCGGGGCTCGGATTTGCGCTAGTGGGTCCGGGGACTGCAGAGCTTCCTGGGGGCCGGCAAAGGCCACAATGGAGCAGGGGTCCAGGGCGGAGAACAAAAGCACCAAAAACTCCGGCATCCGGGCGGGCTGAGACTTCGGGGAAGTGGCGGCGTGGACAGCGCGTCGTCGTACACGTTTCACCTCGAGAATCGGCAAGGATAGGAATCAGGATAATAGTCCGGGGCCAAGGGCCGACGGAGCCGGGCGCTCAAGCGTCTGCTCCGGTCGCCATCTTGGCTCCTCCCCCGTGACTTTCACCAATTTTGATGAATTGTTAGTGCCTGTATAGCTTTGGTCTTGCCCAGATAACAGCAGGAACCTTTTGAGATCACATCAACATCCTCCATCCATAGTCACTTTCGGAGTCAGAAATGTTGAAAGTAGAGATTTACGGAGGTCTGTTGATCTCTGCCATTATTGTGTGTAATGAGCGTGCTCCTGTCAGTTGTTTAGGTGGTCTTGTTGAGTCGATAATAAATGTATACACTATTTCATACGCACATATGGCTCCTGAGGAAGAGGGATTGTTGCAAAGTTGTTCTGAATTTGACAAATGTGTTGGCTTAAGTTCAAAACAAGCTTTGATAGTCTTCTGTTTGAACAGTAATGGATTGAATTTACGTTGTGGCAGAGGGACTTGATTGCAGAGCTTCTGAGATTTGCTGTCAGATTTTAATTTCTCACCCGATTGGATTTTTTTCCCTCTTTTTGTTCTTTTTTGTTTTGATATCTCTTTTTCTTACATTAATAAAATTACTTATGGAAAAACTACTAATCAAATCCATTTGCTGGACCGTCGGAGATACCATTTTCCTGGGATAGATAAAGGAGAGAAAAAATGCACAACTTCTGTAAAATTCGTGGTGCAAGGGACTGACAATTGCAATCAATATATCTGTCAGGCTTATACAAAGACTAAGCCAGTAAGCCCAGAAGCAGTAGGTCACTGAAAGGGGTAAAGAGGAAGTTTGAGACATCAAGTAGACCCCAAGCCTAGTCACGAAAGTCAGTGACAGTCCTAGTTCTCATGGACCCTATGCCAGCCACCACGTGACCACTTCCGGCCACAAGAGGATGGTGTAGACCAGATTTTGGATGCAGGGGAAGAAGGTAGAAAAGGCTCCGAACTTATAGAGCTCCTAATTGTGCCGCCACAACTGCAAAGGTCCTCCCTGTGACTCCTATGGCTCTATTTCTCCCCCCCCCCCTGAAATTCCAACTGTGATGAAAAGCAGGGGTTCAGCTGGAAATGGGAGGAGCTCTAAATTATTTAACTGCGGCTTCTATTCTTGCTTTGACCCACAAGCAGCATTGGAGGCCGCCTTCTAACTGGTTGACCTACTGTGGCAAGAACCTGCGCCTCCAGTCCACTCTTGCACCCCGACCATCACACCAGTCCCCTGATGCAGTCACAACTGAGCCTTTACTAATGGAGTCTGACAGGACGGGATCACCAACAAGTGGACATGAGTGAAGAGTGGAAACTAGCGCTGACGAAAAAGAGGAGCCACGGAAAAACAGCAGGGCACTAACACTCTCCAGCCACTTCCCCAGCCTCTAGCTGCGATGTGTCAGGCATCTCGATACACTAGTTTATGCAATGGGGAGAAGCAGGACAGATACTGCACAGAAATCATCTGTGCTGGTAGAGCCTGGAATTTAAATGGCAATTGTGGACTGCAGTAAATACTGTGTTATTCACTACGGTGGTAGTAAAAACATGGCAATGGTCCTACCCTGTGTAGCCTGACTGCTAAAGCAGCAGCGGTCTGTGGAAGGAGTTCCGTGGGGCGGAAAGTCGGGGCGGGGTTGGGGCAGGGTGGGGGGTACTAAACTCCGGAATATGGATAATTGGAGGTAAGTAAACAATTAAATAAATAAAACGAATTTCGTAGCACGCCCTGCATCACAAAATGCGGTGCAGCGCGCGCTACGAAATTCGTTTTTTTAATTTAATTGTTTACTTACCTCCAATTATCCATATTCCGGAGTTTAGTACCCCCCACCCTGCCCCTTCCCGCCCCCCTTTCTGCCCCACGGAACTCCCTCCACGGACCGCTGCTGTGCTAAAGTGAAACACCTGCATTGCAATCTGTTAAAATAGCAATTTTATTACATGTAGAAACCTCCGTTTTAGTTATTAGAAAGCCAACCTTATGTAATCCTTATTGCCCAACTAAGTAGGGCGCATGGTATTTAAAAGTAAGACATGTAGAAAATGAATATCACCATGTACCTACAGTGACAAGACCCAAAAAGCTATTTTTTCTGTGGCAGGCCTAGTTGTGCTATTTAAAAACCCAGAGTGCAGATTAAAATATAAAATACTGCTAACTCAGGAAAGGGATCAGCCAGTAAAACCACTATATTAAGCATCCAATACATTTTTTAAATCATATTTTTAATACATAATAAGTAAAAATAACTTTTAAAAAGTCACCTTTTCCCTGCCTGACATTCCTGGGTGTCAATTTGCGTTAGCTCCCCAACTTCACCCAGCCTGTTCTCAGGCTTGAATAAGTCTAAACCATGTATGAAATGTCCCCATGGAGCAAACAACAGGCTGACCTAAATGGCAGAGATGGCACAGCTCCACAGAATATTCATGGTGGGGACTGTGGGCCTCCTATGACATCTCAATGTCAAATACTGCTTGACAGGTCCATCAAGCCACATGTAACACTTGGGGTGTGCTTTAAAATGAGAGACCAGGATGACAATTTTTGTGGATCCCTATCTGGTTGCTGAAGGACCCAGTTTTTTGTCCTACCAGACTTCTGCATCCAGGCTTATTGTGGATATTCTGCCTACTTCAAACCAGATTTTAGTGTTAAATGTGGTAGGTCACCAGGATTACTATAGGACAATCCCAACACACACTCAGAGCCCAAACTTATTGTGGCTTAAGGCTTTAACCATCTTGAAAATGCTCTGGAGCATGGCATTTTGGGCTTGTTTTCAGTAAGGCAAACAGGAACTACTGAAAGACTGGGTAGAGTTGGCCTTTTGAACTTTTACCCCATTGGTCCAGAAATCATTGGCACTCAATAACCAATGCCAGGCATACATTTGGCACCTCCAGGCAAACTCTTCATAAAACCTCTGGACTTGCAGAAGAACAGAAGAAGGCTGACCTACAGTCTGTGACTTGAGAGGAGCCCTGAATGACTGAACCTACTCTGTACCCAGGACCCAGAAGTAGACTTCAAGGGTCATGAGACTGACCTCTTGGGTGAGTAGTGTGAGACAACAAGCTGCAAGAAACCTTTTTCTGGAAATACCCAGGTGACCATTGACACCTGGACTGAACACTGCTGTTGGCCTCTGACTGCACCATGTGAGCCTCTACTGCTTGCCCTGCGGTCCTTGGGGGCATTAGAAGTGTACTGTTGTAGTTGGTTGGGACTTAAAAAAACTAAGTCAGAAGCTAAACTTGAACAGGATGAACCCGTTTGGTTGGCCTCAATCGCACATATGTTCCAGTCTATTGGGACCATTGAATTTCACTGACTTAGCGCTTTTTGGCACTTTTTTCCAATAAATCATTAAAAATCCCCCTTAATTGGATGTTTGGCAATTTGGTGGCATTTTGTTTTTAAATTGCACTAAATTTTGCTAATTTGGTTTGAGATTTGTATTATTATTTGTATTTGTTACTTTATTACTACATAAATAATTTAGATATTGGCCTTAGTTACGTCAATGTTCTACGGCATACCTACTAAGGGGGCTGAACTTAGGTTAGTTTAGTGTCTAGGACTGTTCACCTTGAGTTGTGATTATTTCTTGAAGTTGGACAACACCCACCATTTCTTACACTGAGGAATATTTAAATAGCACAAACACATTACATATTAACAATAACTACAAAGGAAGATGTGAAACAATGAGTGGAAAAAAGATAAGCAAAACATAAGAATACATTTACTAGATGGGCCAAAAAAGACCGATAACACAATGGCACTGGAATGGGAACACTAAAAAGGCAAACGCGTGGTTGAGCATTGAATACTCACAGAATTGTTTAAAGGTATTGAGTGCCTTAATTTGTGAGTTTTTGTAAGACTATTTACATGTTAATAATGAGGACAAGTTAATATAAAACTATTCCTGATTTATTTCTGGATAAGTTGAAAAGTTAATCAAAACTGAAGAAGGCAAAGTGATTTTCAAACTGCATTTGGCATAAGGGTTGATAAGATGATACCGCGGTGTGATATATCATTTCAGTTATGATAAGATAACTAATAATTTTGCATGGAAGACGATGAATAAAACTATGAGCAGCATTAAATACAAATTGATTTCTTAGGTGAGTGCAGACTGATCTTGAGGGAGAGTTTTCACATGCAAAATCAATCTATACAAGGTGTTTTAGATCACAAGCTTCATGATCTAGCGCCAAAGAATTTGGAAAAGAGGCAGATATAGGTATTGGAAACTAACACACTCCATTGAGTATGATGGTCCTAAAATATTAATTTCTGGTGACTTCTTAGCTATATTGTTGCATGGTTTGGAATGCCAATCAAATTATAAAAATGTTGCAGGAGCAATTTTGAAATCGAGTTGACAAAACGTGTATTATTTTCTTGCTCCTTTCTGAATATTGTTAGAATTATTACAGTAAAACATTTATTACAAAAGGTGCAAAATGAATCAAGTGAACAGCCAATATATCACCTCTTGAATTTGGAAGAGAAATAAGCATTTTACAATGATTATTGTAGATTGAGTCATACGAGTCATTGTGGGACTCTAGGTGATCCAAGTACTGCTTATCTAGGATCAGGGGTGTTATTTATGGTGGATGCTTCTGGTTTTAGTTTTAACGCAGCTTGACCTTATTCAGTAATAATAATGGGCCTTTGGCTGCCATTACATTGGGAAGTCCAAGGAAGCAGACTCCTGAGTTATTGCTAGTTCAGACTTCAAGACCGTTGCTGAAACTTTGTAGATGTTTTTGAGCACAAAATATCCGTTCTGTGCTCCAGTTATGTCATTTGTAGGGCAGCCAACTGTGTTGTAGTTGAAGGAAGATTTATTTTCAACTGCATTGGCAACAGTCCCCAGCTGCCGGCTCACGTCTCAATGTTTGAGTCATGCTGAAGGTAAGAGGCTAATGGTTTCCAGCTGCAAAGCACCCGTATCCTGAACCCATTCATAGACCTGTCATTAGCCAAACAGCAGTGCTCACTTTTTATTCTAGGCTGGGTTTTTGATACAGCACAAGCAATAGAGCAGCTGAAACTGAGAGGGGAAAGTGTTATTGACACAGGAACATCTCAAACATTGTGTGTGGGGGGGCGTGGGGATCCAGGTCGGACTGACTTTTTAACATGTTCTAGAAAAAGTTTTAAAACAAACTCTGGCTTTTTAAATTAAATTATAATGTATGTCTTTGTTTTTAAAGCTGTAAATAGCATAACCGAGATGTGATTAATTGTGGTTTGTCCTCCGTATGTATTATCTTGAAGATTTGGTCTGTGTATCTGTATCTGCATGTCGGAAATGTTTTATGTATTCTTGCTTTTATGGCTATATAAGCCGAAATAAAGCTGAAAGAAAGAAAGAAAGAAAGAAAGAAAGAAAGAAAGAAAGAAAGAAAGAAAGAACCCATTCATAGACCTGTCATTAGCCAAACAGCAGTGCTCGCTTTTTATTCTAGGCTGGGTTTTTGATACAGCACAAGCAGTAGAGCAGCTGAAACTGAGAGGGGAAAGTGTTATTGACACAGGAACATCTCGAACATTGTGTGTGGGGGGGGGGGCGTGAGGATCCAGGTCGGACTGACTTTTTAACATGTTCTAGAAAAAGTTTTAAAACAAACTCTGGCTTTTTAAATTAAATTATAATGTATGTCTTTGTTTTTAAAGCTGTAAATAGCATAACCGAGATGTGATTAATTGTGGTTTGTCCTCCGTATGTATTATCTTGAAGATTTGGTCTGTGTATCTGTATCTGCATGTTGGAAATGTTTTATGTATTCTTGCTTTTATGGCTATATAAGCCGAAAGAAAGAAAGAACCCATTCATAGACCTGTCATTAGCCAAACAGCAGTGCTCGCTTTTTATTCTAGGCTGGGTTTTTGATACAGCACAAGCAGTAGAGCAACTGAGAGGGGAAAGTGTTATTGACACAGGAACATCTCGAACATTGTGTGTGTGGGGGGGCGTGGGGATCCAGGTCGGACTGACTTACAGGAATGTGCTGTTGGGAAAGTGCAAATGCTTAATTTGGCCACTACAAGACCGAAAATTCCCTTTTTTTTAAAAAAAAAATTGCGTGTCTTAACATTATGCAGTTACACCACTTCACCTTACAAGGCATATATTTACTTTTGACGTGCTGGGTAATAAAAGGATTTGCCGAGAATCACATCATTTTTCGGTTACGGCCAAATGTGTTATTGGAACAAATAGTGTGTGAAAATATAATTCCACTACCTTCTTAATGAAAAAATCATAACACTGCGAAATTCAGATTTTTTCAGTTGCACATGTTGTGCAACTGATGGAAAAATGTTCCAGCATAGATTTTTGCATGTTTTCCCAGTATGCACTATTTCTAGCGTTCACTAAATCTTCCTGCATTGCATTTCCTGTTCTTCCAATTCGTTTTGCTTCCTAGTTCAGAGGTTGTACTGTGTTGCCAACAACCCTTATACTTGTTGTCTGCAATGTTGATACCACACTCTGTTGAATGTGTTATGTCTTGGAAGTAAACCTTGTGTTGTGCCTGTGATCTGTAGGCTGGACATTCTGCTGTGATGGTTTACTTTTGTGTTTTTCCAGCTGTGTGTCTTATCTTAGCCTCAATTGCACTTGTAGCCACTGTGTCTGGTTGCCTAAACTCTGTCCTACATCTGACCTTTTTCGACAGACTTCTGCTAATCTGCTCAGACTACTTTTGAATGTTTGCTATATCCGGAGAGTTTCCGTGAAATCATTTGTTGTATCAGCCCACGTCAGTGTAAGGCTGTCCTTATTACCCTAGTGTTGGCAGCTCTGTGTGGTTAAAGTTCCAAGATTAGCAACCAACACCTCAATGGTTCTTCATGTCCCTCAATGAATCTTGTGCAGAGTTTGCAAGAAATTTAGATTTAGCTTTCTATCTGTCCTCTTCACCTACTTCTATCAAGGCTTATATATATTCATTTTAAATCTGTGTTATGCAGCTCCTCCATGACACGACAACACTTCTCACATAGACTCAAAACAAAAGCAAGCACTGGCAGAGCCAATAGGTCTCGGCTTTGTGAACGATGGGCTCTGCCACACTCCATAGCATCCGCAATGAGGTCCGGACTGGCCGTAGCGGGCACAGGGTGTTTCCCCGGTGGGCCGCCAGTGTGTGGGCCAATTATAGACCCCTGGGGGCCGTTTTTGTTACCAGCCCGGTTTTGCAGCATAGTTGCAATATCCGCCCCTGTAACAAAAGCAGCTGCAGTGTAATCCACGCGCAGGCCCCCTGTGGCCGGTCTGACTCAATTGCCAGGGACGGTTTGCGTTCCCAGTCCGGCCCTGTCTGCAATGCTGTTGAGCTGCAAAGCACAACAAGGGAAAGAGGGGGTTAATGCCCAAGCGACATGGCAGGGGAAATGAAAGCAAGGGGGGCTGAAGTGGATGCAAAAGCAACTAAGGAAGGGCTGGAGTGACAAAACACAGGGTTCGGAGGAAAGCAACATGGAGGGTGCAGGTGGAGGAAGCAATGCAGAGGAGCACAAGGCCAAGTGCAACAGGGAGGAGAGCAGGGAACAGCAGTCAGATAACGCAGAGGAACAAAGAGTGCAGGGGGAGAGACATACATGAGGGAGACAGCAAGAGATGCATATGATGGAGACGGTTGAAAAAGACATGCACTTTAATTGAGAGCAACCCATAAAAGAACAAGCATTTGCAATGCAATAGGTCTCGCATTTGTGAGAGTTTAAGCTACTAGCATTGCAAATGACAATGCCTTTTATTTGTTTTAAAAACCAAAACATAAATAAAAGACATTGTAATTTACAATGCGAGTAGCTCAAACTCGTGTAAATGCGAGACCTATTGCATTGCAAATGCTTGTTCTATGTGTTGGGAATAGGGTGGGGGGCCTCAGGGGACTGTGTTTTTTGGATGAGATCAAGGGGTGCACGTGTATGTAAGCAAGAGTGTGTAGCCGTGTATGGGTGGCTTTTTCACAGTCGTGAAGAAAGTGGGTGTGTTTGTTAGAGGAGTTTTGGGGCTCCCCACATGAACTGGTTCCGATGCTCAAAAGGGAGCCAGCTGTGGCGCAGCGGTGCACTCAGTCTGTGGTAAGATATATGCTGTTGCTGAATGAGGTTAGACTTCGATATCTCCTTTCAGGCATGTGTTGTGGGACGGTGAGATTCAATTAAGCTGCCGGATTCATGTTCCATCAGGATGGCAGAGTGCGGCCAAACTGGAAAAACGGAAGTGAATAGAGCAATAGAGTAATAGAGCTCTTTGGTAAATTTGCTGACTCACATTTAACCCTGTGTGGAGAATGACTTCAAGTTTTTTTCCCGAACAAGTATAGCACAGTGGAGACACTAGGGTTCCGATTACGGGTCCGACAAAGTGGAATAACTGTATGGAATACTGAAGAACCAGACTTTGTTTTATCATCCTATATTTCCGACTGGGAAAATTGACTAAAACTTTGGCTGCAACAGCAATCAAGCCATGTCCCCTGTCCTTAACAAGCTTTTCTCTAGAAGTGGGGAGCAAGCAATGCTCCCCTGCCAAAACCATTCTCACCTTTCCTTTCCTTTCCCTCCCCTCTCACCCCCCCGCTCCCCTCAACCCCAACCCCACAGGGAAGCCACATCATGCAAGTTAGAACAGCGGGCACTGCTAGTTCTAGACATCCATGCCACGGATCCCCACAGCGGTTATGGATAGGGTGTGTTTGCTGTCACTACGTTTAGTCGTTATTACAATTATAATTTATTGAGATATCTCGCTGGGAGGTGGTCTAGCACTGAATTTTCCTCGCTCATGCTCACAAACATAACATGGGTGGAAAAGGCAAAATCTCTGACTTCATCGGACCTATGCGTGCTCTGCGGAGTGCAGAAAACTTTGCAAACTCCGCGAACGGAGCGGAGTTCACCGTCCAGGCCTTGTAATAGCAAAGCTTCATAAACATTCTCTTAACATCTCTCTAAATCAAAACAGCTCATGCTAGAACGCTTAAATTAAGAAAAGCTATCAGAAGATACAATAGATGTGGTCGATATTCTAGGACTGCTCCTTACATTGTAAAAGGCTGGGAGAACATCTGTCACAAACATCATCGTCTCATCCACTTATGACACAAGCCTGAGGGTGAGTGGGCAGCACTTGACTCAAGCTAAACGGAGCTAAGACTGAGGTATCGGTGGTAGCTCCTATGGCACAGCTCTCGTTAGATATCAACTGGCTCAGTGAAATTCAACTCCATCCTTCCCCTTTGCATCATTGCACTTTCTCTGGCCATCAAATTTCAACTGCTGTGTTGAGTAGTTTCTTACACATATATTGATGATTTTTTTTAGAGTTTTATATAGCGCAAACTAGACCCGAAGCAATCAGGTATCAGAGTGCTTCACATGAGCACCAGTTTTGTTACAGATGGACACATTCTTTTTTTTTTTGGTTAGGTCTGGGCAGATTAAGTGATTTGCCCAGAATCACAGGATGTTGAGCTTTGATTCTTCATTTTCTAAATAATAAAGGTAAGGGGTTGGCTTAGCAGTCGTAATTGATACTTGGCTTGACTACACTATTTATATTTGGGGCTATCCAAGTGCCTTCTGCAGTCATTGCAGGAACCTCAGAACCAGAGGGATCATCAGGTAGAATGTGGCCACTGGTTCAGCAATGCACTAGCCCTTCTTTCCGCCTTGCATTGATTTCTATTAAACAGTTGTGGTGCATTATCATTTGCTATATTCAGGACAATCCCAATTTCTTTAATATGTAAGCACTTTCACCCTTTATTCCTCAAAGATTTCATTACTTATATTCAGCCTCCAAATTTGATATTCCTAAAATCAAAATAAAATAAAATGCGCTATTTTGCGCAGAAAGGAGACTGCAGGTGTATTGCCTCGGCCCTATCCCTATGGAGTTCAATCTTTTGATCTTCATTGATTCCTTTGTTCCTAATTGTTCATCATTTGGAGAGTCACAATATGCACAGGAGTTAAGGGGGCCAGGTACACCCCTACTGAACATAACTGTCATTGTAGTAATGGCAAGCAGTTCAAGGCATCTCAAGGTGGTAGTGTGAGGAATAGAGACTCGTAACACAACAATCACACAACAGACCCAATAAGTGAATGTCCAGCGTAATGCTTTACTTTTTTGAAAAGTGAAGTGCTTTAATCACACCATTACATAACACGGTACATAAAGACGGGATAATGCCACTGTGATGACTACTATGAAATATTCAGGGTTTACTGCACAGTAAAGCAGTAAACATTTGGTTTAAATGCAGGTGCATGCCCCGAAGGCTAAAATGGAGCTGCTTTCCAGCAGTCTTTGACCTGTAGGTCAGTCCGTACTCTTGAGTAGCTGCTTCTGTTATGTGGGGTAAGGTGTTATTAAGAAGTCCCACCAAGAAGTTCTTTTTAGCAAGTTACTGTCAATGTTCTCAGGTGTTGCTATCACCTAGTTGTCAATGCAGGCTTGCGTTGTACCAGCAAGTGCATGCAGTTATGCTAACAGAAGCACATGCAACCACTGGGGCTCAGCTCGAGAGAACACCTCCTTCTCTTCATGTTGGCCGGAAGCAGCTTGGTCAAGTGCACTCAGTCTTCAGTGCTTGCAATGGGGATTACATACTCTATGTCTTTGGTTGAACGAGGAGGTCAGAAGACCCTCAGGTTCGGCACGTCGCCCTTTGCAACTGGCTGTTCTGACTGCTGCACCTCTGGACTCATCAGCTGCTTTTCTCCGCATTGGGCAGGCGGCTCCTGCAGCACAAGGCTCTTACCATTCCCATCTCAGCAGGCAAGCTCAAAGATCTCATGGAGACCCACAGTTTCTCCAAACAAGACACACAGTTTTAGGTAATGGCCCCTCAATTCTGGGAAACTGGCCATCAATGAACACAGCAGCTTTTCGAGTACTCTACACAATACCACCATTCTTGGTTTGTGAAGTAGCTTGGAATAGGAACCAGGTGGGATGATTTGGGTCCCACTTTTATAGACAGGGGACTCTCTACATCCCAGGAACCAATTTGGGGTGGTGCCTTTTGAGAACTTCATCTTCCTTCTGCAGGGCAGTCAGCTCTTTGTGTAAGATAATGCATGTCATAGCAGGAAGTGATGATATTGTTTTCAAGCAGAAGTACCCATAATATGAGCATGAGTGTGAAGCTCTGCATCACTCAGTCATCAGCCTTTGAGGCTACCCATGGAACACAAAAGGCACAGGCCCTGTCTATAATCCTCTGACCCTTTAACACCTATTTCTCCTGACCTATCACCATTCCCCTACCATCACCCAAATTGCATTTCTCAGGAAGAACTAATCAGCAATCCCTTGATAAATAGCTCACATTGAATTTTTAGAGGCAGCCCTTTCTCCATCCCCCCACATTTCTGTCTGTGGCTACACTTCCCAGATCACTTCTACTGTCTAGGGTGCAGCCAACACCTACATATTGTGCTATGTTAGAGCTAATAGCAACCAAAATATTTCCCTCAGTTCTATAGCATTTCTACCCCTATGACCAACATTGAATTCTACTAGCAGTCACCATACAGACCAAACACCCTTGGCACTCACATACAGATGTCAGCCCAGGGTCTGGTCATGACATATGATTGGAACTTTACACAAACAGTCACCACCTCTCAAACAATACATGTCCCAGGGACACAGAATGAGTGGCAAAAAGGGTACGCTTTTGCCACTCCCCATTTATCCTCAGAACCAGGCCGTTGGTCCCAGGCATCATTATCATCATGAGAACTTTATTTCGATTGATAATGATCAAAAAGTATAAACAAACAATTACACAGTAAACAAATACATAAATACATAAAAATACACTTTTAAAAATGATGGCAATTAGCATATTGCCAGACCTCACCATGCACCGATAATATCATGGGTGGTGGAGCCAGAAGAATGTGAGGATGCCAGATTCACTCACAATTAGATAACATAGTATACGGGTACATGTCATGCAGGTGACTTTCCCGTCCTAACATCTCTCTTTGATAAAATCTTGAAAATGTGTTTTTCTATTGTACTGTTATGGCGTGTAACTGTAGGTTTGTTACCCTAGTTCCAAGAAGCCATAACATATGAATAAGTGCTCAACATAAGCCCTATAACAAAGCATAACATAAGTCGACCATGTATCTCAGGCACATGTTGAATACCACTTGTATATTACTGACCATTTTCAGTCTTGAAAAGTAGAATCACATCAGTTACCCAATTGTCAATGGAAAACATATGAAAGACGAGTTACGCATTCTTAAAAAAATTATTTGTCTCCATGCAGAACTAAAGCCATCCTTTTTAGGTGGAGCATTGTCCGCAGCACGCATGTGCTGCTCGCTCTGCGAGGCATGCAGCAGTAGAGTAATCAGAGACAAGCTGCCCTCACTCTCCACCCATATTTTTCATTGGCTTCTGTCTTTGTCCTACATAAATTCTGTCTTCTGATTGATTATGAGGCTTGTTACTCCTGCCTTATTATGGCCATGTCGTCATGTGTACCATGGCTATTGGCCCCTTTACATCGAGTGTTACACTGTACCCTACGTGTTAGTTAGAGCACTATATCCCCCCGCACGTTGTCCTTGCCTTCTCGCCCGCCAGCACTCCCGTTGCCATACCTTCTCGCCCTCTCCCACCCGCACTTCCATTGCTGTGCCTTCATCCCCCGTACTCCCGTTGCCAGCGCCTTCTCGCACCCCTGCTCACACTCCCGCTGTCAGTGCCTCTCGGCCCCCACCCGCACTCCCGTTTGCAATACAATAGGTCTTGCGTAAATGCGAGTCCTATTGTATTGCGAATACTTGTTTGTCACTCTGGTTGCCTTACTCTCTATGTAATACAAAATAGCTACTAAAAGAATGTGCTTGAGCTCAAAATCCATAAGTTGAAATACCTTTTCTCAGAAAATTACCACTGCCCATTCCCGACTGTTTAGTAATAAGGGGTATACAATACAGGAGAGCGTGCTTTCACTATATGAAAAGCCTGTCTCTTATTTCCTAATTGCAGGCAACTTGTGACGTTTCTACTCACCTGCAACAAGGAAATGACTTGGCTGCTCAGTCAGATTCCAGAGCCAGGAGCTAAGCTGAAAGGCTGGTCAAGGAGCATGATTTAAACTAAGAAGCGAAAACGAAAACTGGCATTTCATTCTTCAGATTTTTTTCTCAAACAAACAGTGATAAGAAACAAGGAGATATGTATGCGAACATATTTTTTTGCACAGTAAAGGTCATTACACCTTGTGAGCCTCCTCATTTTTAAAGCTACTGCCATTAAATTGATTCTGTTATCTTTTTTTGCAACAAATTGCTAATTCCTTTTTGATCTGCTTAATTTTGCGCTAGATTCTGCATTTATTCTTCATATCTACAACTCCACTATCTCTTTGGTATGACAGAACAAGACACCCAGTATTTGAGAGGTTTGAAGGAAGGGTGATGGTATGACCTGTATTATAAGGAATAAAACACCCTCTCCAATAACTTTCAATAATATTTTAAGTCACCTCGGATTTGAACAACCTTATGAAGGAACTCAACCTTTGGCCTCATTCCTGTTACATTTACAGAACTCCTCAGCAATATGCAATACCCTTATAAGTACTGACGGGAATACTTTAACCCGTATATTATGTCTACTTTCAATAACATGTAAGCGCATTAATAAGTTCAGCAGTGATGACCAGGTGACTGTTCTGTATCCATTATATTTGAGTCTTAAGCACTGATGTATCCTTTTTGCCCAAATAGACATTCTTTGCATTGTACTGTGCCTTGTGCAAATGGTAGCAGAAAGGTTGTGAAGAACTTACGGTGGGTTGTTGCACTGCCGGCTCCGGGAACGTACACCACCACCACATGTTCTTGAACAAGAGCTGAATCTAGACCAGGAACCCCAGCTCCCATCTTGGCTGTAGGGCTGCTCGGGGGTCTTCCAGATGCAGTGACCTTTGAAACACCACTAAGGCCAGATATAGAGAACATGTAATGAGCAAGGGAAAAGCAACATTGGCATATAAAACTCGAATTAGTTGTTCATGGTACTTCTATTACGGGGCCACAAAAAGACTGACTTTAAATACAATTGTCTAGGTAAAATATGAATATGCAAATTGATTCAGAGTCACAACAAAACCCAAACTGTTCCATAGGAACCTTCTTTGTACACCTCTGGTCACATCCCTGCTGTAAAAACTCAGAATGTTCAGATGAATTATATTTTGGGTCCAACATGGAACGAAAGAGACGTTGCTAGGAACAAATGAAAGAAGCTGACATTATATACATTCATTTGCAGCTGTTTTTTCACTTTAAAGTCTTATTTCCAAGGTAGACAATAATCAAAAGCAATGCTTCCATACATCCTGCCACGTACATTCATCCTGAGTGATTTCCAAGAAGTGAAGGAGGAATGCACAAACAAGCATGATGAATCCATAGTTGGCCATATGAGACATATCAGTAGCTCTCCTCCAGGGGCAGTGTGAGCCAAGTGCACTACAGTAACTTGATTGTTAAATAAATATGACGTGCCGGGGAGCTGTATCTTTGCTACACATGCACTAAGACGGTCCTGGTAAGGCTGGTGAAGGCAATCTGCAATGAGCATGCACCATACACCTCAATCTCACGAAAACGTCATCCGTTATGCAGTATGTGATGTCAATTGCTTTGTCAAGTTGGAAGATATGAGCGTGTATCTATTTATAATTTGCAAAATAACGTTTTCTTGACGTTTTAGATTGTAATGATGATTTTGCTTTAAATGATTTGTTATTAAAGAATCTGTAAACATGTTTACACTGTAATTTACACGTTATAATAGAGATAATACCTTTGCTCAAAAAAGTTTCTTGCTAGGATTTAAATGCAAATGTTGGGCTATACTGTATGCTGCCTCTTGTCTATTTTCCATATTGCATATTAATTTTTAGTAATTTGCTTAAAAATAATTTGAATTATGAAAATGTTTATTGAATGTAGTAAGTGAAATGCAACTATACAGTTAAGGTAACAAAAGACGAGAAAATTAAGTAGTTAAGAATGTAGAATTTCAGAAAATAATAACACACAAAAAGGCCAAGGAGTGTTTAAAGAACAGCGGGTACAGAATCCCAAGTAAAATAACAAACACAACAATGTACCCGGGACTAATAATTGTGATCTAAATCAAAGTATGGAAGATTTGCTGACTTTCAATGTTTCTGACAGAGAGAAAAGATAGCTTTCTTAAGGACAAGAACCCTCACCCACCATAAGGTGGCATGCTTCATCATGGTGTCCCTCCTCACACCACAACATTAAGTTGGGATGTGGACTACAACTCCTAAATTAGGAGAAGTTCTTGGATTTTTTTTCACTACCATATGTGAGTGACAGGTGTGGGTGGGTTGTGCAGAGTTCAGAAGCGGGAACTGTGGTGAGACTAAAACTGTCACCTGGTAGACCCTAAAGCTTTATTCTATTCTACTGAAGATGGAATTAAAAAAACAAAAGCGAGAAGCAGGGGAACAGCTTATCCCTGACTACATCTTACGGGTCAATGTATTCTGCACTATAATAACCCTTCCACAAGGTGTAAGGGCATTAGTCAGGACCTAAATTAAATCACACTGCTGTAAAATGTAATAGTATAAAATATTACAGAAATACTGGTACACACAGTGGTAACTGAAGAGTAAAGGGAATCCACCTCTTGGGTAACGCTATGGTCGGGTTTTACTGCCTCCACTTGAGGCTAACCCTGGCAAGAAACTCAGGGATGTGGCAGGTGTAAACACCTGTGTGGCTATTGGTTGACACGTTCGGATATTTTATACTTTTATACCATATCATTTTTTTACAGCAGAGTGATTTACATTTTATAGCAGAGCGAGGGAGGCAGAGGGGTTGCCTTTACATATGGTGACAAAATATTATAAGTATGACTATATGGAGAGCCCACTCACTCTATACACCCAATGCCCCTTAGGTGGTGAGACCCTCAATGCATAGCCTTCACCCAGTACTAAACACTTTGCAGATAGCCCACCTCTTGTCAGTAGTCAAGCACACATGGGTGGACAACTATTGGGGGCCTCCAGACCCTCAAGGCATTTTTGGAGAGTATAATTCAACAAGGAACTGCAGAGGGAAACTAAATGCCAGGCCGCCCTCCACTCAACATATGATTCAACAACAAAGGCCGGGCATTGATAGGCACTTCCAACCAATTGTATATATAGATACGTAGGATTATTTACAGGGCGATATATTTATCTATTCCCCACGTCAGTAGTTCTATATCATGAACTCTGACCTAATCCCCTGTGCCTTAATACATAATTTTTTTTTTAAATCCCCACAGTAAGGTGAAGTCCCAGTCAACAAACAGTTCACTCAAAAAGACACCAATCAACATGCGGGTCTATATATATACCTCACACAGTGTAGAAAAGTGTAGGAAAATGAGAAAGTATCTCACATGCGTACCACCAGAGGAGCTACTGGCAGGTTCTCACCAGCTTGCCCACGTATTTATCATCATTGATAACTTTCTCATAAAAAATAAACAGTGTCCAGTGCGGGAAAGGTGTGAAAAAATAAGAAAGAAAAGACCCCCAGAAAGAAAGAGACACAGGAAGTCTCAGTTAAAAATGGATACAACTCACAAACACACTTGTAGCTTTTTATTCCACAGCGTGAGTTGGCCCAATGTTAAAAACACAGCATGTTGTTAGCCACTTTGAGGACGGCCAACATGTTTCATTGCCTTTTCAAGAGTAACGGCAAATTCATCAGGGCAACTGAGGTCAGCAATCACCTCCCTGCACCTTTCTATATCAAAAAAAGAGTGACTAGTGAGAACCAAGGGCCCACATACCAGCATACCAGCCCGGGGTTTGTATTATTTATACTTTCATCCCCTTCAGTCAGCACCTCTGTTGCTCACACCATCATCGTGTAAGATGTAATGACGCGCAGTCAATCGTCCCGGCGTCTTTGGAGAGTAAACAACTACTATGTACAACCTTTGCCCTGTAGAAAATATTTTACAGATAGCTGAACTCTTGTGGACAATCAGTGAGATGTGTCTGCAAGTCAGCACATCATCAGCAATGTCAACAATGATGCCAATGAATATGTCATAAGTGATATGGTATATGAGGTCATTAACATAAATGTAGGTGTTATTACCATAGGTAAATATAATTCACTTTAACCTCTGGATTTTTCATTGAGCCACTCACACCGCCACTCACTCACTCATACAGCTACTAACAGAGCTACTCACTCACCCATACAGCCACTCACACATCCATTCACTTATCCACAAACCACTTACATAACCATTCACACGTCAAAACAATCACTAACGCACCCACTCACTCATCTATACAGTCACTCAGACAAATACTTACTGCGCAAAACAGCCACTCACACACCCACCCACCTACCCATGAACCCAGTTAAACAGGCACTCTCTTATCCATACACACTGTCACTCACCCATACAGGGATTCACACAGCCCCTCAGTTACCCATACAGCCACTCACAAACACACTCATCCAGCCATCGAGCCACTCACACAGCCACCACAGTGACTGATACAGCCACTCACACACACACACTCACCCACCCATACATCTATTCACACTCACTCACCCATACAGCCACTTATTCACCCTTACAGCCACACACACACACCCATACAGCCACTCAGTCACCCACTCCCACACTGATACATACGGTCACAGTGTCACTCTGATGACATATTAGAAACAGTATCACTCATTACAGTATAAAAAGAATAATAATTTAACTTATGCGGTAGCTTAGTAGATATCTTAGCATATATGTTTAACTCCCTGAAACTTTTACGAAACACTTACATTCACTGGATGATATCATCAGTGATGGTATCAATGATGTCATCAATTATGTCACTGACCATGTCTTGAGTGATGTAATATGTGAAGTCATAAGCAGTGCATTGCAGGGGTGTAAATTGTAGTTAGCTCAATTTAGCTCATTTCAATGGTTTTTTATGAGTGAAATCTGAGCCTAATATAACGTCCCTGTAGCCTTCATTTTTTTCAGTGAAAATACATATACAGATACATATATATAAATATTGTCCATTTTGGTCCCTCAATGGACGGATTCGGTACTCTCTCCTTGGTGATGGTGCATTTCAGGCGGCAGGGCGATGCGGGTAAATATTTTATCAATTACTGTTGCTGAGGCATAAGAGATTGAAACACATTCGCAGGAAGCTTTAACCTGCTGTTTTTATTAATTACAGGGCGCTGTACCTGTAATTAATAAAAACTGCAGATGAAAGCTTCCCGCAAGTGTGTTTCAAAGTTTCAATCTCTGATGCCTTGGCAACGGTAACTGGGAAAATATATATAAATATATATTTATATATAAATTATCCAGTGGCAGTCGCCACTGGGTATTTATAGTTAGGTTTGCATTTCCATAGACAAGGTGTTTTTTGGTTTGCTATTAACTTTGCCGATGTTTGATGAATCTTCACAAACATTTTCCAAAAAAAGGCAAATTCATCTCAGCTCCTTTCTGTAAAGTTTCAGGGTGAACCATCAAGCGGGGGCAGAGAAAAAGTGGGGTCCCAAATGCACATTTTCTCTTGCCTTTTCCATAGACTTTCAATGAATGTTTGGAGCACAAACCACATTTCAGTAAATCCAATCAAAACCTAATTTGATGACACGAAATACAGATTTATTAACAACATTATCATGATTGTAAGACATAACCAGATAAAGTTTTTATAGCAAATATGTAGTACAAAGGTATCCAATAGGACAAAAAATATATGGTACATGTATAATGATCCAACAGACAATGTCACAAATACAATTGTCCCGATATGTCCAATACAGCCAACACGTTTCAACTTAAGATGAGACTTTCTCAGGGCAAACAGAGGTGTAGCATGATATTCTCCGGACAAAATGTATGATTGTCCGATGATAATGCAACCGTTTTCTGAACTTGCTGCTCAGCCCAGACGTGGATCCCAAATTCAGAGAAATCACTCCTTATCAAGGGGGTCTCATGCACATCGCTTGCTAACAGGTTGTATTGTACATATTGATGGCCGGAAGATGATTCCATATTCCTTACCTGTGAAATTTTAGAGACTCACTTGTCTCCACATAAATCATCCACATAATTTAATTGGACAATCATAAAGTCAAGTTTACTATAAAAACCTTAAATGTTATTATGTCTTACACTCATTATAATGTTGTTAATAAATACTTTTTTCCTGTCATCAAATTAGGTTGTGATTGGATTTATTGAAATTTGGTCTGTGCGCCAGACATTCCTTGAATATTGTATCAGTCTCTGCTTTGGCAGTGTACGTGGGTGCACCTCTATGTAGCAGGAGTGCTATCTGCGGCAGCACACTCCACTTATTGTTTTATTAGTGACTACTCTTGTGGGAAGGTTATTGTGCTGGGAATTTTCTCCCACTGCTGCTACGTTTGTTATAGTCATGTTCAATAGACTTCTTTAAGCAGCACTACCGCAGTAACTGCTGAACAGAATTGCACCAAGTTTGGCAGGAAGCCTGATCTTGGCACGCAGATTGGGATTTTTAGGGTCGAGGTTGCAGGAGCATGCACTAGCACATGCGTCTCACTTGCGAAACAGTGTTTTTCACACAGAGGGCTTGGAGCCCTGTCATTGCTTAGTATGTGTTGGCTGCAGCGTCACTCTTCTTTGCAGCCACCTTAGTTGGCCAGTGCAGGCCAAACGTCAAATCCGATCTGATCTGTGGAACAGGGACCAATCACGATTAATCAAACTTAGCCAATGCTCCCGATGTGATTCAAGTACTGTTTCTTCTCCCTCCCACTCACGCTGTCTACAGCTCCTTCTATAGCGCTTTTGTGTTAAAAGAGAAGCACTTTTGCACTAATTCTTTTATTAAATATATGGATCCATCTCTGATCTGTAAGGGAATTTTTTATTTTATGTTGAGCTCTCCATGTGTTCAGCACTCCATATGTCTGAGAGTGGCCTCCCTCCTGCACTTCTCTCCCCCTGTGTTGCTTTTTGTTGCCCACCCGGCTCTCTTGTGCTCGGAAGTGTGTTCTTCCCATTGTCTCTCGTGCAGTGGTGTGATTGCAGTGCAGGAGGGGCACTTTATGGGTGTGCCAATTGATTCCTTCTCTTATCGCGCTTATCGAGGTTACGCAGAGGAGGGATTTGTGTGCATTTCTGCACACCTCAGGTTTAAAGGGAACTGTGTGGAAACACAGTGGGTTTGGAAGTGCTTGTTCCGAGCACGCCTTCAACCCTTACAGCCTAAAACCTCCTATTTCTCGATTCTGCCTTTCCTAACTTAAGTTTTTGTCTGCTTGTAGTCTCCTTTGACTACAGCAGTAGCAGCGTCTTTGCTATTGATTTATTGCAGGTTAAGTGCCTTAAGTAGCCTTCTCCGTTTCTGGCAGGTCCCATTTGTTATCAATTGTTGAAGTCGACTTGCTCAGGGCGGAGGATATGTTGAACAAATGTAGCTCAGCTGTTGCATTTTTTGCCACCCGATAGATCTGGAAAGGGCAAGAGGATAGGTAATCTTGTGTAGCACAAGCCTTGAGTAATGGTGAAATCTTAAGTTTTTTGTGTGGCTTCCTCCACGCCCACCCCCACCCCCATTCTCCCGTTAGCCATGCTGTCCACAAGCCATAAGAAATAAAAGCACTATGGCGGTCATAGCGCTTTTTTGGGGGTCTCTTTTGCCCATATTCAGCAGCAGTGGCGGCTGGTGACATTTGAAAGTAGTGAGGCGTAAAAGTTTGGGAGTGAGTGCTCGGTGGCGAGTGAGCCTTGCGAGTGAGCCTGACTGCCATAAGGTGGGTTCGAGGGTCCTTCTCGCCATTTTTGTAATTACTCTGACTATCCCCAGAGCTCAACTAACACAGACTATCAGATGCTGATTAAGCTGCCGTGTAATATCTGAAAAAACTCTGGGTGAAAATGGCGAACACTGCACAGAGATGCTACCCTGACCACCGAAGCGCACATACATCCGCACCGGCTGCTCCCAGTTATCCACCCTTGAGCTCATTCATTTATTCTTACATCCACGTTTATCCACCCTATAATCAATTGACCCATACTGATGCATCAGTTATCCACCATCACACACATATTCATCCATCAACCCACAACCAAACATTTATCCGTCCATGCTCGCATTCATCCAGCATCAGCACACATCATGTAGCCACCCACAGCCATGCACACATCTATTTATGCCTCCACACATCACCCACGTGTCTGCTTTCTCTGATGGCTGCATGAGGGTTCATATGTGTGGTGTCTATGTGGATGTATCTGCAGCTGGGTGTTGTCTGTGTGCATCTGGCTCCATCACAGCATGTGCGTTTTGTGTCTGTGAATTGAAGCATATCACACAGCTAAACGCGCATACTTACAGTCTTATTGGCTTCGGCACAGTTTTATTTAACCACCTGTTTAGTGCTGATCTTGAATGCGAGGATCACAGAAGTGTATTCAATTTTTGCACAAAAAAACATTGAACTTGGTCGGCCCTTCTCGGAAACTGAGAGACATGATGAGAATGTTATCACAGGCTTAATCTATGATGTTGTACATTTGCTTTAAAAAGATAAACTCGTGGCCAGTGTCTCCCTAAAATCATTCTTCCTGTTGTGGACTTTGCGTGTCACCCTTTGTGGTAGCAGGGCCGTGAGATGGGTGGGCACTCACAGGCCTTCCTGTGACCCGCGCTGTGAATTTTGGAATTAACAAAGAGAATGGCATGAGAAGTCCGTAAGAGACTTCCATTTCCTGACAGCCGACGGCATGGCACGTCCAGAAAAGGGTGACACACGGCCGTCCAGTAAACTGGCTTACTCACACCCGCCCAGTAAGGGCCGCCCCGTCAGCGCGGGCACCTGGCTTCAATTCCGCTCGGACACTCACATTTCAATCACTATTATTGGCTAACGTTTTCCGAGTTCCATGAGGGGCTGAGTAGGTCGCACTCTGGGCTATCTCTGGATTCTCTGCAGACCGCCCCGGTCTGCACTGAGGAGGTCAGAGAGGTCCGCAGCGCCAAGGCCGCCTCGGGGCGCTGTGCACATTCCACGCTGTGGTTTACGAGGATGCAGAGCGGCGGGTCACCACAGAACATGAGAACAATCACATTCACACCACCCGTTATAGAATGTACCTGAGTGAGTCAGGGGTACCGCAGTCCACACCGCCTCCGCTCCAGGCCGGTCACTGGTTCTCGTGTTCGTGCTGAGGGAAGCAGGAAGTCCTAGTCCTACGCAGCGCACTACGCAGTTACGCACACCAATTAAAACGCTGGTAGGCGGAGCAGGCGAGCGCCCCAGCCGGGACATTTTCTCTGGGTAGAGAACAAGGAGAATGGGCGGTCCCGCTCAAGGGCAGGGGGGAGTGGTTTACCCACTGTTGTAGATACTGACTGTTTGGCCGGCTCCAGGGCCGACGGCCAAACAGTCAGTATCTACAACAGTGGGTAAGCCACTCCCCCTCTGCCCTCGAGCACGACCGCCCACCCTCCCGCCCCCAACCAAGCACAGAGGCAATTCTGCTTTCTCGCAATGCGAGAAGGCAGAAACAAAAATGCTCGTTTTTAACATTTATGTTTCTACCTTCTCGCACCGCGAGAAAGCAGTGGGGCAACGCCCCAACGCCCTAATGGGGGAGCCGCCACTGTTCAGCAGCGTCACTATGGGGGTGCGGACCGCACCGGGTGACACCCTCACATGGGGTGACACCAACAGGGCCGGTGTGCGTCTAGCAACCTAACCTTTTAGGAGGAGGAGGTGCCTGTGCGCAGAGCGCACTGTCTCCCCTCCTTTCTTTAATTTGCTTCCCTGTGAAATGGATCCAAAAAAGAAAATCACTTTTGCTGGAAATCAATGTTGTATTTTTCTGACATTTAATTCCAAAATGCAGCATCGGGAATAAAAG
The DNA here is from genome assembly GCF_964204655.1 of Triturus cristatus. Taxonomy (NCBI): domain Eukaryota; kingdom Metazoa; phylum Chordata; class Amphibia; order Caudata; family Salamandridae; genus Triturus; species Triturus cristatus. Next base: position 317,415,780 of record NC_140580.1, on the reverse strand, counting down.
TTTAAAATAGGAAGAATAAATGACTAAATAAAGTAAGACAGAGTGGTAGCAAACTGTCCAGATTGATTTTATTCACACCCAAACACATTAGCGCCACTTTTACAGAGTTTGCCAGTGAAGCGCTATTTTTGTTGTCTTGGCTTTGTTTTCCCTGGGCTTGGTACTAGTGCACCAATCCTGGAGGTACTGCAATGTGAGGATTGAAAAACAAAATTTGTACTGCTGCTCTGTATCTAGGGATGTTGTCTTATTTTACCACACTGCTTACGTTTTGTAAGGATATAAGCAATGGCCATTGAAATGGGTCCATTCAGGGCCCTGTTGTCATGTCCGTAACTTTTCAGGCAAAAGCACTCACTGATTTCTGAACAGTGAGTGTAAAAGCATTAAGGTAACCATGTTGTTCCTGCGTACATTTCACATGGTTTGCAAAATTTTGCATTCCCTATGATTGTTTGCTTTTTCCAGGATGCTGTCACTTTTTTTGTAGGCCACATATTGCTCTTGCCCAGTGCGTAATTTAAATTGAGCCGCATCCAGGTGTTTATAGCTGGCAACAATTGGGTTGTAGTTGAAGGCAGTCTGAGTTTTTCTCAGTGGGGCAGTATGGTGTTCAGTGGGGGAGAGGATGTGGCACTATGGCCAGGTTCAGCCTTAATAACCAGTCCGCCAGACCACTCTCCTGAGAGAGCACTATCTCATGATAGACCTTAGAAGGCTTCGCAAGACATTAGAAGCCCCGGTGTCATAGCACCAGCAGGTGGACCCTAGCATGACAAGTGTGGGTTAACCTTCAAGGCTTGTCCACCACTATTCATACTGAAGTTCACCTCCAGTCTTGCGGGCAGGCCTATGAAGCAGTACACCCTAGAACAGTGACCCTGTCACTGAGATCACAGGACCCTTGAGAAGGGCCAGCTGTAGGGCGGTGCAACCGGTGTGACCGTACCAGGTGCTCACTTTAGGTGGAGGCATCATTTTTGCAAGTATATTATGGTTTTAAAAGCGTTTGCTGCCTTCTTCCTGGCCTCCAGTAATTTTCGGTAACAATAAAAATGTCATGATGACTCTGGTGATTAATGTTCTTCCTAGAGAGAGATCGGAATTTTGTCTAATGGAAGATTTGACTCATGGAAAGGTAGCTCAGAGGGTTAATGTACCTGCTGCAAAGAACATGTACCATGCAGATCACAAAGTGCACATAATGTAAATGGGCCAGTGGGTTACTGCTTTTGTCAGAGAGATCCTTTTGTTACTTGCAGTTTATAAGTTAACATCCTAACATAGAACAGTGAGCTATTAACTGTCATCTACTCCGCAGCAGCACAAGTCACATTTTTTATTAACTTTTGATACGTTTGAGCTACAAACAATTTATTAGTTTACATGGTCAGATCATGCTGCAGATCTTGCATTATGAGGCAAATATGGCAGAGCCATTATTATTTAGAAAACATTTGCAAACTAGGATTTTTAGCCATTCATGTTTGAACTGCTGTTTTGGAAAAGGGAGAAGTGCTGATGACAGAAACTCCATGGCTCGGAGATAAATGGCTTGTGCTTCCACATTTTATCGTATTTGGGGACATTCTGTGATTAGAAGCATATCCCACTTTGTGAACACATTTTACTGTCAATAACTCATTATAACCGTAAATAATCATGTGTATCCATTGGTTGATAAAACTGGGCAGTGAAACCAAACAAATACAAAAAATTGGGATGTTTGCGCATTCTGGCCACACCTCTGGCTCTGCCCACTGATCCAATCCTTGGATTATTCCCGCCCTCTGATTCTCCGCCCACAGTTCCCCTACTTTTATTCCCCCACTTCGACCACTGATATATCATGTTGCTGGATAGTGGGAACACCACACCAGTAAAAAGTACCATACCTATGATATTATAAATTCCAATAAACTGTTGACTTGCAGGTAGCCCACTGTACAACCTGATTAATGAGTCATTATCACACTGTTGTTAACGGGATCATTTTGTAAATATAGGACCTACATTTACAAATGTTACTAAGGAATCTGTATGGTCCCGTTATTTGCCAACTGTGTCCACTGGCGGACTCGGGGCGGAGGAGGTCCATGCGGTAAGTCGTGAGGGGGTGACACCATGAGTTACACGCACCGGGTGACACCAACCCTAGTGATGCCGACGCTTCCCAGTGCCATAGAGTGAAGGTGTGCCGGTATAAAAGAGCCCATGCCATAGTTAGACTGCAGGCCGTTAACTCTTTTGTGATCATGCCAGGTGCCCCCTCTGTATCGTGAATATGCAGTAGCTTTAATGAATTCATATGCAGTAACTTTACTGAATTTAGATTTGGTCATCTTTACCCTATAACGTGTACCGTCTCGATGGAGATGGTAAACTATGGGTACGGCATCTTTTAATTTGATTACATAATACCACTGTGTCTGCCAGAAGTGTTCAATTTAAAGTTGAATGCGCTGGGGCATAATTGCTTGGTGGCTGAAGATGGTGCTGTGACCTTGTGCTCATTGGTGCAGTAACCTTAGGATTGCACTGTGCTTTGTTGCTCGCTGATAGAGTTGTAGCAATTCTTTTAAAATAACCTTTTCAGCCATGCTACGCACTGTACAACATGTCTACAAGACATTGGCTTGGTAAATAGCTCTGGCGAGACCTTTTGGCTTTGCCAATGCTTGTTATGATTTGGTGTAAATCCATTCAGTAGTTTTGGAGCAATGATGGTTCGAAAATAATTGTATATCTGGATCTCCACCTAATTATTCTATTTGGCCCCGGGCCTATTAAGGCTTGAGAATAGGGGGGCATGCACCCCTCCTCTTAGAATTTGGCCTTGGAAGATGGGGCCCCCAGGGCCCAAGATGGCTCGAGGAGTGGGCCTCTCACACCCTCCCCTGTTTACCTGCATTTGGCTCTGGCTGATGGGGTCCCCGGCACCAAAATAGGTTTAAAGAGGGGGGCTCGCAGCTCCCCTCCCTTTTCTAATAACATGCGGATTTGGGGGATGGGGTCCCAGGGGCCTAATAAAGCTCAGAAAGGGGGTGGTCTTTGCGGCCCACCTCCCCATTTTTATTGTATTTGGCCCAGAGGGATGGGGTCCCCGGGGTCTAATATGTTTCGGGGAGGGGGGCGCGTGGCCACCCTACCCTTTTTATTGCATATGGCTCTGGGGAATAAGGGCCCCAGAACCTATTAAGACTTGGGAGGGGGGGGCAAAACGCCCCCATCCCCTTAGAATTTGGCCCCAGGAATGGGGGCCCCAAGAAGGCTTGGGTAGGTGGACTGCATGCCTCCTCTTTTTATTGGAATTTTGCCCTGGGGAATGGGGTCCCTGGGGCCAGTTGAGGCTTGGGGAGGGGATCTGCATGCCCAGCTGGCCTTAATATATATGTTTTGGCCCTGGGGGAATGGGAACCCGGGGCCCGAAGGCCAACCCTATACCATGCATGCGAAAGGCTGTGCGTGGTGTGCATTTGGCAGCCTGCTGGGGGTTGGCCACGGGGCCTGGAGGTAAGACAATCCCTGTGGCTAATCCCCCGGTTGATCGGTCTTTGGCCATATGTAGCACTGAGATGGACTGGCTGCCTGCAGGGAGTTAGAAGCAGGGCCCCGTAGCCAACCCCACACACGATCAAAGGCTCTGCATGGCACAAAGTTGGCTACCTCCAGGGAGTTAGATGCAAGCCAGGGCCTATGGCCAACTCTACGTCATGCACGACGAAAGGTTGTGCACAGCGTGGGGTTGGCTGCCTGTGGCCAATGTTGGAGCATGGTGATGGTTGCCTGCAGGGGTGATTGAAGCACTTATTAAATATTAGTTAACGTTAAAAAGAACTAGAAATTCACTGAGAAAAATGAAGGAAAAAGTAATACTATAGTTAGGTGAAATGTTCAGTACCAATGTAGCAGAAATTCACCAGTTATAGTTATCTCAATTAACTACAACTTGTTCCCTCAGGTGACTATGAGTCACACTCTTGCCATGCGCTGCTAATTACCCCACACATTACTTCACTCATGACATTTTCTATGACATCATTGATAATATCACTGCAACATTTGCAATGAAATTATTATGAGAAAACTATGCATGGAGTGGATGCATGTTATAGCTACCTCAAGACAAAGTTATAGTTACTCAAGAAAAAAATAACTGGTGAATTTCTGTGGCTTTTTTTTTTGTTCAAACCGTTATTTTGCTACTGAACTATAATGTTATTTTAACTATTGTTAAAATATCAATCAAATACTTCTTTAAAATGAGAACCATCCCAACTTGGGTCACCGTATAGTGCCCACAAGAGAAGGCAGAGGAAACTCTAATTAGTGTACTGGATGCAGCACAGCACGCACAAAGCAATCTACCCCTGCTCTGCTTCCTTGGAGGAGGAACCAGAGCTGGGGTAGGTCTATTTGATTGTTCACACTTGTGTTGAGTGATTGGAAATCTCTATTCTAGAATCCACTTCCTGTGATTCCTTCACTGTGTAGATTAGGGTTATTTTAGGTCCTGAAGAATCACCACATGACGTTCTCCTGACATAAATAGGCGAGAAACAAGTTGACCCACTAGTTTCACTAAACTATCTAGGACCATTATATCCCCTGATAGCACTCACCATTTTAACTAGGCAAGCAACCTCAATTCATTAAATAGGTTTGTTTCTGATGTTCACTTACAGGCACATGCATCAAAAGAAAAACCGGTCGCAAACGGGCAGATTATCAGAATCTGCCCCTATGCGACCGGTATTTTTCCATTTTGGATGCATCATCCCAAATGCAAAAATCGCAATTTAAGTAATCTCTAAATTGCGATTACTTAAATTGCGATTGCATTTAAGGAGTCTCAAATTGAGATTCCTTAAATGCAATACATTAAAGTAAAAAAAAATGCGATTTCGCTAATAGGGTGCGCAAATCACCATGAAGTTGAACTTCATGGTAATTTGCAAAACCTTTGAAAAAATGCACTTTTGTGCATTTTTAAAAGTTTCATGTTGCGCACACACGTGTGTGTGCGCAACATATGTGCACAGGTCAATTCCAGGGGTGCAACAGGGTGTCCTTTTGACACCCTTGCACCCTATAATTGCATGCGCAATTTGCAAGTACATATTGGTACTTGCAAATTGCTCTTGCAATTTCCAATTCATTCCTATGGGCCTGTAGGCCCATAGGAATGAATGGGAAGCTATTCCTTATTTGCGACTTGCAATTTGTGAGTTGCAAATAAGGAATGTGTAGGAATCGCTATTATTATAGCGATTCCTACATGCATAGGATTTTGCGAGTCCTTAATTGCGAATCCTTAATATTCGCAATTAAGGACTCGCAAAATCCTAGCTTGATGCATGTGCCAGTTAGTCTATTTTAATACACTCTCATTTCTCACATCCCTTCACTACCAATCTATACTTTCAACAAACACATATCATCTTTCTTTCCATGCTGGTAACATAAACATTTCCAATGCCAGTGCTGCTCTTAGAACATCAGCACACCTGACATGCTCACTCTTGCTGCCCAGACTTAATGCAAGCATCTATCAATGAATCTTCCATAGTGCCTGAAAATAAATATTGTAAGCGCAGAATACATTGCACTTTTTTCTTTCTTCATTAATGTCCATTTAATCTTACTCTATAGTATCAATATACTACACAAGAAGAGCACATTTTAGCATGCAAGTTTTTAATTTCCTTACAATGAGCTTCATTCAAAATATGGTTTATAATAATACCCACTACTAAGTAAAACACATTTTAAATCTTAGCACTTTATCTCTAACAGAAACACACATATCCCAAAACATTGACAGACTTAACTGCAGATTCAGGCAAACAATGAATTGTAAATGGATGATGCTCAAATGCTCCGGATCTTTCTAGAGAGTACTAAAATCAATTATATAGGATGTCAAGAGTGATGTAATATGTGGGGTAATTAACCCGTGAACCGCGGCGCAAATTCCGCCGCGGTGCGGGAGTTTTAATGAGTGGGCGGGGCTGCGTCAGCCAACGGACGTGCGCTGCACTAGCCAGGTAGTGCTCGCGACGGCCGTTGGCCGACGCGCGCACCGAACGGGTTAACAGTGCATTGTGAGGGCGTGAGTTATAGTTACCTTAGGATGCTTTGGCTTTCATGATTTGTGGTATGGTCCTCCACCGCTCTCAATAATGACGATCGCATAACCGTATATATATCATTATGCGATTGTCATTGTTGAGGGCGAAACCAGCATATTAAGCTCTACAAGCCTAAATATTTAGCTTACACCATGCTGTTCTTCTTTGTGTAGTAGTTGCAAACACAGCCTTTAAGCAGACCCAGAGTATATTCCGAATTATTAGACACACAGCGTGAAGCAATGAACATGAAGACAATGATTGATGATGGTGGTGATAAGGTCTCGCCCCTACCTCGGTAATAACCTTGTATATTATCTCTGCCGGTAAAGAAAAATGTCAGAATCTGTGATTATTACAAGGCCGGTTAATGCACATTATGCTGGTGGAATCTTGCATAATTTCTGGAATTTCGTGTTGCGCTTGTTGGGCAAAATGTCGGAAACTACACCATACTAAAGCCACATTATGTAATTTTCTGCCTGTTTTTTTTAGAGAAAAATCGTATCCGGAGCAACGTGAAACAACAGCACACAAGCAGCTGCTGTGGGCGTGACGGGAGCCAAAGAGAGTTCTTGCGACAAAAATGGATGCAGAGGTGTATCTTGCGCTTGAAATTAGAGCTAAATGTCTACTGTTGTTGGCATAATTTCACTTAATTTTCACAAAAGCTTATGTAATTACGCAAAAACAAACTATGTACATTTTTCACACCTGTATTTATAGTTACACTTGCACCAAATTCTTTGGTTTATTGGGCCACATATATTTGCGATGGCAATAACTAAAAGCACAAACACAAACATACAATTGTATTTTTCAGTTTATCTATATAAATATATACATATATATATATATATATTTATTTATATATATATATATACACACACATATATATGTATATATTTATTTATATATATACACACACATACATCTCAATAATCCTAGGTTTGCAGTCTATGCATGTGCGTCACCAGATGAAATTAGGAAGTTGCATCTAGAGCCCAGCTATGACTTCAAATAAGCATGATATATTACGCCACAACATGTCTAGAGGAGCTAAGCATAGCACAGAATTGCAGGTACCTTTCCCTGTGCGCACTCTGTCCCATCCAGCGGAGGCCCTTTCTTGGTTTTGCAAAAGTACGGGTTATCTGGATGGCTGCACCAAAGTTGCTTGCAAGGATCAAAGGTCCTAAACTGTGGAAAAACACATCAATTTAGTCATCAGAGCCATAATGATGCCGATACTTTCAGTCCTCCTGTATTTCAGATTAACAACCTATTTTTCTAGCCTAATGGTGAGGCTAGGCGACACTAGTCACCACACTTTCATATTTCGCTATTTTCTGATGTGGTTGTGTTCTCTTCCTTCAGTTAATCTACTTTCAGTTGTTTGTGTGATCACATAAAAACCCTCCTGCATGTGGTGTCTGGGGCCACTAGGCCCACATTCTGGCTAGAATGACCACACAGACGCCTAGTAAGGTACTGGTAACTGGCTCAGGGTACGTGCCCCCGGCCTCTTTTATTAGCATGGTCACCTGACTGGTGACGCTGGTGATGGGTGGGTGTTAGTTTGGGTGAAAACACTAGAACGTGTCCAGCCGGACACTACATCCCTCCCAAACTTTAATGAAAAGAAACAAACAAAAGTCCAATCTGTAAGAAAACAAATACACAATACACAGCACCAAATGAGTCTCTTCAGGCCGTCAGCCAGGCAGCGCTGGAGCTTTGGACGGCATGGTCAGGATGCTTTAGTCTGCCTTGACGAGGTACTTCAGACCTGCCTGGTCTCGCGGTGTTGGAGTCTATTTACAAAGTTCAAATATCAGTGCATCTAGAGCGGTGGTGGAGTCCATTCTGGAGATCTTGCAGGCGCTCAGGTTCCGGTGGACGACAAACCTACAGCTGTTGGGGATAATCTCAGTGTATGAGGCCTTCCCTTGGAGGCGACGTGCTTGATGGTCTTTCTAGCTCCCGACAGTCGAGCAACTTCAGACTTGCCTCTCTTGCCTGGACTCCTCTCTCACTGGAGATTCCTGGAGGGCCTTCCTGCCGGGCTGCCATGGGACCGTGTGGACTGTACGGTCTTCGTGTAAGCCGCGCGAAGGCTTCATTGAGGAACTGCCAACAGGACTCACAGCCAAGTCGCTCATGTAGCCGCAGAGGAACGTGGCCCCTGGTGAGGCCTTCCTCCATGTGCACCTTGTCATGCTGGGTACTGCTGGTGCTTGTGCTTCTGGTTGGCCTAGGCTGTTTAAGTCCATGCAGCTTTCTTTGGTGCTGGAGTCGTGTTTATCCTGCTGGCTGGTGGCCCATGGAGCGGGCCCTTGCAGGGATTGACTATCTTTTTGCTGCAGTATAGCCCCTTGAAATACCCTTGTTCAGCTTTACAGGTTGCTGCATCATATGTTAGTGTGAATGTGAGGCTTAGGCATCCTCCTGGCATAATAAAGTGTTCCTCTTGCTAAGTCTGCCACTGCAGGCAGTTTAAACGTGCAGTCAACTTTCTCGGCCGTTCCCTCTTGATGGCCACTAGGTGGCACTGTCACCTCTTTTCTTGCAGGCTTCCGCTGTCCGGATGGTGGAGCGGACTGGCGGCAGTAAGAGGGCCGTAACGGGACTTTCCCAGGTGCTGGAGTGTACTCCAGCTGAGCTACAGCACTCTGTTGGCAGGGTTGCTGCTGTCCAAATTGATGCTACTCACTAGGCTGCCCCGTGTCTACTCTTTAGCAGGAACAGGGCAGAGGCTGCAGGAGTTACAAGGTTGCTGGGCACTGCAAGCCCTACCAAATGGCTCGGGAGGCCAATAGTCTGTCTTCTGGCCATGTGAGTAGGTGGCCACTGGGGGGGCGTATACTGGCTATTCCTCAAAGCCTCGCTGAGCAGGGTGCGAGGAGGACATGTAGATCAGTTCTCTACACAAAGTTATTTCCCCTCGCGGGCTGGCACATTGAATAAATGGCGTTTCTGGGTGCAGTGCGGCACCGCAATGCTATGGACCGCTTCAGGTACTTGCTGCAGGCGCCGGATGTCGCAGGCCCCTGGAGGCGTCAGCACCGGCATGCTGTAGCGCTCCTGGCAGGGGCGGAGGCGGGCTTTCCAACTCAGACCCACTGGCTGTGAGGACGCGCCGCGCTGGACTGTCTACAGGGTGGCATCTCTCATTTTCATGCCGACGAAGACTCGCTGGCCTCACACCAAGTAGGAGCCGCTTCTGACACCGGGGAGAGGTGGGGGACTGCAAGGTGCCGTTGTCTGCTGAGGAGCGCCTTTCCGCTCCGGTTCTGAGACCAGGGTAGTGATGGTGCCAAGGGAGGCACAGGGGCCCTCCTCCTCGCTGCCATGTACCTATGTCCATACCTTGCCAACTCGGGGGCGCCAGGGCTGCATGACGTCTTCACTGCCTTATCGTTCTGTCCACTGGGTATGGCAGTCGGGCACCGGGCTCTTTGCAGACGACAGCAGCTGAGGAGGCAAGAGACACTTACCAATGCCTTACCAGCAAGGGCATGTCGTAGTAGGCACGGTCTCTTCACTGTGCTGTCCTTTCCACCCAAACTGGCAGCATGAGGGCATTAGTGGTGGGAGGGGGGGTGGGAATCATCATCTATGTGGGGCGATGTGCCCGCTGTCACAGGGAGGCTGCACCGGCATCAGCAACTTGACTTATAAAAATATGTGGGAAAAGCTTTATGGATCAATTCCTGAGGGTGGAAGGACTGACAGATTTGTATTAGGAGAACCGCCTCACAAGAGACAAAAAAGTATAGTGATATGAACATCATGTTTTTTTCAATATATGGTTGCTTGACAAAGGTCTAATACTTGTAAATTCATTTAATTCACATGATTGTTCCGATTTTAATTCAAGCAGCATAGATTGGATGGTATTATGTTTTAATATTTGTATCTGTATTTTTATGGTTCAACGAAACGAAATAAAGTTATTGCTTGCTTGCTTGAAAAACTGTGTGCATTTTCTGGAAAGGCACCTCAAATTCCAGTTCACCTAGAAAATAGTTACAAATTATGTTTAATAAGAAATCAGAACAGAACTGGTCCCCTGCATCAACCAGATCTCTGAAGCATCTACATATCACCTAATGATCCAACCCTTACCTTTAGAGGCAGATTCAAATGGTAAAAAGTTATTGAAACAATTATTTTACAAATCATCTCTCTTGCGGCTGAACAAGCAATACTCACCGCAGTGCACATCTTGTACCCCACTCCGAAGTCGAAGCGACACTGCTCATCCATGGAATAGTTGATTCCTGGAAGCTCAGGCAGCTTTGGCCAATTATGCTTGAAGGGATCATCCAGAAGGCAGTCGTAAGAACTGCAGCAACAATAAAAGATGAAAGATAGATGAGAAGACACTCTGATGAGCACCATGATAGAACAGTGTCCATTTTGTATTTTTTGTATGGGTGTAAGGAAATCATTTCACTTTCAAGGTATCCCACAACCATCGCAGAGCTTCAAAAGAAAAGAGTTGTGCACATACTTACACCACACTGCTGTATTGTACCTCTCTATTCCCTTCATTTGGTTGGTGTCTGTTGTATGTTACTATAGCCTTATACCCCGCCGTAGCGGGCTATACCGTCTGTTAAAGGCCCGCTGCAGCGTTAAAGGCCCGAGCCGAAGGCGAGGGACTTTAACAAAGCAGAGGGACTTTAAAAGCCGGTATAGCCCTGCTACGAAGGGCTATAAGGCTATTAGAACATTCTGCCACTAGAGGGCAGAATGTTCTAACAAAACAAAGCCTTCAGGGATCGCGAGGGGATTCAAATCCCCTCAGGCTCCCTGAAGCCTTTGTTCACAGCCAGAGCTGTGAACAAAGACACATTGGAATGTTGGAGCTCTGGGCTTATACCAGCCATTATAAGCCCGGAGCACTCCATTGTTTTCAATGGAGCTTCCAACATTCCAATGTTCTAATGATATTTACTACATTGCATTCATGTATATATATTTCCTGTGGAATGCTCCCTGCTTCTAGGCAACTGGCTCCTTGTCAGTGATGGGGGTTCTGGAATGTGTTTGTAGAGCAGTTGAACTGGGAGCAGAGAGCAGACCATAAAGGGCTGTTTACTTCTCCAATAAGCTACTCATAGCAAGACTCCGTTGCACGTGCCGTTACAAAAATGTCACCGTCCTTGAACTCATCTAAGTCCCACCAAATAAGCAAACTGCCTTCCACAGACATGAATGGGATCACCGTCTCTGAAAAGATTCCTCACTCTCTACAAACATTTATGTCCACGTTGGTTTCATCTTGATCTCCCTCCAAACCACTGCGTATTACCCTCAATCACGACTCAGATGGTTGAGAAGTACAGCAGCCGGGTCTGGTGGCTTAGTGGACTAATGTGTTCACTGTAGTGGGCTGTGTTTGACCTCATGGTCACAGGTCAAATCCTGGTGGGTCCACTCAGCCTTTCATCCTTCTGAGGTAGATAAAATGAGTACCATTGAGTTGGGGAACAATACACATCCGTTAATCAGTGCCTTGATACCCTTGGGTGATACCTGCGCTTTACAAATACACATTATGTTAGACAAACTGCAAAGTCCTGAAAAGCTCCCCTAATTGCAGCAGTTGCAACCCAAATTAAATAACCAGGGGCGTAGCTACCAATGATGCAGTGAGCGCAGTGACCGAGAGGTATAAGGAGCTCACGGATCCAATTGTAACCAACTTTTGCTACAGAGATAGCCGCTGGGGGTTGGCAGGGGGCAGTTTTCCTCCTAGAAATAACACTCATGGTTCTTTTGCTACGCAACTGTAAATAACAAAGATCAAGGTAATTGGACAGGGCATAAACAAAAACAGAAGGAAGGTATACATACTATCCCTTTGATTGGACCTCGGTTGGCGTACCTCATGATGCATAATCAGTGTGCCTCCTGACAGCTTTTTTGCCCTTGAACCCAGGTGTGAAAGAAGCATGGGTGCAAGGGCAAAGGTGTTGTCTCATTTGCCTGGAGCTATGCTATGTATAAGTAAAGGAACATACCTGGGTATGGCACCGGGGCACACTTTGCTCCAGTATAACCCATACTACAGGAGGGATGTTGTAAGTATCTATGGCACACTATGTAATATCAATGTATCCGGTGGGCAGAAAGTGAGTAAAAATGTCCGTTGAACCCGACTGGCCTCTTGTGTAATACAACACATATTATCCTTAAGGAATTCTATATTAATTTTGGAATTAATATGTCTGTTTTGACATGAAAAAGTAAACATTTATTTTGGCAAAAAGGATAAACGTGCTCACAAAGAAAATGCCCAAACCGGTATTTTCCCAAACTCTCTTCCCTAAAAAAGTTAAATACATGTATATTTACCCGGCATCAGAAAAGATGCTGGTCAGCAAATATCCATGGAATACAAGCGACTACAGTGGTGATTTTTCAACACACATCTTTGATTTGAATGTCTTCATTCTTCCATGACAGCTGAGTGTGTCTGCTTCGGTACAGTTAAACTAGACTGCTAAGAGCTGAATTGTGGTTTAGTACACGTAATGTTTCAGTTAATTTACATTTTGAGGCTCCTCTGTAATCTAATTCACCTGCAGAACCCAGAGCAGCACGCACATGTGGGTCTTGCACAATCATCTAACCACTTTTGGTACAAAGTATTACAATTTTGTCAAGTAGCCCAAGAATATTAGATTGATTCCATCTTTCTGGAACTTGAATCCCAGTAATAAAAAGTTGTGTTGATGACACATATAAATGGAAATAGCGCAGTCATGACTATGGACGATGCAAGCTTTTGCTAGCGGGGGGTCTGACCAGAGGAGAGAGGCTGAATCCCAACCTTAATCCCTGCTGTTTTCTTGGATCCACTGAGTTCTTCTCAGTCAGATAGGTATTAGCTCTATGTTAGACCTGACTTCCTTGGCGTGGTTGCCCCATGTCTTTTTGCCTCTACTTCCTGTATTTTGATATTATGCTGGACTTCATTGTTGCTGGTTTAGGTACTCTGGGCTCTTTCCCACTGCTGATCAGTTCTTAAAGTGCAAGTGTTCCCTGTGTAAATTGTGATTCTGATTGGTTATCCATTATTGGCTTATTTTATATACTGGTAAGTCCCTAGTAAAGTGCCCTATGAGTGCCCAGGGCCTGTAAATCAAATGCTACTTGCGGGCCTGTAGCACTGGTGGTGCCACTCACACGAGTAGTCCTGTAAACTTGTCTCAGACCTGCCATTGCAGTGTCTGAGTGTGCAGTTTTAAACTGACATGTCGACCTGGCAAGTGCACCCCCTTGAGAAGGTAGGCCCAAGGTATCCCCAGGGGCAGGGTGCAGTGTATGTGAAAGGTAGGAAATGTACTGGTGTGTTTTACATGTCCTGATGGTGAGACAATGACAATTTCGTTTTTCACTATTGCCAGGAAGATTTCTCCCAAAAGCTATCATTTGAGCTGGCTTGTAACATGTTACAAGTGCAACTTTCAATTGAGAATAGCTAGAGATTTGGAGTCTGAGCTCTGAATTTAAAAACACATCTTTTAGTGAAGGTTGTTTATAAATTGTGCTTGAAAATGCCACTTTTCGCAAGTGGGTATTTTCTTGTTTAATCCTCCTGTGCCTCTGCCTGCCTGTGGAATCAACGACTGGTTAAGACTAACAGGGGCCTGTTTGTGCATTCACTCTAGACAGTTACTCAAAGGGAGCTGAGTGTGCACTGCATATCCTGTGGCCCATTACCAGGCTGAAGGGCCTTCCTGAGCCGGTGGGAGAAATTGTCACTGACACCTGAATAGGACTGTACCTGGCCTCTCATAATGCTGTCTATTCCCTGGAGTGTGGCTGGAGCCAAGACCAGGCAAGGCAAGAAATTGTGCAGTACAAAGACAATCTTTAAAGTATGCCTACTTCAAAGGCCAAAAGGGGTATACGTATTGGACCTAAAACCCCAGACTTTTGGAACACTTCTGGATCAAGAGGAAACTCTGCTAAGAAGAGCTGAAGAGCTTTAAGGATCAGTACTGCCCCTTTGCTGGGATGTTGCTTTGCTGGGATGGCGCTTTGCTGGGATGGCTTGTAGTTGCTGCTTCTGTCTTGGAGAGAAGGACTGTACTTTGCCGTTTATCCTGCATGAGAAATTTCTCCAAGGGCTTGTGCATAATTGATTCCTGTTTAGAAGTCTCAGAGCCATCAAAGACTTCACCTGCGGCATACCTGTACTCCCCTGCTGGGAGTTCTGACCTGCCAAGTGGTGCCAACTCCAGTTCTGAGCCCTTGAAGGTGGTAACTGCTGTTAAAGACTTTAAAAACTATGCTTTGCCCTTCCAGTGCCTGTTTTTCCAATGAAGCAAAGCCATGCAGGAGAAATTTCCAAGCACCGCTGCCGTGCGGCCTAAGAAATCGACTCAGCACATGCCCACAGCCGAAGAAACCAACACAGCCCAAGTTCAGCACACCGTGTGTCTGAAGTCCGAGACCCTTGCTCTGACTCCGATGCAGGCCCTGCTGTGCAGCTGAAAGAATCAAATCATCGTGGGACCACGGCTGAAAACAATGACGCAGCACCTGCCTGCCGCCGCATTGACCTACTGCCCATACGGATTTTCACGCATCGCAACTGTGCACCAAGTTGTCCACCGCATCACCAGCAGACCAAAACCATCTAGGATTTCCACACATCGTTTCCACTTACCGTCCGGATTCAATGCAACACTTCTGTGTGCAGCAGAAGGATGCATTGCCTCCCCAGGGACACAGGAATCGATGCATCGCTGTGTTTTCCGATGCTTGCCTCCTCTGTTGCTGTGTTTTCTTGTAGATTTTGACACATCTAACGTACTTCGTGTAAAAACACAGCATCCATGGAGTTCTATGGAAAGAATTCCTTACAACTTTTAACAAGCATTTTCAATGCAATAGGTCTCGCATTTACGTGAGTTTCATAAATGTGACACCCATTGCATTACAAATGGTATTTGGTAAATACACCCTGCTGCGCTTTAACTTTACTATCAGCCACGCCCCATTCTTTAGACGAGCCGTGTTTAAAGAAAGGAGCGTGGCCGCCATTAATGAGAAACCACGGTATGGGCGCTTTAAAAAAATTAATTAAGCATTTGTTTGTCAAGTTGACAAACAAATGCTTTTTTTCTGAAAGCGCCCCATGCCGCACTTTCACTTTAATGGCGACCGCACACCTTTCCTTAGACTCTGCTCATTTAAGGAAAGGGGCGCAACCGATATTAAAGGGTAAATGCGGCATGGGGCAATGTAAAAATAAGTAAATAAATAGTTGTTTTTTTTTAAACATGCAGCTGCGTTTGGTGCGGCAAGTAAAGCAAAGGCACAGCCGCCACTATCAGCGGGCGTGCCATGTAAAAAAAAAACATAATAATAAAGATGTTGCGAGCATGTCCTGCCAGCAACAGCAGGCATGCGAAAACCATTAAACCAACTAGTGCTCGAAGGCTGCAATTAAAGCCTACCGAGCAACAACACAGGTAAAAGGAGGTGTCCTCATGGGAGGTTACAAATGAAGACAAGGCGGTACAAAGGAGGGACTAACAAGCCTATTGACAAATCAGAAGCCAGCACTTACGAAAGACAATGACAAGCCAATGATAAATATGGGTGAAGAGTGGGCGGGGCTTCAAGTGCAAACTCCAATAAAGTAAGCCTCGCAGAGCAGCGCATGCGCTGCCCTGGCTCGACCTAAAAACAAACACTCCTAAGGAATGCAAGATACAGTAAATATGTGAAATGTAAACAGGAACCACACTGCTGATATGGATTACCTTAATGGTTTTTAGAGTCACTGTTCAAAAGTTGATCAGTGTTTTCACCTGTAAAATCATGACATCAATATAGGGTCTGAAGGAGTTTCGAGGCTTCATCTCTCATGGACCCTTCACACACTCAACACTGGTAAAAAAAAAATAGCACATTACATTCTGCGCATATGTAGATATAGATAAGATGAATATGCCTCTTTATTCCGCTTGCCTTCACCCCACATGTTACAACGCGGTCCTTACAATGACCACGTTGTAACAACGCATACCATTACCCCGCAAGTCATAACAACGACTTGTGGAGAGGGGCGCTGGATGTTGGAATAGTATAATTTACTATTCCAACTCCAGTCTGTGCGGACAGTAGGGAAGGTGTTGGATTTTAAATCCAACACCTTCTCCCCCCTCTGCAAGTCATTGTTACGCCTTGCAGGGTAATGGTACGAGTTGTTACAACGCGGTCATTGTAACAACCGCGTTGTAATTGCATGCAGGGTGACCGATTCGTAGTAAGGGCTATTTACCAGATAAGATAGATCTTAGTTTGGAAGAGTTTTTAGCCTCCTCAAAAATTAAATAATAACATCTATATACATATCTCCTTTGCCAGAAGTTGGTGTCTAGCCATCAAGCATCACTTGTGGCTATGTGGGGGGTCTTGGTTCCCGTTCAGGGCCGGCTCTAGGGTGGCGAAACCGGTGCAGCTACACCTGGCGCTGACCTTGGAGGGTGCCGTGTTTCGAAATAACACAGGTTTAAAATGCACCTACTGCAGAGTTCCTTGTGTTTAACAGTTTTGAAGCGACATAAAAAATGTTAAGATACTCTGGTGACTAATGTCCCTGCTGGAGAGAGATCGAAATTTTGTCCACTCGTGCTGAAGTAGCGCAGAGGGTTAATAAGCCTGCTGCAAAAAACGTGTGCTACACAAATCACTTAACTATATTTTATGTGACTCGTTCAGTAGGTTACTGCCTTTGTCAAACAGATCTTTTAGTTATTTGCAGTTCTAAGCTGCAACCCTAATACAGTACAGTGAGCTATGAACTGCCATCAAAGAGCTGCTTACATACTGCATTGTATAGTATGAATTATGTTTTCCCCCAGTCTTTCATTCTCCAAATGTTCCTAAAAAACAGAGTTCATTTGGATAGAAATCTATTCAAATCCAGAGTTTGTGCTTCTCCAAGCAAAATATAGCCTACTAGAATTGGTGACGTGCGACTTCTACCCCTTGTGTAATCCTCTTTGTTTTATGTAACATTTCCTGTAGACTGATTTACACACTGAATTGTTGGGTGTGTGTGTGTGTGTGATGTAAATTGCTCTGACACCCTATGCTGGTATGAGTTGCGCGATAAAACAAATGAAATGCCCGTTGAGAGAGGGCTATGGAGAGATGAGTGCAAGGAGGTTTTGGGGGGAGGGCGCCACCAGTGCTAAAGACAGCTCTGTTCCCAGTGATATCATTGTCTGAACTGTTCCCCTTTTCTGAATAGTTTGTTTCCTCTCCAGGCAGAGTTTAGGCATTCCGAGCTACATGCCTTCTACTTCAAAGGATCTGCGCTTGTGCATCACTCTTTTTTACCTTTACATGAAAAGGGAAAAGCTATTTACCATGGACACTAGATTTGACCTGGAGGCTATTTATCAGCAAATGGCAGGAATTATTGCGTATAGTGTATGGCTCTGAAACGTTTCTATATGACTCATGATTACGTCAGACATCAACCCACAACATGAGCGCCATCTTTAGATTATATTTTCAGCCATCAGGTTCGGAAGCATTGCCTGACGCTCCTGGGGCTTTTTAGTGCAGGAGCGAAGTGCGTGGCTATTTTACAGTGGTTCAACACTTTCCCAATGACCATCGTGTGTAAAAAAAAAAAAAAAAAAGACCACCATTGACAGGAGAATTAAGGGTGGAGATGGTTTCCTTTTATGGTAATTAATTATACCTGGACCCTAATATCCAGGGCCACTGGAATTAAGTGGCAGTGGTGGGCCAAATTATGTGGCAGGGTTAACTGAGTTATGTGGCAAGAAGAGTCAAATGATGCGGCATATTGCGGCACATTCTGTGATAAGATCATTTCCTTATTTTCTCATTTTAAAACTTAACACTGTCTGGACATAGGTTGCACCTCATTAGAACCAGTTTAACACCCAAAATAAAGCCATGAGAAACAGAAAGGTGACCACTCAACCTTTACAAAGGGCCTTCCACTGAGCGGCAACACTTATTGCTGTGTTTTTAGTAACTTTTGAACCGTGTAAGCTACAAACGTTTTTTTTGTTAAAATCTGCAGAATATGCAGCAGGAGATGGATTATGTGGTGAATGCAACAAAATCCATAATTATGTGAAAATCGCAGCGCCACACAATCACCTAATTCCAGTATCCCTGCTTATATCCCTTTGAGAACTGTGAACAATTTGAAGTCAACCCCCCTTTTATAACCGCTGAAGATTGGCATCGTTTCTGCAAAGAATCTACTCAGACAGCTAACGAATGGCAATATATATTATACACACACACTAAGTAATGCAATGTTTGCAAATAATTTTTTTTGTTAGTTGCAGTACATTCCAGTGTTATATAATGAGAAGCAATATACTGGTTTGCTACAAATTTCATCTCTATGACGTACAATTAGCTTTTGAGTGTAGTACTGTGAAAACGCCAATAGCCCACTCAGAAGATGCAAAAACTATAAATACAACTAGTATGAAACAGTCCAAGACCTCTAAAATCTCCATGACATTACTTAATCAGTTTGGGCAAGATTGTGAGCAGAATTACTCTTGCCTAAAACAGGCGTCTAACTAGACCACAGCAGAAAACTGGAAAAGTGTGATATGCTAGCATAAGGAATGGTCGCTGAATGAGTGGACTGTAGAGTGTAGTGTGCGGCAGTATGGAATGTAGAAAGTTGAAGGTGAGTGTATGTTAGCTGATGGGTGGTCAGGGGGCAGATAGGATGTAATCAGGGCCACTGAAATTATGAAGCATAATGGAGTACATTTTGTGATGCCATTTGTTTATCATTTTAACCCATGGTAACACTGTCAGGGAAAGATTTCAATTTATTAGTACCAGTTTTATACCCAAGTGCAGCAATAAGCAACTGAAAGATGATCCTCAACCTTTAAGAGTGACCTTCTACAGCACAGGAGTATATTTTGCCATGTTTTAGTAACTTTTGATCTATTTGAACTAGAAACAACTTTTTAGTTAAAATCTGCAGATTATGCAGCAGATGATGGCAAATCAATAACTATGCAGAAAATTCCATGGCTGCAGAATCAATAATTCTTGGGGTCCTGTTTTTAATACCTGTCGCTCCGTTGCTTAAAACAATAAATACAACTTACCTCTAGTTGGAAAGCGGAAGGTTTCTTAATTTGACACAAAAGAGCCTATCTATCATTGTGGCAATTGGTAAAAGAAAGTTCATGAAGCCACCCTGCCTCATACGGTTTTAATTCACCTATGCACTGGTCCGGTCAGTGTTGCAACTTTTTAATGTCTATGTGTGTCTGTATTTATGTTTGGTATTTATGTTTGTAACTGATCCATTAAACATTTGGGAAAGATCAATTCCTGAAGTTCAAATTTAAACAAGAAGATAGATGCGTGTGGCAGACCACCTCCTCTGGCATGTTGTCTAAACCCACCCACATCTTATTTCAGTGCAACATTAACATATTTGAAACATTTGTCCATCTGTTCTAGGGTTTCTACGTTTTGTAGTTCTTTTAGGACAAATTGTATTAAATTACTATAGGTGAGATTAAGGTTAATCTAGTACCATAAAAGGTGCTTACTTCAATGCAATGCAATGATTAATAGACTCATTGTAGCGAATGCATTTTACAAGAAAATATAATTCAGAAGAAACAGCATACACCATAAACCATGTACAATTAAACTTTAAATTAAATACGAGTTAGCATGTTTAACATGCATTACATCCTCCCAAAAAAATAAAAATTAAAGCCGGTGTTTAATTAAGGCAGACAAATATGTTTATAGCCATATAGAGGCTCTGCTATTAAAAAGAAAAGTTGTAACATTGGTCGTAGCAGATTTTGACTGTGCTGCGGGACTGCGATACGAGGTGAAGGTAACATCTTAACTTAGGAATTTCAGAACTTGTATGGCCAAGCCATTACAAACACGAATGTCATGTTTAACACCCTTCCACATTTAGTTTTTAGGACATTTCTTTTGTTTTTTTCTAAACGATAGATTATGTAGAAACAAATCACCGTGTCTCAATTTTTCCGTATAAACCATAGCTCCCGCCCCTTTTATTGCTTCAGAATGCATAAACGGATATTTAAAATAAAAGAATTTAAAAACAGTGAAGGATGGTTTCAATACGTTTTAGAAGCGACACAGTACCTACCCCGTGCCTTTCAGTGCAATGGACAGTGTGCAATGCCCCATGGTTCTGCCTGCAATGCTCACCACTAATGTGAAGTTGCTACAGTAAGACAGGACCGGGCAAAAACTGCAATTGTGTATGTAGGACTCCAAATTCACACAAGAAGAAATGGTCTACAAAACAATGCTACTTCGGCCTGTTTGTGATCTGTAAACGACATAAAGAGGACCAGTTGCATTGTACGTCCACCCAAGACAATCTCACACAGTCTTAACTGGTACCCAGGCAAATCAGAAATTACAAAACAAATGGTACCCATGGATCAAATGTCAAGGTAAAAGAGGCAACTTATTTGTGAACAAGGAAGCACAAAGAAAACGTAATGGAGACTGCAGGGAAAGGATGGATGATGTGTGGCTTTGGCAGAGGCGTGGTGCAGAATATCAACACCAGCCCGAGGAAGTCGGCAGTAGCTCTTTCATGCCCTCTGCTCAACTCACGCTTATTTTGCCTTGACCCGGGGCACCTCAGAATGTGCACAATTCTACACCACGGACTGGCAAGCTGCGAGTATCAAAGAGCAAATACTGCTTACTCATAAAGCAATTTCTTCAGGCAATTCACAGAGTCTTGAAAGTAAAGCATAAAGCAGATGATAAGCAAGGTCAGGCAGGATGGGTACAGCAGGGCCGGATCTGGAGCAGCACCTAAGCAATAATCCTGCTGCCTCCAGGAAATCAACCTTACCTTCACTGCTAGAGTGCATACTCAGAACTAAAAAGGCGTCATACAAGGAGACGGTTTAAAACAATAGCGAAATAGTTAACAAGTGGTGCACGCGCGCGTGCCACAGCGAGCGATCTGTTTTCAATTATCGAACCCGTGTCTGGGCACGATAATTGAAAACAGATGTCGGCGTGCGGGTAACAGACACCAATAGGCCATGGACGGAGCAATGCAACTGCCTTTGGACTATTGCGTGCTGTCTTTCTAAAAAAGACGACCGCAAACGCCAATACCGTTGCCCAAAAGGAATCGCACACGCACGAGTGTGTGCGATTCCAGGGTCCGCACTGCATCGCTGCTAGGCGCGAGCCCTAAAAATGGATATCTTGAGTTCTGTATGTTGGAGTTTTGTCCTGTTGGTCTTGTTTTGTTTGAAGATTGTTTTTTTTCTGAACTGGTATGGTGTCCATCTGTAATGTTTTCACTGTGTTTCTGTGTATGTTGTGTACAAATACTTTACACATTGCCTCTGTGCTGAGCCTGACTGCTTGTGCCAAGCTACCAAGGGGGTAAGCAGGGTTATCTTGGGTGTGTAACTCCCTTATTCTGGCTGGAAGGAAGGCTCCCTACTTAGACAGGGTGCATACCACCGCCAACTAAGACCCCCATTTCTAACACTCTATGAGTGGACTTCAAGGCTTGTGGTAGCCTGCAAGAGGTGGCCCTTAGAAAGTAATGGAAATATGTAAACCCAGGGTCCTGGGACAAGGCCTAGGGTCTTCTGAGTGACACCAATTCATTTGTTTCCAACTTCTTATACCTGTAACATTCGCAGTCTGTGTTGTCCATCTTTGATGTCTTTCAAATATGTGCAGTGGTGATAATTACTGGCCTTAATCCTTAAAATCTGTTTACCACTGCCTGAGCTTGCAGAATTTGTATTGTTATGCCCAGGGTTGTGAGTTGGTTATGCTGTGGAATCAATTTTTGCTCTTAGGCCTTTCACACTAGACTCTGCCATCCGTTTGTGAACAGGGGCTGTTGGTCGTTAGGTGTGGGATTTTGGCCAAAGTGTGCCTTGTATGCTCGATCCTTGATGTTTTGAACTTACAACTTGCGGAATTGTAAAGTGATTAAAAAGTCTGTTGTTAACTGCATAAGTGCAGTGCAGTTGACATGAATGTTTTCTCCCACCACACTATGACAGTGTAAGCAGCAGAAGGATTTTCTTTTTAAAAAACATAAGGGGATCTCAACCCTTGTGTCCCAAGTTTTTTTTTTTATCAGTGTGATATCCAGCTTGCACAACACGCTGTTATCACACTGATGAAAGTGAAACCAGATGGTATAATTAGGTGCCAACTGGTTTCACTTTGATCAGTGCTCAGGGTCATTACTCTGCCCCCCCATGGAGTTCTGATCTGTTAAGGAGAGGTAAGTGGAACCATGCTTGGGGATTGTACCAGGACCACAATTCAAAAGCATGGATCCACCTACTTAACACCATTGTAACCGTTTGGTGGAGGGAGTGTAGCCTGCCTGGCCAGGTGCAAGTGCTTCCCAACCAAAAATTAAAAAACAGACTTTCTGCCCCCCCCCCGAGGTGAATGGAAATATTTTTCAAACGAAAGAAGGGATGGGGTGGTCCATTCTGGTATTGGTCTATGACCCCACCCCAAAATGGCAACAACAGTCCCCACCCCAAAATGGCAACAACAGTCCTTGTGACCTCTGTGAGGATTGGGGTATTAACTCCCAATCTGCCTCCCAAGGGTGGCAGAAACCCACATCTGGGCATATGCCTGTCGTGACCGTGTTGAGGAGTACACGGTGCGGTGCCACTAACCTGGCTAGGAGGCAGCAGGAACGATGACTGATGCAGAGTCCCTACTTCCCGAGGGCGCGCCGTGCCCCAGAGAGAGTACACTGCTCTACAAACAGACGTCCCCCCGGGAAGGGAGGGAGGAACACGGAATCCTGTGGGGTAGTGTTGTATTCTGGTATCGGCAGGCCGGGCGCACGTGTGTTTTACACCAACTGAAAAGACAGAATAAACGATGAGTAGGCTTCACAGAGTCCTTCCTGCTGAACTCACACGCTCGTGGCTTTGGAAAACAATTCCCCCCCCCTTCCTACCTGAAGGGATGAGGTGTACTCCGAGAATCCCCCTGGTGATGGTGGGCACCTAGGTAGAAGAGCCCCTCCCCTGTAGTTTATGGCAAGCGCTGTCTCTCTCGCTGTTTCCTCACAGCGATGACGCGCAGCCCAAGAGTACTGCCGATGGGGTTTGCGGTCGGAGAAGCTCCGTGGAGAGCACGAGAATACGGGTCAAATACCCGCGTAATGGCCTAAGTACCTAGGAAAACGGGAAGCCCAGTGAAGTCAGGGAAAGTACAAGACGAGGTTTCCGCCGAGCGAGTAACCCCTGGTACGCAGAGAGCGGAGGCTTGGTCAAAGTACCGTAGAAGACACCCGACCTCCGGCGGGGACACACCGTCCGCCTGGTGTCTTACCTTCACACGGCACGTAGGTTCCGGGAGTCGGTCCAAGGGCTTGGGTTCCGCGAAGCTTGAAGCACGCCCGACCTCCGGCGGGGAACACCGTCCGCCTGGCGTGATCAGGGAATTCAAACTGGAACGATTGTCAAGCCCCGTTTCGCGGCATGGGCGGGGCTATATAGCCTCCCAATCAGGAGGCTCGCTAGTCCGGGCGCTCCGAGACGGCCGAGAAGGGCGTCTTGGGATTTGTAGTGTAGTCGTGGCCTGGGGATGATGTCGCTGTGTCACGAAGGTCATGACAATGCCCACCTCATAGCCTCACCAGTCTCTGTACCAGCCCGTGGGGGGATGATTGGATGATTTATTCTATAGTCTACAGCTAGCCTGTTCTAACATCAAGCTGCATGCCTACCCATGGAGCCACAACTTTCTTTCGACCTCCCTAGGGCCTAAAACATCCCTATCTTCATGGCAATTGAGAGAAAAAGTGGATTTTCTTGAGTTTTGTTTTGACATATGGGCCTGTAGAATGGGAATAAATCCCAATTTTCTCTCATTTGCTATGCTTTTTGGCGGCACTATTCAGGTTCTGGGTCAGCCGGCAACCAGGGAACCCTATGAACCCTGCAGACTTCTGAAACCTAGAGACCCAGGTACCTTTGATCCTGGCATGTTTTCTCACCAAGAATGTCCTGCAAATTTCAAACTTTGGCTAAAATCCATGGGGGTTATGGGGGGGGGGGCAAACCTTCAAGGAGTCCATAAACCTTCAGGGCCCCCACCATTCAGGCCAAGGCCAATATAAATCTGTGAGATATGGGCAGCTCTGAGGTTCTTCATCACATTGTACGGGGTGGCCTCATCATTTTGCGTTATGCCACTGCTGAGATCACATTATTTTCCTCGCATTATTGTGAAGGAAAGTTCCACCATTTACAGCAATCCACAAAATTCCTACCACCCAGTTTTACCACACTTCTCCCACTAAAAACTGCACCTCCACTTTGCCATTATTCCCATAAACAGACCCATAGTCTACACATCTGTTTTGAACATTTTGAAATAAATTCAGGCAACCACTTTTAATGTGTTCAAGAAATCTTTATGATAGGATATGTTCTCTTTTAAATTGATAAGGTAGCTCAGTGGACTAGTGCATCTATTATAGAGATATGTGTTTGTAAGCCTAAGGTTACAGGTTAAAATTTTAGTAAGCCCACTTAGCCTGTCAACATTCAGAGGTCAATAAAATGAGTACCAATGAGTTAGCTAAGAAATAATATGTGTCATCAGTCCCTGGAGAACAGACACATTGTGGGGTGTGCTATATAAGTGTAGTTAGTATAACTATGCCTGCTAAACCATTTAACAAATGATCACTCAACCAATACAAACCAGATGGGCAATTCACAAAATATAGCATGCAGATTTTAGTATCTCTATTTTGCAACAGTTGCCTGGTGTCTTTTTGTACCAGAGGTCTGTCTTTCAGAATCTCCTCAAAGTACAGAAAAAACAAAAATAGGTGACATCGCACAAAATGGTAAAATGTACACAAAATAAGATTGTTCTATCTCAGACAGAAATTATTGTACATTCAGAGTATCTCTGGCACAGTCATTGACCTTTAGGAGAAAGCAGATTAACTTAAACGTGTGGCTATCCAAATGGACTAGCAAGGGGTATCCAACTTGGGTGGGATATATACAAGTTATTCAGGAGATCCACATATCATATTCATACATAATTAATTTAAATAGAAATAAATGACATGGCAGGGGAGACCCTGAAAATATGGCATGAATAGAACTCACTTAGACCATTGTTGGACACCCTACGACTGGCACATCCTTCTTTCGATGTGGCTGACATTTCTATCCACTAAATTATTTTATTGTTTCACGAGTGAGACTCACACTACACTGTTTTGATATACACTTTGTATCACAATACAACACAATGAGTGCTCAGGTCTATTCCCCTGCCAAACATGCCACCAATCATGGTCTCATAAGCCACACAGCAGTTTTGTGTTATTTACTTACCAAGAACTAAATGGCAGATTTTCTAAATGACAACAACATAATATGAGGGTGATGTGCAAGGCCCAGGTCGCAAACTAGCAAGTGCAAATTGGAACCTGGACTTCATTTTAGGATGTCACTGATGTACTAATCAGTCACATTTTTCAAATGTGCATTCACAGATTACAAAACTTTGTTCCTAATGTATATTAGTCAGGAAACAATCTGTGACCCTATGTGGATGTCTGCGAGCAATAAGATGAAGCCCTAAGAGGGAAAGAAGGCTTCCATCTTTGCATTAGAATTCATTACATGTGGAAATGTTTGTATAGAAAACTGTGTCCTTGAAGGAACAGGGACTTCTTTGAAAGAAAAATTGTTTGCTTGGAATGAGTGCCATCGGGAGAGCATGCAGTGGTCCCCTGAACCAACCCCTGCTCCCCCGAAGCCAACACAAGTATAAAAGGAGAATATGTCCAGAGGAACCTGCTTCACTGTGCAAATGATTTACCGAAACCGGTCCCAGGATGCTTCTTTCTGGTCCAGGGAAGACCGGGCTTGGCAGTTCGGGCTGGACTGTTCCCATGAGGCACAGGGTCAAGACTGATTTGCATATAGCGGTGTCTGAACTGGGGTGGCAGAGTGAGCTAAAGAATGATGATGGATTCAACCAAGATCTGTGACTGAGGGTGAGTGTTTAAAAAGTTTCAGCACTCCGCCCATCATCTCCTTGTGTTTGCAAATGATTTACCATCCAAACTCATGGCAGATAACTGATGAATGGTCACACACCATTGACACCTGGCACTATGAATTATAAACAGGAGGAGGCTGCAACACAAATTTACAATTCAGAAGGGATCACTAAAAATACTTTGTGAATCACAAAGGCTTTTTTGACTGGCAGAATCAATAAAAGAAATTAAAAACACTCTACTGTGGGCGCACATCTTGTGATTTTGCTAAACAAAAGTTTTTTTTTTAATCAGGTCATGCTGCTTCTAATCAAGTGGGGTTGGCATAATATCCTAGGGAATGAGGGTTGGCCACTGATAATACACAAGGAAGTTCAGTGAACTAAAACTCATAAAATTGAAACTCTCAGCAACAGATATTTGAAAAACCGTCAAAAAGCTCCCTGAATAATGCCTTTTGTTTACCTAACACTTTCCACTGCAGCTCCGCTCTTTCATAAAAATATAAAATCACGTGTTTCTGTTCTACACAAGAGTACTCAATTTAGCAGACTCTGAATGATGAAAGGCTGAGATAGGTCACCCTGGAGGCGGGATTTTGACATGATATAGATTTCATTCAACATTGAACACTTAACTCACCAACTGCTCACTTGCTCGCAGGGAAGAGCAATACGAAACATATAAAATGAATGAAATGGCTGAAAATCGACTGTTTCTCTACACCAACAGTATACATTCGGTATGCAGGTGAATTGTTAAAAAAAAGGATACATTTTCACTTTGTCACAACTCTGCATATTGTTCCACACAAGCCTATGGATGACTGGCACATGTACTAAAGATCATAATATATCTTCATTTGTTGTGTCAACCAAATTAATCACATAATCCAAGACCAAAAAATAGGCCGCTTGCTCTTAGAAAGATCCTAGGGGCCTTATAGTCTCATCAGTAATGCATTCTTGCTCTTTCACTGATTTTGAGGGGCTTACTGGGGGAACACCTTGGAGTTCTCCTGGAACGTTGGTAGTTGTTCTTTGTCACCCACTCTGACTGGTGCTGGAATAACTTTCAGGGTGAGGGTCCTGCCATTGTTACACCACTGAAGTCATAGGGGTTGTGAAAAATCCAAGTGTTACAGAATGGAGCCAATGAGTCACGCCCATTCGGTAAGTGAATGATGAACAGGTAGTGTTGCCAGTGGGGCATTTTGTACCAAATATAACCCTAAAGCATGGTGTGCTAGGGAACTCAGCAGCGCAGCTACCACTTGTGCAGCAGGTGCAGTGACACCATGGTCCAGAGCCTTGAAGGCCCCATTTTACTACCCAAACAGCAATTAA
Source organism: Triturus cristatus (assembly GCF_964204655.1). Lineage (NCBI taxonomy): Eukaryota > Metazoa > Chordata > Amphibia > Caudata > Salamandridae > Triturus > Triturus cristatus. The sequence continues at coordinate 317,388,181 of NC_140580.1, read as the reverse complement.
AGGGACATTTTCTTTGCTCCCTGGCTCATAGCATCCTTGCTCTACTGAGGGTACTGCCAATCACACAGAGCACATTTTCCATTGAAATGGCCGCTTGAAATGGCAACTAAATTTTCTTGCAGCTTTACTGCTAAACATATATAGCATACAAATTATAACAGATGGAAATTCAATTTCTGTACATAATTGTCGTTCGCGCATCACAGAAGTAAAGTCTCTTAGTTTGTTTTGATGGTATGAAAATCATTGTTTCCATCACACTTCAGAAGAAACTATGTACCTCAGTCATACTTTTCTTGCTGCAGATATAGTCTGATATATTTGCAAACTTCATTTATTTGTATTTGTATTTGTAATTGAATTTGTAGGGCGCACAGCTACCCACAAGGGGTCTCCCGGCGCCGATAGATTCAGTGATTATCCCTCACAGTTGTTAAAGAGGAAAGAGCCAGGTTTTGAGGTCCTTGCGGAATTTCAGTAGAGATGGTTCGAGTTTCAATGTAACCGGAAGAGAATTCCACAGCCTAGGGGCAGCGCAAGAAAAGGAGCAGCCGCCCATTCTCATAAGTTTGAAGCGGGGAATCACAAAGTTGCCCTGAGCTGATGATCTGAGGGTGCGGGATGGAAAGTATGGTTGAACCAGGGCCTTAAGATAACCTGGGGACGACCCTTGCTTGATTTTATGCAGAAAACAGAGGGCCTTGAATTTAATGCGGTTTGCAATACGAAGCCAGTGAAGGTCTCTAAGAAAAGGAGAAATTATAAGTATTTAAATGTTGGTGCGTGTTAGAAAACAGTTGACATCCTTCAGCATTTCCTTTCATACTTCCTAGACCCTAGCAAGATTGTCACTTGGTTCACATTACAAAATTCCCTCACTTTGCAATTGAGGAAAGGAAAAGTAAATACAATTCTCCATGTTAAACAGCTGCGGCCTCTGCAGGTAAGAGCGGTGGGCAGTGGGGCTGGGTGGGGGGCATTTCGAGAGATGACCACAAGGCAAAATTAATTGTTTATTGAATTTACCCTTGTGGTCGACTTTCGAAATCCCCCCCCAGCCGGCCCCACCGCTCTTACCTGCAGCGGCCGCAGCTGATGTCAAATAGGCAGCAGTTTGTAGGAAGGCATTGCATGGCAATTGACTACTGTCTTTGAACTGAGAGGAAAGATAAAAACAAAATGTAAAGTCCTTTTGTGTTGTTCATTCCCTTTCTGAACTCCTGCAGTGTTATCTACAGTAGTGCAGCCCCTCCCTCACTACTGCTTCCAGCGCCCCTACCCAGGGCCGGCTTTAGGGCTGTGACACCGGTGCAGCCGCAGGGGTCTCTGCGTTTAAAAATAACTTATGGATTGAAAAGCACTACTGTGGAATTCCTTGTGTGTCCAGAAGTTTTCAGGCAACCATAAAAATGTCAGGATTACTCAGGCGATTCATTTTCCTGCTGGAGAGAGATCGGAGCTTTGTCTAGTGGTGGTTTTGACTTATCCTAAAGTAGCGGAGAGTGTTATTAGCGCTGCAAAGAACGCGTACCATGCAGATCACAGAACTGAGTGTGGGTGAACAAGGAGTAGCACTATAAGTAAAATGAAATGTATGTCACGGAGGGGCTATGGAGAGATGAGGGGCACTGTTGGAGGGTAGTAGTGAAAAAATCCGTAGAGAAGGAGGTCATCAGTCAGTGCTTAATTTGTAAAGAAATAAGTGCCTGGGTACTCGTCAGGAGTCCACTGCAGCTCGCACCACCCATTGCCCCTGTCAGCACTGCCAATGACAGTACCAACAAAACTACTGACCATCACACTCCTACAAGTGTGACAATTCCGTGCCACCCAACGTTAAAACAATAGTTGGGTGGCAGGTTTTAGCACTTTTTAAAATATATTCAATTATTAAGCAAGTGTTGTTGTGCTCACCTCTAAATTTGACAATTAGTATCACTGTTTGGCAGACTCTTATAAGTGCCAGTGTTGACAATTAAGTGCTGGTGCCGAGCGCCAGAAACCACCAGCTCAAATTGAGCACTAAGGGGTTTGGGGTCAAAAAGATTGTTGCTCTAGGTGCCACCAGTGCTAAAGCCGGCCCTGCCCACTATTTATTAGCAAAACATCAGGTAAACGTCAGTTAATAAAAACCACAAAGGTTTCCATGCATGCTATGGAGAAACATGGAAACACAGCTAAATGTGTAATATGTTCACTACAGCACAATGGATGAAAAAACAAATAGCTATTGAGCAGATATCTTTTCAGAGGAAAGTAATGGAAAATGACGTACTGTATGAATCGGTTCAGTTCCTGCTTGCTGCATCTGGACCAGTGGTAGCGGTGGAATGCAGCTTGCACTAAGGGAGCCATGATGCTGCCCATGCTGGTCTCATCGGCACACCGGTTGCCCTGGCCATCGTGTTCCATACCTAACCTGTTAAAAGAGTCAGTGAGTTGGGTTCCCAAAAATGGGCTGAACATAATAATGACCAATCGGACTGAGATCAAGGCATAGTGCATCATGTACCATGGTGCTCACAAGCCCAAAGTAGTAAATCAGTGATAGTTACAGTGAATCATCTGAGAACCACAGCAGCCATTCAGGGTAATCAGAACTCGTTATCATCATCATCCAAAAATTTATTTCGATCACTTGGATCTTATAAAGTACATCTCACCAGATTATTACAAACAAAGCAACGATGATTACAAAAAAGGCTTAAATAGGAGAAAAGTATGACAAAACACAGCACTGCTTCCTTAAAGAGAATGGTGGCAAATGGTAGCAACAGCATTGCTGTATGTGATGTTAACCTTTCTAATTGTATATAGACCAGTGTGTGCACAGTGGCTCCTGGAGCAACACACATTCTTTTCATTTTTGAATGATAACATTTAAAATAAAGTTGGCAACCCAGTCCATACATGAATATTAAAACAAAGGGCCTAACGCCTAAGAACATACATCTCAAAGAATAAAATAGTACAAAAACCATCATACAATATTGAATAGAATAAAAAAATCACACAATACACTTCGAGCGTCTAATCCATAGGGCCATCAGACATATTGCTATGCTGAATACTACAGCTCTCCTATTGTCAGTGCTGAGAATTCGGAGCACCTCAAGGTGTCTGGATCCAATACACCCGCATGGGGGGATAATCCAATTAGATCTCAAATGTTTGTAGTAAGGGCAAAAGAATAATAAATGTACCAGGGATTAGGGTCCTCCTTTGCATGCTGGGCACAGACCATCAAGTGGTGCATGGGATCGCCATCTGCTGCAGAACACCCTGGTAGGGAGTGTCCTGTATCTAAATTGGAGGAACAATTTCCAGGCCATAGCTGGGACAATCTCTTCAATAATGTGTTCGTATTGGGTATAGGGTTTAGAATCTGTGAATGCTAAAGTGAGCAGTCCCACAGCATTGGCCACACTTTCCTCCTGCATAAATTACCAGTACATTTCTTTGAACCTATCTCTGGAAATTTGGGCCATCTTCTCCGGGCCTGTCCAATATGTTTCCCACCCTAATTTCCTAATGAGTGCCCTAAGGGAATTTAACAAGAGAAATTTGCTAGCACAAGGGGACTGAATGAGATCCATGAGGCCCACACAATGGGAGGCGAGCGCTTCAATAGACCACACGCGATGCCAAAACATTAAGAGTTTGCACTCTATTTTGAGCCAAATCTAAGAAAGCTTCGATTAAAGGAGAAATTGCTGGAAGATTGAGCGAGGATCTTCTAAAACGATGCTCAATCACTGATAGGCTGTCAGTTTTCCCACATATCCACAATTCTGCTCTGTACAAGACTAAGCCTAGAGCCTTGGTGTTGTAAATTTCGAGTTCTGTCACAACTTTTCTTTACACAGTTCTTCTGTGTATCTTGGTAATGTGAGAAGTTTGCTGAATGAGTGAGAGATGTGCGTTCTCGAGGTGGGGAGCCCAACGCAAATTTGGGGTGAGACAGATACCTAAATAATCAAATGTTGGGACCAGTTTGATGGGGTTGCCCTCAACTACCATACGTCTCTTAAATGGATTCAAAACACAATTGGAGAAAACCATATACTTTATATCATTTAGTTCCAGCCCTCACTCGTTACAAAAGGAGTTAAAATCATTCAGTTGCTGTTGGTGCCCTTGCGGAGATTTTGATATCAGTGTAGTGTCATCGGTGAAGAGAATGGCAGTAGCCCTTCTCCCAACAACTTTTGGGGCGTCGCATCCATGTCTGTCAAGATAACCCTCCACTCCGATAATGAATAGCGAAAACAGAGTGGGTGACAAAACACCCCCCTGTCTAATTCCATGCCTGATCTTAAAGGGCTCTGTTAGCTGCCCTTCCTCCCCCACCTAACCTGGGCCACATTATCTATATCTCAGAATGTTTAGTAGGTTATCTGGGATCCCCATCTCAGCCAGCACCTTCCAGAGTTTGCCCCTTGGTACCAGGTCAAAGGCTGTTCACAGATCCACAAACACTGCAAACAGTTTTCCCCCTTTTGTTATCACTTCTATCCAAAAGATACAGATACAACTATAATCCAAAAGGAAGGCCAATCATAGAGGTAAGCTTTCGTTTATAATAAGTACAGAGTATTGGGAGACTATGGCACATGGTGCCTCTTAAACCGCATAGGTGATACCTTATAGCCAAGAAAAGTACTTGTCTTGAACAAAGCATTCAATTTTCCTTGAGAAACAGTCTTGAATATTTCGGACCCAAGCTACGATGCCCTTTTACATCATTATTGGTACGAGGCATTAAAAATGCTTTTATTTCATGCTGGAATTCTAGTATATTGAACGAAGACCGAAGTACAAGGAGCAAACCCTGATTTAATTCTTCTTACTCACCTCGACATTCCAAGTCTTTCGATTTTTCTATAACCTATACTCTAGTTGAACCAACCATAAATGTGCCACGCTTTATAACAATGCAAGACCTACTAGCAGTAGCTGTCCTGGACTTTTGGACATTTGCACTCCAGATGTTGGTTCTCGGTTCATTCAACTGTGAGGCGCTGTAGCCTCTCTGGGTTTGGTATGCCATGAACACAAATTAATAAATAGTCGATAGGTGCCCTGTGCTGCTGATATGTACCTCGATATCATGCTACTTCCCATATTGTTGTATTTACCATGACATCATTGGTTACTCTTACCATACTTCCACTTCACAAGAACCCAACTGTTTCAACATGGAACTCATTTCCAGATGTGTGTAAAACAGTGTGTCCCTACATTAAATGATAGAACTGAAGAAGCTTAATGTGAGATTTCTGCAGATGGAGAAGTACAGAAAAGGCACATTCAGAGAGACACATATACAATGAAACATTTCTGTGTAGAGATACAACTAGTTGAACTGAGAGCCATGTATTTAGGAAGACTCCATGCTAAAGTATGACAACTGCATAACGTAAATCACCTGCATAAAACGTCTACTACATAAAAAGAGAACAATAGTGAGGAAAATGTATGCAATTCTCCTGCTATTACAAAAAGGTGTAGCTGCATGGCCCACAGTGCCGAGGAGTGTACATCCGCCACCACCAACATGCATCACAGCTGTTTTTTGCGACACTACTTTGGTGGTGAAATGAGATCTTTCTCCCCTTGGTAGATGAAGTGGATAACACCTATCTAAATGCATATTGGGGACAGATTAGCATGCACATGCTTAAAGAAAGGGGGCATAAAACCCTTAGGGTATTCTGGGTGACCACCAATTTTAACCACCCATATTCAGACTTGTAGGCTGTCTCTTTCTGCACCGCCAGAATTCATACTATGAGACCTGGCGTTGCTGGGTAGATGCCGCCTAGTGAAAACTTATCTGTCAGGCTAATCCATGGCCTTGTTCACTCACTTTCCTCCACTCTTTTAATTTATTTGTATTTATTTAAAAAGTTTTATATAGCGCTAGCTTGACCCGTAGGTATCAGAGCGCTTTACATACACACTGTAAAAACCAAAGGAAATTGCATTACACAGTGGGATGGCAGTAAGGAAGCAAAACAGAGATAAACAAATACTACATGACTGTTCTTATTTATTTATGTAGTTTGGTGTTTCATTTTAGGCCTCCAGGCCACGTTGTACCATTTGACATTATGAAAGGAGTCAGCTAAGTGCAAGACATTGCAATGGAGGTTAATGCATTCGGCTGAGACCAGGCTTGATACTCCCTGTGCACCATGGGATATCATCACTAGGAATACAAGTTCAAAGCTGAACCTGCTACATGTGCAAAGCTGTTAACTAGCCCCATGTCATTAGTGGGTTAATGTGAAACATGAAGTAGAAATGTGAAATAGGCAGAATTGCTTTTCTAGTTAGCCAAAGAGTAGACCTGACAGACTTGCCAACTCACACAGTACCACTGTGTGTCACACAATCTCGGCTCTCATCATGCCGCCACCCAGTGAAGAGCTGGTATCACACCGTTGGCAGGGAGGTGAGCTGGAACCTGCTGGGCTTAGTGGGTTTCCAGCAAGTCTTTCAAGGCTCTAAGCAGAGGATGTCCATTAAGGAGTGTGAAAATACCGAGGACGTAGGTGGAATCCTCAGAAAACTTTTGGTCTTTTTAAAAGGGGGAGCTGGATGGAGTAGGGTCAGAAGTGCCTCTCAGTCAGTTCTCAGATTGAAGCCCCGCCCCTCCAAGGCCCTGCCTCTCCTCAAACGGTCAAATGTATTTTGAGGTTGGCATGTCTCATCAGCGCCAAGTCCTTTCCGCGGGTAAACTAAAGGAAGGGGTAGTTTTCTTTCATGAAACATGAAAAAATGCTTGTGTTTCTGAATTCCACGCGCCCTGAACTACTTAGAAGTACAAGTAGGTGTGGACTGCCTGCGTTTGGCCTGCCAGCAGCTAATCAGGGTGGTTTTTAACCACAGAGACTTGTTCTGATTGACTGATGCCAACCAATCACAACAGCTGAAACAGCAGTATCTGTTATGCTCAAAACACAGTTCTTCAAGGCTTTACTTTCTAGAGAGTACTATAAAATTGATATGATATCCATAATAGGCATATGCTTAATGTCCTTCCCCAAATAACAATGGTGGTCTCCGGTGTCTCTCTCAGTCACTTGCTGGAATCTAAAAGGCAAACATATGGTGGAACGTTATGAAACACATTGTGCTAAAGGTTTTCCCGGGTTGCAGGCATCCTTGGACCCTGTGTGCCTTTGTTAGTTTTGCATTGAAGGAACAGATCCCCATACAGAGATAGAGAACAAGGCTTTGGGGGGTTGAGGGTGGGGGGCAAAGTATTCCTGAGCTCCTCTAAATGTCTCCCAGAAGTGGACTGAATGAAAACCACAACACAGCTGCTATTAGTGTGGCAACATCTGTGTGCTCTTTTCTTCAGCACATTGGTCTTCCGGCCCATGAGATTTTCCTCATGCAATTGTTTGGTTTGTATTATTGGGCTGATAAATGGCAAACACAAATTCAAGTTGCACTTGCCATATTCTGTGAAGCTTTATTACGACGCATTTTGCTTGTAAATTATTTTACATAAGTATTTTTTTTAATCAGCGATACAGTACAGCAAACTAAAGCAGTTTAACCCCTTCCATGCGGGGCAAATTCCCCCGCGGTGCTGACCGTTACCTGCGCGGGCGTGGTCATGACGGAACGGTTCCGTCATGAGCACAGCTCAACCGACGCTCATGACGGAACCGTTCCGTCATGAGCGTCAAAGGGGTTAAATGCCACAGCACGAGTGCCATTGTGTGAAATGACTTCTACTTCTTCGAAAGGGACACACTGGTATTCCGTGGTATCAATGTAATTACTGATAATCGCCTCCTTAAGGCCTTTCCTCTGAATTGTAGCCTAGGTAAGTCGCCAGCAGGCCTCCATCTTGGGAGGGTGCCACTTGACAAGTTAGTATCTGACATTAACACATTCACGATAGAACATCGTTGGGTGGGCCACCCCATAATGCAAAGATCTCCATTTTGAATTCTTGACCAGTGCATTGTCTATACATCTTGTGCAGCACTTACCTGTGAGAATAAGGCCTTTCTTGAGTCATTGATCTTATGATGCAAGTACCAAAGAGGAATGTAAATTGCAGTGTTTTATTAGCAAACACAAAAAACAATGGCATATTGCCTTTGCATTACCCCTTCGTTCTGTCTTTCTCATCACACTCCCTATGTAGGCGAAAGTGAGTCGCAGGCAACCCTAATTCCTCACAGGAAAATCAATTCATCCCTGTATCCATCTTCTGATATTTTTTATTTCCCTTCTTTCCGTTCTAATATCAATACCCCACCCTGTTATCAATATATTTCCACATCCAAGGCGACTTCTATTTTTTCTGTATGAATTGCTGTTTGGGTGGAAAGTTCTGGACTTACAGCGCTACAGTTGTTAGGGCCCAATTTTATATGTGGCACAGTCCTCGTAAATGGCTAACACCCAAGAGCCATTGTAGAGTTAAGGCTAAGAAACGGTTTTCTGTGACCATCGAGGGACAGCAGCTTGGACCCATGCTCCAGCTCATCTCTTTTAATATTTATCTTGCATTGATACATACATTCAATGCAAATTGCCATGCTTTATTTCCATGAGGGCAATCTACTTCCCTAGAGCCCAATAATTACAGGTGCGTTTGTTTCTCTTCCCCGCCATGGAAATGCATTTATCCTGCCTTTAGAAGGCAAATCTTCGCATACGTTTCAAGGGAAGGAAGCAATCCGAAAGATGCCCACAAATGTCCACGTGAGTGTGTGGTCACTGCATTTTGTAGGCCACATCCCTTTCCTGCCCACAAATTAAAAATCAAGTATTGCCGGTACACTGCTGTACCTGCGGACTGCCATGGTACTGCGCCCAGTGTACAAGCCTAAGTATCTACAGAGGCGAGCTCTGTGAATCTGGCTCTTGGCAACTACCCCACCAGAATACATATAATATGCACATAAATTATACTTAAACACATAAAACTTCTAAGATTGGAGAGAACACAGACTTGAGGTTTTAGGTGTTTCATTTTCTCCCTGTCTCTGTCACTGCATGTATCTGCTATAACACCTCTGTTATGAATGACAGGGTTTTTTTTTTCTATTTTTCTTCAGAGCGAAGCATTGACTGCATCAAGGCTGCATATCCCTGGTATTGTAGTTTTAAAAGCATGTCTAAAATTGAAATTTTGCTTTCACAGGTGGATCACACATCATGCAAATTTCCTTTGATTTGGTTAAGTACTTCATGTGACAACTACAGAACAACTTGTGCGCGGCTCTCCTTGGAAACGAACATCAAATATAATGAAAATTACCTGGCTTGACAGAAGTTTACACTTCATTTTAAAGAATATTATTACCAACATTTTGTATGATCAGCCCCACCTTCTAAAATCACCATTAACTATGTGTCATGTCACACACCACCGATGCTGCATGTCACTGTTTGACCAGGAGGGGAGGTTTCCTGGATGAGTCTTTCCGGTGGGATATGGAACCGCTTGGATATCCAGGAAGACACACAAGAAATTGCTTCGCAAGCCTGGCCCACCTTGGGTCACTTCCTTCTCTGCAGGAGCATGTCCCCACTTCTCGTTTATTTTTGGCCGAGGTCATGGCTTTGGGAGGTCATGGCTTTGGGTGGCCATGTCTCAAAGTGCAACATGGGTGTTCTATGCTTGTGAAGGCTACAATGTTATAAGGGTCCAGGGAAGTATCTTTTTCAGTTGCCCCTTAGCATTTAAGGAAACAGAGGAAAGGGGTCTGAGACGTGGAAGTGTCCAACGGGCAAGCGTAAATTTCACTAGGAAGACAAATGAACTGATTAAGTGGCCTCTACTCTTTCCATAATCACCAACCTAGTGAGTGCTGTTTCTTAAGGGGTATGAACCTACTGCAGTGTTCCTGTACTACACACCCAAATTCTACAGTTTTCAGCATTCATTCTGGAATTGGCGAGGTTGGTGTTTAGGGCAGTTAGTGGGCAGAAAATGTGCAAAGCCGACATATGTTCATATTGTTGCTCCTACAAAACAGAAAGCATGCTCTAATTGCATTGGCAAAAATTGTGGAATCAATTTCTGAAACTTTCTGATGTCCAGAGTGCGGGAAGTTTAGCGAACATTTTCCTTTTTGAAAGGATACGGGTATAGAGAAAAGGGGACAGTCTCTACAGCAGCAATGGGAGTGAGAATGAGGAAATAGGCTATGAGAGTCTTTTACAAAAAAGGAAAACGAGGCAGAGGAGGAAAGGGGACAAAACAAAGATTTATATTCAATCCTGAAGAAGGATATTGACAACAAGGAAAATATGATGCAGGGAAAGGAGAATGAGGGGCAAGAAAGCAGTAGGAGAAGGCAGCTCGCTTTTGGGCGAGTTTGGAAGAAGGCTGCAACAGTGAGGCGGAGAAGAGCAGCGGCTGCCAAGAAAAGGATCTGTCGGGTGCCACGCGGGCACGTAAAGAGTGGCAAAGTAGACGTCAAGGTGAAGTTGTGCTCGGTGAAGGGCATTCATGCTATCCTTCCAGATTTTCTAACAAAGACACACAGAATGGACACAAAAATAAATAATGGAATCATGATCAACACAGGTGTGTAAAGGCCATGACGTATAGTCAATCACTAACACTTATGTATGTTGCATGATGACTTTATTGATCTTGGATTTACTTTTTGGAACGAAGAAAGAATTTATTATGGCATAATTCGTTTTTTTAACTATAACAAATAGTGGGTATGCCGCATCCTTTCGATTGCTGAGCATGGATGCCACATTTTGTGAGCGGTGTGCATGTGTACATCCCTGTGGGTTACGCTATATTTTCCCTTTTCTTCTCCAATAAAGAGTTTAATCAGGATAATGGGGTACTTACTTAAGCTAAAGTATTCATGATAAACATAGTTCGTAAATTTAACCATAATTATTTCACATGTACATAACGCTGACGAAATGATCTAAAGATGTGGGTGGCCGACAGCTGAAAAGAGAAAGCTCTGTTCCCCCTGAAGCACTGAGCGGCAGTTCCCTTGAAGGCACACTGTGCCACACTCTCTCATGACAATACAGTCCACTTCATGAATCACTGCACTCATCAGTAAAGCAAAGGCCCACTGCATGCAAAGCCCTTGCCAAGATGGCGCAGAAACAACTTTCTCACACAGACTTACACATGGCCGGTCTCGTGGGCGACCACAAAAGCTGAGGAGAATCCATCTTCATGGTTCAGGGTGCAGCTACGCAGTGGGTGGCACATACCCGTCACGGGGGCGTAACCTGTAAGGCGAATACAAAAAAAGAGAAGAGGAAAAAAGGGATTGGAGAGAGAGTTCATGAGAAAAAGGTGGGAGCCGTATGCAAGCACATTACACGCCTTGGTGCCTGTGGAGTGATGGAGTGAGAGCGCACAACTGCTGACACCGCGCACAAAACATACCATTTACCACATCCTCTTTGCTTGACACTCACAGAAACAATCATCCACAAAACAGGGTTAAAATGAGATGTCGGGCAAATTAATATCCTGCTGAACAAAAACAGCACAGAAAAGTACAACACATCTAAAGAGAACTAGTTGAGGTGGGATTCAAATAAAAATGTCATTTCTGAGATTGTTTAGGGTCGTAATAGTTGATTCAAATCTCTCTCTGCTGATTCCAAGGAGCACTGAAAGAAGTGTCAGCGTAGTTGCACCATAGGGAAGAAGAAAGCGGCGGCAGGCCTTCACTCTAGGAAATTCGGAAGTGACTTCCTAAACTAATAATTTCGATTTCACGCGGACACATTTCGATTTGGGAACTCAGGGGCATATCATCAAGGGGCGACGATAATCTTATCGCCGCTTTAGAGCCCGCTTTCGGGCGAAAAGCGGCGATAATATTATTGCATTATCATCAAGGGCACACTAGCGCGTGATTCCTTGACGTATCGCCCCTTTTTCACACGCCTCGCATCGATAATGAGATGCAAAAGAGGCGTGGCTGTGAAAACAACATGGGATAATAACGCGAAGGCAGCTTCGCGATACTATCAAGGAGGGTTAGCGATATATAAAATCGCGTTAAGTATGCCTTAACACAGGAATTTAACATCTGTTAAATTCCTGACAAAGCAAGCAGAACGGTTGAATTAAGATACGTCTGCCTGTTCCTTTTGTGTTATACATGGACTGGTGTTCTCTAAAGACTTGTAGGAGGCAATTGATATTTCATATGGTGTCTATGTTTTGTATATGTATGTATTAATTATTTTGTATTTGCATTTATATGTAATTTTGCTGTTAAATGTGAAAAACTAGTGTTTCTTTTTTAAGACATGACAAAATGTTTCTATGCATAATAATTTGAAACTGAAAAACAATATAAAATAAATCATGCATGCTTAGGATTTAATGGCTAGGCTTTGCTAAATAATTATTCAACAACCTATCTGGCCCATTTTTTTTTTGTTAAAATTCCTGACAAAGGTATACCTAACATGGGGGGTGGATTGTGTGGCTAAGACCACAGGCCCTATCATCGAGGATATCACCGTTTTCCACCATGGAAAACGGCTATATCCCAAATATCCCTGGAATTTTTATCGCCTCGGCGATGCGCGTTGTTGATAACACGCTAACCGGGCGATAAATTCCAGAGATAGCCGGCGATAAATATGCAAGCGCTAAGCGCGCTTTGCGATATTTATCGCCGGCCCTTGATAATATGCTCTGTAGTAAGGCAAACTAGTCTGTGCATTAGGAAGTCAGTGCTCGGAAAGAGTAGGCATTGCAATTGCACCTGAACGCTCTGTTAATTTCTGCTCCTCCTTTTAACACGTGGAACCTCTTTTGTCGGTTGTTCTGCATTACTTTATTGGTTAGAATGGATGTTCTACTTCTGTTCTTCAGTGACATAACCTACCTTCAGTGCTGAATTTGAGCCGGAGCTTTCCGGTGCTGAGCACTGGCACTTAATTTGTTTCCGGTGCTCAGCACCGGCACCTGATTGTCAACACCACACTTAGGGCAGTCTGCCACAAGGTGGCGCTGCTCATGTGATTTAGAGATGAGCAGTATAACAGTTGTTTAGGAAAACCATTTACATTTAAAATTTACTAATACCTGCCTCCCCAGCCATTCCTTTAGCTTTGGGGACCTGGAACAATCTGAACTGTTGCATTGACATGCGAGAGAGATGATTAGCAGTCGTTTTGGCAGCAATGACAAGAGCGATGGGTGGTGCAAGCTGCAGTGGACTCCTGATCAGAGCCCTGGCACTTAATATTTTACAAATTAAGCACTGCCTACCTTAGAAGATCCTGTGACATGCACAAACTTCCGCAGATGATGTCTGCCTCATTTTCACTGCTTCAAGTCACATAACGAGCGTGAGTGAATATTTCCTTTGAACTGCAGCTTTTCTAACGATCTGTATGTTTTTTTTATGCACCACCATCACCACACCAGTGCATTTCAAGAAGGAACAGAAAGCACAACTTTTTCAGGAGGGAATCGTCCTCAAATAAACGCGGCTACTGCCTTAGTTGCCGTCCTTGTTTCTTTCCCCCCTTCCTCCCTTCCTTCCTCTAGTCTTTTCTTAGGTTTCTTTCTATTTCCTCTTTTTCTTTTTCCTTGTTCCGCCATTCCTTTCTTTTCCACTCCCTCCCTTTTTCCACTCCTTTTACCTCTCACCTCATCCTTACATCCCTCTCTCCTTCCCTCCATCTTTTACTCACTCCCTCTACTTGTGTTCTTTTTTTCTTTCTTTCCCTCTCAGGGACAAGAATCAGAGATCAGCTTCTGGAACTACTCACAGGAAGAGTGGAGTACTCTTTTTGCTGCTGATGTATTGTCAGTCTGCTGTCGGATGCACAACTTCCAAGAAGCCTTCTACAGTCTGGTAGCTGTGCAGTTCAAGAAGAACAGGGATGTTGAATTCATGGAGAGTACACATCTTGAAGGTGAAAGCTCTAAGTTGTGTGCCATGCTCCGAATAGTAGGAGTGCAAGTCATATGCACCCACAACTCTGGGGAAATGCATGAGATTGGTCATAAATGACTAGAAAAGAGGGTATGGAATGATTTGATGGGTTTCTGAAGTTTACCCGACACAACCAATGTTAAAGCATCATTGCCTGAGGATTTTCAGAAACCTGCATGACTCTTCGAGCCATGCCAACCACCACTGTGACACTCCACTTGCTCCCCGTGGCCCACTGCAACACAAACGGGACTCTTGGCACAAAACGTGAGGAGGTAAACCTCAAGGGGGACTAATCTAGAACTGTATCCGACCCGCACTCCATCGCTTTTGGCCTGTACTTTTTACTTTGACCCGGCCCTGCACTTTATGCTTTTAGAAGCTATTTGATTCCTTAAACATTCATAACTCTGGTTCTACTGATTGCATTTTTGTCTTTTTGGTCTTGCTTTATTTATTAAATTCTCTATTGTTATAACCTGGTGTGGCATCATTTTGTGTGGTGATTCCACTGTTTTACTGTTTGAAGTGTTGCACAAATACTTTACACATTGCCTCTAAGTTAAGCTAGACTGCTCTGTGCAAGTTAATTTGGGGGTTGCTTGTGCCTTACCCTGAATAGGATTGTGATGGCTGCTGGACTAGGGCTCACACCCTAGTCAACCAGTAACCCAATTTCTAACAATGGCCATGTTAGCAGATGATTTTTCTGATTGCACTTTTATTAAGGAATTAATGCCAGGGCTCTTATTAAATAACAACTCCTCTGTGGAGTTACAGAACAGCTGACATGATTCACAGAGAAGCCTGGGTCATAGCCATTGTCCATAGCCTTCTAGAGGAAGGATAGGTTATGTTCAGTTGACATAGACCTCATCTGTCAGTACACCAGTGGGCCATATGTTTATCTACTTTAAGAGCACACAACTGACACCACTCCTAAGACATTCCTGAATTCTTTTGAAGAATTCTTAAGATTGGGAGCCATAGGCCTACACTGATAATTATGCTGAATTCTCTATTATCATAACCTGCTTCTGAAGTTAAATGATTTTGTGGTGACCAATTTACAACAAACTAGATAAGACACAAAACTGCAGACAGTCCAATAGCAGACAAATGTAAACATCACAGAACACCTTTACAAAAGTAAGAGAACAATATCTATACATACATTCTTGTTCAGCCACTCGCAAGACCTGGAAAGCATACAGCAGTGAAGTGAGAAGAAAAAAGTCTTATTTTGCAACGGTCCCACCTTTTTCCACAAGGAACAGAATAAACATGCAGACACAAACCCATCAAAATAAACACCCATGCAAAAAACACCCCTTGCCTCTTTCCATACAGACGAGTCTTCGATCGAGTCAGGTGCAGTGCATTGGCAGGCCGTGCACAGCAAACATCAGATAAAGTTTTAGTGAAACAACGTCAGATCTTCTTAACTCATTACTTCCTACCTCAGCTAGGAGACTTTTTGCCACCCCTTTGCTCCACCATGTTTGGATTTTCGTTTCTGTTTTGGGTCACTCTTTGCTATTTTTGTTGGTATAAATCAAACAGTATTTTTGGCATGCTGTGGAGAGGAGGTTAGTGATTAACAGGAAAGAGTAAAGCAGGGTGCTCGTGAAACGCTGTGCAACAGAAGGGGAAAAATCGCAAGAGGTGTTGTCACACTTTATCTTACTCCTAAAGGTCAACATTACCAATGCAAAACCAATTAGGCTAACCAGCAGCAAAAGAAGCAGGAGTAAAGGGATGCTTTGCCATGTTAGCAGATGCACACACACATAAGCACATTGGACGTACACCAGCACCAACCACATCAGTAGGTAGTACTAAATCCAAGGAAGATCACTCACTTTATTAAATCATTGCAAGTAACCGCTTATTAGCATCGTTTTGTTGCCTTCCTTTGGAAATTATAAAGTATATTGTATAGACTCAGTTTGCACCAGTTAACCCGCAACACTGCTAAACTTAAAGTGCAGCAATCATAATACATTACATACAATTGTCTAGTTTTACTAATTTTTATAAATAAATTTGCAAAAATAATACATTTCTCAGAACTCTACTTCAAAATTATATCACTCAAGGACATCAGCCTCCTGAATACCACATTGATCAATATACAAACATGGCTAAACAACAACAACCTAAAGCTCAACCCCAACAAGGCTGAATTACTGCTCCTTTCCCCAGAAACAATACATTACCAATTCTAGAATGGCTCAGAACCTGGACACTCTTAACTGTTATCTCTCATTATCGTAAGTCCTTGGGTATCACCTTGGACACAAATATGTCAATGACAGAGCACATCAACATCTCAGCCAAAGGAGTGCTCTTCAAACAAAAGCATTTTAAGGAAATCAAATGTTCATTCCCATAGATGATCTTAAAATGGTAGTCCAATCACAAGCCATATCCAAGCTTGACTATGGTAACGCCATCATTACAAGAAATTCAAAAAGTCACCTTGTCCCTGTAGGAGCAGTTTTCAATGCGGCTGCTAGGCTCCTCACAGGAACTAAATGGTTTCATCACATCTCACCAGCCCTCTTGAGTCTCCACTGGCTTCCCATTGAAGGAAGATGCATCTTTAAGACAGCTTGTATCACACACAAAGCCCTTCATACAAAAAAATGCAAATACCTTGCAACCAAACTTTCAAGTGCAGGAAGAAGCCGGACTCTAAGCAACTCCAACTCTCTTCTTCTTATACCTCCATAGATGAAAAAGAAATTCAATCTGGTGCACTCATTCACAGGTAATGCTCTAAAGATCTGGAACTTGCTCCCCAAAGATATTCACTGCAACCTCTCCTTCCCTGTTTCAAACAGGACCTCAAATATCTACTACTCAACAACTACTTCAGTACAAACACAAACTGATCTTCGATTCTCAAAGACCCTACACTCATTGACTAAATCCTGTGAGACAGTCATTTCAGTCTCTCATCTCTCCTATCCTCATTTTCCTTAATGCTTTACTATTATATCTGATTGGTGTTCATTTTCTAATATATTATTGGTGTTCATTTTCTAAAACTTGAATAATGTATGGTTTCTTCACATTTAATGTCTTTTTTACCCATATGAATCCCTACATGTTATTCACTGTTAAACGTATTCTAATAATATGTAAATCTCTCTGATAATCCCGGGCCTAAAACAAAACAAAAAAGTAATAAATTGCCCCCAAGCCCTTCCCCAGATTACAGATGCAACTTTGCAACTACTTGTGATTCTATCAGAGGAGAATGGGCCAATGGTTTTGCACTGGGCTATCTTAACCACATTCTCACTACCACACAATAAAGCAGCCTTCTTGCACCTGATTGAGCAAGGTCAGGAGGGTTGCACCATTGTGAAGAGCCTTCTTTTCAGGTGTTCCTAACACAATAACGTGTTTCCCCTAAAACTGTCATAAAATGCATTTTACGGGCAGTCGCCAATAGGTAGTTATAGTTAGGGCCTTGTTTCTATTCAAAAAATGTTTTTTCTTTGGTGCCATTTGACGAATTGTTGCGAAAGTTTGAAAACTAATAGTCCACTCACTTCAGCCGCTGTGTTAAAAGTTTCAGGGCGATTCATCAAGCGAGGGCAGAGAAAAAGAGGCAGTCCCAAAATGCATTTTTTCCATGTTAATTTCCATAGAAAACTTTAGACACGGCTACAGCCCGAACTGCTGAAAAGAATTACACCAAATTTGGTAAAAAGGGAGCTCTTGGTTCAGAAAGCACTCTTTTTGTTAAATGGTGTAAATCTGTTCAGGAGTTCCTGAGAAATTTAAACATTTCTCAGATATACAACTGGGGACGCGGAGGATCCGCGAACCCTCCCAATCTTGTGCCTGCAATATGATTGACTGCCAACACTTCAAATCAGGAAGTGTTGGCAGCCATCTTGTGACTCAGTTTAACAGAGTCACAAGAAAAAAGGTAAAATGACATGAAAAATTATGACAAAGGGTCTGGGTAGAAATACCCAGACCCCCTAGGCCTGCTCAAGGGGTGCCACAGGGACCTCCAGGGCCCAAAAAAGCATTCAAAAAAAGATCTGCAGCATTCGCACTGAATCCGTGAATCCAGCCCAAAAAAAAAATGAAGCACGGGAGGCCAGGTACCGAGGGCAAAGGAAAAAAGAGATGTGGGGGCCCTCAAAGCCCTGGGGACTGCCACCTCTCTGGGGCTTATCCATTGAATGCGGGGGGCTATGAGACCCCCGCAGCCGCAGGGACCGCCACCTCCTCAGGGTTTTAAAATAAAAAATCAATGCATTGGGGACTTTTGCTCCACCCACGCAGCGCCGGGGGCCACCACCTTCCTGGGTCTATGTTTGTGAAATGTGGGGGGCCACACAGCCCCCTGCAGCCCTAGGGACTGCCACCCCTTGCCTCCTGAGGGCCTCAGGAGTATAGTAGACTTCATCCCGCAAGCAGAAGAGCACCAGGAGGTGCGTTTGCAGAGTGGTAGAGAAAGGTGTGGAGCTTACTGGAGGTAACAGTAGGGCTGGTTGGTACCCAGGGACCCTCAAGAGGCTAGGGGACTTTATCCCCCAACCAAGAGTGCGCCAGAAGGTGCGTTTGCAGAGTGATGGAGAAAGGGGGCGTGGCCTGTGGCCACCTCTCAGCATCCCACTGTCTGGGGCTTACTAGAGGTAACACATAAGCTAGTTGGCCCCTAAGAAACCCCAGCAGTGAAGGGGACTTCATCCCCCAACCATGAGCGCACCAGGAAGCGTGTTTGCAAACTGGTGGAGAAAGGCGACGTGGCCTGCTATCAGAACTCAGCAATCCTGCTGTGTGGGTCTTAGTGGAGGTGACATGAGGGCTAGTTGGCTCACAAGGACATCCTTGGGGCCAACAACCCCTCTTGTTACCTCCAGTAAGTCCCACACAGTGGCATTGCTAAGTGGCCTTCAGAGGCCATGCCCCCCTTTGTCCACTACTCTTCAAACGCGCCTCCTGGCGCACTACTGGTTGGGGGATGAAGTCCACTTTACTCCAGAGGGATCTTGTGTGCCAAGAAGCCCTCCTGGTAGCTCCTGTAACTCCTACACATTGGAATTTCTGAGAGCTGGTCAGAGGCCCAGCCCCCTTTCTCCACCACTCTGCAAGTGTGACTACTAATTTAAAAAACCTTAGAAATTCACAGATAATGACAAGTGTTACAGGGACGTTATAGTTAGAAATTAACAGTTAAAAAACCTCAGAAATTCACAGAAAAAACCCACAGGTTTCAGGGTCGTTATAGTAGGAATTAGCATTTAAAAAACCTTAAAAATTCACGGAAAAAAACACAGGTTTAAGGAACGTTATAGTTAGGCTGACATTTCACTTGTACAAAACCTGTGAAATTCAGCCGTTATAGTTAGCTGAGCTAAACTATAACTCGCGCCCCCACATTGCACTGCTGATGATGTCACATATTACATCACTCATGACATGGTCAGTGACATCACTCATGACACATATATTTGTGTGGTAACCTGTCACTGATTCTGGTGTCCAGTTTCATTTCAGAGATGGCTTTTACTAAAAAACCTTAGTTTTGCAGCATCAGTACAGGAATACTAAACACTTAGGGGTATATTCACATGAAAGTGTGATAACTACCGCAAGAGTAGCGTAGTGCAACTTCCAATATCGCAGCCCATCGCGGGAAAATAACCCTGTGTCAACGTGGAATTCACAACAAGGCGGTACCATGCGATAGTCCGCTGACACCGCGGCCAATGTCCGCGATACAACCACCACCACGGAGATAAAACCACAAACCACAACACCAAAAAACACGCAATGGGCCAAAGCGCGTTGAGGAAATCAGCGATAAGCAGCGCCAGGCCTGCAACACACAGCTGGCAGGCTGAAAAAATCACCAGAAAAGTAGAAAAAATGCCACACCCAAACTGACCTACACCCAAGCACCTTGGAGGCAGCCGGAGCAGGCGAAGAGGACGAGTGCAACCCCACAAGCACCCCGGACGACCAGCCCGGGACATCGGGACAGGGAAGGGCAAGGACAGGAAGACGAGGAAGACGATGTTCAGTCTGCAGGCGAACAGGATCATAGTCACGGAGGTGATGGAACACCATCAACAACTCTTCGTCACCTCCAACGTGTCATTGGGCACCAAAACTGGAATATGGCGGGACATCGTCGACAAGGTGAATGCCGTCGGAGAGCACAAGCGGACTATGAACAAGGTCAAGAGGCAATGGAATGACATCAAGCAGAAGACCAAGGAGAAACTCTCCGCCAACCAGAAGGCAGCAATGCAGACTGGAGGTGGGGGCCCAGCACCACAGCTCGAGCTGGGTGACATGGAGGAGCTGGTGTCGACAGTCATCAGTGTGGATGCTGTGGCCGGAGTCGGGAGACCGGACACTGCTCGACAGGACACAACATAACCTCAACAGGGTGAGAGACCACCAGGTACTGTGGGGACAGGTGGAGATGGCCACGATGGCACACATGCACAATCAAGCAGGGTACAGTGCACACCCACAATGACCCTGGCTCCTCGCACAGACCCACAGACTGTCACAATCTACAATGCCATGCTGTCAGAATGTCAACTTGTACCATGCGGCTACATACATGTGGACACATTGTAATACACCATCTCTTCTTCACATCGCATGGGCATCGTCAACACCTCCTGCAGAGCAGTTCCAGCCACTCTTCACTGATGACGACACAACACCAGCATCAACGCACAAGCCCTCCTAGACATCATTGACCTCATTTGCGACTCACCTCCAGGATCAGGGCAGCCCAGCTGCATTGAGGAGAACCACACCCACCACCCAAACCCCCCGCAGGAGACACCCACAGCATGGCACCCTCTCAAGTCCCCCAGGAACAACAAATGGCCTTCCAACACCGTGTGCTGGAGGGCCAGAGGGAGACATCTGAGCAGGTGCGGGTGGGGTTCGAACTCATGGCTGCCAAACTGGACGCCATCCTTGGGTGTCTATGTTCACTCCATGGTCTCCAACGAGCCCTGACTGACATCGCTGGAGTCATGACGCGGAGAGTAGAACAGCTGTCAGCTCAGAGTGGCTCCAGCGATACCAGCCGTGAGCTGGCACACATGCAGAGGCTCATGGAGGTCATGGTGCGTATGGAGGCGGAAAGGAAGGCAGCCACCGCTGCACATCATCGAAATGTAGCTGGAATCTATCATGCCCTGCAGACCTCCATCATGGCATTGCCGCCACAAGGCATGGCGCTGATGAATGCTGCTGCCCCCACACCATCCACATCCCCGCACCCTGGTGTGTCAGTGCCTCACAGTGCGGCAGACATATCCACTCAGGCCCCTGATGTGTCAGTGGCAAACAGTGCCGCAGCCGGTACTTCAACACCCACAGGGGGGGCGGGGCACACATCCGGGGACGAGGACGTGGATGGGTTTGTGATCAGGAGGCATTAGCGTTCATTTCCGCCACCTGGCCTGTTTCTGCTTGGTGTCGAACATGGCCTCATGACCTTCCACTGACCCCCGATGCACTCACCTTGGACAGCGACATGGACTGCCACATCCTGTTCGACGACCAATGACATGGTGAACAGACTGCAGACTGTACCCTTCCTCTTCCGCGGTACATGTCATCCCCAGATGGACTCTGGTTGGCCCTCCACGGGACCATATTGTGTAGTGTGCTCAGCATTGCCCTGTACCGCTCCAGCTGCAGAACTGCACTGGATGTGCAAATAAACATCCAGAGAAGCACTGCTGTGTCATGTCTTACATCAATCATGTATGAATGTGTGGATGAATGTAGGGACAGTGATTTCCCTGCGTCAATGATGCTCATCCTGTGGGATGCCAGTCAGAAGTTGCCACATTGCATATTGTGTACCGGGTCCCGTGAACACTACAACAAGGACACATGCATCAGTCACTTCCTTGTCCGGACATGGACTGGCCAACGCCCCGAGCCCAGGAATCATTGTGGCAAGCCCTGCGCTGGTCCGGCGTATGGCAGGCCAGACCACTCCGATGACGCACCGAGGGGGGGGCCATCAGTGCTACCCATCGCAGGCGCATGTGCTGGTGGTGTGCAGATCACTGGTCTAGTCGTCAGCATGTCACAGCCACTCCCTGAGGGCAGGTTTGCAGCAACACCACACCCATCCGGCACAGGCGTCACTGGCCATGTGACTACGCCAACATACGGGGCCGACGACGTAACATTCCCCTCTTCCGGTGGTGACTGGATGACGGCCGCTCCACGCTTCTCATTCATAAAGGGCCCATGATTTGTTGCGCACAGGGTTGGTGGCATCCGAGACCTGGCACATGACACGGGCCTACCACCACGTGGCGCTGACTGGGGTTGTACAGGGTTAGTGGCATCTGAGGCATGGCGGACGGCTCGGGCCTACCGCCAAGTGGCATAGACTGGGGTTGCACAGGGTTAGTGGCATCCGAGGCCTTGCGGACGGCACAGGCACCCCGCCACGGGACGGTGACTTTTGGTGCACTGAGTCAGTGGCACCTTAAGCTGCTGAGCGGGTGTGCAGCCTGCGATGATGCCCCGTCCTGGCGGTCTGGACAGCTCAGGTTTAGTGTGCCCTGCTGGACCGCAGTGTAGGCCAGAGCCAGTGGGCAGTGCGGGCCTACCGCCACGTGGCGTCGCTTCCGGGATCTCAGAGTTAGTGGCACCCATTGGGCTGAGTGGGTGTGGAGCCTGCGATGGTGCCGGGTGCACTGGTATGTCCTCTGCCATGGAGTAATCAAGACCCAGCACCAAATGTGAGACCAGTTGGCCTGCGGAGCATGGCTGCATGGTGTTGAGGGTGCCATGTCCATAGCCCCAGGCTTGTGGCTTGCAGCAACACGTGGTGGGACCTCCCGTCTACGCGCCGGTGGCAGAAGGTGAGCAGTGAGGCCTGGGTGTGCATGGGCGGGCATGCTCTGATTGGGCGGCGGGAGGGGTTGGGATGCCTCTGCCTGGGTGTGCATGGGCGGGAGGGCGAAGTTGTCTTGTGCAGGTGTGTGTCCTGTGCCAGTCATGTATCTGGACTCTGTTTCAGCTGATGGCTCTGACTCAGATGTGTGACCTGGTGAACTGCGATACATACCAGCAAGTGGTTGGAGACACACCGGTGGCAGCAGGTGAGCAGTGTGCGCAGGGGCTGCACTCTCTCTCTCTCTCCCTCTCCCCCTCTCTTCTTCTTCTCTCTCTCTCTCCCCCTCGCTTCTTCTCTCTCTCTCCCTCTCTTCTTCTCTCTCTCCCCCTCTCTTCCTCTCTCTCCCCTTTGCTCTCTCTCTGTCCTTTGATATGCACAGGACACACTTCATCATGTTTTTTTGTCTTGCAGGCTGGGACCTACGAATTGTCCCGAGGGGTTCAGCCATGTGTCTTCATTTCATTTCAGTGTTAATTTTAATAAATTTTCTCTTGTTGCTTCGAAAATTGAATGTGTGCTGCTCATTTCTGTCTCGACACATGCATGTCACCAGTTGTGATTGTGCGTCATCAGGCGGATTATTTTGTGCATGTTTAGGTGTAGCTGATGTGGCATGTCTTTGGTTAGGGTGAGGAAATATGGATTTTGTGATCAGTTATGTCCCCTATCGTAGACCCCAACGGCTCCATGTACATGCTATACGTACATGTATGTTCCCTCCTGCTCCAGTTTTGAAGACGCAAATATATGTGCGTCCACTGTCATCATGTCCTCTTTCAGATCCACTATGAATGGGTCAGATATTCCTTTCCTAAGTATGAAAGGCCACCGACTTTATGTGGTTCACTTTCCACATTTTACAGATTCAGGCGAGTAGGCCCGAATTCTGTCATCAAGCCTTTTCCTGCCTTCTGCCTCTGAAAGCTCCAGTCTGAGCCTGCATCTGTGACCATGAACTTTGTCTCACTCCCTGCGCGGCTAACGGTGCCTGATCCAGCCCGTCGCCTGCCAAAAACTGTATTTCACCTTCAAGATTATCTCCTCCGCCCCTCATCCTATGCATTCCTGTCTAGCAGTTTAGGTAAACATTCCTCCAGCTACCGTGCAAAGGGCCAGGCCTCGCTGTCCTCATGCAAGTAATTCATAGCCCTGTTACCATGGAATATTCCTACCCCCTCGCATCTAGTGTAGACACTTAGACGCTTGTACACGCACTAACAGTCAGTATAGTCAGTATAGAATAAGATTCTATCCTAAGAGACCTCTCTTTTTGGATAACACAGTTCTTTAAACATAGGATATTAGATATGATTTGGGATTAGGTTGACATAACCCCAGACTTCTGTCTCCACATGTAGAGCTAAATGTCAAGTCCCTTTCTCCCTCTAGTTGCACGTCAATCACACGTCATGCGGCTGTGCACGCATCTCTGCCAAATATTTCTGCTGACATTGCAGGATTCTCTTATGGATCCACCCACTTATGACATCATGTATAATGACGTTTTCTAGTTACGCCTATTCTAGTTACGCATGCATAGTTCATTTTGTCTTATCAGTTGATACGCCTACTGCATCTGTTTTACTGTAATGCCTTTTCTATAAAAATGATTACCTGTCAATAATATATGCCCTTCCTTCCTGAACTTTCGTGGTGATGGAATAGAACGCCAACAATTCGAATTGTATTCCTTTGTATAGGAATAAAGCCTTTTTAAACCTCTAATACCACGGATTCTGCCTCTCATTTTACTGAGTTGTTCTTAATAGACTTTACCGCATAAAAAATAGTACCGGTAACGAAATATTTACCACATAAATTGGCGCCCGAACAGGGACACTTTCTCATCTCACGCGCCGGCGGTGCGTTGCAGGCCCGGTCTCCTGCCACAGCTGAACGGACAAAAACGCGTATCTGCAGGATTTCCTGTATCTCCCTCCGGCCAAGCGGGGACGACTGAGGCTGCGATCAACACCCAGACGAGGCGGTGAGAAGTGCGAAGTATCCCGACCAGAGCCTAGCTGAGAGAGCAAGATCCGAGGTATACAGAGACCCGCCAGGTTCCGAAGTTCCGAGTCCAGTCCGGTCCAGTCCAGTTTCAGTTCCGTTCCGAGGCCTTCCGTTCCGAGCTACCCGGTGAGTACCATTACCGGGGAGGCATTTAACGTGCACATAGTCTGTGCCGGTCAAGACGGGTTTGGGTACACAAATCCGGTCTGCACTGTTTTAGCAGTGTATCTGTACTGTTTAGCAGTATATATAGTATGTTTTCCATATAAATAAATATAAATAAGTATTATCTAGTGTCAGTATTATGACAGTAACTAGTTTTCTATTAGTTATCATTGTTCGTAAAACTGTTAAGTGTTAAATGTTTTGAAATACGTTCTATATACTGTGGTGTGAATGACTGTTCATTATTGTGTTTTCTTGTATAAAGTGTGTTCTAGTAATAAGGTCTAATAATGCCGCTCTTCTCGAAACTAAGACAGATCAAAACTAGAAAAGGTGTACTTGAAGAAGCTGTTCCCATCCCACCTAGGGACACTCCAGGGTACTTTATGTATCATAAGCATGGCCTAGATGCCGTATTATTTCTTGATTTATGGGTGGACTACACCAAAGAATTACCAGAGAGTCAGAGATGGCCCGCAGCGGGGACCTGGGATGCAAATTGCATCATGAGAGTAGAAGAAGAATTATGGAAAAAGAAAGCCAGACAGTCGCAGAAAGATGCCATTGAATTATGGCGTAAAGAATCATATAGACGCACGGAAAAAGCACTCAGACAGGAAGAGAAAGGTAGAGAGAATTCAAATAAAACCCGAGAAAATCTATTACTTGAGGAAGGTACCCGAGTAAAATCAGAACAAGTAGACAGACAAAGAAACGCCCTTATGAATGGTATGTATCCACTTCTGGCCGAAGGGTTACCTAAGGCTACTCCGGAAATACCAAAAGTCTTGCCACCTCCATTGTTTCCGATAAAAGCACATCCCGGAGGAGCTTAGCGCGTGATCAAGATGGCCGCGTGAGCCTAGAGCTCCCGAGACCCTCGCTCCCTCCGGCATCTATCCTGTCTATTATCCTGTACTTGCTGCCCGGACTATTGGAGAGGATCTGCTGCTGAGGCGGGACCCGTTGTCCGGGTCGAAATCGCCCACCGGAGACCGAAGTTATACTGCCTGGAAGTTTGGGGCCTAATCCCCGCACGGTGCCCGGGACTTGCGTTGGCACAGTGCCCGTGCCCTAATTGAACAACAGCGGCCTGGTCGGGGAGGAGTCGTCGGAGGTGGAGGGGATTTCACTTTCACTTTCGATTTCGCCTTCCAGTCTCCAGGGCGCCAGGGACGGGGCGTGCGCGGCGCCAGCCACTGGTTGCATGCCCTTTTACCCTGTACGGGCCAGGAGATTGTCTACACGGCAGATTGCGATGTCGACCAGGTCGGACGCCGAAAAACAGAAGCCCAAGAACACCAGGCGGGGCACCTCCACCCAGACTAATACCATGGACCGCTATGCCCATCAGAGGGGGTCCCCGGGCGAATCAGGCCCGACGTCGGAAGCCTCGAAGGACGCGGCGTCCCCCTCCACAGAATTAACCCTGCAGGACATCATGGGGGCCATCGAAGGGATGAAGTCCTCGATTGGGCAGCAATTTGAGACTCTGGCACAAAAAGTAGATGCCATATCGATAGATGTCAACCTGGTTCGGGCCGACCTCGGCAAAACTAATAAGCGGGTTCAGTCCTTGGACCTCAAGACTGCCGGCCTCCTGGGCGATGTCTCCGGCCTCCAGCAGGAAGTCCGTACTCTCCGGGCAGCAAATGATCACTTCGCCCGCCGGTTGGAAGACTT
Source organism: Triturus cristatus (assembly GCF_964204655.1). Taxonomy (NCBI): domain Eukaryota; kingdom Metazoa; phylum Chordata; class Amphibia; order Caudata; family Salamandridae; genus Triturus; species Triturus cristatus. The sequence continues at coordinate 317,361,460 of NC_140580.1, read as the reverse complement.
CGAAGGCCGTGCTAGGCGCAACAACGTGCGCATCATTGGGGTCCCGGAAAATTCGGAGGAGCAGTCGATGGACCTGTTCGTGGAGGACCTGGTGGTGAACCATCTGGCACCCAAAGGCCTTAGCAAGTTCTTTACCGTCGAACGGGCCCATAGAGTTCCTGGCGGGAGGCCCAAGGTGGGGGCCCCACCAAGGCCGATTGTCGCCCGGATCTTTAATTTCAGGGATCGAGATGCCATACTACAAGCATCGCGGATGGCCGGCCCGCTGCCATTCCAGAACACTACTGTAAGCTTTTATCCGGACTTCACTCAGATGGTGCAAAAGCAGCGGCAAGGCTTCATGGCGGTCAAGAGAAGACTGCGTGAGATGGGACTAAAATATGCCATGCTCTTTCCTGCACGGTTGCGGGTGGTGTTCGAAGAGCGAACTTTCTTTTTTGAGGCACCTGACATGGTCGGAGACTGGTTGGACACTCTGCCCCAAGGGCGGCCTGGCGTGGAACACTCTGGTGGCGCAGATGGTGCCGGTGACGAACATTGAACCAGGACTTAAGTACCACGACTCCGATCCCTCCGGGAGGTTGATAGTCCGGGGGGTGGTGGGGGCAGTAGGGGAGATTTTCCTCCTCTGGGGTTCTTTCCGTAGACTAGTTTTATAAGGGGCGACAGGCACACTGCAAGTTGGGGGGCACTTTAGAGCTTACGCAGGGGTGCAGGGTGGGGGGTGGGTGGGGTTTGTTGTTGGGGTTGTTGTTGTTTTTGGTTTTGCAAGGCGTCATGATGCAAGCTCCTGTGGTTCGGGTCGGGTTCCACGTGGGTGGTGGTGGTCCCCTTACATGCTGGGATGGGGGGTAGGGGCCTCAAAATACTCAGTTGGAATGTGAATGGCCTGGGGGATCGTATTAAGCGTGGGATTGTACTGCAATTTCTGAAGAGATGTGCCCCTGATATTGTCCTCTTGCAAGAGACGCACTTGATTGGCAACACGTGCCATGCACTCAATCGTAAAGGCTATAAGTTTGTTGCGCATTCCGGGTTCACCTCGGGTTCCAGAGGGGCGGGAATACTAGTCAGGTCCTCTCTCCCATTTGAGGTTGACTCTACTACTGTGGACGATAGGGGGCGCTTCGCGGCAGTAGCGGGACGGTGGGAGGGCAGGACGCTGGTCCTGGTGTCGGTTTATGTCCCCCCTGCATTGCAGCCCACTACCCTAGCGGACTTAGAGAGGACATTACTGGATCTCCCAGAGGGCGTGTTGGTGGTGGGTGGTGACTTTAATGCGGTCGGCTCAGGCCTGCTTGACAGACACCCGCAGAGGACTTCGGGGGGGGCTCAGAAGTGGCTTCCTGATTTCATAGATACCCTAGGGCTGGTTGATTGTTGGAGAATGTTGCATCCCACACAACGGCAGTACACTTTCCACTCAGGTGCGCATGGCAGTCTCTCCAGAATTGATTATGTCCTTACTCTGGCTGCACACGCTTCCAGTGTCTCTGAGGCCAGGCACATGGCACGAGGTATTTCTGACCATTCTCCGGTGTGGATCTGTATGGATGTTGCCAGAGGAGTGGGTGGTAGGGTGGCCCCAATTAACCCGTGGCATCTTAGAGACCCTGTGACTCGTAGTGAGGTACTTAAGGCGATCGACCGTTATTTTCAAGAAAACCTCGGTTCGGTCACGTCGGCGGTGTCCTTGTGGGAAGCATTCAAAACCGTGATTAGGGGTGAGGCCCTCTCCTTGATTACAGCGGCCAAGCGTCGGAAGGACGCGGAGGTCGCCCTGCTTGAGGCGGAGATCGCAGACCTAGGGCTGGCCCTGGAGGGTGAGGTCACGGAGGAGGCGCTGCACGAATTGAGCCTTAAGCAATCGGAGTACAGGGCCCTCGTGACTGACGCAGCCAAGGCTCTGAGTAGGGAACAGCGGGGCCGTCTGTACGACGTCGGGGACAAGGCCGGGAAATTGATCGCGTGGCTGGACAAGAAGGAGAGGGTCAATCGAGTGGTGCCGGACCTAGTGACGGAGGCTGGCGTCATGGTCACGGAGCCGGAGGACATAGTCCAGTGCTTTGCGGATTACTTCCGCACGGTCTATACATCCGTGTCGGACAGGCCTGTGGAGGACTCATGTGCACTCCTGCGCGATCTCGCCCTGCCTTGCCTCTCCGAAGTGGACAGGGACGACCTTGATGGCGACATCACGGTCGATGAGATTGCGGGGGCGATCCGTTCTTTGCGTCCGGGCAAGGCTTCGGGTCCGAATGGTCTGCCCATTGAGCTCTACAAACTCCAGCCGGACAAGATCGCTCCGCATCTACGAGCCATGTTTGTGGAGGCGCGGGCGACGGGTTCCCTCCCGCTCGACCAGCGCCTGGCAACGATCGTGGTCATCCATAAAGATGGCAAGCCTAGAGACAGGTGCAGTTCATACCGGCCGATCTCGCTCCTTAACGCTGAGCCGAAGATCCTTGCTAAAATCCTCGCAAACCGGCTAGTCAGGGTGGTCGGTGACCTGATCCACCCCGACCAATCTGGATTCATCCCACATCGAAATACTGCGTTGAATCTTAGGCGCATTCATGGTGTGATCGCAAGGGTCGGGACGATGCGGGAACCGGCCGTGGTGGCGGCGCTCGACGCAACGATGGCATTCGACACGGTTGAGTGGGCATATTTGTGGGCCGCGCTCGCGAAGTTCGGCTTCGGGCCCGGATTTGTGGGCTGGGTGAGGCTCTTATACGAAGGACCTCTCGCCAAAGTTGCGGTTAACGGGAGGGCCTCCAATTCCTTCGACTTGGGAAGGGGTACCAGGCAGGGTTGTCCCCTCTCGCCGCTGTTGTTCGCTCTCGCCCTTGAGCCGCTAGCGGCATGGATACGGTGGCACCCAGACGTGAGGGGGATTCGCTGGTCCCCCGACCACGAGGACCGCATTTCCCTCTATGCTGACGACATCCTGCTCTATCTTACCTCACCCCGGAAGTCCCTTATAGTTGTCTGTGACATCTTGACTTCCTTCGGGAGGAACTCGGGGCTCACCATCAACTGGGGTAAGTCATATCTGTACACCCTGTGTGGAGACGCTCCGGTTCCCCCGCGGAATTGCCCGATCCAGATCGCCCGGGAGGGCTTTCAGTATCTTGGGATCTATATTTCAGCCGACCCCACGGTACGGTATGAGCGAAACCTGCTCCCTCCGTTGGCGCGCCTGCGGCGGGACGTGGCAGGCTGGAGGCGGCTGCCGCTTTCCCTCCTCGGTCGTGCGGCGCTATTTAAAATGATGTCGCTTCCCCGCTTTCTCTATGCCCTGCAGAACACCCAGGAGCTGGTCCCGGCCAGTTACTTTCGGGAGGTTGAGAGTCTACAGCGTTCGCTGCTGTGGGACGGCCGCCCGCGTATAGCGATAGCAAAACTAACTCTCCCTTGGTATGACGGGGGTATCGCGCTTCCCGACATCCGGAGATACTATTGGGCCTCCCAACTGAGCGCAGTCAACCACGGAGTCTACGGTCCTGCGCTTAGCCCCGGCTTCGCTATGGACCGGTGGTTGTTGCGGGGTGGTGGCTACTATAGAGCACTTTATTCAAGGGCCCCGGCTGGATCCCTCACGGGGCCGACCGGGGTGGCGGTGCACGTGTGGAAGGCAGTCACGAACTCCCTGGGGTGGAAGGATAGACTCACGCTGGCCACTCCGCTGTTTGACTCGGACATGCTGGGGAAACTCTGGAACTCTAAGGGTTTCGACAAATGGGACCTGATTGGTATCTCCAGGGTGGGGGACATGCTGGCCAGGGGGCGGATTAAGTCGTTTACAGAGCTGCAGACGGAATATGCGCTAGAGGGCACGGAATACTTCCGGTACGCGCAGGTACGTCATGCGCTGCGATCGGTCCTCGTTGAGGGGGAGAAGGTGCCTGAATCCTCTCCGTTGGAGGACCGGATCTTGGACGGCCATGTGCCGGAGAGCACAATCTCTCTCATTTACAAGAAGCTGGTTAACGTCCGTACCGATCTCCTCCTGGGGGTGCGGGGCCAGTGGACTAGAGACGGTCTTGAGCTGGACGATGAGGACTGGCAGTGCGCTGTCTCCTCCCCGAAAGAGGTTGCCATCCCCGCCAGGCTGCGGCTGGTCCAGCTTAAGATACTCCACAGAGTCTATGTCACTGGCCCCCGGTTGGTCCACATGGGTTTCTCCGAGGACGGGCTGTGTAAGAGGGGCTGCGGGATGGTGGGCACCTTTCTGCACATTATATGGGAGTGTGGTGTGATTGCGGAATTGTGGAAGCAGATTCATGTTGTGATGCAGGAGGTCACGGGTATTGTGTTGCACTCAGAGGCGCGGCGCTGTCTCTTGAACGTGTGGGGCCCTACAGACTACGATGCTGCACAGACTCAATGGGTGACCCTTGGTAATATGGTGGCCAAGCGGGATATTGCACGATTGTGGGGATCCCCTAGCCCGCCCACCCTGGATGCATGGAAGGATAACATGGACTGGTGCATGTTTCGGGAGAAAACAGTGTATTGTGCACGGGGGAGGCCCAAGAAATGGCACAAGGTGTGGGGTGGGTGGAACCAGTATAGGGGGTACATCTGCCTGCCTCCTGCCACTGACCCACCAGAGGAGCACCTTTCCCCCTAGCCCCACTTCCGACTTGAGTTTTGCTGATGAACTCTGATAGAATGTTAGTGCCTCTGCCTCTCCCTCCCCTCCACACTTGAGGGCTGATCTGATGGTGGATATGGGGCCGCCTCATCGGTGGGATCTGACGCGAACACATGATGTGTATTGCCTTGCTTGTTATGTTTTTCTTCAAAAATTGAAACCTTTTTTCTCTCCCGCATGACAGCTATAGAAGACTACATATGTTGTTTGACGAGCTGCCGAACCTCCGGGTTGTCGGCTGAATAGCTGTGTATCTGAAATATCCGAATAAAGGTTTTTAAAAAAAAAAAAAAAAAAAAAAAAAAAGCACATCCCAAGGGGCATCCTAGAACCGCAGAAGATATTTTCCTTTCCTCTTATTTAGATGACGCAGCTCCCGAGTATGCTAATACCGCACCACATAGACCGCTTGCCGACGATGCTCATCGCCAAGATTCTCCGTCTGTACCTCCACAACAACAAGCTCGGACACCCATTCCGACAAGCACATCTGTTTCTACAGCTTTTCCCGCAACAACGGTTGCTGTCTCACCTTCAACAAATCCTTTTACGTCCAGCACCCCAGACGGTGCTACAGGAGGTACAACAGACATTTTTTCTACGCCACCCAGAGGAAATAAATTTTCCCTTAGAGAATTAGCACACCAACGTACGCCCAAACTAGCAACTCCCGACATGCTCAAGGAACTTCTAGTAGATTGTAGATATGATCCTGTGCCCGGTAAACGGGACGAAATGCTGCTGTCATCATTACGTATTCGACGAGCTGCAATATATTTAACGAAGCTACCAGGAATGGCTACACATTTAGAAAATATATATCACTTTGTCCAGTCAGGACGAGGTCCTGAAAGTATTAGCAGAGCCATGGAGTACCAGAAAGCGGAGGTACAGGGACAACTGTTACGTTTCCTCATAAACTGTGTAATCAGAAACCAAGACCGGCCTGGGGTAAACCCGGAAGAAATGCAAAAACTTGTCACTTGGGGCCAGAATATATCAGAAGGGAGACATGATAAACAGTTATGTATAGTAGCTATGTACCGAAAGATCCGCAAAGAAGTAGAACGAATACACGAAGAAAGATTAGAGATAGACGCCGCTGACCTAAACAGAGAGGAGGAGGAGCAAGAATCAGACCAGAGGTTTTAACGACCCAATACGTCCAATACGTCCAGAATGTAATAGACATCTTCCAAACCCTATGCTAAATACAAAATCCCCTGAACACTTATTCCAAGCCGCTGATAAATTACTCCGAGATCGAAGGGGATACCACGTGCTTGATTCCAGGGACAAACAAGAATTAGCCAGGTCAGCAGTACAATGGGCTGACAGTCCCGGCGAATACAATGACGATGTACTTGCACACACGTTTCTGAATCTAGACCCATATGAACAGCGTTTAGCTAGTATATACATGATTCAACACCTCCTTACATTATATAAAGGCCAACACTCCGATCCAGGACCCTTACCTGACATATTGACAGAACTACTCACGAATATATGGAGAGGGTCAGGTACTGATTTGATTAAGGAAATTCTAGAATCCCGAAATCAATATTTAAATTTCGTATGCCCAGAACACGTTCCAGTTCCCATTATGGGAAGAAAGATGTATCACATAGATAGACAGAATCCGTTACGCGAAGTGCACCCAATCAGAGGTGCCGGTGATAATTTTACACGCGTGTTTGTGTACACGCCTATAACTAAACTGGAATTATTAGAAATGAAGAAAGTAGTACCCAGCCATGACAAGGACCCAGCAGGTTTCCACCGTGAGATAAAAGACATGTTACTCATGGGAGAGTATACCTACCCCGACATTATGAAAATATTAAAGGTCCTATTACCTGCCGGTGTTTATGAGAAACTCAAAGAAAAGGAATGGGAGGTGGGAGACCAAAAGATAGATTGTACAGCATTAGAAAACGAAGAAAAGGCCCGAGCTGCAGGAGCAGGGCTTGGGGAAAAGACTACAGCACTAGCAGGATTACTAATACAGGTACTGCCACGTTTATTAACTACGAAAAAGGAAGACTGGGGTGCAATCTCAGCCTGTAAACAAAAACCAGATGAAGACACTAGTGATTTCTATTCCCGATTTGAAAAATGTTTTAGTATAAATAGTGGCATAAAAGCCAGTAGTGAGTCCTATCCACATCTGTTTGTGACAAAATTAGTTGAAAATTCTCTGCTACAAGTCAAGAATAGAGTATTGAAATTCGAAAGTACCTGGCAAGGTAATACCCCATCACAGATGCTACAGATGTTACAATATCACCACAATAGAATTAGAGAAGAACAAGAACACGAACAAAGACGTATGAAAGATACAAAAATGAAAATGCTTGTTGCACAATCAGTTCCAGCCGATAGTCACCAAAAGGGTGATTCCGCAAGTCCTGCGAAAGGGACATGCAACTATTGTAAACAACCAGGTCATTATATACACGATTGTCCAGTCCTGAAACATAATATTGCCACAGGTAGAACACATGAGAGACCACGTCCACCTAGACAGGATCAGAATCAACAGCAACTGCCTCAGCAGGCACAACCTAGGTTAGCTCCGCAACAACTAGCTCCACAACAGGCAGCTCCACAACAGATCGTAGCACCACCACAAGCGCAGCCTGTCGCTGCAACTCAAGCAACAACACAACAAATGTATCAGTATGCACAAACAGATTATCCCGATTATCAGCGATACTCATGAGATAGCCTAGAGAGGGAAGTTGGCTTACCCCTTATAGAGGTTCCTGTAGACCAAGAGGGACCTTATGTACATAGTGAACTATTAGGGGAAGACAGAAAGTTTTTACTTGATACAGGGGCAAGCAGAACAACTATAAGACGCAGTGAAGTTCCAGGGGCACCCCTCTCAGGCTCACAAAATATTTCCCTTGGATTCTCAGGAAAACCTATAATTAATGATGTAACACAACCTCTTCCACTTACAGTCGGTCCATTAACACGTACTACAGATTTATTGCTTACTAAATCATGTCCAGAAAACTTGTTAGGTATAAAAACATTGAAAGCTCTAGGAGCCATAATATGTTGCTCTCCGGAAGGAGTACGACTATTTTTACGTGACTTTAAAGGTCACTACGTATCCAGAGACATGGATCACCGACTGCAGAATTTACCTACACATTTATGGGCACAAGGCCCCACTGATGTTGGTTGCATGAACATTACACCATATCGAGTCACACTAAAGACAGGAGTGGTACTACCACGAATGCGACAATACAAGTTACCACCAGATGCTGTAACGGCTTTACTGCAAATCATTGACGAGCTCATTGCACAAGGAGTGGTTGTCGAAACCGACTCCAATGTATGTAATTCCCCGATAATTCCGATTCTTAAAAGAACGGATCCAAAGGCACCGCCAGTATACCGATTAGTTATTGATCTGCGCGAATTAAATAAATGTATTGTACCACAATACCCTGTGGTCCCAGATATCTCCTCATTACTCACAGCTATTGACTCAGAAGCAACGTTCTTCACTGTAATTGATCTCAAGAATGCTTTCTTTAGTGTCCCAATTGATCCAGAAAGTCAATATTTATTCGGTTTTAGTTTAAATGGACGAAGCTTTAAATTCACACGCGCACCTCAAGGATTTACAGAAAGCCCCAGCATCTATAGCCAAGCACTGAAACGAGAACTTGACAGCATCCACATGCCAGTTAACACTGCCTTGCTTCAATATGTCGATGATCTGCTGATCACCGCCCGAAGCGAACCTGAATGTGAAAAAGCGTCACTGACGGTTTTAAAATTTCTGGCCGACAAGGGGCACAAGGTGTCCCCTTCCAAGCTGCAATTCTGTGTCCAGCGAGTTGTTTACCTTGGGCACTCGCTGTCCAAGGAGGGAAGGCAGCTTACACCCGATCGTATCCAGTTAATTGCTAACATGCCACCACCCAAGACACAAAAGGAGGTGCGGGCTTTTATAGGCCTCACTTCATACTGTAGGCAGTGGATCCCTCAATATGCATTTCTAGCAAAACCACTCATCCAGTTGACAACACAGGAGGCAGCCACATCGACTGTCCTCCCTTGGACTCCAGAACATACACATGCCTTTGAAAGCTTAAAGAAAGCTTTATGTCAAGCACCTGTCCTAGCAACACCATGTTACAGTAAACAGTTTACACTCTTTGTTACAGAACGCGAAGGTACTGCTTTGTCAGTACTCACTCAGGAACAAGCAGGATCACACAAACCATGTGCTTATTTCTCTAGTACATTAGATCCAGTAGCGCAGGCACTTCCAGCGTGCCTGAAATCAGTGGCAGCAACAGCTTTAGCAATCAGACAAAGCGATGCCATAGTGTTAGGACATCAATTGACAGTACAAGTACCACACGCAGTAGAGGTTCTCTTGAACCGCACACAAACACAACACTTGACTATAGCGAGACTCACCGGTTACGAATTAACATTATTTCAGCCACACATAGAAATCAGACGTTGTAATACGTTAAATCCTGCCACACTGTTACCAGTAGGCGGAACAGATCCATTGGCACATGATTGTGTCGAAGTCATTACTATTACGACGAAACCCAGACAAGACTTGACAGATATCCCTTTGACAGATCCAGACTTGACATTATATGTAGATGGGTCATGTATGAGAACAAGTACAGGAGAGTTAGTGGCCGCTTACGCAGTCACAACAGACACTGAAGTCATTGAAACAAATTGTATTAACACTTTGTCAGCTCAAGCAGCAGAGCTCATCGCTCTGACACAAGCCTGTATTCAAGCCACAAATAAAAAAGTCAACATATACACAGATTCACGTTATGCATTCGGAGTCGTCCATGACTTCGGCGTACTGTGGCGAGAGAGAGGTTATTTAACTTCTCACGGTGCCCACATCCAACACGGACCCCTCATTCAAGCCCTATTAGACGCGATTCATTTACCTACTGCAATATCGATTATGAAATGCAAAGCCCACACAAAAGTTACCGATATCATTTCTCAGGGTAATGACCTAGCTGACAGAACAGCTAAACAGACTGCTCAGAATCAGACTCTCACAACTGACGTGACAAAGACAATAGTCCTGACACCAACACATTGCATGACAGTTAAGGATCCCGCCCTTGATGTAATTGACATACAGACACATGCTACACCAGAAGAAATAAAGAAATGGACTGAATTAGGAGGGATCCAAACAGATCAAGGATGGATGACGAAGGAAAAATCTATATGGTTTCTTCCCGACTCAATGGTCCAAGTCATCATTAACACAATACATAGTCCAGCGCACCTAGGAGAAAAAGCTATGCTAGACAGCATTCAACACATTTGGTTCAACAAACACTTGCGAGCCGCAGCGAAACAAAAAGTTCGTACCTGTATGATATGTTGTCAGTTTAATCCAGGTAAAAGCATCCCCGTAGAACAGGGTGGATTCCAAACTCCCGATCATGCTTTTGAAGTCCTCCAGATGGATTATATCCAGATGGAACGATGTCGAGGATTCAAATATGTTCTCGTAGTTGTCTGTGCTCTCTCCCGTTGGACAGAAGCATACCCGGTTTCAGATTACACTGCCCCGACTACTGCCAAACAGTTCGTTCGAGAATTCTTCCCATGGTACGGTTTACCACGTGTTGTCTACTCAGATAACGGCCAGCCGTTCTCATCCGAACTAATGAAACACGTTTCCCTTCTATTAGGATACCAATGGAAATTCCACTGTGTCCGACATCCCGAGGCGGCAGGTCTCGTGGAACGCCATAATCAAACTCTGAAAATTAGATTGTCCAAAATATGTAGAGAGAAAGGAGTCGATTGGATAGTAGCCTTACCAGTTGCGCTCTTTTACATGAGAATGGTAGCACATTCTCGAACAGGGCTATCCCCGTATGAGGTGATCTTCGGTAGACCACCAAATATGTGGGGGACGCCTATACCTCGTAAAATAACTGATGTTGACTGTAATATGCTGACAGATTACCTGGCTTCCTTGATGTCTGCACTACAATCTTGTCGTTCACAGGTATCCGCAGCTTTTCCCGACAATACTGAGGTGAAGCCCCATGACGTGGTTCCTGGTGACCTGGTTTTGGTCAGGAATTTCGACCGGAAGACCCAACTGGATCCGAGGTGGAAGTCACCGAAGTTGGTTTTACTTACCACAAGGACAGCTGTGAAAATCGAGGGAAGGAAAGGGTGGTTGCACTCGAGTCATATCAAGAAATTTTATGGACTACCATCCAGCGTAGAGACTCAACCCTGTATTCCCTCACAAACAGACTCAAAGCTCCCTTTGGCTGAATTAACGAAACCAGAACTGTATAAACTAAAATTGAGGTCCAGTAAGTCAGACAATTTGATTGTTTAAGTCCTCTCCAAGGTGAATCGGTTGAATTTGTCTCTGACATGTATCCTCTGGACCGGAATAGCGAAAGAAATAATCAAATGCTGCTCAAAAAGCATGCGTATTGTAAATCATTTCGTAGTCATTGTACAGTAACATTATTAATTTTGTTTTTCCTAAGTCTTCTGATCATCATTGTCAGCATCCTATTGCACATGTATTATCCTATTCCTAAGCATGCTTATAATATAACTGCAGAACATTCTTTTAGTGAATTACCTCCACATGAATTGTCCTATAGATTTGCGCTGCGCAATAACACTTTCATTAGTATGCTACATCATTCCCATCAAACCAGCAATGCCACAAATTGTTGGATATGTGGCCGACTCCCTCCCTATCAGAACTATAAGGGAGTTTTGCCCCTCTTTCCCTATCCGTTCACACACAATGGCTCCTGTGGAGCTTGGTTTAGTTTGATTAATTCCCTAGATTCGAATTCCGCAGTTTATCAAGACAACTGGGTATGGGGAAACCTGAACTTAGTTTTGCTTAAAGTCTGCTACCCTAACAAGGAGGGACTTCCCAAAAGAACCGGAACTGATCTAGAAATTGAAGTATATGGATTAGGTAATTTTACGCTTAACCTCATGATCCTGAACGTTGAATCTGAAGCTACACCAATCTTGCCCGCCATGTCCGTATTCCCAGTAAAAGGGGAACTATGTATAAGAAAGAATGGCTCCATACACATGGGCCATAGTAAATGCACCACTGTAATAACATTCAGTGATCAAGGCAAGTCTACATTTAGAGCTTCTCGTCATTCCTACTTTATATGTGGCCAGACCGCATATATACGCCTACCTTTAGATTGGGATGGTACCTGTTACATAGCATTCCTCCTACCACCTGTTTTCCTAGCTCCTCCTGATTATCATAGAAATACTCATTTAGTACACAATAGACAGCAGAGAGATCTCCCAATTGTCGATTACACTGAAACAGCATGGGAAAAATACACAGATTTCAATAAAGGTTTCTTTCCTTATATAGGTACAGTCACTAATAGTAAGCTGATACGTAGACTAACCAGAACCCTTGAAGCAGTAGTGAACGAAACTATTTCCGCCTTAGGCAATTTAACAGAAGAGCAGTCTGCTATGCGGATTGTTGTGCTTCAAAATCGTCTTGTCCTTGACGTCATCTTGGCCGATAGGGGCGGAGCTTGTAGGGTCATCGGATCAAGTTGTTGCATTTTCATACCAGAAAATTCGCCGTCAGTATATAAAGCCATAACCCGCCTTCATAAGATTGTAAGCCAGATACACCAGAATCCGGGCACCTGGACTTGGTCCGGTTGGTTCTGGGGCGTGTTGTCAGCCTGGGGATGGAGAATGCTCTCCTTCCTAGGTATTGGCTTTCTCATACTATTCAGTTGCTGCTTATGTCTACAATGTGGGCCAGCGATTTGTGGTCTGTGTGCCACCTCGTGTATCCCACATCCAAGCTTTCGTTCGAGATCCCGGAAGAAGAAAGAAGAACAAATGATGCTATATGAACAGATCGATGGATTGATGAAGATCGATATCTCCTAAGGGTCCGAAGGGGACAAGGAGGGAATGAGGAAATATGGATTTTGTGATCAGTTATGTCCCCTATCGTAGACCCCAACGGCTCCATGTACATGCTATACGTACATGTATGTTCCCTCCTGCTCCAGTTTTGAAGACGCAAATATATGTGCGTCCACTGTCATCATGTCCTCTTTCAGATCCACTATGAATGGGTCAGATATTCCTTTCCTAAGTATGAAAGGCCACCGACTTTATGTGGTTCACTTTCCACATTTTACAGATTCAGGCGAGTAGGCCCGAATTCTGTCATCAAGCCTTTTCCTGCCTTCTGCCTCTGAAAGCTCCAGTCTGAGCCTGCATCTGTGACCATGAACTTTGTCTCACTCCCTGCGCGGCTAACGGTGCCTGATCCAGCCCGTCGCCTGCCAAAAACTGTATTTCACCTTCAAGATTATCTCCTCCGCCCCTCATCCTATGCATTCCTGTCTAGCAGTTTAGGTAAACATTCCTCCAGCTACCGTGCAAAGGGCCAGGCCTCGCTGTCCTCATGCAAGTAATTCATAGCCCTGTTACCATGGAATATTCCTACCCCCTCGCATCTAGTGTAGACACTTAGACGCTTGTACACGCACTAACAGTCAGTATAGTCAGTATAGAATAAGATTCTATCCTAAGAGACCTCTCTTTTTGGATAACACAGTTCTTTAAACATAGGATATTAGATATGATTTGGGATTAGGTTGACATAACCCCAGACTTCTGTCTCCACATGTAGAGCTAAATGTCAAGTCCCTTTCTCCCACTAGTTGCACGTCAATCACACGTCATGCGGCTGCGCACGCATCTCTGCCAAATATTTCTGCTGACATTGCAGGATTCTCTTATGGATCCACCCACTTATGACATCATGTATAATGACGTTTTCTAGTTACGCCTATTCTAGTTACGCATGCATAGTTCATTTTGTCTTATCAGTTGATACGCCTACTGCATCTGTTTTACTGTAATGCCTTTTCTATAAAAATGATTACCTGTCAATAATATATGCCCTTCCTTCCTGAACTTTCGTGGTGATGGAATAGAACGCCAACAATTCGAATTGTATTCCTTTGTATAGGAATAAAGCCTTTTTAAACCTCTAATACCACGGATTCTGCCTCTCATTTTACTGAGTTGTTCTTAACCCCTTGCATGCCCGCCCCTTTCCCCGCCCAGTGCCGCGCTTAACATTAGCGGGAGGAGTTCATGACGAGCTGGACTCGTCATGGGCACAGCGCCACCGCAGCCCATGACGAGTCCAGCTCGTCATGGGCACTGAAGGGGTTAATAGACTTTACCGCATAAAAAATAGTACCGGTAACGAAATATTTACCACAAGGGGGTGCCAGGGAGGGGTGGTCCTGGGGGTGGTGTCGGTGGGTGCTGTGGCCCTCTTGGGTGTCCGGGCAGCATGATGGGTGGCTCTATGGCATCTGTTGCCCTTCCGATGTGGCCCTGGCTGTGCTCCCTATTGTTGTGCAGGCTGCCGTCCGACTTTATACCAGGTCAGAGCAGGTTAGATTTCCTGGTGCTAACGCGCCTTATCGCCTGTTTTGTGTTTTTATCGCAGTTCTGTCTGGTCATTGAGAATGTTGTTGCAGCTTTTGGCACGGGAACACCCACTCTGCATCTCATTAGCGATAGTTGCGGGGGGCCTCTGTGGCCATGTTTTTTGCGGCTGCTATCACGGGTAAACTGGTGCTGTGGGCTGTTAACACCAGCTTGTGAGTGGGGTGATAGATTTATCGCAACTTTGGCTGCGATAAAGTGCCGTTGACTCGCGGTAGTTTCTTGTGAATGTGCCCCTTATTGACTTGGCACATCCAGTAGTGACTCTCTGAGCTTAACCACAGTCTTGGGCTTTGGAATGAGCACAAATTATCCTGGAGTTAAAACCAGCTGTCTGGAGGTCAAACAAAGGTTAGACAAGCATTGGTAATGCCAATAGGGCTGTCTTTAAAGGAATGTTGTATGGTAATGTGGAAGGAACAAATGATGTGCGGGATGCTGAACATTCACCCCCAATCAAAAGGATCTGGGTTTAATCCATTTTTCTTTTGCTCACCACGCCACTGTAGTTTGGACCCAACCGTATGCAAATCAGTCCTGACCCTGTTCGTCATGGGAACAGTCCAGGCCGAACTGCCAAGTCAGGTCCTCCCTGGACCAGAAATAAGCATCCTGGGAACGGTTTCGGGACATCACTCCTCATCAGCCAGGCTAGCTTGAGTCCAGGGGTTCTGTGAGCACATGACTACGGGTGAATGTTTGCATTGTTCAGCATTCCGTCCATCATTTGTTCCACTGGCTTTTGTCGCCTTAAGTGGGAAGGGTATGCCGAGATGAGCGTATGTCGAGACAGGGGTCCTGTGCTCACAGGATCTTTGCCTACATCTTGTGAGTATCCTTAAGACTGGAATTGGTGATAGCACTTCTAGGGCTCGATTCCAGATGGATGATAAATTCAAATCCTAGCGAACACTTAGCAAACACTCCATCCTCCCAATTTTCCTCTAATACACCATTCTGCGTACATTTCCTTATTTTTCAGAGTAAAATATGGAATATCAGGTAACTTAAATGCATGGCAAATAACTTGCATTTTCTGTGTATGATAAATAACTCAGCCTTTCCTAGTCTACTCAAACGAAGGCCTTTTTCTATTGGATTATATCAATACCAGCAACATCATGATATAATATGCAAAAACTGTGAACAGGAGTATAAATACTGACAATATACTGATTGAGGTGACAATGGAGCAATGGAGTACCAAGTACTCTTTGTTATATCATACTAGTTTCATCTCTGAGTGGTGGAAATCTGTAAGGGATCTGAATTGGTTGAGAAGCTTGGTCACGGAATGGGTGAGATTTTGAATTTTCCTGTGGATCTGCAACTTTTTTGTCTGTACTCTGACTGGGAGGCCAAAACTCAAGAGACATTAAGTCATTATCAAGGATTCTCAAGTGTTTGTAGACTGGGTACAGTTGGAAGTTAGAATTAAAGTTGTTCTAGAATGTTCATTTTGTACCGGGTTATAGAAAAAGCATTGTGGAACTTGTATCTGTTAGCATTTATGATCATCAGAAATACTTCCTTCTTGGTTTCTTTTTCCTTTAGCCCAACTTTCAAGAATCTAATTAGCCACTTCCTCTAATCTTTTCTTCAAGTTTGTGAACCCATCATGGGAACCCTCCCTGCATAGATAGATGTGGCGTCATCTGTTTAGTATTGCTATTGCATTCCCTTGTTTAGAAAGATTTTAAATTGATTTGTTGGAAATAATAGACAAAAATTAAAGCATAAAAGTTGAGACATCTGAGAGAGCCTGAAGTCTGTTCGTCTGTCCAGTGATTTATAAGAACCAAGTTTAACACAGAGTTTGGTTCAACAAAAATGACTTCAACCATCCTAGAATTTTCTGAAAACAAATGCTTCAGTCTGTAATTTTAGGAAAAGCTCATAGATCCATGTATCAAATGTGGCTGTCAGAGAGTGGAGCATATGTAATTGTCAATCTCCTTCATCAGTGGATGCAAGAATGTCATCAAGAAGTCCCACAAGTACAGTATCCATTTCATGAATTCATTCCATGTTTGAGACATGTAACTAATTGGAGCTATCCAATCTCTACTTTGTTCCTAGACACGTTTGTGATTTTTGAACAACAGTCCTCTACAGCCAGGCTATAACATTGTGTCTCAATTGGCAATTGATCATTTTCTGACAGGAGTGACACCTATCCTCCAGCAGCATATACCAGTATATCCCATCCTGGTAGTAGACTTTGGCCATTTTATATAGCCATATAACCCGCTGTTGAGGGCTATATTAGTTGTTCAAGGCCCTAAACTCAAGGGAGAGGGCCTTTAACAACCGGTACAGCCTGAGGCACAAGGGCTATAAGGCTATTAGAACATTATACCCACTGTGGGTAGAATGTTCTAAATTAAAAAGCGACAAACAATGTTGGTGCTCTGGGATTATACCAGCCATTATCAGCCTGGAGCTACTCTATTGTCTTCAATGGAGCTCTCAACATTCCAATGTTCTAATGATCATTAGAATCTATGTAAAGAGGAATTATTGCCCCCTTGGATCCTGCTATCTTTTTAATTCTGTAGGGATAATTACCCTGATATGTATTCTGTTAAGTTGTTACTGCTTAGCCTAACAAATCAGGAGTAATTTGTTTGTCATTAAGGATTTCCTCCGTTTAGGAGCCAGCATCTTGATTTCCTCTTTATGATATGCCTTGTTAATATGTGGAAATGGTTGTTGTGGTGTAATCCTTAGAGGCCGCCATTTGTACTGTATTCAGAAGGAGTTGGAGACAAATTGGAGAATATCATCAGTTGTATATATAACTCTTCTCCTTTAGATAAAGGTAGTTGGTGGCATTTGTGACAATTATCAGGAGATATGCTGAATGTTACACCTGAGGTAACTTTTGCACATGCTGCAATCCAGCAGAGCAGAAACAATATTCAGAAATTGGTTAACTGACAATGTTTCCTCCCCATCAGCATTCCATAATGTTACAAATGAGGAAGGAATGTGATATGGTGGTAGCTAAGAAGGTGGTTGTGAAACATGGCTGTTCATAAAACTTTTATCAGTGTATAAATACCTTTACTGCATGATATGTTGTTTTCTGATTCTATGACATAATATTGGAATGGGAAATGCTAACTTGTGTACTCTTGCGTGAAGTCTAGCAAGAACTGCAGGTGAACAGTAAATCTGATATGAGCCAGTACAGAGGCTGGGTCGAAACCATCTTAAGATGGAGAATACATAATTTCTAATGGCCACCTGAAACTTCGAATGCTGTCTGCATGATTAGAAAGGAAACAGTCTTTCCGCCCAGACGTTCACTATTTAAGACAATACATAGGCTGTGTCATAGTCTCCAGCTTCAGCTTTTCCAGGCTTTTCAGCCAATGGAATGCTTTTTTACTTGAAGGTCCATGTTTACATTCACGAGAGTGGAACTACAGAGCACAAGACCAGTAAAGAGCCATTAGGCAGTGGTGCAGTCTACTTTATTTATGCCATCCGGCCTTGAAAGCGAAGTAAGACCCCTGGTTTCGAGTATTTGTGTCTTGGCTATGTCATGTTATAAAACTAGCATTTGTATTGCGCCAGTGGTGTAACAAAATGTGAGGGGGCCCCCTGCATTATATGCTGAATGAGCCCCTCACACCAACATCAGTAGGGGCTGGAGGGGACCCTCCAGTATGGGTAGGCCTTGGGCCGCACCACGGGGGCTGCGGAGGCCTTTGTTACGCCCCTGTATTGCGCACATTCTGTCATTGGTGTGACTGTGTAGTGCTTTCGGTAGTCACGTGACTTTACATATGAATACCAAGATAATCGAGAACAGTGTCTACAATGACTATATGTGCCACTACACTCCTGCATGTGAGCAATCTTCCAAAGAAGTGTTCAAAACTCCAATATAGAAACAGCTGGCAGAAATGGATTGGTCCGCAGAGATATCATGTGGGTTACTCAACTTGGTTGGGCTGTTTTTTAATGACCAGCATGGAGAATGGTGAAATTTGTAGGCCCATACTTATAATAGGAAAAACGAAACAGTAAATGCAAGCATGCTTTGCACTGCTGCCTGAAAGCAAAGATAAACATATAGTAAAGCCCAAAGCAAGGGGCCCGTTGACGGGCAGGATTATTTTTGTTCAGGAAGGCACACCTTCCTGCACAAAAATAATTGAAAGAGGCATATTTCTCTTTCAATGTGGAAAGAAGTACAAGGAGAAATAAAGATATTTCTTCTCGTTACACCTCTGGCGGGTAGGCACACCATTTTGGCGGAAAACCAGGGTTACAAGTCTTTGCTAATCTGTGTTTCCATCAAAATACATTGGTGGATGAATTGGAACACCCATCACCCAACCATGTAATGTCTAGCTAACGGAATAGTATCGCAAGGCAGAACTATGTGTTGTGTTACTTTGTATTCACTAGACAAAGCAAATCCACACAAAGTAGTTTTGCGTGACTTAGAAAACACCTAAAATGAATTTGCATCAGGGCTGCTTCACAAAAGTGATGCAACCTCAATGCTAAATTATAGCAAATCTGGGCCTAAATTCTGGAGAAAAGCCAAACTGACGACCTACCTTTTTCATAGAAAAAAAAATTCTTATGGAAAAGGGTTGGTGTCATCCTTTTTCTATGTTGACCACCAACCCAGTAGTTGCAAAAAAAGAAACGAGGAGGAAAGAAGGACACGTCAATGCTATGGTAAGAAAGAAAAAGGGCGAGTTGTAAAGGAAAAAGGAAACGTAGATGAAGTGGGAAAATAGTTCAAAGAAAAAACAAAGGGGGAAGCACAAGGGGCATTGGAGGTAGGTACATGGGAGAAAATGGTTGAGGGGAAGAGGGGCTGCAGGGAAGGCGAGTAACAACCACTTTAAAAAGAAAGTTGGGTTAAGCCAAAAAAGTAAAATCAAAAGAAAATAGCTTTCAAAAGGGTGGTTGTAAATCTGGTGAAAGCCATTCTAAAAGAAAAATGAATTACCTATGGTTCGACAAAATACATTCTTTAGATCCATGGGCAAGGTGCAATTGATTTTTTAAATTGCATCCCATTTAAGAAAAAGAAACTTTTAAATTTCATTTTTTAAGAGTAGGCCATAGTCTGTGGGACCTCTGCCTGCTCTTAAATGTGATTTTTTCATAGTCTCAGAGTGGAAGGGGTCCCACGAGGACCCCTTCCCATTTGCAAATGGTTACCACTACCTTTGAGTAGTTGGTAAAAATGAATGTGTAGTGATTGTAATTCGGTTGCAAACATTGCACATACCATATCGATTCAGGGCCTTATTTATGAAAAGTGTTGCATAACTGAGGTAAAACAGTGGTGATACACTTTCCAGTGCGCAATCTTTGCAACACCATGGATGCGCAGTATTTACAGTACGGCACTCCATGTCGCAAGGATTTACAGATACGTCAATAATCCTGACATATGCAAAAATGGGGCAATGCTGGCGTGTGTCTGAAAATAGACGCAACTTCAGCAATATGTCATTTCACATGGGGCAAGCCCCATGTGAAAGCCACTGCATCACCCCTTACACCTGCTTCAAGCAGCTGTAATGATTTGATGCACTTACACCGTAGAAGGGGTGCAGTGAAATCTCATTTCACTGAGCCACTTCTACAAGGCTTTTTTCTGCGTCAGAACACCCAGTCTGCATACATTATACCTCTTGCAGGTATAATGTAGCGCAGGGGTTTACAAAGTGACGCATCTGCCTAGATGCGTCACTTTGTAAATATGGCGCAGTGTGGTGCATTTTTTACACCACGGCAATGCCACAAAAAGTGACACAACAGCTGCATAAGGGCCTCATTCAATATTTGGAAGAGACAACCTAAACATGCCCCTTTCAAATACCAAATCAGATTTGAGTCACAACACAAAATGTCATTCAATAGCAAGCTACCGAGTAACAATTTGGTGTTTGTACATTTCAAAAAGCATTTTTGTGGTTGCGAATTGCCCTATTCTGTGAATTGAGCCATTTGCCACTGCAAAAATGCATTGTACATCTGGCCCCATATATTCTTCATATCTGATTTTCATTCAAATCACATACAACCATTTCATTGTGGTGCCTGGAGTTTAGTAAATGAAGGCGGTCTTCAATACTAATTTATCCTGTGGAAAGCACAATCACTCAATAGTGCTGCATCATGTTTTGGGTACATGTGACCTAACACTAAAATGTGGAAACCTAGAGCATTCCAAAGAAAACAATAAAGAAGGCAAGCAGGTTTGCAGCCAATAAGCAGACAGAGCAGAATGCATTTATGTGTGCATGCGTTAGGACCATACAGGCGAGGCTGCAGGCAAATATGAGGCAGGAATGCATGACACAGTGCAAGGAGGCGGAAAAATAATGTGGTGCACTTTGCCCATGAATGAATCAAGAAACCAGTTTGAGGCAAAGAGCACACCAAATTGCAAACTATTCAGTCTAAGATGGGGCATAGGTGCCAAGTCCTAGGTTTCACATAAGGCAGTGGGTTTATTTTGCAGCTCCGGGATACCCTCCTGGATGAGTTGTGTGCTATACAAATACACATACCATAACATATTTGAAGAAGAGGAGAGCATCCAGCCTTGTATCTGGCTTTGGTACAGATAGTGGGATAAAGGAAAAAAGCCCAGGATAGGTGTCAGAAGTACACCACTCGTGCAGGATACCCTTTGCACCTTCTATTAACTGTGGCAGAAGCGTAGGTCTCATATTTTATATTTCTGCGCCCATTATCGCACACAACACTGGTTTCTAGAATCATTTTTTGGGAAAGACATGCACGTTATTTCATTCATATTGCAGCAGGATATACAGTCTTGTTCCTTGATATTGAACACATGATTTTGGCCAGTAAGGTTTTTTCTGACTTGAGAGTGAAAATCTCCATTGCCCTTGTTTTAAATGTGCTTTTCTTCATTCGTGGATGTGTGGATGGAGAAGTATTTTTGGAATTAAGTTTCTTGGTACATAACTGGTTGGTGTATAAAGCTAAAAAAGCAGAAGCTACAACTTGCCAGAAGACATTGATCATGATTAACAAAAAATCTGGAAATGTATGCATCATAGATCTCTGGCATAGATTTCCTCATTTTTGGGATTCACAAAATCCCCAGTAATGTGCTTCTGATGCTAATGAATATCATGATTTTTCAGACCTAAGTCTACTCCCCTACACTCGCCAACATTTTTCTTTCTTCTCACCTCATGGGAATATTTCTTATGTGGAGTAAAGCCTCTCCTTTCACACCAGGAAATATGCAGAGGTTTGGGACACTTTTCCACATTATTTTCACCCCTACTTTAACCTTTTTTTAAGAATAATGTTATGTGTACAAGTAGAGGGAGGAATGTCATTGGAAATGTATATAGAATCCACACTGATGCACAGCCTTGTGGGTTTCCCCAAAATTCCCAGCGGCCAACCTCCCAGAAGCACTAATTTTCCCAACTTTTCACTACAGGAATTACTAGATCATATTGGCAAATTATCTACAGCAGTAGGTGAAATTTAAGGTCAGAAAATTCTCCACATATTTTGAGTCCCTGAAACAGGATTTGGGAACTAAGCATTAAGTCCCAAAATTAATGTTTGTAAATGACACGTATTTTGATAAAAGGTTTCATGAATAGGATCCTATATTTAACAAATTGACTCTAGATTGATATATATAACAAAGGACCACGTTAATTAAAACTTTTGAAACTCAGAAGCTTTGGATAGCATTGTGAACATTATATTTAACTGGACGGTGAAGATACAATTATAATGCACGGTCACTAAGTTCCATTGGGTAATTGAGGTGTTAAGTTCACCTGGTTTGGAGAACTGTCAGGCCTGCTGGGCATATTCACCCCTACTTGCTTTTATCCCACATGGTGGACTGCAACTGCCTGTGTTTGAACAAGGCCCACTCCCCAAAGTTTAAAAGAGGATGGGAGTAGGTTTGCGGCTGCTCATTTACATTAATCATTACAGTCATATATACGTATAAATCCTTATCCTGTTCTGAAATGTCTGAAGAAATTATTATTTGGGCAACAGTATGCCAAGCTTCCATTAATCATGTTATTCCCCCACCCCCAACCAGGGACCCCATGCATGACTGAGACCTTTATGCCCTGACAAACTATGATAAAACATATTAGGGAGATCTGAAACCTACCTGCAACAAAGTGTGAATGTACATTTCAGTTGTGGACTGAAAACCCTCCTCTTGATCACACTCATGATGAGCTGATGTCTCATCAACCTCAGTGTGAGCTTGATATGAGTTACCTTTTAGGTCACTGGTCATCTATTGATTTGGCTGCAGATGGCTGAGTTTCCACCTACGAGAGATGGATGAGTGAAGTGGTTTAGCAGATCTCTTCCTTTAAACCAAATGACATGCGGTAGGATGTGAACGAGTTGTTTTTGTGACTCTTCTTTCTTGAGTAGTAAGAAATATTTTCAAGTTTACCTTGAAACTACCCAAAACCAGTTCTACAGAAGGCAGCAAAATTTGGCTGGGTTTGGCTCATGACCTAGACTGTTAGTTTTAGGGGAGATTGTACACACAAAGTGTAGGGAAACTTCTTTAAACACTATGTCTAAACGAGTCATTCGGTACAGTTTCAGGATCACCTGGGCGCCAAAAGTGAAAAAGTCCTTCCTAAAGTAGAGAGATCATTGTGGTTAAGAGAGATAGGCAGTTCCATGAACTCAAAGTTTTATGGAGACTTTACAAACTTTTGTCTGCAAACTTGCATAATCTTCTACCAATGGTCCTTTTTAATTCCAAAGGGCATTATATACGATCAAAGGAGTGAGAATAGTGCAGATTGTCAATATGAGTTATGTGAGGGGAGGTATGGAAATCCAGAAACTTATTGGCCCCATTAGTTCAGCCCATGAAGAATTATCTACGGGAAAAAAACAGCACTTCAGAAATGTTTGAGTGCAGGGATCCTACACAGCAATCAGAACTTCATTCAGGTGAAAGGATTTCTCCTTTTCATGAAGAGTAGACAAAATAGAATTCACGGAAAGTAATGAATTAATGCTTCGGAATGAAACCTTTAAGAGAGGAGGGACTGAAAAAGCAAAGTTATTATTGTTGACTTGGCATCAATGTGGGAGAATCTATAGTATCGTTGAGACTCAGATGTTTCGGAGTAATAGTACTGTTTGAGAGTGATAGTCTATAACTTTAGATCAACTTAATTTTACATTTATTACATATTTGTGTTCGATTGATACTTTTTATGTTTACACCAAGCTCATGAACCGTTTTAGCCTCTTTTAAATGTGGCCAAAAAAGTCCAAGACGTCGGAGTAGAAAACATGTTAGAGTTACCGAGCCAGCTCTGAAAATATGAATTTACATTTTGTACATATGGAAATCAATGCCTCTATTTGACTTTCAAGATGGAAGTTGAGACTTCTTCTCTTCACAGGTGTCCGTGATGACCATGGATTGGGATTTCATTGTGTTTGAGAGGTGATCCGGTTGGTGTTCTTTCCTTAATAATGGATGTGATCTCAAGGAAGACAGGTTGGCATTTTGTACATCTGCTGTATCACAACTGTCTATAGGTAATGGTGCCTTGCAGGATGGTACAATGAGGTGAATGCTGTGTCCTGACAAAACGAGATGTTCTGGAGTTCACACATTGAAAAGGTGGAAAAGCACACTCCGCATTCTAGTCTTCCGAGATCAGTAAAAGAGCACCATAAATTGGGTGTTAGTAACCCTGTTATTTAAAGTGTTTAGAAGTGGCAGAAAAGTACTATGTAGTGCTTTTTAAATATCAAGGAGTACAGCAACAAGACCACTGCAGACAACCTACTTCTCCCTAAGGGAAGTAACTTAAGTGAGGTTTATATAAAGAGGAGTTTAAGGCTTTGAGAGATACTTGGGGCATGACTCAAAATATTTATGTTAACATGCATTCCCTCCCACTCATGAAGGATGTGCATTTTGGAGAAATTATTAGTTGTTGCAATGGTATTAAACTGTTCTCTTATTATAAATGATTCAATTGGTCTAGTTTTGTAATGCCTGATGGAATTAAAACCATAATCTTTGAATTCAACCAAAACTGTACAATGCAGAACTTAACTTTACTATGTGTGAATGAACAGGATTACAATCTGAAAAACTGTTCTTCAATTTAACATGTCACTACTTAGGACAGCAGACTATTAGTTTTCTGTCACTAGTATTTTTCCGCAGCTGTTTGATGAATGTCAAGGTACTGCAGTGTCAAACCCATGCTCGTATGAGGAGTCACTGCATCTAATACCACTGTACGCCACAAAGTAGCTTACATACCCAATGTCTACTGAGAAGGCCATTAGAAACCAGGAGCAAGCACCTTCCTTTGCTTATTGGTCGATGGAGCCCTAAGCTGGAAAGCAGGGTGGTGCAACTCAGAACATATTAGAGAGAGAGAGAGAGAGAGAGAGAGCTCTCTTCTTCAACAGTCTCTCACCATTATACTCCTTTAGAACCTTACTGGACAACAACCAAGCTTCATTTCATAAGATTAATTGCAAGGGGTTGCAGGTGTTCCATGCTCAATTGTGTACCAACAAATGACAGGCACTGTGTTTTTCGGCAATTCCCTCCAATGTACTACCAAATGCCTGAAAAGTATCTTTGAGATTACAGACATAACCCCCACTCTGAGCCAGGCAGATGCACGTACCTGATCGAGAAGACACACTGTACAGTACCTTGCATACCTGCAGGACCAAAGTCTTGCCTGGTGAGGAACACTGCGTGGTCGTGATGCTCGGAATGGTCAGGGTCTGTTCGCTGCTGAGCATGCGCCCAGCGGCACACCTGCTCTAAGCTCCGCGACGGGTTCCCACGCTCGATCAAGCCAACTGACTGACCCAAAAAACAAAAAACAGAATGCATATTAGACAAATCATTACCTTACCTGGTATAACAAAGAACACCCAAAAATATTTTTATTCTTGAATATGCAGTAATGATCAACTTTAATGAAAACTAATTTGTATTATCAATACGTAAATGTGGACAAGCTCACAGAGAACACAGCACAAAATAAATAACTTCACAAAACCTGAATGACAACCAAAAATATTTTATACTACTACTTCTTCTACTAGTACTACTACTACCATTATTATTACTACTACTACTATTACCACTATTACTACCACTAATGAAAAAAATGATATAATTGTTTAATTATAATTGTTATAATTGCACATATTACTCACTGAAAATAATAAAAGTTACTCTTACTCAGCTCAATGGTTCTCACATTATCAACCTCTGGGTTAATCTGCAGAAAGAGAAGGCAAAAGGCCCCCTTTCCACTGTTTCCAATTCAGCCTAATGGTATTATTTTAAAATACCTTTTGATGTGTGTTAGTGAATGTGAGGAATTCCTTCTCCCTCTTGAAAATAAAGCGTTTTGCTTTTCTGTGCCATCACTGTTAACCATCCACTGAGAACTTAGATCTTTATTTTGTTGTAATGAACAGATAACTAAAGTGTTCCTTATGTATGTGGACAGAAACCCCAAAAGAACGCAGACCACTCCAAACAATGTAAAAATGTCCGCCTTACTGCTCTGACTCCCAATTTTGAGTCTATGCCCCACCCGAGCCCTTAAGTAAAGTGCAGCAATTCTATTCTCGGTTTCTGAGGGCTTTGACAGAATGATACCCCCTCAATCCCCCTCATACCAGGACCTTACTCATGTTGCTCAACTGAAATGAAAAGAGACTGAAGCTCGAAATCAGTACACCAGAAAACAAGTGTAAGAAACTGAAATGACAAACTCCAGCACTTCAGGGTCATAAAGTCAGTACTTGCCTAGCCCACTTCAGCCATTGGCAAATTTCATTGTGATTAACAGCATTCCACTCATTCAAGTGGGGCACATCCGAACACATAGGGCCTTATTACGATGTCAGGCGGACTCATGTCGGCCTGACACCGTTGCGGAATCGGGAATGACCGAGCTCCGGTCTGCGGTCCCGAATGCAGCATTACAATGCGACCACACATGGTGTGTTTGCATACTCACATTTCTCTATGGGAGCTTGTGCTGCGGCCGTAAACCGGCCGTAGCACAAGCTTCCATAGAGAAATGGGAGAATCTGTTGAGGTGCCTGACACACGGTTGAGGGATCAATGCCCCTCAACCCCCAACTGGAGGCCCCCAAAGTAAGACAGGCTTTTCATGTTGGAAAGCCTGTCTGAAACCGACATCGTAATCCTGACAGCAGAAACGCCATGTATTGGGTTTATGGTCAGGCCTCCAACTGTCCTTGAGCCCGTCAGAATCCAGCCAGAATGACCTGACAGTTTCACTTCCGATCGCCTGCATTGCAAAGCGGTGGTCAAAAGTGAAACCCACGATGAGACTCGGAAAGCCGATAAAGATTTATTCCTTTGGGCAATTATTATTATTTTTTTTCCATTATCGCAGGCCTGACAGATCCTCCAGCAACAGAGATTTAAAAGAGACATTACCAAAAAAAAAAAAAAAAAAAACAAGCACTGGATGTCAGCCCTACTGGGTTTACCAATGCATGTTTCATTAGGAGAGGAACTTTCCGTGGGAAGCTTGCATGCAGCAATGCAATCATATATATTGAGTGTGAAGAAACTTGTCAGCATCCTTTGTAGACCAACCATTATGTTTCTGCAATGACACACTTTTATTTCAACTTTCTATTTGTTTTGTTTAGGTGAAATTTTAAATGTTGCAGAGTCCGCAAGCCAGAAACTATCATGATTTTTGGATGTGGGTGTATCTTCGTACGTGAAAAAAACATGAGTTCTATATGAGGAAAGCAACATATTTTTATTGGTAGCGTATGAGACCCATATTATAAATATGTGTGCAT
Organism: Triturus cristatus; assembly: GCF_964204655.1. NCBI lineage: Eukaryota > Metazoa > Chordata > Amphibia > Caudata > Salamandridae > Triturus > Triturus cristatus. The sequence continues at coordinate 317,334,366 of NC_140580.1, read as the reverse complement.
TCATATTACAAATGGCATACATATTACAATTATGTGTTGTGCACTAATTTATACTCTAACTTTAACACAGGGAAGATTGGAGAATCAATTCTTGCTGAATTCAGCTGCGGATTTACTTCTTGAATAAATGTACAAAACACGCATGACACAACCTCACTTCACAAACAAGACTCTCCAAAGTTAACTTGTGCTATGCCAAGAACCCCGCACACTTCCCGGTTTCGTCATACTTCCCAGCTTCCAGCTCTGTGAACATACAGCAGCCTTTGATCCGGGCTGTCTTGACCCCATGACCTTGAAATATCAACGTCAACGCAAGACCCACAATGAATGGAATGCAGAGGTGGTGAAGGCAGAAAAAACAGACATTCATCAGGAGGCCTTTAAAGAATGGCCGTGACATGCAGGTTAGAATGTCGAGCCATGGGCATTCGGGTATTCTCAACTCCCAGGAAGCCCTTCGGCAATGGGCAATATCCGCGGCATCAGACGATGGGATTCTAGGTGAAATTGAATGGTCTGTGTGCCTCAAATTAAAAGCAACGCGAGTAAAATGTTTTTAAAAATTGTGAATGTGTTCCAAAAGTGTTTGAGTTCGCTTTAAGATGTCGGTTTGCAGTTTGTGTTTTTTCCCTTCAAAGTAGAGGATGAAAAGCAATATTTAAAGTCAAAGTACGGGTGACTTTGGGGGCTAAGGAGCTTTACTTTTGGGCGAATCGACCAAACAATTTAGATTTTTACTTGAAAGGACTGGTCAGAAATAATTGGGACTGTATATGTAGGCTTTTCAATTGCTTATTAACTTTTGCAGTACATATAAATCTGAAAACAATTTATTCTAATATTAACAAATGGTTCCCCGAACGATATGCTCTATCTGTGCAAAAAACACACAATGCTAGCTCCAGACCTAGGATTAAGGCGAAGGTCTTTGGTAGACTACCTACCTGTTCCTTTTGGTTTGGATGGGAGACTGATTTGAATTTCTGTAAAGACAGAGACGAGCTAACAAGCATAAAGGGGATTCTTCCTCCAGATTAAATCCCTGTGGCTGAGGGTGATTTAAGGATGTCCACCCATCAGGTTTTGTAGATGTTCTAATTTTGTCATATTCTCTTCATATGTTTCCCCCGGGAGAGTCTCTGTGTCCGAGAGGGTTTATCTCCCAAACATGCTTTGGCATGATGACAGGCTCCATCATCCCTCAGTACAAAACCCACCCACCATGAAGGGACTCAGTGCCATCCACTGTGGCCAAGTTCTCTGGGAGACCTTCCTCTTACACAATATGCAGGCAGCGAGAAACCACTCAAATCAGGGAAACACTTTCATACTAATGGTTCAAAATTGACATGTGTGAAAACCGGTCTCTCAATGTATTTACCTGTCGATATCCCACCATGATCATTCGTACCAGGACAATGTTGATGTGCACCCCCAGCGACTCGTCATGGTAAATTTCATCCACCTAAAGCAGAAAACAATGAGAAACGGGGAATGTTAAATAATTCATCACTTTTAATGCAAGCTTTTCAATCAAACTATCATGTCTGACAATATTTCTGAGTCTAAATAGAGGGTTACCACATTAGCTAATTTTAATATGTAAATGAAAGCACTCTTGGAATTCACCAATGGATATCTAAAAGGTTTTTTAATTTTTATTTTAACCTTAAAGTAATTCCATATCACTCTAAGCAATTCATTCTCCTATCCCGCACAATCATCTAATACATTTAAAAGAAACGTTATGATGCAAATTAAAGAAGGACACACAACAATAAATAAGCATGAGTTGGTTTTATTTAGCATGTGAAAGGCAAAGAAAACGGACATGTTTCTGCACTTGAGCAGAGTAGGGACATTCTCCCTCAGGACACAGCTTTCTGTTGATTAAGCCAATAACATGAACCATTTGCACAATTATTCGGCACAGTTAAAAAGGCAACAGACTCCATTAAACCCACATCGGTTTATAAAGATGACTTATTAAAGGGTCAAAGAAAAGTTGAAATCTATAACACAGCAGTTCTTTTTAATTTGATGAACCACTGTAATTCATGCTGGGGGGTACGTCATCCCATCATTTCACATAAAACATATTTCTTTTTACTTTGAGGGCTTTAAATATGTCTCATATTTATGTAAGAAACCGACTTGCGCAAGAGTAATCTACGTGTAAAATGGGAGCACACGACAGTTGAGTGACAGCCCGGGCTACTCCCTTGCACTAATCGTCTTCCATTACCAAAGACTCCATGCTGCTGAATGCTGTAATCTGCTAGATCATAACACTGGTTGGCTCGAAACAGGGGCGGCCTTAGGCATGTGCAAGCTGTGCACCTGCATAGGGCCGCCAAACCCCAGGGGCCGCCTGGCCACGAGGAATCGGATACAATACATATTCGTGGCGGCCCCTGGCAGGGATTTGGCGGCCTCCGGCTTCCGCCCCGCCCGGATCCCCTCTTCCGGGGCCCCCTACCTACGCTCCCTGCACAGGGCCACCATGAGCCTAGAGCCGCCCCTGCTCGAAAAGGCTTGTGAGCAGACATTTGCATTGAGAATTCCCCAAGTAAATCCAGCCTCTTCTCTTTCCACTGTCAGCTCCGAATAGGGTATTTTGTAATATGGAACCAGTGCTGGAATGCCAAACACTGCCATAAAGTAGATCAGCATATTACTGGCTTGAGTCTAAGGTAATTCTTTGGTGGCATTCTTTAATCTCCCTAAAACCTAAAGGACTATGGAGAAGCCTGGAGGAATGGGCCCTGAGAGAAGCCTGGGGGAATGGGGATCAGGGCCGTAGGCATGGGGGGGCGCATTTTAGGGCTTTATCTAGCCAACAATAATCTCTCCCCCCCCCCCCCCAATGAGTGAGGTAGCTGGCACCCTTTAAAGGTGCAGGAGTTCAGAAGGTGAATGAGCAATACAAATCCCTCTACTCGTTGTTTTGATCTTTTTACATTTTCTGTGTGTTCCAAGACATTTTAAATGTCAGCCAGTCTTCTGACAAATTGCTTATATTAACGTGAAAATGTTGTTTTCTTTACTTCCTTTGGAAAGTGAGAGAATTGTCTAAAGTGTACTCTGTGACAATCTGAGATAGAGACAGGGCCACTGAAATTAGGCAGCAGCTGAGGCCTAAATTCTTTGGCAGTATTTACTCATTTATGTGGCAAGAAAACACAAATGTTGCTCCTTAATGCTCCACGTTTTTTATAGTATCTCTTCATTATTTTAGCACTGTCTGGGCAAAGGTTTCACTTCATTAGTACAGGTTCCACATCCAAATACAGCTCTAAGTAACTAAAAGGTGGTCATTCAACCTCTGCAAAGGACCTTCCATTGCACTGCAGCACGTTTCAACATTTGCAGTACATTTTTATCTGTTTCAGCTAGAAACAAAATTAGTTTTTTGTTTATATCTGCAGAATATGCAGCAGTTTCTGGATTATGTGGCAAATGCAATAAATTCATAAACATGCTGAAAACGCAGAAGCAGAAGAATTGCATAGTTCCATAGCCGCAGAATCTCATAATTCCAGTGGCATTATGTAGAGGGATTGTAAAAAGAAATACTGTAGGATGTCACTTTATTTCTAAATCCCAAAAAGCATAATGTACCTGTAAATGAACTGTACACATATTTCAACATATACCAGCAGTACATTTTGTTTAATAATTCTGCAGTGTGATGAAAACAAAGATTTTAGCAGTACAAAACAAATCTTGGTGATGAAAGTGATGAATAAAGTATTGTATTGCCCATTAGTATGGAGCTTATGTGTGGCACTGAAGTGCTTACCTAGATTGGCAGCAATCTACACCCTACATGGTGGTGTGTGGTTGTGTGTGTGTTGTCTTTGTTTTGTGATCCAATGTAGGAAGTGTTTTCATGTTGGGTGTGATGACCACCAAGGTGTGCTTATCAAGTTATAGGCTGCAGCACTTAGCAGTGTGGTGGATGATAAGGTGTGAGAGACACAGACACATAAACTACTGTTTATGGTATTTTAGTCACTTGCAGCTTTGAACAGCTCCGCGGGCCCCATTTATGGTATTTCTTATGATTATAGTCTGCTTTGCTGGTTACTGCACTGAGTATTGGGGCAGATTTACTTATATTTCACGCAACTCAGCAAGACAACTTGCTGCACTGCTCACAATTGACTTCCATGGCCGCATGTCATTAGGAAGTATCTACTAGTAATCATGGATACATGTACCAGATTTCTGCTGGAAACGTTACATCATCCACCAGAGCAGCAAAACAATAACAGCACAAATTATATATTTGAAGCATACACCCTAATGTCAGACAATGGACTGCCATTCACCACTAACGAGTTTCATAACCACTTGGCAATTCAACACCTGAAGATAACACCTTTGCGGCCCGAAGTCAATGGAATGATTGAGAGATTCAGGGGCACATCGGAGAAGGTGATTCAACAAGCAGAGGCTGAAGGAGTACACCTAAGCACACCACTCTGTCAGGTATTAAGAGCATATCCAAACATGATGGCCTCATTAATGTTTGTGCGCCCACTGCATAGCAAACTGCTGCAATTGACCACTCCAAGCCAACACTCCAGCCTGCAAGATACAGCTGCCAAAAAGAGATAGATGACATTGTATGTGGAAGCGCGGGAAAGCACCGTAGATGAAGATTACTTGATAATGGATTGACAGCATCAGAGGAAAAAAGCGACACCACATGTTGACACTGAAAGAAAGTGTAGTATGATCACAGACTCCAGATCAGGAAGAAGTGTCACCCGGAACATCTTGCATCCCAAACCAGCTGTGCAGCCCAAGACACAGGAACAGGAACAGAAATTGATGGTGAAGACCTCAGGATCTATCAAAGGGAAAGGCAACAGGAGGCCCTTGATGAAAGTGGCAGTGAAGTGTCCATACCCAAGACGCCCCCAGAAACCAGACGCTCTGACAGGTCACTAGTAGACACCAATGACTCATTGAGGGCATGGAATAGTGGCCGGGTCTCTATAAAGAAGTAAGGAAATGTTGAGTGGGGACCTTGGACCTTAAGGAAACCTCGGGTCCAGAAGCCACCAGTACGCACTGTAAACGGGACATTCAACCCAAATGAGAATATTGAACGGTACAGGAAGGGAGGAGTCAGGAAGAGACCCAGGGTTGGAGATGATAGGATCATGTGGCATGGAGGCCTGCATCGACACCAGTAATAGTTAATGAATAGCCAACGTGCACCATTCCTGGTTTTCCTTTCACCTTGCAAGAGGGCCCGACATTTTCTAATGTTCCTACCCTGCATACGAAGCATGGAAAGGCTGCAGGAGGGTAGACAGAGTATTTTAGGCTGAAAGATCTGAGGCTTCTAATCTGCAAAATTTGGATTTGAGCAAACATCTCAGCCAAATAAAGCGCTAGTCAAGTGGCCGCCTGGCCTGGTCCAAACGAAAACCCAAAATGCGCCACGCCCTGCTTCATGAAGACGATCTGTAAAACTGCAGATGCAAGCCTGGGAATCCATGGCATCAGAGTGATGCCTGATGTTCATTATGGCTCAGTCAATTAAAAAAATCCATAAAAAGTACGGTCTGGCAGATAAAAAAATCAAAACGAGTAAAACTGCGGCACAAAATAAATTCCTTCAAAGCAGCTTTGAATTATTTAGCCAATTACGCCATATGCCCCGGGTAATATGTTCAGAAAAAGATGAGCTTGTGCGTGTAAAGCATTGTTAAACACGAATACTGGGATGAGCACTGTGGCAAGGAGCGTTCACAAACATTGGAAGCACTTCAGAGGCTCCAAGGCGCAGGCCTCGTGGACGCAGATGGCCATTTGGCAGCTGCATGGGGTCTAAACCTCTTCCATGCGGCTCTGCAGACCCCTGTGCTAATGCTTGGGGAAGCTGGAAAGAGAACAAACTGAGCCTGTGTCTGTGTAAATGGAAGGAGTTAGCATCATCACATAGGACAATGGTCACTGGAATTATGCAGCAATGGAGGACCAAATTATGTACCATTGTATCTAAATTATGTGGCACTAAAAGGTAAATTCTGAGTCATAATGCAGGAAATTATGTGACAGTACTGATAATTTGCCATTTTAAGAAACATTTGTACTATTTATACAAATGTTTCATGGCATTAGTGCTAGTTTAACATTTTAATACAGCATTCAGCAACTAAAAGTTGGCCAGTTAACAATACGCTGCACTACGTGTGCCACATTTTAGTAACTTTTGATCTGTTTGAGAAAGAAACATTTTTGTTGATTATACGGCAAGCACAGAAAATCCAGAACTATGCAGAAAATGCTACAGATGCAAAACGTTCATATTTCCACTGTCCATCAGTGTGTATATAACTGATGTCACAGTCTTGATCAGATCTAACTGTAAACATAAGGGGGCGTGGCCAAGATGGCGGTGTGAGCAGACGTGTTGCTCTGGAGCTCCCGCCAACGGCCTATTGCAGCACTGGCCTCTGGGCCGTTATAGTACCTGCCGACCCACGCAACGGGGCCGGTTGAGTCCCGGAAAAGTTGAGCTGTTGGCCCGGGGCGACAGTGGCGATCAGGATGGCTCCCCTTGCGAGTTACGGTGCAGCGCCGGAAGAGGAGCGAGGTGAGGCCTGGAGCGGGATGTTCGCACACCGTGAGGCCTGAGAGTCGGTGAGATAGCCTACACGGCCTGCCAGGAGCAGCGGCCACCTGCCGAGCCGCTGACCCGTTAGGAGCGGTCTGCGGGCGGTGGGGCTGCAGCGACGCGACTCGCAACAGGTGGACAGACGAGGTGCCAAGGAGACGCCGGGGAGCCCGGATCGCCAGCTGCGGGAAGGAATCTTGCCGGCGCCCGCGTGTGCGGTGGTTCCTGTGTGTCCCGCGGCGGTCCTGGAGCCAGACGACGTCGCAAGCGAGGCAGCCTTCCCGCTGAGAGGGAGGAGACAGGAGAGCTGCTGATCGCCGAGCTGGAGGCTCGGTAGGAAGAGCAGTCGGCACTCGGGCTGGGCCTAGGGTGGCTCCACGGAGGGGTCCGGGGCCCAACGGATTGAAAGGCCTGTGGTGGTCAGCGGCTGGCGGAGTCACTGGGTCCCTGGGAGCAGCGGGCCCCCTGCGGGGGCAAATCGTGTGGGACCAGACGGAGTGTAGCAGCCAGGTCAGTGTGAGCATCCCCCCAGGCCTGGGCTGCGAAGGGAGTGTCGCCGGATGCCCGCTAGGGGGTCACAAGAGAGGTGGTGGAAGCCGGCAGCCGCCATCGCGACAACCGCCATTTTTGAGCACTGGAGTGAGATGGCGGCCTGACGGACAGCCTGCGGCCTGGTCATCGCTCCTGGCGGGTGGGACCTGACAGGAGCAGCAGGGGTGTGGACTGCAGGAAGATCATAGCGTTCCTTTGTGAGGCCTTGCCTGGTGTGATCGGCGGAGGTGCACGGGGCTCAGCATTTGCTGCAACATAGGTCCCCTGTCTATCCTCAGGACAGTAAACAGGTCGAGCACACCCGGTGAGTGCCTGGTTCATCCCCCACATGAGCCGCCGCTGCGATTCCTGCTGCCCGGGGGGCCACACATTGAACTGCCCACACCGTTGGAAGGTTGTTCATCGCTATCTGCAGGTGCGAGGGGTGAGGGAGTGAGTGCACGGATGGACTGCGGCCGCTTCCCGGACGCTGCGGAGAGGCCGCCCGAGGGAAGGGGAGATAAACAGCCGGCCCAGTGAGTTTATTGGGGGCTTGGGCCCTGGAGGTGCTGAAGGGAGCGCGCACACCCTGCGGTGGGGTGCATATCAGCAGACAGGCGGCTCCCCCTAATACCGTCATTTGCCTGCATCCCGGCGTAAGAGGGACCAGAGGACACGACGTGCCGGAGCGGGGTGGCTCACTGTCTGCCGGGAGAGGAGGGGTACGCCTCCATCGTCCTGGCTGGAGGTCCTGTGAGTGAGCCAGTTGGGTGGACCACGCCGTGCGGCAGAGGCTCTTCGGCGGCGGTGGAACGCACGGGTGTGCTGAGGAGTTTAGCATTGACGGCGTTTGGCCGGGGCTCCCGCAGCTGCCGGACGCTGGGAAAGAGCGGGACACCACAATCTTGAACATCTGAGACAGTGAGGTGAGCAGGGAGAAGGAAGATACCGGCATCTGGGGTCCTTATTGGCCTTGAGTGCAGCACGCTATGGCCCCTTCTAAGGGGCGCAAGGACAAAACTCTAAGGGACCTGTTTGCGAAAGTACAGGCTGGTCAGCAACCCGACGACATGGCGACCGGTGGGGCCCACCCAGCAGCCGAGAAGGGAAATGGCGCAGAACCGATTACCAAGGCCTTCCTGGAGTCCATGTTTGCAGCCCTGAGGGACGATATTCAAACTCTTAAGCGGGAGTTCACGGCGGAACTTAGAGAGGTCCGCAGAGATGTGGACGGCATTGGGGAGAGAGTAGCCAAGCTGGAGGGCAAAAGTGATGGACGGGACACGGAGCTGGCGGCGCTGCAGCAGGACGTCCTCAGGATCCATGAACAGCAGGTTGACCTCCAGACGCACGTCGAGGACCTGACGATTCGAAGGACCTTTTTAGGTACACGAGAGAGCTCTTCAATCATATCCTGGGCAGGCCTCTCGAGGCGGAACTGCGGATCGACCGTGCTCACAGAGTGGGGCCCCCGCGGGCATCCTCCTCCCCACCACCGGACATATTAGTATGTGTCCAAGACTATCGTACCAAAGAGGATATAATGCAAAAGGCCCGACAAATGCACCCAGTGTTGTTCCGCGACCTAAAGCCGGTTTTGTTTCAGGACCTATCTGCACTCACCCTTCACAAACGCAGAACCTTCAAGCCTATCACCACGCATCTACAGCAACGTAATATCCCTTACAGTTGGGGCCATCCTTTCCGATTGGTGTTTCGTATTGACAATACGCGATATCAATTACGTTCCTTGTCGGAGGCGGGCAGGTTGCTGGGAGTGGAGCTCCCAACGGGCGATAGCGACGACGACAATCCCCCAGCAGATGTAAATGATTCAAGGCCCAGATGGCGTCAGCAGGGCCGCCGACTGCGCACCAGGAAACCCCCAATGGCAGAAATACTCAAAGGCCAGCAGACAGCTCTTGAGACTGTCTCCACAGAACTGACCGGCTCTCCGTCTGGCTGACTCCGGCAACAACAATGGACCGGTTAATTAAATGTTTTCTACACGGGTTGTCGGCGGGAGGGGGGCATTTTACCGCAGGCTACTTATCCCACGATGCAGTCTTTCCATTCACCGGGAGGTGGAGGAAAATTGGTTACTATTCACATTTTCGTCCTTGTTGCCTTTATTGCTCTTGTTTTTGGGGACTTTGTTTGGGGGGATCCAGGGTTCCATGTTCACCTTCTGGCGGGGCAACCGGGGCTCCACGGGACAACAGCACACACGCTGACTCCTCACTCCGCACTTCTCCCATGCTAACATGAATGCCAGCTTCCACACTTAAAGTACTAACCCTCAATGTCCGAGGTCTTAATAACCCCGTGAAGCGTAGGGCTGTCCTATCAAGCCTCGAAAACTCTCAAGCCGATGTATGCCCTTTGCAGGAAACACACCTACTAGCTAGGGACTGTCACCGCCTCCGATCCCGGAAATTCCCGACGCAGTTCCTTTCCTCCGGCCCTACCAAGTCCGTAGGGGTGGCGATACTAGTGGCGCAGCGGTTTAAAGGGGAGGTCCTGCAGAAAGGGGCAGAAATCGGGGGCCGGCTGCTGGCCTACAGATTCGCCCTGGGCACCACGACTTTCACTATTGGCTCCCTCTACGCCCCAAATGAGGGCCAAGAACAATTCCTCCAATCCGCTCTTACTGACATCACGGCCACGACTGACCGCAACATTATTATCAGGGGGGATTTGAATCTCGTTTTCGATAACACACTGGACAGATCCTGTCATCGGACGCACGAAGCCGGTGCACTCTCGGCAACGGGGATGGAACGATTGCTGGACCTGGGGCTATGCGATTTGTGGCACAGTTTCCATCCACATAACCGGGAATACTCTTACTACTCCCACGCACATAAGACGAATGCCAGGCTGGACTATTGTTTGGCATCTACATCGGCCCGAGCGATAGCGACAGGGGTTGAGATAGGGGTTGCTTCACTCTCTGATCATGCACCGGTGCTTGCTACTTTTACCCTCCCACCCATGTCACAGCCCGCCAGGGTATGGCGTCTTAGAGATACTCTCCTACACCGAGCAGACATAGTCACACGTATACAGAGTTCCATTACTGATTTCCTGTCACATAACGCTAACACTGACACAACTCTGGCAACACAGTGGGCGGCACTAAAGGCAGTCCTCCAGAGGGAGTTTATTTCCATCACGGCGGCTGATAACGTAGAACGTAGGCGCAAACTGGACGACCTCACTCAACAGACAAGAGAGCTAGAGCAGATGCACCAGAGAACGGGAGCCCCCCCGAGTGTGGCGTCGGCTTAAAGCCGTACGCCAACAACTCGCAGCACTTGATCAGGATAGAGCGGAGTTTGCAGCCTTGAGGTTGAGACACGCCTACTATACTGGGGGTGACAGGTGCGGGCGCCTTCTTACCCACAAGTTACGTGAAGTCCGGCAAAAGCAGGGGGTCCGGGAGATTTGCAGGGGAGACGGCCAGCGAATTTTGGAGGACGGTGACATCGCTGAGGCGTTCCGCGAATTTTATGCTACGCTTTATACTGCCTTTGGAGGAGGCAGAGGGGGCCGCCTTTCTGGACTCTGTCGCTCTTCCGGCTCTGACTCAGACACAGGCTGCTCTATTAGATAGGAATATTCGCGTTGAGGAGGTAATTGCTGCCATCGCCCGGCTGAAGCTGGCAAAAGCCCCCGGCCCAGACGGCTTCTCAGCCATTTTTTACAAAAAGGTTTGTGCCCTGCTCGCTCCTCTCTTCACCCAACTTTTTATTTCCTTTTCCGAACCCGGAGCGATCCCTCAGGATCTCTTAGAGGCCTCTATAGCGGTAATCCCTAAGCCTGGGAAAGATAGGACTCAGAGTGGCGCGTACCGCCCCATTTCCCTTCTAAATGTAGATCTTAAAATATATACGGGGATCTTGGCCAACTGCCTTACAACCCCCATGCCTGGGCTTATTGACTCGGACCAGGCGGGTTTTATTCCAGAGCGCCAAACATCTGACAATACGAAGCGTGCTCTCCATTTTACCAAGAAGGCTTCTCGCACAGAGGGAGAGTATATGCTACTTACAATTGACGCCGAAAAGGCATTCAACAGAGTTCATTGGCCATATTTGGAGCGGGTCTTGATACGGATGGGCTTAGGAGAGAAATTTCGCACTCAAATACTCAATTGCTATAAGTTCCCGACTGCCTCCGTCTGGGTGAATGGCTACACGACCACTAGATTTCCTATAGAGAGAGGCACCAGACAGGGGTGCCCTCTGTCGCCCCTCCTTTTTGCCGCCTATATGGAACCACTGGCCCAGCGGATACGGCAAAATCCAGCAATCTCCGGGATCAAGTTCGGGGGCTATGTCCATACCATCAGCCTATATGCGGATGATGTGCTGATATCGTTATCTAACCCACGCAATGCGCTGCCGGCATGCCTAGCGGATTTAGACACCTTTGCGCGGGCCGCGGGGTTTAAGGTAAATACCGACAAATCGCTAGCTCTTGATCTCTCCCTGTTACAATCCACCCGGGAACACCTTCAGAGTCTGCTCCCCATACAATGGGCAATGTCAAACCCCTCTTTTTTGCAATTATTAACGGAGGCCCGAAATGCATTGGGTTATTTGGATCAATGAATGGGCAATACTTATGTACCGCACTACAAAATAAGGCCAGGATTGGCATGTTTGCAGTTGATAAGGATTAAAATACATAAGATGTCTCTCATGTGACGAGAAGTACCAAGGATGAAAATGTTTAAGCTTGAAGAAATTTGAATAAAAATGATGAAAATGGATACTATGGCATCAGAGTTATGCTTCATGTATGCTGTGCGTCCGGCTGGGGTGAGACGTCGCCCTTTCTTTGACAGATACTATTACCTACGTGGGACAGGGCAAACCACGATTTCCGGGCTAGCACGCAATCTAATTCCAAATGAAATAAGAGTTCAGGATAAAAAGAAGATAAAAAGGAGTGCATGCTGTCAAACCCGTATTTGCAAGCTCGACATTGGGCGCTTAGTGAGCGAGTTCGCCCATTGGCTGATAGGCGCTTTTCCCCCTACGAGCGATGGCTCATTCCACGCACATCGGATAAAAAGCTAATCTCTGACTTATATAGGATGCTACAGACCAGACTTGCATACATACACAACCCCGGCAGGGTGCGTTGGGAGAGGGAACTAGCCAGAACACTCAGCCACAAGGAGTGGGAGGGTATCTACTATAGGGCCGACATTCAGCTTATCACATGGGGCTCACTGAAACTCTCACGAAGGTGGTAACATATTGGTACTATACCCCAGAGCGTCTACATTCAATAGACGGCACGAGGGAGGTGAAGTGTTGGAGGGGTTGCGACCATATAGGCACTTTTGTGCACCTGTTGTGGGAGTGTGAACATATTCAGCCTTACTGGACTCAGGTGATTGATGAGGTAGATAAACACTTTAACACTGTGCTACCACGGTTCCCAGCGTATATTTTGCTGGGTCTTCCAAACCCCTTGACTTACCCGCTTCGATCACGTAGAGGTCGGCAAATGGCAATAGCGCTGGGGTCGGCGATCCAGAACATACTTACCCACTGGCGTACCCCCACCATTCCGACCTTCACGGGTTGGCTGTATCGGGCGTGGTATGTCCTCGGAATGGAGAAACTCACACTGACGATGGCGGGAGAGGGATCCAAGTATGGAGAGTTGTGGCAGCCTTATCTGGCCCTCTTGGCTACCGAATTTCGAGAAGTCACCTGTCCATGCTACTTACGCTTATTGCGCCTTGCGGACACACCAAAGACGGAGGGGTGAGGAAGTCACACCAGGGGATCTGGAAGGCCTAGTAGGTGGACATGGAACAGGGGTGGGAGGGGCTCACGGAGGGGGGGGGTTTGTGTTTTTTCTTGAATTTAGCTTCTGTTTAGATTTTGTTTGGTTGCCTTTATCAGGGCGTGTGCCCGCTGTCAGGAACGTACTGCTAAGCTGGCTTGTTCAGTCACATACCCTACGCCAGCATGTTTTGGATAGCTCAACCTGTCAGGTTTGCTCTGTGTGTTATTGAAATTTCAATAAAAATATTTAAACCTAACTGTAAACATAAAATAACAACCTGGTTCAAGGGCGTTTCTTTTGAAGAGTGGGGTACCAGGACATACATCCTAGAAACAGCTAAACATTTATTCGTATATATCCCATAAGCCTGACTTATAATGTTAAGTATTGCAGTAATTTCACATTTTTAGTGCACAAATGTTGCCAGGTAAACGCTGATCGAATTGTTTGCACGGTAATACACAAATATTCCAGGTTTGCAACCCGGAACTGTCAGAATCATTCAATATTACCACATTATACCTCATTCTTAGGTCTGGGACTCAAAACTAAGAGGTCATACTGCCCCCAATAGATACCATAACACAATTGCTGCATATTTACCGGACACGGTATTACCTCCCTGTTTGGCATTTCATGGGGCACAGGAATCTTGTCGTGGTAAGTTATGAACCTATTTGGGGACCTTGGCGATGGCAGAGTTACTGGACCCCTACTGTGGTGGTTTAGAGCCTTTTGACTCTATTGTTCCAGCTCCAGATCTATTATGATCCTGTAACCTGATCACCAAGTAAACCCATGCAGCACTTCACCCTCTGTTTTTTGCAAGGAGAGCAGTTCAAAGTTGCTCAGCAAGGTAGTGTGGGGGCAGAGACTCAGAACTCAACAGTTATGTAACAGACACAATATTTTCCTTCCAGCCCAGTGCTTCTTTTATCAAAAAGAAAAAGCACTTTAATAGAGTCCAAAGTGCAGTATTACATAAGAAATAACAAAGGCAAAGGTTCTCCACTTGAACTACAGGGATTTCTACACATAAACTAATCATGTTTCATGTAAGTGCAGCTACAGGCTCACAACAATTTGCGAGGTGGTTCACTGGCCCTGTGACCCATAGGTCAGTCTGTAACAGATCCCAGGACTGAGTCTTTAAAGTTGTGGTGTTGTCCTAATACACTTTAGCTCAATGTGTGAGGGAGTTTCAAAAGTCCTGACTTTACCTGGATGTTGAGGCTCAGATACCAATGAGTGCATTTCTGGGATTCTTGAGTTAGACGCAGGGGCTGCCCTACCATCCTTGGATTCTCTCTGCACATCAGCATGCTGGTCAGTAGCTCAAGGGCCACCTTCGATTGGTCCAGAGTCTCTACTGGCGAACAGGTGCATTTGATGGAGACTACATAGGTTAGCAGAGTCAGTGTCAGTCATTTCTGTACTTTGCAATGATGTCTTGCAGGGGATTAAAGTGGTCACTCAAGGCTGGTGTCGTTTCTGGTCACGGCTGCTCATGGCTGCTGTAGGTGACTCAGGTCACTCCTAGCCACAGGTACTTCAGGTCACAATTGTAGCAGAACACAAGGTTGGATCATCACCATAGCAGTCGCACCTCTTGCAGGAGCAACGGGTGACTTGAGTTTCGGTCAGGGAGGCCGTAGACCCACTTTAAACTTAGGTTGCTACTGTTTATACTCTCCGTGGCAATCACGACTTCTGAGGCTGAACCAACAGTTCCGGGCACAGCAGCTGTGCTTCTTCATCTTGGCAGTTGTCTCCTTGGAGAGGCCAGGCGATTTTTCGCCTCTCTCAGAAGGTAGCAGATAGGTAGAACCACAACTCCTCACTAATAATTCAGGCTCCAGATGTCCCCTTACCTCTGGGAGGCTGGCCATACAATACACCAGCCCACAATGTCAGGATCTCTTCGAGTATTCTGCGAACAATTTCCTCTCTTTGTGTCCATTTGAAAAAACTGGAACCCAGTGGGATGGTGAGGTCCAATTTTATAGTAATTTTTCAGACAGGGGAACAGTATCCTACTGTTAACAGCCTGGAATTTGTTTCGGGCACCATAAAATACTGGTCTATGATGAAGATATTTCAAGATAAGCACAACTGGTGATACAAAGACAGGATCTGCTGGGTTCTGTTGGCGCTCTTTCGTGTTGGAATGATATTCTTTTTTATCTGACCAATAGGTCAAAAAAAGGGATGAATCATTTGATCTTTGTATTGCAAGTTTCTTCATTTTAAATCTTCACTGAAGTTCTCTTCACAATGCTTAAAAGACTCGAATGTAACCAACATATGTCTCCACCAGGGTGTAGCATCAGGGTTTTTTTAAGGCTTCTTATGAGTGCTGGCCACATTCACAGCTCATATAAAGTAGACCTTTCTCAATAGAGTCCCATCATGATCAGTTGTCTAGAGATCCTTTCACTATCACCCAAATAATCCCCTTCAAAATATGAATGGGTCAATTCTTGATATGTCCACTGGAAGAATGGAGGTGCTCTTACAGTAATATATCCCTATTTCAGTTGGTATTCCAGGCAAAAATCACTACTTTTGAACAGGCCCAATACTGGAATTTTGTCATTTCGCATTGGATTTTTCAAAATATGTTACTCTCAAAAAGATGTCTTTTTAGGTAGGACCTGCCTCAAACCCATAACAGCATTGTGCATCTGAGCACATCGAAATAGGTACGCCTATTCCAGCCACTGGCTTACCTGTACTGTGCGTGTACCGTGAGTGACAGCATTTTGCCTGATTTCAGGTACACATTCACTGTTTTACTATTTGAAGAGGTACTAATAATTTCCTGTCCTTTTCCCAGTTTCACCCCCTTAGACCCAGTTTATGGCAATTTACTTCCATTCCAGGATATTCACCCAAAATCAACTGGTGCCTCCAAACCATGAGTAAATATCGCATGAGCTATTTCATCCAGGGGCCATGGTCAAAATGTTTTGCCATGACACCTACTAAGTGGTAGCATGGACCCTTAGGTGTTATTCATTGAGTCCTGTTGATCTTGTGTGATGGAGAACAATGTAGTTACCAGCCATGTCATAGGTATGTGCAATTTGGAGTCTTATGTTTATAAGGTGGATTTATTTCCTGGCTTTTTCTTTTTACGTTACATACTGTGAACTCGAGGACATAGAAACAGAGGTCAAGGACCATATTAAACTCTGCAAATTGGGGAGAACAAATAAGTAAAGACTGACAGCGCGCATTATGCCTCATAGAAAAAGGCATGTCTTCATGTGTTGCATACATCTTTCCCCTCAAAGGATTTTTACCGGCACAACATATTACTATTAATGTTTCAGATTTGTTTGATTAGTTCAAGACAACATAAGACAACGCAGAGTGCGTTATGTTATGGCAAATGGTTATATCTAATTTTGGCCTAGTGGAAGAGTGAAACTGTTTAGGGAAGACTTACAGCATAGAGGAAAGGCGGTATAGGTTTTTTTGCCATGCCTAATTTCAGCCATTAAAGTTATCAGCCAAATTGGGAAATACAAGTGATGCATCACTCCTGGGGCAAATTTTTTAAAACCATCACCTAAAGCAGCGCAGCAGCCAAAAAGGCTGCTCTGCGTTGCCTGACAGGGAGGGAGCAGGAGAGTCCCATATCTACAGGGATATGTCTGTCTCCTCGCCTCTCCCTAGTGCCGGCACTGATTTCAGCTGCCGTGCGTCAAGCGTGCGTGCCTGAGTCTACCATAGGTTTTGTACAGGAAGGCTACCCTTTCTGTGCAAAATACTGTGCCTAGATAAGTTTAAACACTTTTCCTACTTTATATGTGTGCTGCACAGTGCAGCGTACAGGCAAAGTCGGAAAAGAAAAGAGAATTAAAAACATTGCTCCTTTTAATGCCTCCTTTGAAATGGCGTTAACATTTTGTGCTCAACCCTGTCTACTATTGTTTGTAGGTAGGGTTTTGCATGAAAAGGCATGAGTGGTTGCATGGGAACGCCCATGTACTACCCATGTAACGCCCCCGTGGCAGTACTTTGCGCTACTTTCAGAGTACTTTCCAGCGCCGGACAAGTTTTGTGCTGGAAAGTAAATTAGGAAACAAACATTTAGTGCTGGTTAGTGTCCTTTTTGTGACACTAACCCAGCGCAAGATGCTTGTACATCTACAGGTGTTTTCCACTGTGACATTTCTCCAGCTCAAAGCAGGTGAAAGGTCTTTGTTGGAAAGCAGCTGAAACTGGGAAATACCTTTGGAATCAGGCGTGGAAACAAGTTTCCCAGGTGAATTCCCATCTCTCGTGGGACTTTCAAGGTGCAAGTCTCAATACCACGGAATTCCTGCACCGCTGACCTACCTAAACTGGAATCTGAAAGTGTTGAGCAGATACTCCTCTGAAGAGGGGGTATTTTTTTTGTTACAACCAGGGTCTTAAAAACACCACGCGGCAGGAAGGCAATCCGTAGCGCAACTAGACTGCTAATTTATTTTTTCTGAACTTCTGAGCTATAGGCAAATCACATTACTTAATGCTGAATTCAGTATTCAGTTTAGTTTCAGATTACATTTCAATGTTGCTGGAAAAATGTTTCTTGAAAAACCAAAATATTTTCTCTACAATACATGTTTCACACATCTATGGCAAAATCCCTTTCATAATAAACGCCAATTTATGCTTTAAAGTCATAATGCCATTAAGTTTCAAATTCCTATAAACATTGATGGTGGAACTCTGCAGGCCTTGAGCCATTCATGAATCCAATTCCCAGGTAACATAAATAATTAGGTGTATGATCGGTGTAACTGACTGCATCAACAGTTTGCCTGTTTAAATCGAAAGCATTAATTTAGTGGAATACATTTCTCCTTAAATATAGAGAGGACATGCTCTAAGTGCTTAGACTGTTCATTGAGGGATTTAGACAGTAGGATCAAACCTTAACTTCCTTTATTTCGGCCGCATGTAGAATCTCACACAAAGCCCTACATATGTGTACATCTGTGAGCCCTTATTTAACCATATCTGGCACATTTAGGAAGTGAGGAAACCTTAACAAAATGAAGTTGGTGATGAGGTCTAGTAACCAAAACAGCAAAGAAGTCTTTTCCACCAGAAATCACAAAAAATGGTCTTGTGAAGAGATGACTCTGGTTGATTAACACCTTGTTCGAACTAGTAACTTTATGATTGCTTCGATTTAATATTAAAATGTAAACAACTTTCATTTATCGGGTGCATCACTCCTGTTGGGATGAAAATGTTCCCTGCATGGTAAACAGCATGTACCCCTGCCCTGAGTGCTCTGCTGCCTGGTAAACTGGTATCCTGATTTAGATTTTGGACTTGGAGTCAAGCTAATCTGGCATGTGTGAGAATCCTTTTCCTGTCCCTGGTAATGCAAGGTCCACAACCTGTTCTGTGACCTATAGGGGGAAACTAAGCATGCCCTCACGGTGGCCACTGGATTACTGTCCAGATCCTGAGTGCATCGCATAAAGTGGCAGTGACGATGCATCTTGTTCTTTCAATCTACAGTGTGATCAGACCTCTTTCTCTGTGATAAGGGGAGGCAAAAGTACAAACTCCTATCGTGCTCCTATCACCCTGTTTTGTGACACTCTGAACCTAGTGTTGGCCACCCGTTTGCATATTAAGTGTATTTATGTTCAGTGAGAGTGCAGCAGATCTATGATAGTAGGACTCCGAGCGTGGGTGCTGTGGTCAGTGGGGTGAATTTTGGATGTCAGTAGTGTTAGGCATGACACAAGTTGAAGGATATAGAAAGCTTCCTCAAGACAGTGAAATTGTATTGCCACAATCCTGTGACCGGAGGATGCAGAAAGTGCTAGTTTCAGAAAGTCAATGAGTACCTTGTTAGCAAAGGCCTGTTGGTTAGTTCTTCATGAGCACTGACATTTTCTAGATCGCAGCGGTGAGTGGTGGGACTGCAAATTCTGTTAGGGAAATGTTTCTATGGAGGACCTGTCCAATTGTCTATCAATTATTACTACATCACAAAAGCTGTTGACAGCCAAGTGCAGAGATACAGGTGCCGCGATTCATTAGAGCGAGAAACGGAGGCCGTTCATTTAAGGTACTAGCACCGACTCTTTGGAACTCGCTGCCTCTCTCCATTAGGAACATCTCCAATCTTTTGGCCTTTAGAAAGGCAGTAAAGATCTGGCTGTTTCAGTAAACAGTACCCTCTTTTGCATCCTTCCTCTGTCTTTAACCTCTGGGATGTCCCTTTGCTGGGACAGTCATGCGCTCTACAAATCTCATAACATAAGATACCCTTCATTTGGAGGGCCCTGCTTGCATCAAGCTCTATTGCTACCTTCTGTGAGAGCGATCTCTTTGCTCCAGTGCCAAGTTCCTCTTGACCACGAATGGGAGTGCTCCGAGAAGCACTCAAAAAGCTGCTGTGTACCTAGAGTTGGTGAATGCCTGACAGACTGTCTCCCCGAGATAGGGGATCTCATCTGAAGACTGTAATTTATACGCAAGGAGCTGAGGGCCTGCCTAAAGTGGCTTCTGAGAGAGGGAAGGAGTGGGCCCGGGCCCTGTGGGGTGAGAAACTGTCTCGGAGAAGATGCCCATTATGCACCTGGAATGAAGAGCACCCGGAGAAAGCTAATTTGCCCAGAAAGCGAAGCCAGGAGTGACAGGTGTCATTGAGGGATCCCATCTGTCTCTCTATGTAGTTTCAGGGTGAAATGCACCACACCGTATCAGAACAAGAATCCTGTGTCATCTGAAAGTTTGGCCCAGGCTTAAGAGATTGGTGCTGCTGACATTGTGAGTGAAAGTTGTGGGTAACTGAAGTGGGTTGCGTGATCGGCCTGGAGGCAGCAACTGCCAGAAAGACACTACAGTGATGGATTCAGCCAGGAGGCTGCAACTGGCACACCGTAATACATATCTGCCGTTCGCCGTAAAGATAATTTCTGCCATTCAGAACTGTTTGACCGGCCACCCCTGCAGACTTTGTTGAAAGGAGCAGTCAGGGCTGGACTGGCCGTAGCAGGCATTGGGTGTTTTGCCGGTGGACCAGAAGTGTGAGGGCCAGTTTTGGAGCAATGGGGGCCATTGTTAAGTCGAGCCTACAGAGCGCTTTCGCTGTCTGCAAGATCTGCTGTGATCATACCACCATTTTTTTCCTGCCACCTACCTCACCATTCGTTTATTCCAGTGTTGCGTTTATTTGAAGCCAGCTAATTTGTTCGCTTTGGCCAAACGTGACTTCCCTGCAAGGCTTGGGCGCACCGGCCAATTACAGCTTCCTTACGCTGCCCCTCTTTAGATGTTAGGTAGGAGAACTCTTTTCTTAATTGTTCCTTTCTGCCACCGCTGGTCACTGCTTGTATTTACTCTCCGTGCCTTTTCCCAGCGTTGGGCTTCTTTTGGTAGGACTTGTGCATGTTTGGGCAACTTTCCAAGGCTAATCCAGCCAGTTTTGGATTCGGTGGCTGGCGGTGCATTTAAGTCGCTCTCCTGTGGTGAATAACATTTCCCACACTCCTTCCTCCCTCAGAAACACAGCGGTAAACTTATTATGGTTGCAGTCATGTACACAATGATTTGCTCGCTTCTTTGTTTTGTTTATTGTTAATACATATACTTTATCTTTACAAGTTTTGAAATTACATGCAAGTCTTTACTTTCCACAGTACATTGGTAAAGGCTTGTTGAAGTATTTGGTATGGTGTAAGAGCACAGTGGCAGACATCATGTTCGCTATGTTAATATAAAATTTCTTATCTACTGTTTGTAACTATATCTCTTGATGCTGGGTAGATTCAACAATATTTACTCTCAGTGCCTTTACCCAGCGTTGGGCTTCTTTTGGTAGGATTCGCGCATGTTTGGGCGGCTTTCCTAGGCTAATCATGCTCATTTTACTAGGAGTGGTTAGTGGACATATATTTGATGAATTACGTTTTGCAAGGGTGGGGATTGCCGCGTTAAGTCGTGTCCACTGTTTGTTCACATGTCAAAATAGCAGGGATATGATTGGGCTGTCTCCAGATGTCTTCTGAAATTATTTAAACTCACCAAAATATCGATTGGGTGGAGTCACGGATCAGAAAGCATGCACAATATCTGCTTTGTTCCAAATGCCTCTTGCTGAGTTTTAAAGTTCATCCCAGAGGCTTTGAAGCACCCCAAGTGTAATCTGTCTGAGGAGTCCATACTTCATGTGCACTGATTTTAGTTTCCACTTTATAACTTGCAATGGATGGCCTGTGTGTTGTTGTTTGGCTGTTTAAGAATGACCATCAGAACCAGGTCTCATTATATGCTCTTGCGCATGTTCCTCTAAGAGGAATTTGGCCGATGTTCTCTTCACATGAGGTACAGTTGTCATAATAGAATACCGTGTAGCTTGAGAAAAGCAGCACTTAAAATTCCACTGTCACACACTATGTGTCTATCATTCGTTACCTGCCCTTTGGGAGCGATGTCTGGCCCAGACAATAGGTTAAAAAATGGCATTCTCTTTAAATAATATATATATATTTACATTCCATGCTGGTGTTCCACTGCTGCCTAGATAAGGTTCACAATATAAAATAGTGTTTTTACATAGCATTCTCCTACCCCTTGTGAGGCTCAAAACGCTCTAGTACCACTAATTACTAAGATGCAGGATGCATTAATGTACTATCAATTAAATAGCAGAGTTTCATTGGGACTTTTCGATGCATTGCTTCTTCTTATGTGGTGTCATTAGATCCAATGTTTTATTGGCTTCCGAATTGCTGCGGTCTTTTTTTGTTTTTTTGTGTTGTAATTATAAAAAAGTTGTCTGAAATTGCTGCTACCAGGGAATCCCAAGTGTCTGGGATCAGCACTGTATGAATTTCACATTAAAGGCCACAGCAGTGTTTCTGAAACCTAATAGCAGGAAAAGGCTGACATTATTACTCACTTCAGGCGCCCTGGGGCAATGAACCTTTCCACTGCAGATGAGCAATGAGTTCAGTCCACAGCTAGTCTGGGAGCAGATCTCATATAGTACATGATGGACCTGGCTGAAATGAAGACAGCAGGCGCTAACAGCCAGGCTCTAGTTTCGCTCCCAAATATTTTACTGTACAACCTGGTGAGCAGGCACAGTTACTTTAGAGTGCGGCTGTCAGCTGTACATCACCAAATCATTTTAGTATGCCTCTTTAACACCTTTTGAATTTCATTCTGTTTTTAGGTCTCCCCTGACCCAGCGCATGCGCTGGTCTGGCGAGACTTATTGAGAGGGCTCCAAAAAGTGCTACCAGGCCAGCCAAGAGATACAGTGCATGTGCGCGGGCGCGCGCGCCACTTTTACCGCGATTATTTTCACTTTAGCGGCTGCAGGGCCGCTTTGATGTTTGATCGCTATCGCGATCACTCTCACTTATGCGGCCGCACGGCCGCTTGGCATAGCCAATAGGTATTGCTTTTGGGACCTTATAAGTGTTTCGTTATGCAACTGTTGCATGGCTAAACACGTATAAGATCCCAAAGGCGAGACCTATTGGCTATGCCAATGCTTGTTTATTTTTAGTTTGTGTTTTGTCGCTTTGCTCTTTCAGCTACCCTTTACTCGTGTATCTGTAAAACCCATAGTAGGTGGTTCATGATGGGCTGTACATCTACTGTACAACCCTGATAATATCCATAGCATATATATCCCTGCCCATCAATTGTTATTTACTGATTCCACTTCCAAATCTTCAACAGGCATGCTTAAAGGTCTAGTATTCAGTGTTTTATTTTGTATGTGGCTTCGGATCAAATATTTGAATAGATGTGTTTAAAGTGTTGAATGGCAAAGACTGTAAACAACTCAAAAGGAAGAGTAAACCACCAGCCATCAGCTAATGATAACTTGGAATGGGTAACTGCGCCTCTGACTGCCAGCCTTGCTTCTTGTAAACATGGACTATAAGTTCAAAGTGCATGCTTACGTACCACTTTCAGGTTTTCAAAACACATAAATAAAAGGCATGGTCATTTAGAATGCCAATAGCTCAAACTCTCGCAAATGCGACACCTATTGCATTGCAAATGCTTGTTGGTACTGGGGGCCAGTTTTGCAGTAGTGCTGCAATATCGGCCCCCTGTAACAAAAGCAAAAGCAGTGCTTCATGCTGGCAACCCCCCCAGGGGCCGGTCCGACTGAACTGCCAGGTCTGGTTTGTGTTTCCATTCCGGCCCTGGGTGCAGGGCCTTCAGGAAAGAAGCAGCTGCCATAAGCGTGGGAGCCTGGACCACTTTGATTGCACAGCCTGAACTACTACGCTAACCTGCAGGTAAAACACAGGACTTAGCAGTGCTTGATTTGTAAACAAACATAAGTGCCCGGGCCCTTGTCAGGAGGCCACCGCAGTTTGCACCACACATTGCCACTGTACTTACAAGACTGCGAACGATCACACTCCTACAAGTGTGACAGTTCAGACTGTTTGAGGCTGCCAAATCTTTAACCTCTTCGATGCGGCGCCGATTCCCGCTCAGCGCTGACCGTTTCTTGCGCGGGCGTGGTCATGACGGAACGGTTCCGTCATGAGCACAGCTCAACCGACGCTCATGACGGAACCGTTCCGCCATGAGCACCGAAAAGGTTAAGAATGGTTGGGTGGCAGGTATTAGCTGTTTTGAATGTATATTGAATCAACAAACAACTGTTTTTCTGCTCATTTTTCAGTTGCACAAACCGCGCCACCATGTGGCAGCGGTCATAAATGCAGTTTCTGCCAATTAAGTGCTGGCAATTAAGTGCCAGTACCGAGCACCGGAAAACAACAGCTCAAATTAAGCACTGTGACTTAGCCTCCACCAGGGACAAGAAACTAAACACATGGAGATGAGTCTGCTACAAAGGCAGAAATTGTTTTGCTGAAGCAGTAACAACATTAAAACGAGTTGTACATTTGACCCGTGAGAGTATTGAAGCCATCTGTACCTGCTCCTAATCCTGCCTAAACTCACAGAATATTTGGAACTGTCGATACAGGATCTCAAAAGTGGGATTCCGGAAGGGTACCGGAAGAGGATGTAATGCCTCACTTTATTAAATACCTCAGTTTGCCTGCCTGTATATGGTTTTCATCAGTGTTAACTAATGCATACAAAAGTATGAAATAATATTTTTTTCCTGTTTGTTAATCCAATGAAAACAAGTGGGAGAAAGTAAAGGGCGAGAGCTCACTAGAAATAAAGCTATAGAGAAATTCAAGAATGAAATCAATTTTTTTTTTTATAAACAGATTGATTAGCGCTATTAGAAGGTATTTTAGTGATACTGCTCTATGTAATGGAAGCATCAGGCTGAAGCCCACCAGTAGCATGTACATACTTTGGGGTTTTCTAAAGTCGGTAGCAGGCCCTCGATGGCAAAAACTTCTACTATTAACCCCTTCGCCGCGGCACGAATTCCGCCGCGGCGCTGGGGGGGGGGGGATTTAGGGGCAGTGCGGCGCCGCTGTGCTCATGACGGAACCACGCCGTCATGAGTCACGGGCGAGCTGTGCTCATGACGGAGTGGTTCCGTCACGACTCCGCCCGCTGCGCTAATCGCCCGCACAGGTGGGGAATTAGCGCCGCGTGGGCGGAGAGGCCGCCAACGGCCGCAGCATGACGGAACCACTCCGTCATGAGCACAGCTCGCCCGTGACTCATGACGACGTGGTTCCGTCATGAGCACGGAACGGGTTAAAAACATATAGAGAGAAAACATGTAGCACAACAAAAACTTTCAATAGAATGCATTTTTGACAAGGGGCTAAGGTTAAGTTGCTCACAACTGGCTTGGATGAAAGAAATCTCGAGCTCGAATCTCACATAGGCTCGACAAACCCTCGATCGAACTTCCTGCAAATTCTAGGTTTGAGAATCGACGTTTCTTTTCTAATTGCTGACATCTAACTACCGTTTTCTTGACTGTCTTGAAGATAAGAAGACTTTCTCTTTCTGTGCTAGTGAGCTGTATCAGAAATTACGAATACACAACTTTGCTTGCTTTTATCAAATTTCGCAAGTTTCTTGATATGCGCAATTTGTAAACGTTTGAAAGATAAAAGAAATTGAAAAGTGAGTTTAAGCAGCTCTACACAGTAGCTGTGGCATAGGACAGAGCTACAAGAATAGCACGTGTGTTTTACTTTTTTTTGTGTTTGTTAAGACAATCAGCAGTTCATGGTGTATCCCGACTGATGTTCAATTGCTTTTTTCCAGACAGATGGGAACTTTGTTGAAATGAGAGAAATTTAAACTCAGATTATTTTTTATCACTTTCCAAAAATGTTCATACACCAGACATAGCTGCTGCCAAATGTCAAGCAGCCTATCTATTTTTGGACCATAACTCAAAAACTATATTTAAGTAGACACATCTTGTTTTATGTGCGCCTCAGTTTCATTGTACACTGTTTTTTTGCTGCGGGTTAAACTAAAAATAGTCCTTTTACCTGTAATTTGTTCGGAAACTAAATATATCAGTTAACTATAAGCACAAACATGAAAATAAGGTATGTGGCTGAATAAAATCTGAATTTTGCACCTATCACTATTTTTGACCACATGTACTTCAGTAGTCACCGGTGTCGAAGATTACTTGAATTCTTTGGCGTCATAATTCGAAATAGTTATAAATAGAGAAAAGCCTGTCGATCCCCCAACAGTCCAGTGAAAAAGGTGAATATTTGTGTTGTGTCTCACCTTTAATATGCTTTCACTTCAAATACTACCGGTGGGAAAATGAGGACAAACCAAACACTCATTATTATTTTTTTTTTCATTTGACAGAAATTGAATTTCTGTGAAAAGTCTTTGCTTCTCCATGACTCTTTTAAAAATGGAGAACACTGCTACACTTTTTTAATCCGCTCTACAAATACATTTAAATGGACAGAGACCGACTTTAAAATAATAATGTTTTGATTTTTTTGTTCCAGGAACAATTGCCTTGCATGAAAATACTTCTTTTTCTCAACGCCTCCTATAAAAATCTGGAGTTGTGGTTTTCCTTTCTCATGCCTAATTCACAAGAGCTCCAGGCCTGACTCAGCAGAAGTATCTTCTCAGTTACACTGTAACGTGAGGTTTGGATTTATACTACATTGTTAGTTACCCCTCAGGTGATTCATAACGTAAAGCCTTTGGCAATCGACGGCATGGCTAACTTGTGTGATACACCTAGGGGCATATGTACAAGGGGATTGCGGTGCCACCAGAACTTCACTTTTATCAACGTTCCAGTGGAGCGATGCCCTGCTCCATATTTACAAAGTGGCAATAGGCCACTTTGTGTGGCTTAACGCCACTTTGTAAATATGGTACCCTTTCACGCAGGGGCGTGCAATGGGCGTTGCTGCGGGTTTTCCACCATAACACCCATTGCTTTTTGGTGCTGCCCCAGATTTCAAGGATCTGTAAATCTAAGGCAGCTCCAAAAACTAACGCCATGCCAAGAGCAGGTGTTAGAATGCCGCAACAAGGAGAAATACTTTTATTTCTCCTCTTTTTTGCTTTTTCTACATGTGCTGCATTCTGCAGTACACATAGAAAGAAAAAAACACCATTAATGATTGTTTTTGTGCATGAAGGTGTCCCTTCGTAACACAAAAACATTTATTAAGTAATGGCGATCTGCTACTTCTACATGTGCTGTAGAATGCAGCACACATAGAAGTAGCAAATCACCAATATTGATTGTTTATGTGCAGGAAGGGACATCTTCCTGCACATAAACAATCATCCCTGCAACACAGGCACCCTTGTACACGGTGTCTGTGTTGGTGCTAGGCAGCTATTTATAGTGCCAGCACTAGGGAAGACATAGGGGTGTGCCGTATTCTTGTAAATATGGCGCATCCCGGTGTTTTAAAAATGGCACAGCATGGCACTGCAAAATTTGCCACAGCACTACTTCCTTGTACATATTCCCCTTAATGTGTGGTTCAGGCCTCATTTAGTAAAGCTAACCCACACGATCTGACTACTGGCAACGGCACTCAGGATACACTGGGAGTACAAGGCAGCAGGGGACACAAATCAACATCATTAACCTTAAGAAGAACCTGAATCACAGGCTTGGCACTAAAAGGCACTCATTCCGAAGCTACTCATCAAGTTAAACAGATCATGCATTCTTTAGAAACCAGGTTAGGCAGCTCTTGTAAATGCTTTTCCTATTCTTAACAATTTCTAAAATACAGACTCATTTCCCAACCTATGTAAAACTGAGTACCACCTCAAATGTGCTATCCCCATCAAATGTTATTACGGTCTCCCAGTTCCTGTATGTTTAGAGTTCCAAACCTGATATAGTTAGCCTGGAGATGTATACCCAATTTTTTAATGGTGCATCCTTCCTATTACTGTTGACAGCAATAAAACTGACTAAGGCCCCTTTCGACCATATTCGTGACTTACACAGGACTGTACCACCTTATGTGTCAGTTCTTCAAATACATCTTTAGTTATTCCCTCAGCAATGATTGTAGTATGGAATATTGAATGCCGAATATTCATGGGACAGAATTTCCTTACAATAATATTAAGGGAAAAAATATTGAAAGGTAAGTGTACAGAAGGAGGTAACGGTTTACCACTTCTGTTTACCTTGAAGCTATATATATAAATATCACCATGGTACATGTATGTGGAGCTAGGCACAGAAAATGTATATAAACTTCTGTGTTAATATTTTCTCCCTTGATATTGTTGTAACGATATTCTGTCCCATCATACTTGGGACTCAGTATTTCCAGCATATACCCTCACTGATGGGGCAGTTCCAACAAATTTAAGGTCAGTGTTGAAAAACCATTACTAAACAAAGCCAGAAGAAAGGGTGTTTGCTCACTTTCATCCTATCACATTTCTCTTGTTTTCAAGTAAGTTAATAGAAAATATGGTAGGGCCCCAGATGAAGACTAAGGGCCTCATTACAAGTCTGGCAGTCAACGGAACGCCAGACTAGCGGGGGTGGGGCGGTCTTCCGACTGCCCTATAACGACCAGGGTGGTCAGGCCACCCTAGGACCACTGCAACCGGCAGGAATCAGAGATCCCTGGTGGTGGCGCAGCAGTCTTGAGGTTGAAATATGCGCTAAGCATATTACAATTTTGCTCTCCACCACAGTTTTCATGCCGGTGAGCCCATCATGAAAACCATGGAGGAGAGGAAACAAAGGGATTCCTACAGGGCCCCCTGTTGCCTCAGGGGCATGGGGTGCATGTAGGAGGGCACATGTTGTGCCCCCGTGTGCATGCACCCCAGTACTGCTGCAGTCCATGCCGTGCATGTACTGATTTTGACGTTCCCATTGTGGTGCCTATTTCATAGGCACCACCGTGGGAACGCCAAAGAACTGCCAGACAGACAGGAGAAAACTCCTAATCTGGCAGGTGGTTCAACCACGGGTTTGGCAGTGCGGGAGCGTGGAGGTGAGGCCCTTAGTCTTGTGAGGCAGAAGAATGTGCCATTGTCAAATGGTGTATTCTGCTTTTGTATAATAGATGGCCTTGAGTTGGCCGAACCTGGGAAAACCAGGTTTTATTCCCATATCCGCATCCTCAAAAACCACCTATAAAGAATCTGGGAGAGTAAGCGTTCCTTGGGTGACATCATGAATTGAATTTCATCCTAAATCATGTCCTTGGCGGTGATGCCCTAGGGAATTCTAGCAAAGGCCTTAACACTAGCATTTATACCAACCTGTTTCAGCCTCTGTCAGTATACCCCCCTGGGTAACAAATACTCAGCCTGTGATATTCTAGAAACAACTACATCAGTTTCTCTGATTAGGTCAAACTGTCATTGTCTGAAGAAGATCCTGTCTGCTCAATGGCCGTTCTTTTTTCCTCTTGCAAGCATCAGAAGAACAGTTGTAAATGCTTTAAGATGCATCTTCTACAGGAGGCTCAGAATGTGGCTGATGGGCTAGTGTGGTGTGTCAGCTAGACAGACCGCACATGTGGCCTACAGAAAAACCACCATTATCTGTCAGTGGCTGCCAAAGTGCAGCTTAAAGGTGTATATGTGGCACACCAAGCCATGTCAGATAGGTGCTCTGACTAACTTAACAAAATATTTACTAAATACATCCCAAGACGAAATCGGATATCAGAATATCTCTGCCAAAATTATAGATATGTTTCATTGCCCTGGCATGCACTGCAGCATACCTATAACTTGGTGTACCAGCACAAACAGCGTCATTACACACTATCAAAATGAATGCGCTGCCCCCTCAGCGCAACCACAAACACGTGTGTGACCTAAGGGCAATGCATGAATGAAAGTCGGACCGGCTGGCTCTGAAACCACCAGTCCACCTTTCACTGTGCAGGTAGTAATCTGATCTGTGAGTGAAGGGGGGGAGTGCTCTTGCAGGTGGATGCAGTTAGTGACTGCACCTGCCCCGAAGGCGATGTCTGGCAGATCATGGGATCCCCTTTACTCCCTCCAAATGGACAAACTCAGGGAAGCAGTGACTGTGCATCACCTCTATGTGGTGCATAGTCAGTGTGCCTCCTGGCGGCCTCTTTGCCTCTGTCACTGTGTCTGTAATACATTACGGGGGCAAAGGCAAATTGTTTCCTTATTAGAATGAGGTCATGCCCCAAGGAAATGACATGATTCTAAATGCACTAGGACAATTCTGTAACCTAAGTGGACCAGTGCAATTGTGAAATGGGGAACAAAAGGTTCTACGGGACTCATTCAATTGTATACACCATCCAAACCACTCTGTGGTACATATTATGTAAATGATTAGTTAAAAATGTAATCAATCACTATTAGATGTGCAAAAGTTTCAACAGTCCTTCCTATATCTATACACTGTATTGCTCACTCTTTCTAGCACCATTTATTTATATTGTGATGGGATAAATTACATTTTCTTAAAAAAGGAAATTATGTTGTAATGTTTGTGCTTCTAGTAGTGATTGATTCAGTGTTTAACTAATCATTTAGATAATTGATATCATTTGTATTATACTTATACAACCACAGAGTGGTTAGGATTTTTTAAATAATTGAATGAGTCCCGTAGGACCTTTTGTTCTGCGTTTTCCATGTAAATGAGAGCATGTCCCCGTAAAAACGTGCCAAGGGTACATGTACACCAGCAAGGGTTTTATTACAGAAAGGGCCACACACACATCTTTCTCCTCTTCTGCAATACCAAAGATCCCCAGGGGCCCAGAAAGTAGACACACAGTCCAGTTGCGTATCGGGCAGTTTTAATAATAGGGCCCTTGGTCAGTGCTTTATTTGTAAAAGAAAAAGTGTAAGTGCCTGAAGATCTAAACATATACCTTCATCAGGGGCAATTAAATGTCAGTGTGCTGAATACCATAGCTGACAGTCTTATATTTATCTCATGTCTCTTTAAAACACACCAGACACTCCTTGGCCCCTTATCTCAATCTTGCTTTCTCCCTTTACAACATTTTGTTTCTCTTCCCCCATCTTTGCGATTTGTGTGCTTTTTCCTCTCTTGCTAGCTGAGTCGAAAAATAAGAGCAGGTCTCCAAAAATAAGTACGGGTAGGCCCCACTGGGCAACCACCAGCTCAGATTAAGCACTGCCCTTGGTTCTTCTGGATATATGTAAATTTACCATAGCTGGACTTGAGAATTAGGGTTTCAGGGTAAAAGGCCCACCTAACTAGGCTCAAGGGGCTAATGGATCACTTGAAGGATTCCATTCACAAATCTGCGTATGACCTCATTGTCACAGGTTCAAATACTGGTGGGTCCACTTATTATTTCAATGTTCTGAAGTGAATAAAATGAGAACCATTGAGTTAGCTAACAATACACATCTATTTGCACCAATATACCCAACAGGCGTACAAATAGACCTCTTGTGTTATTCTAGAAACAGCTACCTCAATTTCTCTGATTTAGGCCAAACACAATGCATTACATCACGGCATGTGACATTGCATGCGTCATCACAGGAACAGGTATCACAACCCATGACCTTACAGGAAGTGACACCACAGGAAGTGACACCAAATCTTAAGACCGCACACATATGTTTGGCAGTTCTATAATGAGTCCATGTGAGTGCATGTTAATATTTAACAAATGAGATTTTGTGGAGTGTTGTGCCAAAAAGTGATGCAACTCTGACACAAAATCTAGGCCTCAATTTGTACGTTATTTTTTTTAATCTGCCACAAGAAATTGGCAACAAGGAGAACCGTGCAAGTAAAGCTGTTCTGCTTAATTGGTTGCAAATTCTGCATTTTAAAATGCCTTATGGGGTGAAGGCACCTGCTACAGAGATCTTTGTGTTCCAACTAAATCTCAGATAATAAAAATAATGGTAAAATAACTCTGGAGATTAACGTATTTGCTGGAGAGATCTGTGTTTTGTCTGGTCCCAGTATTGAATCAAAGTAGCATAGGGGGTTAATATGACTCCTGCAAAGCACAATATGTAACACTCAAATGACAGATTTTAATTTTTCTGTAAATAGGTAGGTGGGCTACTGCTTTTAACATAGAGATCCTTTAATTACTTGCAGTTCATAAATTGGAATCCTTCTAAAATTGCACAGAGAGCTATAATGGACATGTGACTCCTCCACCTTGTAACGCTCACACATAGAGAGAGGGACAAAACGAGGAGAAATAAAAGTATTCCTTCTCGTTGCGCCTCCTTACGCGTAGGATTCTGACTTATTCCTAGATTTACAAAATGTTGTAAATCTGCGAATGAGGCAGAATCCATGGGTGTTGCGTGGGAACACCCACCGCAACACCCATAGCACGCCCCTTTCAAAGTGATGCGTGAAAAGGGGCCATATTGACAAGGCCATGGAAAGTCACGCAGGGTGGCTTTACGTAGCCTTGTAAATATGGAGCACCACACTGGGCTGCCAGTGCATCAAAAGGTGACGCACCAGCAGCGCAAGGGGCTTGTAAATACGCCCTAATATCTGTTTAAAAGTAATCCAGGGTGAACACGAGCTTCCATTAATCTCCTTTTCTAATTCCTGATTTTCTCATTGCCTTCAAAAAACTTTTTTCGACAGCACACAGGGTGCACCGATTTCGTTATTCCTTAATAGCCAAGAGGGGGCGCATGAATGGCGGGAACCTAATTGAGATGCTCAGGTCTGGCAAAGGAAATGGCTGACACATCTGTTGCAAATACATATTTAACAGCAGTCACATTTCAAAATGCTCAGCTTGTGTGGCTTCGCAGAGAGGTGCAAAATGCCAAGTCTTTTTGGCAGAAGGTCGGACTTCATCATCCGAGTATAACGAGCGAACCGAAACGCCAACATTGTGTTTTCACTGAAGCATTCCTTTAACTTGCTGCAGCTCGCTGAGTTTGAATAGCAGGTTGTCATAAGGACCAGGCTTTAAACCCATGCAGGTCATCATTTGAACCATGTTCTTATTTTGGCCCTATCCCCCTATGCTCGGTAGATACCTGCCTGGTATTTCCCTGCAAGAAGCAAAGCGCCTCATTAATTACAGTGCTTGGGAACAAACCTGGAACTACCTTTTATTTTCATGTGGAAAACAAATGCAGGGAAGATTTCCCTGAGGGAATATCTGTTTCCAAAAATAATAAAATGGCATTTTTCTGCTTATGAACTCCAGAAAGGTGTGGAACATTTTTTTGCAAAACTATCATATGATCAAGGATGAGGAGTGCAACAAAGGAGATGTGATGCCTAGTTTAGGGAAAATAGCAAAGTTCCAAGGTCATCACCAGGGCTTTGTACATCAAGCACAATATATGAATACAGAGCAGTGGTCGACGTGCATTAAAAAAAGTATGATAACTGTGATGCTGTGCGCAACGGGGGCAGGGTGAGTGAGCGTGAAGGTGCAATCAAAGGCATTGTTAAAAAAACATCGGTGCAGATTTACACACTTCTTGCGATACTTTTGCTCCACTGTTGCATCACTTTTCTGAAGTAGCGGTGGCATAAACAATGCAGCCAATTTACAACGTGACGCATCTAGGGAGATGTGTCACGTTGTAAAACCCTGCGTCACATTATACCTACATCAGGTATAATGCATGCAGGGTGGGCGTTCCCACTCAGGAAAGCCTCGTAAAAGTGACACAGTGAAATCTACAAGTTTTCACTGCGCCACTTTTAGGTTGCCACTGCGTCAATACATTGCGCCTGCTTGAAGCAGGCATAAGGAGTGACGCAGTACAATGAGTATAGGCCTCCCCATGCATTGCTAGAGTTGCGTCGTGCTTGCAACACGACTCCAGCAATGCGTGATTTTTAGGCCAACTGATGCATCAGAATTTCTGATGCATCTGTTAGTCCTTGCGCCATGATGCGCCGTATTGTAAATACGGTGCATCCATGCTGGCGCAAGGGTATCGCAGGCTGGCACAGGGAAACTGACGCATCTCTACAGATGCGCCAGTTTCTTGTAAATCTGCCCCATAATATTCCAAAACTTTTTTGAGACTTTCAGCTTCCGGTAACTTCATACAAAATAAATACAAATTAAATGCAAGTTAAATAATTCAGAGGGAAACGCACTGTTGTACACTATGAAACCTCTATTAGTTAATGCATTGAACCAGAGAGCCACAGAATTAAATCCTAGTTGGTGCAGTGCAGAATATGGACTTGTGTTTGTTTAGCGCTACGAGGTCCCAGTCTGTGACAGAAAGCACTGTGAACATGCAAGTCATTATTTTAAACTTCATTATGCACAGTATAAGATAGGCCGCTGCAAAATGTGCAGAAAGGTTTAAGATTAAAAAAAGTGCTTAAAAAATATAGCTTTAGTAATACCCAGACTTTACCTAGTGCCAATTTTTTTATGCCTGTCTTTTAAAAGCACACACTTTACAGCTTATCTGACAGCTCCCTTTCAATACCTCTCAAAAAGAATAAACTTGTCATTAGTAAGCAATTTATTTCATAACTGTCTTTTAAAAGCATACTCTTCACAGCTTAGCTGGTAGCTCCCTTACAAAACCTCATAAAAAGAATACATGTGCGTCATCAGCAAGCCTCAAGTGATTCTGTCAATTTAAGCCAATACCAGCTTGCAAGCACCCTTTTCATTTTCAGTTTGACCAGTTGCACACATTTACATTTCTTTTAGGCAAGCGTGCACCCTGGCAAGGAGGCTTGTTTAGCTGTCTGCCCCTCCCTCAGTTTCCCAGCACAGTAGACTACCTGCTTTACACTTCAGATGAAGCATTTCTACTCTCCAAATTAACCGAACGGTTGTCTTTTCACAGAAGTAGGGGAACTGTTTTTCTAAACGAAAAAAGTATGGGCATGTCATGCCCCTCAGATCCCCACACTTTGACCACTGATATAGAGAGTGAATATAATGCAGACTATTTATATGTTATGTACGGCATATCAAAGAAGACATCAACAGCAATAGTGAAACCCAATGCTACTACTTCACTGCTGTCACATCACAGCAGTGAACAACCAGTGGTGTTTTACTGCTGCAACATCACAGTGTGTGAAAGGGATATTTCCCCACCTCTTTTTACACAACTCTATATGGTCTTCGGAGACATGAGAGAAGCGATGGAAGGGTGGGTACTGATCCACCACCAACTCTGGTTCTTCACAGACTCAATGGAAGTAATAAATGGCAGATGGCAATCTGATACATTCCCTCCATTTCTGAATCCCAAATATCTCCACAGACCCAAGGAAAGGGGTGGACTGGCTCCTGACACTTCATTCTCTTATATTGACCTGTAGGAGTTAGTGGAAGTATGCCTTGCTCACCAACACTTCTCTCTGATACTGCCACTACTGAACACGGCAATGGTGTACCAAAGACCCCCCCACAGTGCGGGGTGGCTTGAACTCTCAGGGGCTGCTCAGCCCAGTACCCTGACCTGAGAGCTCCTCAGTGAGTCCAAAGTGGGGCCCTCTATGTACTTTGAAGGGGGGCCCTCTCAAGTTTCGTTACGCCACTGGAACAGGGTGTACATGTATGGCAGGAGAACAGCATTATTCTACTAGATAAAGGGGGACATAGCTCAGGAGAGATGGCAGGATGTTGACAGGATCTCAGGAAATTAATACTTAAAATATACAGCAATGTTGAGGGTTTGCTTAGGAAGGTGGTGGTGTGTGGCAGCACACCTAGTAAATTGTATTACCATGAAGGTGTAAGGGTATGACTGATGTGGGAGAGGGTGGCGGATTTGAGTATGCCTGAATTTTTTTTTACATATTGAGAGTGGTGGTGATGGAGTGTTATGACCAAAAGAGTGATGGATGGGCATTTTTTTATGGTTTTCCCATGACTCTTAATAATGTCCTTTGCTGGTTCATAAGAACACAGAGGGGTCATAGTCTGCATAAAATTATAAATGGGTATCTCTTAACAAGGGGGATTTCTTTCACCTTAGGGTACTGACTGACATCACAGACAATGAGAGTGAAGGTGAAGTTGACTATGATGTCGCTTAAAACATCTCCTTGAAAGCATCCACATTTTATAGCTATTCGTCCACAATTCTATCAGTGCTGGCAGGCCATTTAGTGCCTGGTTTGTGGAATTGCATTACTTTCCAGCCACTGAGGCAACTATTAACTAAACTGGACATGGGACCCCAGTTTAGCTAGTGATTCTAAACCTCCTTTATTAGCACACTCCATGTAGGATGATACCTGAACTGTAACCCTTCTTTCACATACAGTTTACATGTGAAAATAATTCCCTATAGATCTGCCTGATTAAGGGTTGGTGAAATCACCAGCCTCACTCACAGCTCTACCCTATATTTCCTTCCTTTGCTAGTTGACAGAGAAGGGAGTAACTTGGCAGGTGAAGTGGAAGCTGTTAGTCATTACAATTTCCAGCTACCCCAGCTACAGCTACTGGTGAGGCTTGGTGGTGGACCAGAGGATCATCAGTAGGTAAGTCAAAATGTGGGAGGGTGAGAAGAAGAGGCTGCGAGTGTCTTTGTGTGTTTAGTATGTAAATATGTCAGTGTGAAAATGGGTGTGTTTGTAGTGGTGGCCTGAGGGTTTGGGGGCTAAACCTGGCCAAGTCCCTTACATTGTTGTCATTCTTGATGACATTCTGGCTATCCATCAAAACAGAGTGATGCATCCTTGATATACAATGGAAATTTCAGCTGACATTGTGGATATTACTTACTTAATAAAGGCCAATCCTCAACATAAAGTGGGATTACTGATGATATCCTGCCTATCCATGGCACAGTTCTGGCCTATACATAGCAAAGAGAGGGAATTCTTGGCAATAGTCTGGCTATCCCTGACAAAAGTAGCAAATTCTTGACACTAATTCATCATTCGTTCAACATTTCGTGTAACCCAGGCAAATATTTTGTCCATTTTCAACAACATTTTGACCCTGAAAGACAAAAAACGAGTAATGAAAGCAATGTTTGTATCAACCAAAGCCATCGGTAATCAGTCTGAGCTGCATTCCAGTCCATA
Organism: Triturus cristatus; assembly: GCF_964204655.1. Taxonomy (NCBI): domain Eukaryota; kingdom Metazoa; phylum Chordata; class Amphibia; order Caudata; family Salamandridae; genus Triturus; species Triturus cristatus. The sequence continues at coordinate 317,297,947 of NC_140580.1, read as the reverse complement.
ATTTTTGCTCAAGGTGCCACTACCAGCCGCTTGAGTCCAGTGTCACTGTCAGTTACAGCACCCATGCCTGGACTCCTTCAAGCTGTAGCCCACTAATGATGCCTAACAATGGGGAGTTGCTTGTGTTCCTGTTCAGAGGGGAAATGGATTACAGTTTGGGCTGAACTTTTACACTGGATCAGGACAAAGGCTGATTTACTTATGGTTGTCACAGTGAGCAAAAATGAGAGAAAAAAATTGATACATTACTTTATATTTTGCTCAGTAAGATGCCATACATGGTATGGTTATATCTAGTTGGGGGTCCTGTAACTCACGGCGCCATAAGAGCCCAAGGTCCACCTGATTTATAAGGCTCAACAAGGCTGAAGCCTGTATTTTTCTGCTTGTGTTGCACTCTCTGAGGGGACATGACCTAGTGGACTGGGCTGGACTTTTCCTACTAGAGCAATGGAAAGGTAAATTTGCTTATTGTTGAAATCCTGTCTGCCTTGGCACAGTGGACGGACGTGCTGGGATGCGCTCCCGGGAAATGGCCAGTAACTGAGTCATTCAAGTATTCCATCCATCATCACAGCATTCTGGCTATCCCTGATTTAACGAGGCCTATTCTTGTCAAGGTGCCTTCTTTGATGACATTCTGTGTGCTCTGCCATAATAAAAGCCCAACCATGACACATTGGGATGTTTTCGACATCATTTTGGCTAAAGGAAGTTTCACATTACCATGACTCTCGAACACCTATATTGGCTCTTGACAGCTCAGAAAATATATTTCAAGCTTCTTAGCACCATCTTCAAACTTAGAGCCAGCCACAGACCAAAATGTCTTGAATCCCTGTTAACCTGAGGTCTAGTAGAGCCAACCTGATACGGGCAAGATATACCTTAAATACCCATGGAGGCAGGTCGATATGCATTTTGAGTCTGTAGGAAAATGAATTAATAATTGAGGTGAATAGAAGTCCACTGCAAGTAATAAAGTCACTAACCCATTCGGTCCAGTCAAAGATTTCAGTAATTTAAACCTGAGCTATGGCACAGAGAAGGTAAGCTTAACTTAGGGAAAATGTGTAAAGCATTCTGGAGTGCCAACACACTTGAAAATGAAAAAGACAACAAACTAAAAATCCCACTCCAAGTTAGGAAAATAGTGTAAAATGTAATAAGGAAAATGACAACAAAACAACAAAAACCCAACCAGGACAACAAGAGATAAGAATTTTAGAAGATAGAAGAATAAAACTGGAGCTAAAAAGCACTACTAGCCAATGTTAGTCCATAGTCGCAGTAGACCGGGACATAGGCATGATTTCGGGCTAACCTCACTGGAGCACTGGTCAGGTATACCAACCAGGTTAGTCCCAGACAGAGGGTTTACCTTGGGAGTTAGTCTATCAAATGGAAGTTGATAGGGCAAGGGCTGCAGGGTAGATGCCAGGAAGTCCTCTTGAAGTTGGATAGCTGATGGACAAGGTCCAACTGAAGCTGTTGGTTTCGGTAAGAAAAGCTCAGAGCAGGAAAATGAAAATTCCTGGTATCAGCTAGGTAATTATAGCACAATCACGTAGTCAAGATTACTACATTCATACTAAGACTCTTTATCAGAACCCGCCACCGCGGCAAGGTAGCAGGCTTTATCTGACAATGAGTTTCACTGGATCATGCTGAGGGCCTGTTGAAATGGATTTGCTGCTTCGAAAAAGCTCAAAGTGGTAGAAACTTGTTTTTTCAGCCCAGAGAAGTGACGACTAGGCCTGACTAGCTTGGGTGGTTGGTCCTGTTTTGTCCTGGTCGTCCTGTGGTCCGAAAGTCTTAAAATCTTTTAAATGGCTGCTTTTCAGAGTTGTTAGGAGAAGTCCAGTTAGACACAACCAAGGGTCCCAGGACATAAGGAACAACATTTTGGGGTGAAGACTCACTCCAGTACTGCCCATCAGCAGGGTCTAGTCCAAGCCCTGTTATAACTGGTCAGCTGGGCACTTCAGGAAAATGCCTTTTGTAGCTTGTTGCTGGCTGACCTCCACACAGGAGATCAGTCAACTGACTCTTGGAGTCCACTTTGTTGTTCTGGGTACAAGTGGGAGCAGGCCCAACCCTTCATATCCCCTCACAGGTCTCAACCAGAAGATGCAGTCCGTGTTCTGTTCTTCCACATGTCCAGAAAGTATTCTGAGGAGGGTGCCTTGAAGTGGCACATTTATTGTTTGAATCAGCTAGTGGGTTGGGCTGACTTCTGGCTCCTTCCAAACCAGTGGAGTAAAAATTTCTCGGCGGCACTTTTGCAGCAGTCCCTGTTTGCCCTGCTGTCATCAATCCAATAAAGCATCTTACAATCAAAATGGGAGATCCCTTCTTTCCTTGTGCAGAGTCTGAGGTGTAACTAGGGAAAGCAGCGGTCCCCTCCTCTGTGGTCACTCAAAACTAGTTCCCGGGGTACCTCTCGTCCCACTGGGTTTGGTGCCAGTCTGCCTGGGGAAGCAAGGTTTGCATTCTCCAGGTCTCCCCTTACATTTTCTTGTTGAAAATTGGGCCCCTTTACAAGTTCATAAAATTCCTCTGCCCAGCCTCACTCGCATTCCTTCAATGGGAAAAAACACCTTCCTACTCCCAGGCTATTGTTTCTGCCCTGTGAGTAGTTTTTGCACCTCACTAATGTCAAACACTGGCTGGGCAGCTGCTTGAAAGCTAATGCAAACTAACTAAATGGAGCTTCAGGCAGGGAAAGGGTAACTTTCTAAAAGTTACTTACACTAAATATTAAATAAACATCTAATTTTACCAATTAATTGGATTTTTAAGTAGTAATAAAAATAGTGGTTGAACTAGTTTTCTAGCTGGTCCCAAACCTGAGATAGCAGAATAAATATTTCAATCTGTACTCAAATTTTCCTCATAGAACAGCCAGAGACTTCCACAGTGAAAATAGCTTTTTGGGGCATTGTCACTGCTGTAGGGATTTGGTAGCATTACATTTCTGCATATCCCCATTTTGAATACCACACAATCTACCTTGTCAGCTAAAAGGCGTACATAGTGCTGCTTTATTCATATTTAAAAAGGAGGTTTTCCCTGTCATAAAAGGCTATTTTGAAATGTTGGGCTGTAGGTTTAAACCTGCAGCCTCAGGATACACCGAAAGGCCAAAGGCCATGTTTTCCTGTCACACTAGTGGATGGCACAATAAGTGCTGCATTCCACAGGTGACATTTAACTTTCCATGCCAGGGGTGTATTTCTGCACCATGTACTATAGCATTATAGGAAAGGTGAATATGCCAATTAAGAGTTAGTCAATTGTACCATATTAAGGGGTCAGAACGTTTGCAATGGAGCCTGAATACCAGTGTCCCAGTGCACACAGACAAAATCAGTAGCATCAGAACCAAAAATGGGGGTAATCACTCCAAATAGGGTTCTCTCTCACAGAGCCTAACACAAAAATACCCAGAGCTGAGGAATCAGTCAAATCCAGCAGCATAAAAAAGAATGAAACAGTCATCTGGAAAGAGGCCTCTCCAGCCAACAGTGACAAAATAGGTCAACCACAAAATGCATTACATACCTCACCAAAGTTCAGCTTTGAAAATACCATACATTTTTTCCCACTCCCAACAGCTCTGAACTATACTTCATCCATCAAGAGTGATTGATTACATGCTTACCATCAACATTGTTCTGTTTGCACTAAAAATGACTCTCCATTACAAATTAAAACTATTCAAAACAATTAAATAAATATATTGCATGATGGTGGCACTAGCATAATGATAGTTCACCATGACCAAGTGTGACAATCCTTATTTTAGTATGCCTATTCCCTACAGATTATGGTGAAAATCCATGATTTGATGATAATAATAAGAAGGTATGAAAGTCAGAATCTCTCCATGTCTGACAGTAGTACATGTAAGAAATAGAGGGAAATGGAAAACTCATTTTTGGGAACAAAACATACAATATTCACTAAAAAGGAGTTCCTGGAATAAATACCGCGTTTTCGTGAAAAACAAGTTTTAGGGTCGAGCGGTGGCGGTCCCTCCGCTATCTGAGTCCCATTTACCCCCACCATATTAGGATGGCGGGGGGAATCGCTGTGCGACTGTGGCGGTTGCAAAGACTGCCCTCCCCGCTTCCGTCACAGGCAATCGTCACAATTGCCTGGCAGAGCAGTCAGCATGTGTAAAATGGTGGCGGTGCCTAGCAGGCACCGCCCGCCAGACTGCAATGCTGGCGTCAGCCAGCCTTTCCATGGCGGTTCGGCTGGCGGAGGCTGGATTCCAGGGGCCCGTTGTGGGCCCCCTCTGTGTGGGGGAGGGTGTGTGTGCACTGGGGAGGGTACCCATGGTACCCCCCTGCATTTCCCTGCACAAAGTGGCAGGCACCGCGTGGCGCCTGCCACATAGTGCAGGGAAAGGCACTTCGTGTCCATTTCACATTGCGAACGGTCCTGCAGCCAGCAGCACCGTCCGCAATGTGAAATTGCTGGATGCGACCGCCACCACATGATTAGGGGTTTGCGAGACTGCTGCCTTACAGGCGGGCGGTCCTGTTCCTGATACGATGGCGAGCGGACTCAAGTCTGCCCTCCATCGTAATCGTCCCCTTTTTTTTTATTCTATTTTTTATATTTCTTTATTGCGGTTTTAAGGTTCACGGCACATGTTGAGACAGTAATATTTTACAGACAACTCTGAATAAGAAGCCTCACAGTCTCTGTCCAGCAGCAGTTAGTCCAATTTGGGTTGCCTTTGAAGTGTGTACCGAACCGGCAATGGGCATGAACATTGTCATTAACAATCATATGAACTTGTAACTGAACATCCCCCCTCCCAACCTCACCCCACCCCCCTTACCGGGCCCACCCACCTAGAGGTTCATCTAACAACATCTCAATCAGGGGTATCCTCCTGTCTCTCCCCCTGCCTGGGGGATTCAATCCCCACATGACTAACATCAGTCAACACTGTCTGTGTAGAATTCGGGGAGCTCCTCCCTATCCCCTGGACCATTAGCCCCCACGCCTGCAATACAACCGGGAGTTTGGCATCCCTCCTAGTGCTGCGTATGTGCCCCTCCTCCGCTAGTGCCCATTCCTTCAAGTCCGTCTTTCAGTTAGCAACCAGCGGCCCACTCTGTGTCAGCCAATGGATTGGTATTCGCCGCCTAGCTATCACAAATCGTCCCCTTGGTTGTTGATAAATCAGCTTCATTAAAGAAAATGTTACAAATGTTTTAATTGGTGAACTGCCTACATTTTCAGAAACTGTCAATGTATCATTTTAGAGAAAGTAAATAATTTCAGAAATGTATCTAAAATATGATATTTGAGAGAAAATTCATGCTGAGTTCGGTAAGCATGACTACAGTCTGATCCTTAATGCTAAAAACGAGCAGTAGCTTTTCTGTGTGATCTTATATGTTTTGGCTAGCTTTGCTTTCTATGGCAATTGATTGTATGATTTGTATAACCTTTGATTTTTCCATCTTATTAGATTCATTGTCATACCACTGATTGAGAATCTATTTGGAAGAGGCAGGGTGGAAAATGAAGTAAAGAACGTTGCTCTAGACATTGTAGCATTGCATAGTACACATTGGTGCCAGTAATACAAATATCTTTCTAGCTAATTGTTTTAAGGAAAATTGTATCGGTAAAACTAATGTTTTGCCAAAGTTTTTACAGTGTTCTTAGAGAGGGTGAGCCTCATTGTGGCGGGTAAAGCTTGCCATGCAAACCAAATTAAATGTGACTATTCCTTTACTGCTTCTTCAGAAACTCTGAAGTTTTAGTCAATCTGTGTGGAAATTTGAGCAGCAAAATCCAACTTTTGGCATTGTGTATTTCAAGATATTCTCCTTAAGATGCTCTCCGCCCCTCTGCTTTGATCACAGTACAATTTCAGGCAGGTATTTATGCTCCATCACTTATAAAGTTCATCAGCCACTAGTAAATTGTATATGTTGCACATGAGAAAATCTTTTGTGTTGAGGTGCTTGCACAATAGGGGTTATCACTACTGAACTTAACAAGATTCAAAGATAACCCGCTTAGTTGGAACTACTTGAGTTCAAATCTGCAGCTTGGAGGTCTCTGTTCAAACGCTTCACCACTGAGATGTATTACTGCCATTAAGACAGAAGGCAAATCAGTTTCTCTGTGTGCTTACTTAATAATTGACTTTGCAGTATATATAAGACCAAGGGTTTGCTGTACAAAGAATTTTGCTGTTGCAAAATGCCCGATTCGCAGAATCAGGCCATTTGTAACCCAAGAAATGCTTTTTGCAATGTACAAACATAAAATTGTGATTCAGTAAAATTGCTACCGAATCGCAGTTTGGGTTTGCCAACAAAAACAGAATTCCTATATAGAAGGGATGTGTTCAGGGCGTCCCTTTCAAATAGGGAATCAGAATGGTATGTACTAATGTTTTGCTACCAAAACATTTGTACTTTACCGCCCATTAAAATTTGGTGGTTAACCATTCACGAAGGGGTTCCCTTGGGATACCTTCCCCATTGAGAACATTTGAAATAATATTTTTTAACAGCAGGCAGTGGTCCCATGGACCACAAGCTCCTCTTAAAAAATGAAATGTTTAAAAAAAAAAAACATTAAAAAAAAAAATTAAAATTAAAAAAAAAAAAAAATCATTTTCTTTTAAACGCATCCCGTTTTCCTTTAAAGAAAACGGACTGCGTTTTAAAAAAATACTTTCACAGACATAGTGGTCTGCTGACCCCAGCAGGCCACTATCCCTGTGATGACAGCGAATCCTAGTGTGTTCCAAATTGCGACTCACCTCGATAATATTTATGAGTTAGGTGTATTTACAACCCACTAGGAATTGCTAATTTGGAAATCCGAGCCAGATTTCACTTTAGTGTATTAGTATTAATGATTACCATATAGCGATTCATTAAAAAAATCGCTACTCGGTAATCCCTATTACTAATGTTTGTACATCTAGCCCCCAGTACCCTAGAAAGGGCATCAATAGAATAAGACGCAAGGAAGACTGCAGACTTCCAATTAACAGCTGGAAATTATTTTCTTAATAGCTATGCTTTCTGAGAAGAGAAGTGCTTGCGCCAACACAAATTACCTCACAAGAACATTTACAGATGACTAGTGAGATCTGTATTCCATCGAAGGAAAGAGGTTCTGTTACCAAGCTGACAGACGTCTCCACACTCATCAGTGCAGATGAGCACACCAGGGACGGTTTTAGGATTTTTGGGACTCTGGGGAGAAGGGAATGTGCGGGCCCCTCTAAATTTCATACAGCATGACACATTCAGGGTTTGTAGCATCTCAATAGATGCCCCTGCTCCTGAAGCTGCTTTGTGCAGACACCTTCTGGGATGCAGCCCCTCCCTCTCGGCCACCTACAGGGACCTCTGTTACAACTCCTGAAGGGCTGAACGTGTGAGGATTGCTTACGTGTTAATGCTTGGGGGGAGGTACAGTGCAGAACTATAGGCATCCCGCTGTGCTTGGTGTGGGCAGATAGGCAGGAATCCTACTTGAAAGGACAAACCTGTTGAATGTGTTTCCTTGCAACTGGAACCATTGGATGGGGACCCCTCCCCTTGGCCTCACCTTGCTAAACCATAGCAGTGAGGCCCACAGGAGGGGGGGCTCAATCTTGTGAGCCCAATTGCGACGAGACTCCTATCTTTCAATATGAAAGGCCGGGGGCACATGAGGACCGGCTGTGTCACACTGCTGCAGGGCCCCAGGATGGTGGGCTTTGCTTGCACTGAAGACTTTCAGTATGAAACGCCCTGCACTAGTAACTAAGCCACTGGTGATGATGTAGGCTGCAGTTAGAGAAACCTCAGTTGCAGGGATGTTTAACATAATATATTCCAGCTCCTAATTTTGAAACTCACCCTTTTAGACAAAATATACTTGAGGGCAAATAGGAATAGGGGAAGTGGCACTGGGAATTGAAGAGACATAATTTTGGGATATGTTTGAGAAGCTAATACATTTTATGGAATAATATATCCCAAGCATACATAACAAACGATGGCTTTAATAAAGTTTTGCAAATGGGATTCTCTGTCATAAATGTGGCGGTTGTCCATAGCTGCCAAGGTTTCAGATTGCTTATGTGTGACATTTTCTTAATTTTAGGGTAATTATGAGTGACATTTCAACGACTATGAGTGACACACTTTCTCACGAGCAAAATCAAGCAATGAAGACTAGGGAAAAATAGAAATATTAGAAATTACACCCACTTGAGCAATGAGTAACTCAAAGAAGGTCTTAAAACTGCTGAAGGTTCCAGAAATGGAAGGGCACTAAGTTAGTGCCCTAGTAACCTGATCGTCAGTGGCGTAGCAAGGGGGGGGCAGAGGGTGTGGTCCGCCCCAGACGACAAGAGTTTTGGGGGCGGCTCCCCTCCCTCCCCCGCTCTTCATACGTTCGCGTGGAGTGGAAATCGTGGCAAGATCGCCAGCACCCCCGCTCCCCGCTCTCACTGCAAAGTGGCTAGCTACGCCACTGCTGATCGCACCGTTAAACAAACATATAATTATGATACTAACTGGCAAACAGTGACTGGAATCAAGACAGAGGAGCTTTACTTATAGTACAGGCTAATTGATGACATGCTGGGCTTGGATTATACCCCCAATTGTATCATATCATATAATGCAAACTAGGATCTGTGCATTTTATTTTGCAATCCAATAACTATAGTATTATTGAAGAATGCTTGCCCGACATATTTAGCTAAAGGTGACTACGTCCACTATATTATGTAAAAGTATACATGATAATTTGTCCAATTATAACCTAATCCCTGCCTAAGCAAATCAGTGCTATCCCCATTTTGTTGCACTGCTCTCTGGATCTTCCTTCACTCTTTTCCTCTTCCACAGTTTGTCTCTTTTCAAATGTCAACATTTTGCTTACCATGTGTCTATTTCTCCTTTTTTGTACCATATATTTCACTTTCCTGCTTCTTCCCTGCCCCATGTCTCATTCTCATTCCAGCTCAGCACCTCCTTACCCTTGATCTTCTCTCCAAGTCTCACCCTTTCCCCTCCCAGCTTCCCCTTTGCTCTCTCTGATACCTCTGCAACCTTCATTGCACTCCCCTGCCTTACTATACAATGTTCGTCTTCCTATCTTGACTAGTCTCTCCCTCCCCCTCTCTGCCTTAGTGTCTGGTCACAGCCTCCTGAAAAATGGAGATGGGGGGGGGGCATTCATTACCCCACCCATCCTGTTGTGCTCTGTGACATGAAAGTCTCTGGTTGCATAAAGTACTGGCCTGAATGTGACAGCATTGGAATAATAAGGTGGGATGCCTCTAGAGTTCTATGACTCCCTAGCATGACCATTCACATACATTGAGTACGGTCAGTGAAGACAGCATGTGAGTATGTGCCTATCATGTCTAGTGCTGTCTAAGGTCCTTTACTTCAAAGAGAATACTGCTGCCTTCATTCTACTTTTGGTGCAGTCCCAATAGAGGCCTACTGAGGCTCCAGCTACAACAAAATCAAAGCACCAGAAGTTGAAGAGCATGGCATGCACACTGCACAAAAGAAGACTACCCTTCACTATTGACCCAATATGCATGCGCCGCACGGAGGGCTGGCACCCGAGGATTGATGGGCCTGTGGGGGTAAGGCAATCGGAGGCTTTGGGTACAAAGAGCCCAGTGGCACGTTTTATTCCGTGGAGCATACCTCAGCAGGCCACAAGGCAAATGCACCGGTACTCTCTCTGTCTCAACCGCATGCTCACGTTCCTGCTACTTTCCTCTCGTTCTGCTAGTTTCCTTCTAGATGTTTCACTTCCTTTGAAAGTTTCATACTAGTGCACCCATTCCAAATGGCAACTCCTGCACCTGTGAGTCCTGCTCTGTATTGCAACATCTCTTACCGGCACCGCCGCTTTCTTACAGTAATTCTTCGATGTGTCAGTCTAAAGAGTGCCAATGCTATGCTTGCGGGATATGTGGTGGCAGCATACTGACAGACGTGAGCACTGGGCACACAAATACTCACACGCTTTCGCCTCATGAGTGTGTGTAAGCACACAATTCAGACACCGGCACACTCATACCCTGAGGCAGAGTCTTGGATACCTCACATATGTTTGAATTTTACACGCAAAAGCATTGTGACTGGCGGAGAACTCCACTCCTTTATTACATGATACATACCTGGGAGCCAGGCTGCAGTGCTAAGGCACCAGGCCACCACTCCAGCGAGGCCACGAGTCCGCCCGGGGATCGGTCGCAAGTGTTCATTACCCCGCTGGGGGCCCCGTCCGGCCTTGCCACACAACGCGGTGGGAGCTTCAGCAGCGGTGGGCTCCCGGTTATGCAGGCTTCCAAAGTTTAAACTATGCCACGCCCACGCCCGCCCTTGGCATATAGGTGTGGGATTCATAGATAGTGTGTCCTACCAGGCTGTCTCAACAGTATTGATTGGGCACTTATAACTTAATGCTGTGAAGACTTCCTAAGAGTAAATCAGCTGTGGTGCATCGCCGGGGTCATGTGCTGGGTGAGTGTTTTACAGTGTAGCCAGCTAAGCCAGCACCCAAGCCTGCTGCAAGCAGCGCACAGAGGCTCTGCTTCCTGCTAAGAGCTTTGTTATGTCTTTCAGTATAGTGTAATTAGTGCTGGGCTCCGCTTGCTGAGGAGGCGCTATAAATGCGTGACGATGCATTTCAGTGCGGTGATGCGGATAAATGCACTGAAATGCGTTAGTCTAACGCCTAATGCGTGGTACTTGGCAGGGCTAGATGCACCATCCCTGTTTTACAAGGGCATTATAGTCTATGGCACTTGTAATATGGCAGATGAGATGTCCACCACATTTAGACAGTGTATCCCACACGCTGAACTCTGAAGAAGGTCCTATATTTCAAGTTACATTAGAGTTTTGTATTCTTAAAAAGGTAGGAAGCTACATGCCCACGGATCACCTCATTTACTTGCAATAACATTATAACATACTTGTGGCTACTTTATATATAAATCGCTAGTCACAAAGGAGTTCCGTGAGCATATATATTTGAGTTTCTAAAACCCAAAGCAACTCAGCATTCCCGGATTATGTACTTGATTAGCACTTGCAATACATTGAGTCCAATAACCACAATCCAAAACGTACAGGACATAGCTCCTCCTCTGGTGACTACACATATATCGAGACACAATATGTTGGTCTTTCTTGCTCTGAGTTTGTACATGGGATAAAGTACCTCCTACTATACATGATAAGAATATTACAATTCACTGAGAAGTTCCGGGACCATGTAGAGAAACAAGGCTAAAGGCTGAGTTCCTTTATAAGGTCATGGAACTCAGGGGTGACTTGCCATGTCCTTTTCATATATGGCAAAGGGGACTTCTTATAATCACGCTTCCCATAAAACGCTTAAATTGTTAGTGTGCTGCTCTTTCAAGTGAAAGACATAGGTTGCTTGTAAGCATGAAGAATACAATTAGAATCTATAGGGCAAAATTAAAAACGTCAAAAAGCAGTTACACATTTGTTGGAATTAAATATTAAAACCCGTTTAATACAAGTCAGACTTTAATAAGAAAAAATGCTGTAGCTCAGAATGTGTAGAATAAAGCAGATAGATTCTATCATTCCTATAAATATCTCCTTTCTGCTTGCATCTTTCGTGTTTGAAGCTGTAGCTTTAGATCAGCTCCATGTCCTATCATTCCCCTCAGCTGCTGGCTCTGCTATCAGGCATTGTGATGTCAGAACTCACCTGTAATAAGTCATAGCAGTTGCGCTGCTATGTCATTTCTTTATTCTAGGTAACTAAGGACGTCACAAGTCACCTCTAATAATTAAATTGGAGACAGGTTTTTATACTGGGATTGTAGGCTTCTATGTATGATAAAGAGCCTTGGACAGCGCCTGGGAACATCAACTTTCTTTAGCACAACAGTTTATTGCAGGTCTGGATCATGGCAAGCTATTATGTGCATCTTTAGTAAATGTATTTCTTTTTCTTAGGGAAGAGGTGTGGTGCAGCGGCCAGGGCGACTGACGTGGGACGCTGGGGATCACGGTTCGATCCCTGGCACCAGTGGCAGGTCAGCCCAGCACCATGTGACTCTGGGCAATAGCTCGCTTAATCTTCCCGTCGGCCCCCAGTGCCGGGATGCCTATGGGTAGCTGTGCGCTTTACAAATACTGGATTTACATTTACATTGCTCATGCTAAGCTATAAGAAACTGATTTATGTTATGTAAAAGTGTAACGCCATTAAGAAGTACTACTACTACTACTACTGCTACTACTAAGAGCCTTGCATGTGGCACGAAGACCTCTGCAGTGGATGCTGTAATGCAATAAGCAATCTTTTTGTTTTAGAACGCCTCCATCTGACCCTATTGCATATTGTTGAGTGAGGGGAAACAAGGCAAGGATGTGCCTACTCGCCTCTCGAAAGAGAACAACTCTATTGCGAGCACGAGGCGGACGAGGATGGCGGGGTTCACATTCTGGTTGGTGAAGGAGCTTGACAACCACATGCCCGCAACACACTGGGAGTCTCGTGAGGGAGAGAAAGCACGACCTTTATGCTCATTAAACAAAAATAATTCGCCATTCAGTAGCCTGCCATTTGGCTGCTGACAGTAATCCTGAGACAAGCCCCGCAAACGAAAGGGATTAGTCACTCAGCACTCGACTCCTTGGGTTTCACTTCATCAAAAGGTCCCGGGGAGGGGAGCAACAGAAACCTGGCTGTTCCTGCATTGTAGCAAGTCCACAGTGACTTCCGAGTCAATCAATGGAAAAGCTATAGGGTTACACCCCAGATCTGGGAGTCTGGGAACCGCGACTACCAAGAGCAGCCTTCCCCATGCCCTGATGGGACAATGGACTATTACCAAAGGTTGACATCTAAACCGAAGTTATCACATTTTAATCAACGTATTCATATATTTAGACCTTTGTGCAGTCTTTAAGACATTCACATATTCTTTTTTATTTTAAATATGTTTTTATTGCTAGAGTTCATCACTCACAAAATCTTGAGTGAATTCTGATTATTGGCTATCTGTAGATTTTTCCCTTTTTCTTATATTTCTTTTTTTTTCAGGAGAATTGTTTAGAGGAAAAATGTCTCCTGAATATGGGCACTCACACCTAAATGGTATGCAGCATAATTTAGTCTCATGAACATATAATAACAAGCATTGGTAAGGCCATTAGGTCTCGCCTATTACAACTGTCAGCTTGGCTAATGTTTCTCAGCCATGCTGAACAGCATCGTGGCTGCTGTGCAGCATGCCTGAAACAAAAATTGTGGCGATGCTGCTGCTGTACCATTTTGTAGGTGTTCCAGCACGTGTGCATGGGCTTACAAAAGAACACTTTTTAAAAATGCACTTATCCAAGATGGAGAAAATCAACAAAAAAATCAAAACCGCTGTTTAAAAATATAGTGGTTTAAAAATAAAATAAATGGATGAGCGGGTTGAGGAGGCGCTGGGGTGATGCAGCACAGAGAATTCGGGGCAATCAACACTGCGAATAAGGAGGATGACTGAGAGAATATGGGCTCATGGGAACAACATAGAGCATCTATGCAACTTCATCCACCCATAGGTACAATCAGGTAACTGTGGCTCACACTATTAAAGTAGCACTGCCAGGCTTGACTTGCTAAGGTGGCTGTGGCACTAGCAGATGAGACTAGACTGCCAGGATCTCTTTTAAGATGTGAACATAAAGGGTACAGACAGCTTGGGTAGCAGGTACATGTTACCATTTGTTCCTTTTGCTGTTAAGCAATATTTTGCAAGCAGGTGCTTTTAAAGCAAGGGTGGACTGTCCTTGTTTGTGCCATGGGCACATTTAACTAGGTACCCTGGCCACAAAAAGGGACAGTGAAGCTTGTTGCTGATATAGCACTGCCCCCAGGGCAGGTGAGAATGACTTATATGTCTAGTGCACCTCACCATGGCATGACCAATAACAATGGACGGTCCGGCACACCGACAAATAGTAGACGCCCGCGCATGTCCCTTACTAATGGCTCTGTCTAGCTTCATGCATACTCTACTTGTGAAAATATATTTACTTTGCTGCAATCCATATGAAACTCAATACTATAGGCTTTATGATATGCACTGTAACACTTTGATGTACATTACCTTTTTCAATATTCCCATCGATATAAGTTCTGTTGATTTGCAAATTGATACAAAAAAGTGTTAATAAATGTACCTGTTACCCATGTGGGGGCTGTTTGATAAGTACTGAAATTTCATTCTCTGCATAATAACAACCTTGTGATGTAAACTTTGGTAATTCAATAAAGACATATAATTAAAAAAAAGTGTTAATAAAACCCAGATATTAGTCACACGGGAAGACTAGATTGAGATCTTTGTTTGCGGGGGGAGGGGGGCATTTTCTGGACTGAAGATCAATATTAAATAACAGAATGACTCTTCAACACTGACACAAAGTAAAGCTTTCATTCTTCATGAAAGTGTGCCTGTGTTGCAGGGAATCCTCCCTGCTTCTGCGTTGCAGGGATGATGCATAGTTCTGTGATCTGTGTGTTATGTGTTCTATGCAGCAGTCATATAAACCCTCTGCGCTACCTTAGATGAGTCAAAACTGCCCCTAAACAAAACCCCATCTCTCTCCAGCAGGAAGATTATTTACCAGCGAAATTGTGACACTTTTGCTGCTGCCTGAAAACTGCTGAAATCAAAAGTGAATGCTGAGTGGATTATGCTGGCCTGCTGATTTTGTTCCCGGGGATCGATATTGCAGCACTGCTTGCTAACCAACCCCCCAAAAACAAAACCGCACCCCCGTAACAAAACGAGACTCCACCCTTCCAGCCTCCTGGGGAAATGCCTGATGCCCAGTATGGCCAGTCCGACCTTGTAAAACACACTGTAACAGGAACTACTGCACATATTGCAATTTATCAGCCGGCTCATATTGAAGGCCTAAATGTTCAATTGTCCTTCCTCTAGAAACACCTGAGAAATACCAACATGGTTCCAACCATCACTACCATGAATGCCATATGAATACCAGCAGCCATTTCCCCATCATTAATGATGTTCACCAGTGTAGAGATGAGAAGTTCTGGTCAGGGTGGCTTCAATGCCAATCCTCTTTGCCTGTGAACATCTGCAGCTACTGGGCGCAAACAAGCACAGGTGCAACATGGTCGAGAGGTAACCCCCCCCCCAGAAACTCAACTTTGAGTAGGAAATACAGCTACACACCCTGTTCTGTGTAAGAGGTCCCTGCTGCATTCAGAATCCACGTTGGTCTCCCCTTCAACAGTGACAGGTGTTGACAGGACCCTGGCAATGCCCCAATAAGAACAGAGACCAGAATCAGGTGCTTCAAGATAGGGTGATGGCGTAATTGAGGCTTTGTTCTATGTCTTAAGTGGAAATATTCGCCAACTGAACATGGCTTAGTGTGCACGTATTGTGCACTTTGTAGTTTCGGGAATTTACCAAATGTTGAAATTACACATTTGGAAAGAGCAATAATACATTCCTACCCATGGAAACTAGAGGGCAAACAAGCCTTTCTACAATGGCCCATGTTCTGATTTTCAAGCATGCGTCTGTCCTTTATATACTAAGCCACCTCCCTAAGGTAAAGCCGGAAAGAGCATTTGGAGACTTAAATGCGGTCTGCCAAAGTATATGGCAAATAACGAAAGTTATAGAGTGGCCGCTCAGTAGGAAATTAGCGTTGTGCTTCTACTCCACGGTCCGACCAAAATGGTCAAGTTCTACTGATCATACTTTATGGGAAAATAACGATAAATCCATTGAAGGGCTGAGAGCTCTCATTGCATCGGAGAAGGAGGACATTTGGAGATCACAAAGTGAGTTGTGCTAAATGTTCTTCTTCTCCCGGTTATGCAAAAGGAACCCTCAAGTCCTATCACTCAAACTATCCTTACTTCATCCATTTCAGTCAAAATACCAAAGAGTCTTTTTGTCCATCACCACTATCCTCTTTCCTCGCATTTTCTCAGTTGCATAGACAACACGGGAAGTGCAACCCCTTGAAATGCGTTGTCAATGTATACCACATCTTTGCAGATGATGACTTGCTTTGCTTGTGCCCTTAGTGAATGATGGTTGTTTCCAGGCCTGTTGGCTTCCTGCAGGGGGCATGGCCAAAAGAAATTTGAGTGTGTGGACCCTGACGATTCACACCTGGTAGTTAATGGTTCTGATGATGTCTGCACCGCTTGTAAGTGCAATCTGTGCAAAAACATCTGATTGGACATTTGTTTTGAATGTCAAGACACTCAAATTTTGTTTTAAACTACTTTAGAGTGGTTTACTACATTATGAGCACTTATTGTGTGTAAATGTAAATGTCATGGTACTTATAGAGCGCACTGTCACCAGACGGTCACCTTGCGGTGTCGCCTATCGGTTTCCTGGCCCTGATACTCATACCGCTGTGGAACCCCTCCTGGCTTTCCCTGTGAAGTGTCCACTCCTGGGCACCCCCAGGGTGAAGCCAGGCATCCTTAGCGCTATTGGGGCTGGTGTGGAGGCTAAGTAAGCTATTGCCCAGAGTTGCAGCGTGGGGCCCGTGATTAGATTAGGCACCGAGGCGAGAATTGACAGGTCCGAGGAAATTGAGCCCGAGCCCCGCCGAGGCGGGAATCGAACCCTGGTCCCTGGCTAGAACTCTGCATTAGGGTCTGCCGCTCTAACCATTGAGCCACACTCCTCAACCTACTCACAATAAGAACTATGAGAAAAAGCAGCATTGCAAGCACTGGCAAGTTACACGTAGACCTCTGAAGGCGAGATGTCAATCAAAGACAAGTGGTAGGTCCATGAAATTAATTCACAGACTCAGCAGAAAACGTAGGACATGCAATACCAGCTTCCCTTAAATGAGCTTTGAAAGCGGAGCACCTCTGCGAGGAAGAAAGTGTTGATCTTTTAATGATGTGATGCCCAAGACAAATAATTGCTGTCTCTATGTAGTGTTTAAATTGAGAAGGGCAGCTTAATTCTGAAACTATCACTTTTTAGATGAGTTCCAGAATCCCAAGACAGATTTAGTGACTTGCAGTTCATATACTGTGCCAAATTTGATTCTCCTAGTTCAGGTAACAGCATAAAGTGAGAAATGGAGACGTCTGTATGCTTTTGGTATCACTGGAGACAGACAAACACATGGGACATCACTAGAAGGCTTCCTGGGATCTATTTCAGAGCTGACATGGACATTGATGTTGGGAAGGCAGCCTGCGGGTGGCGATTGTTGGTGGAAAAATAGTGATTATCTGTTGTGCAGAGGGAGTGTGGGTATGTTGGGAGCCTCTTCATTCGGGTACACTGTCAATGAATCTGGAAAGGGGGTGGTGCCATCTTGCAGCAAGGGCTGATGCCAAAACACAGTTAAAGAGTGGAGAATAACTGACATTCATATTATAGTTGGGGGTCCACTGTGGCAAGTGCTTTTTGCATGTGCAGTACAAAAACTATCCATTAATACTTGTTCTGCTTTGTATATGTGCTGTGCACTTCAGCACGCATGCAAAAGAGGCAAAATGAAGAGAAATGAAAGCATTTCTTTCTCCTTGTTATGTCTGCCTTGAAGAGATGTAAGATTTTGGGGGGAGTCCCTGTCTACCAATGTTTGTAGATAGGGATTTGCATCAAAACCAATGGGTGGTTGCATAGGGGATGCTGTTATATTCTTACACTTACATGTATTGTGGCCTTAAGTTCTGGAGTCTGGCTGCACCCAGGTTCAAGAGCATGCACTGTTCTGGAGTCTGGCTGTGCCCAGGTTCAGGAGCATGCACTGTTCTGGAGTCTGGTTGCGCCCAGGTTCAAGTGCATGCACTGTTCTGGAGTCTGGCTGCACTCAGATTCAAGAACATGCACTGTTCTGGAGTCTGGTTGCGCCCAGGTTCAAGTGCATGCACTGTTCTGGAGTCTGGCTGCACTCAGGTTCAAGAACATGCACTGTTCTGGAGTCTGGTTGCGCCCAGGTTCAAGAGCATGCACTGTTCTGGAGTCTGGCTGCGCTCAGGTTCAAGAACATGCACTGTTCTGGAGTCTGGTTGCGCCCAGGTTCAAGAGCATGCACTGTTCTGGAGTCTGGCTGCGCCCAGGTTCAAGAACATGCACTGTTCTGGAGTCTGGCTGCGCCCAGGTTCAAGAGCATGCACTGTTCTGGAGTCTGGCTGCGCTCAGGTTCAAGAACATGCACTGTTCTGGAGTCTGGCTGCGCCCAGGTTCAAGTGCATGCACTGTTCTGGAGTCTGGCTGCACCCAGGTTCAAGTGCATGCACTGTTCTGGAGTCTGGCTGCGCTCAGGTTCAAGAACATGCACTGTTCTGGAGTCTGGCTGTGCCCAGGTTCAGGAGCACGCTCTGTTCTGGAGTCTGGCTGCGCCCAGGTTCAGGAGCATGCACTGTTCTGGAGTCTGGCTGCGCTCAGGTTCAAGAACATGCACTGTTCTGGAGTCTGGCTGTGCCCAGGTTCCGGAGCACGCTCTGTTCTGGAGTCTGGCTGCGCCAAGGTTCAGGAGCATGCACTGTTCTGGAGTCTGGCTGCGCCCAGGTTCAGGAGCATGCACTGTTCTGGAGTCTGGCTGCGCTCAGGTTCAAGAACATGCACTGTTCTGGAGTCTGGCTGTGCCCAGGTTCCGGCGCACGCTCTGTTCTGGAGTCTGGCTGCGCCAAGGTTCAGGAGCATGCACTGTTCTGGAGTCTGGCTGCGCCCAGGTTCAGGAGCATGCACTGTTCTGGAGTCTGGCTGCGCCCAGGTTCAAGAGCATGCACTGTTCTGGAGTCTGGCTACGCCCAGGTTCAGGAGCATGCACTGTTCTGGAGTCTGGCTGTGCCCAGGTTCAAGAGCATGCACTGTTCTGGAATCTGGATGCGCCCAGGTTCAAGAGCATGCACTGTTCTGGAGTCTGGCTGTGCCCAGGTTCAGGAGCATGCACCGTTCTGGAGCCTGGATGCGCCCAGGTTCAAGAGCATGCACCGTTCTGGAGCCTGGATGCGCCCAGGTTCTGGAGCACACACTGCTTTGTCTTGTCAGTTGGGCTCCCTCCCGGTTGGACGGAATAAACTTACCGGAGTAAATTCTATGTCTCCGTAGTGCAGTTCTTTTCAAATGCCCATGTGCTATGCACGGAATGCCCCCTTGACACAATGCTGTGCTGCGCGGCAACTTTGCATTGCTTTGCGAACTATCCAACGCAAACCTTGATTCGTGTTGGATAGTAAATCCTAGCATAGCACTTTGCATCTGGATTGTATTACAAAAGTAACGCACACCCATCACACACCCATCACATAACGGTAGTAAATTTGGGCACAAGTAGTCACCTGAGCCTCTGAGTTGATATGTTAAACTATTCTATTGATTTCTATAGGTAAATGCACAATTTTTCATACAAGATTACTGATTGCTAAAGGGCCACTTATAGTAAACATTAAAGAGATCCTATTTCTTTACAGGGTATTATTGGGACCTAAAACTCAAGGCGTATGTTTAAAAACAAGAAATATTTGATTTGCAGTTCTGAGTGGACCTGGAGAATTGTATCCCTTGTACTACTCCAGAATCCATACGTTTCATTAGCCTTTCCACGTGCTATGAAAATGCCCATACTCATGGTGACACATTCACCTTTGATTGCACAGCACAGCACCAATTATCTTTGTAACTGCTTCTTCTGTAACCTGAAATTGTTTAACCACAGTAGGAACAAATTAAAATAGCATTTTATTCACCCATCCCTAAAAATTTGGCTCCGACGGGGAAAGGAAGTCTTTTTAAAACAAAGCGAGTTATTTCCAATTAGAATATTTGCTGAAAAGGCAAACAATAAAAAAACAAGGATTGCAAGTCCCGTTTTGCCGAGAACAATGAGAACATTCAATGTGATGTAACACGCCAAGTCCCTCTCTCTGGATTAAAAAGATGAGTCACGGCCGTGTAGCAACAGTAACCAGAAACAATAATGAAAACACTACCTACGTACAGTAGAACCGTCTTGCCATGGGGGTAGGAAGCTGCCCACCAGCCAGCAAACACAGGCCATCCCCGCCAGGTGGAAAATTCATCAGAAAATTTCCGGTCCGGAACCAAGCTTTCTGTATCTTTCCCAAAAATAAGGGATTGTATATTCCTTGCTTATATTAGGGCCCATGACATCTTAGCAATGCCACCCAGAGACAGCAGGGGCATAGATGTAGTTGGTGCAGCAGGTGCAGTGGCACTGTGGCCCAAGCCACTGCACATTCATCATGGCTGTGGCATCAGCTCTATGGAGCAGCTGCCTGGAGTAGATAAAATTGCACGCACCATTAAATACATTGTAGAAGGTTTTTTTTGTGCCAAACAAAAAGTACTAGGCTACAAAGTGCTTGACAGAGTCCCCAGAATCATCCAGAAAGGAGCTGAGGTTAATGAACTTTATTTTATTTGAAAGTTTCACGATGATTCATTTAATGGTGCCAAAATTATTAGCAACACAATAAAACGTTCTTTCTTCTTCCTACGGAAACTTGTGTTTTATACATATATATCTTTAAAATGTGTGGATGTGGACATAGCAATAGTAAATCCATACTTACTTTCACAGCAGTTAGCATTTTAGCCTTAATTTTTTAGAGAGTGATATTTCTGCCCTTGACACTCTGAGATGCAACCATCTAATATTTAGAGAAATGTGCCTAGTGCCCAATAAAAATTTGCAGTGTTGCATTGAGGGGAGGTGGAAAAACTGTGCGTTGCTATATTTATGAGTAATTAAGAGTGGCACCCTTATGATGTCATTAGTGGTGGGCACAAAAAAATGATTTATCTGCATGAAAGTAAACATTGCAGCACACTGGCAGTGTCTCGCAAGGAATTTATACATAAGGTACATTCTCCAGTATAATTTTCTACATGCTGAAACCTACACAAGGGTAAATCGCATCATGTGTGTAATCTCATATGGAAACTACATGTTGTGAGAATATCTTGCGATATTCTGCTTGACCATTATTACCACGGGTATCACTGGGCCGCTGCTAGGATTTCACGCCAAGCCACGTCTCTCTAAGTTAGTCGATCCGGATTTGCGTGGCATACTAAGAATGTCTATAGTGGCCCCAAACCCTTCTTCCCCCATGCATACTTCATCAATGGGGCTGGTGCTTGAGGATCAAAGTTGGTTTTGGTGCTGAGTTCAAGTCAACTTCCTGCATAAAATATTTTTTGATTGTCAAAGTTAATTAGTGCTCCCATTTGGGCTGCTTTCCGTCGCCCGAGTGACAGAGAAGTATACGTTTGGGCCACAGTTTCCAGCTGTAATCTTACCAGGCAGATGTTGAGAGTAAAACATTCAATAAAGAGAGAATCACTTTGAATGTTACTCCACCACTGAAGGGCTTCGGTTTGGGTGTTGGTTCTGAGGCCCACAATACATTACATTCCCTTTTTTGGGGTATGCAGATGATTAAAGGTAATGTTTATTTTGTATTAATCTTTAAAGGTGAAGATATGCACCAGTTGTATCTCTTTAATTTCGCAAATAAATGGTTCAGCTGTATATAATATTGAAATTCCCATGGAAATTTTAATAACAGACGCACTCTGGCTCTTTCGTAGTTGAAAGCCAGGGAATTATGTACAAGATCAACTCTTTTGCCAAATTAAAAAAAAAGAGAGACTTCAAGAATTTTGGACTGAGACTATTGATGTCTTTGTACGCTTTGTGCCCATAATTTCAGGCTTCCGTCTGCTTCGTCCCCTCGCCATGATTTCCCCGCTTTTCTCCCTTTGTCCTTTTCAAGTGCGGGCCGCAGCCCGCCTCCAGCAGTGGCAGGCTGGCATTGATAGGCACGAGGTCTGCCCCGCCATGGCAGGCCTTTATTTCAGTCTAGTGTGCTGGAAGGGGCAGTCGTGGCTATTGTCCCCCGAACCCCCATTAAGTTTCTGCCGCTCCTGAATAGACTTTCTCCATGAAATCCTTTAACCAGATTACAGAGATAAAAGGGAATTTCTCCGGGTTGTGACAAACTGGGTGCGCATGTCATGCTGGGAGGTGGATCTGAAGCGGCGGCGGTGGAGGGGAGAAGTTAACAACCTCCCAGCTCGCCTTACCACCCACAGCGGGCCACAGAAGGAGAGCTTTTCTCAGCTGCACCTTTCAGAAAACAAAATGGCGTCTGGGTAATAGCCAAGCCGTGCAGGCCCTGGGCCAGGCAACGCTATCGGCGTGGGTGGTGATCAGGGCTAGGAATAGTGCTCTGGACCGTGTGGCAAGAGGAGAAAACGTGTTTGGCCAAAAATCACAATTTCAGGTTCTTGGCCTCTGAAACGCTGACATCTGCTCACAAGTGAGCTAATCCTTCTCAAGAACATGAGGAACAGAGACGTAAAGCAGAGCACAAGTAAACAAGAGTCCGCCCAGGCATTGAACGGAACTAGCAAATGTTTCAGAGATGCCATATGCATCAAGCTACCCTGCTCTAGCCTCCACCACAGTCTTTGTTGTTCATTCCTGAAGCCTGACTGTCACCAACATCACAGCTGGAAGACTGTATTAATCAGACTGTGTCTCTCAGGCATAAAACTCAAAACCCAACAACAAAAGGAATGAATCACAAAAATGTGTGAAAAGTGTGGACATTTTCTCCTTAAGGCATACTGCGATTTTTGGAGCACATTTCGTACTTTTGGGGAATGTACAAAGAATTTCAGGAGTCCCCCTGGAAACACGTAACAGTCACAGATTTCCAGGAACACCCTGATGTGTATTTATCGATTTAAGTGTTATTTTAACCAAATGTAAAAACTCGTATGTGGAAATGTAACGTACTCTTTATTTTTTATTTCTCAGCATGGGATTTTTTTTCGAGGAGAGAACCCCCTTCTCATGAAATATGGACAGTTCTCTCCCCCGCATACTTGCTGCACACTTTGATTTGAATACATTTGCGTGCACCTAAAGATTGACTTAATGCTCCTCAGCTTGAAGAGAGCACTGATCCTGCAGGATTCCTTGGCACTGTATTATACCACTACAACCGGAGGATGGATTGTGGTAGGGAATGTCTATCCGAAATAGCAACCGGTCATATAGCCGGATCAGAATATTGAGAGACTATTTCGAAAAGGTAAATGCACAGATGTAGGTAAGGATTTAGAAAGCTTAACTCCACATTTATGTACCTTGAAAATTTATATCACCAAGGTATGTATATGTGGGCCTCATTTCCCTTCTTCACCCACATCACCTCAAATTATGCATATGTGGGGTGAGGTGTAGAAAATCTATACAAACTTGGTCGCGATATTGTGTCCCGTCGATACTGTGGCTTCCATATTTTCAGCCCAAACCCAACAGAAGCAAGTTAGGTGGAGAGAAGAGATGTGTTACGTTTGTTCCATAGGCACAGATCAGAAATAATGCAGAGAGTGGGTGGCACTGTAGTTTGTAAGGATACAGATGTGAAGGTAATAGTGAAGAGTGAAAGTAACATAACGTGAATTTGTAAAGCACACATTCATCTGTAGGCATCTTGGCTCTTTATAACAGGGACGTATCACAGAGATTGCCCCCGGGGGAGCAATGGCGATTTGCGCCCGATATTACAGAAGGGGCCATAGACACTTGTGCAGCCCCTTTGATAATAACGATAGCGCTGGCCCACATAAAGCACCAGCGCTATGTGCAGGGTGCGTCTCCTATGGAAATGAGGGAATCCCTATGCCTCTGCGCTCGTGCCATATTACAAACGCTGTCAGGAGGGGCACTGGAGCAGCCCTCTGTGGGGGTATATGGGGTCCTATGGACCCCCGGTCATCCCCTTGCAGGCGGATGCAGTCACTAACTGCACTTGCAGGCAGGTGTAGTCACTAACTGCACTTGCAGGCGGGTGCAGTCACTAACTGCACTCGCCTGCACGGGGATCTCCAATCCTCCTTCAAAGTGCAGGCGGGTTGCCGCCTGCACAGTGAAACATGGAGCAGCTGCTTCAAAGCTGCTCTGTATTTCCCTTGAATGTGCTGCCCCCAAGGAAGTATGAGTTTGCTGCTGCCCTAGGGGCAGCACATTCTATGTAATGGGGTGCACTTTCTGTGTTTGTGCCCGGCGCACCTGTTTTAAGGTGAGCCAGGCGCAAACAGGGAAAGTGTGCCCAAATACATATTATGGTCCCAGAAGTTTATTGTTACCCAACTCAATGGTACTCATTTTATCGACCTCAGATGTATGAAAGGCTGAGTGGACCTGCTGGGATTTTAACCGGTGACCATGAGGATGCATTAGTCTAAATTACCCACCAGACCCAATCTCCCAATCACAATTTTAAGGTGCTTATAAACTCAGCCAAGGGAGTTGAACACATGGTGTTCTCTGCAAAGATATTTACTAACTATATGACTTTCAATAGGCAGGAAATTCACATTCAAAACCTGAGGGGTTACGGAGGTGCGACTGTTGAGGCCCTTCAGCAAGTGGGCGGCCATGTTCTGCATGATCCAGAGCCTTTTCAGAAGAAACTTTAGGAGGCATGGGTCTAAAGCATTACTACAAACTAGGCATTGATAAAACAGCTTCCTGGAATGCCATGTGATGCCCTCCAAGTGAAGAAAGTAAAGATTTTCCCTAATGTTTTGAGCAGCATGAAGCTGATGAAGAATGCCTTGTCTATCTGAGGAATGAATGACAAAGTGTGAACCAGCAGAACCCTAAGATTACAAACTCTGATTGCATAATGTATTTGTAATGGGCACGTTCCTCCCTTGGCACAAGCTGGCACTGAATAACAGATGTTTATTGTTACCCAACTCAGTGGTGTGAGAAGTTGGCCTGGAATATGCTTTCCACTAATTAAAGTGGGCACCTTGCACCAGTCCAAACGACCCTTATGTGTATGCGGTCAAAGATAACCTTTAGAAAGCTATCCTAGTGGTAGCTGTGGAGAGCAGCCTTCAGGCTTAATCTTGAAGGAATGTAAAACAGCTAGTTTTGCCAGAATATCACCTCATGAATGTCGAAATGGAGAAGAACCACACAGTAGTTATATAAAAATATGTGTTTAATAATATAACACTCTCTACTATCCTCTACACGAGGATAGAACACAAAGCACACAATACGAGATCAACAGACAGTTGTAAGTAGCACAATACACAGTGGGCTCCAGGGGGAGACCAAACCATATACTAAAATAGTGGTATAACAATTACGACTTAAGTCAAGACACAGTCTAGAACACATAAAATCACTGAGACCTCAAGGAACCACCCAAGGTGAGTAGATAGGGACCCCACGGAGGACGGGTGCAGTGTGCTAACACGACCGCGGGCTCCATACAATTCAATGGGAAAGTCGCGTTTACAGTTTTAAAGCTTAAGGACCCTTCTAGGAGGACTTCGAGCAAACCCTTTGGAACTTAAGAGGTTGGAGAGCCACCTCACCCATGGATACTGTAGCACCCGAGTTACCTATCCCAGAGGAGTCGGGTGCATAGGTCTGGAGTGGTGTCGGAAACCGCCCGTCGTTCTCAATGGAGGGCTGTGAAGAAGTACTGCTGCCGTGTAGGAGAAGAGGGTCTGGAGGAATCCAAAGGCTGTGAAGAAGTACTGCTGCCGTGTAGGAGAAGAGGGTCTGGAGGAATCCAAGCATGGATTCTGGAAGGAAGGAACCTGAAAGCAGAGGGGACAAAGTCTGGGTCACTTCAGAGTGACCAAGGGCTCGGTAGACGAATGCCCACAGATGTCGGGTGCTTCAGGTGCGGAGAGGGGATGCTTGACTCTGCAGCCATGAGGACCAGCAGATGTCAAGGATGACCAGGAGCCGGAGGTGAGCTGTCCCACAAAGAATGTCAAGTGCTGAGGGGTCGGTGTCCGGCGGGAGCACCAACAAGCCTTGGCAAAAGCAACCCATGAAGGAAGGTCAAGCAGGTTACGGTGTGGACCAGCAAGGTCCAGGAGACTCACCAAACAATGGGGAGTCAGAGCACATCTGGAGCAACCGGGAAAGCCCAACAGAAATCAAGATGACCCTCAGGGGGACCCACAGGCCGAAGGACCAGGAGTCGCGAGGGGACCTCGACCAAGATTGTAAATACCAGCCCACGGAGCACTCGGTGTGAGGAGGCCGGAGTTCTTTGGTGCAAATACTGCTCAGGATCAGGACTACACAGAGTCCATTCCACAAGCTCGGGAATCACCAACAAACATATGCACTTGCATATGGACGCAGTGCACAGAGGTTCGGGTTATGCAGTCCCCACGAGGGATACCGGCCTCAAACTCGGTGCGAGGGCAGATCGATGTCAGGGACCCTCAGAAACCCACCTCCTGTGTTGCTGAAGTCTTTGGAATCTGCAGGAGCTCAGGAGAAGCAGACCGGACAGTTGAGGTTAGGTGCCTGCGAATACAGGGGAGTGACTCCTTCACTCCAAGGGAAATTCTTCAGTTGTCTTAAGTGCACCACAGGTCCTGCATGGAGCCTGTATGGAGGAAAGGCACAAACTAAGCTTTGGACGGAAAGGGGGATGAAGTCGAGCACAGTCAAGGTCCAGTGAAGTTCAGAGTGTCCAGTCGAAGGTCAGTGGTTTCTTCTTGTAGAATCTTGCCCACGTAAAAATCTAAAGTCTTACAGCCAGGTAAGCTCTTTTGTACCCACAGGAGAGGGTTGGACAGATTCAGGCGTCCCTCCTAGGGGAGGGGCAGGATGGAGGGGTGGTTACACCCATGTCTTTGTCCAGTTTCGTGCCAGAGCAGGAGCCAATGGCTCCCAGAAATGGTTTGAACTGGACTATGCACAGGGACTCGAAATGTGGCCCAAGTGCAAACTTTCAAGCACTCTCAGAGTGCACCGACCCAGCTCCAATACAATAAATCCTGTCTGGGAGATGGTCACACCTCCCTGTGACAGGATGCCTATTGTGTTGCCTTCCTCTGCTCGAGCTTGGCTCAGCAGCAGGAGGGCAGAAATGTGTCTCTGGTCGGCAGCATCCATTTTGTGCTGTCCGGGTCGAGAAGGCTGGCACCGGTTAGACTAGTGATCCCATGAAGCTCGCTTCTGAAGGGTGGAACCATACCGCCGACACCAGTTACTGGTGTGGAGGTATGATTCCAAGGTGTTTGATAGCAAACACGATGTTTCTATGCAGCCGTTTTCATGATAGCATTTACCGCGTGGTTATAATGCACCTCTACCTATATGTCCGGTTGAGTCCCAGACAACCCGTCAGAATGGTCTCCGAAGGCTGAAGAGGGGCTCTGCTCATGCAGGGTCACCCTCTCCCTAGAAACCCAGCACCCTGCCTTTAGGATTGATAAGGCCTGCTATAGGGGTGACTTATATGTTTTAAGTGTAGTGACTTATAGATATAGTGAACCTATATCTAAGTAAGTGGTGCAGGCACCAGCTCACACAGGTTGCAGTAGCAGACCTGTAGTTCCATTTTGCATTGCCTCTCATGGGTGGCATAATACATGCTTCAGTCCATGGGAGGCCTCTGTGGTACCTATGCCCTGGGTACATGGGTACCATATACTAGGGACTTGTAAGGGTACCCCAGTATCCAAGCTGCAGTGTACCAAAGTACATGTATGTCAATTTAAAAGAGAAAGCAGATAGACTGGGGTCCTGATTAGCAGGATCCCATTCAGACTAGTCAAAAACCAGCAAAACACCAGGCAAAAAGTGGGGATGACCATGCAGTCAGATCCTATCTTCCTACAAGTGGTACTCATTTTATCGACCGCTTCAGGATTATTGGTTGAGTGGGCCCACCAAGCATTGAACTTGTGACCATGAGGTCAAGCACAGACTTCCAGAGTGGAAGCACTAGTTCACAGAGATAAAAGACCCAGCTTGGAGTTGAAACCCGATGCGAACAGCCAGGGTCTCAGTGGGGGTGGGGTCGAGCAGGACAAGGACCTCGTCTTAGTCTTGTCGGTGTGTAGCTTCAGTGTGTGTAGCTTCAGTGTGTTTGCCAGGATGGGAAAATGGCTTGGAATTGACATTTAATATACATCAAATTATGAAATTTTGAGTATTCACTACATTTACCAACCTTAACAAATGTACTCATTCAGGGACCTCTTCAAACTTACCCATCCCTCTAAATGTATACAAACAGAAATGTCACCATACAAGCAGAATTTCCATAATCATAAATCCAGCAGCGAAGATAAACTCACCTGTTCTATCTAGTACCTGACATTTTGTGGTCATGAAAGTTGCACTTCGGTGCACAAAGAAGTTCAAGAATCGGACTCACAGTGTGCAAGGGACTATGAATCATAACATTCATGGTATACAAATGGCCATCTCTGTGCAGGCATCACTGACGAAAGAAATGGTCACCATGCTACATGCAGTCTGCTGCACTGATGTTGGTTTGCTTAGAGTGACATCTATACCTAGGGAAATAATGCACATAAGGGAAGGTCTCTTTACTTTTTCTACTCGATTTGAAGTCGTGCACTTTTTTCATTCGTTTTTTGTACTTTGTCCTACTTATTTGCACTGAACATTCTCATAAACGAATGCAAAACAAAGTACCTTCTTTTTCTAGGCCCTTTAATAAAGCTACAATTATTAGAAGCAGAAAGTCTTGGCGACATATTTGACTACCTAGAAGTATAAATGGAAGTTTGTTGGGATTCAGTCAGGTCTGCTTGGATATAGAGAGATACGCAATAGGTCCAATAACAACAAGCATTGGCATAGCCAATAGGTCTCACCTTTGGGACCTTATAAGTGTTTAGCCATGCAACAGTTGCATAACTAAATACTTATAAGGTCCCAAAAGCGAGACCTATTGGCTATGCAAAGCGGCCGTGCGGCCGCGAAAGTGAATGGGATCGCGATCGTGATCACGATCAAACATCAAAGTGAAAGTAATCACGGTAAAGCGCGGTGCGCGCGCCCGCGCACATGCACTGTAGCTCTAGGCTGGCCTGGTAGCACTTTTTGGAGCCTTCTCAATAAGTCTCGCCAGACCAGCGCATGCGCTGGGTTAGGCGAGACCTAATAATTTGCTCGAGGGGTAATTTCTATAACCTTGCACGGCAAGATCACTTTTGTACAAGTTCTAGGAGTCACTTTGCACGAACAGCTGCTTTAGATTTGTGTGTTGTTTCACACTGTGCGATAAACACGGAATTTGAAAGTTATAAACGGTTTGTTTAGAGTGTTGAGGTGCACTGCTCTGTTTTTTTGCTTTCACATTTCAAGTGTGAATTAGTTTCCACAGTTCATCAGTTGTGAATCTCTATTTGTTGTGCGTCTTTGCTTGTGGTGTCAATTTCTACGGTGTTTAACACGGAGAGGCGTTTTAAGGCAGAGAGGTGAGGATGTTTTTTCTTTATCTTTCTCGGTCATGTTCTTTTTAATTGGCGTGTAACCATCAACTATTTTAAACAAATATGTTCTTGAGAAGATTGCTGGTCACTGTACTGTTGTAACGCGCTCTGGTGAATTGGGGCCATGTGTGGGGTTTTTATTAAAATCACAAACAAATAAACAAACTAAACCACATTCGCTAAATGAGTTTCTTTCCGAGTCAAGAGGGGTTCAAATGTGCAGAGAGTATTGGTCCTATTGGAGATTATATTCAGCCCTCTTTGGCTCTGGTTATGCTACACTGTGCACTGTCATTTCATTAGGGGACTCCACCTACTTTTAGATGCCGGAGTCTGGTTGTGAAAGACACCAGGCCCTTGTAGTTACTGTGTATCTCCATATTCCGATGAGGCCTATACTTCCTGCCAGACCAGCTCCTTGTATGCGGTAGGGCTCCTCACGGCCCTGGACACCGCAGCTGACTGTGGCTCGCATCCTCTGGGACCTGGGAGACATTGGTACCAAGGCCCGCCACCACTCCCACCTGCCCTCACCTGTAATGGAGGAAGACGAAGGACCGCCTAGTAGCGGTAGCGGTAGCTGAGCCAGGGTCCCTGCCCAAACCGAGGTGGGGAAGGGATGAGGGACCGAGGTGTGGATGTCTGTTTACTTGTGTGAATGTGTCCCGGTGTGTGAGTGAGCATGATTGTGTGTGTATGTGGTTTTGTTTGTCTGCCTGCGTTTGCATGGCTGGGGTTGCGGAGTAAATGTTGCACTGACAGCTTTTGTGACCCTGGCAAATAGAAACACAGGCACGTTGTAAGGGCCTGGATGGATAAACGGAGTGAAAAAAGCTGCTACATATATATTTCAAAAAAGCGGACGATGTGTAATTGCCTTATTTAATTTAATTGCATTCAAGTTATTTAGCCAATTTGTAGGAAAATTGTGCAACAAAATCTACTGTTCTGCCACCATTTTTGAAAGCCCTAAAAAACCCTGCATAGGGCAATCCTTGCCTAGTAAACCACACAATTATTGGAATAGTTAATTACAGCCACATTGGAGCCTCTAAAGTTTTCAAAACTCCACTTGCACTCACTCAAATAAAGTCTGCTTTGCATTCCTACATACACAGCCTGTACCTCAAAAGTACATATAAGCTTTGGAGTCCCAGGACCACAACTATGGACTGCGCTTTCGATGACTGCCAGCTCGCCGACTAATTACTTCGCTTTCCAAAAAAACATGTTATCTTTTCTGACCTCTCTGTCCAATCCCTCCTAAAGACCAGAAGCACGTAGAGTTCACAGAGCTATGCTATACAATTTTGTATTGCATGATTGCCCCTTGCAACGTTTGTTTATTCACACACGTGCAAAGTGAATGGAAAGCCTACTCAGGCTACGAATAGCAACATGAGAAAGTCTGCCTGGACCCCATCAGATAACAAGAAACTCTATCTGGTTTCCCATCAGATAATGTCAATACCGGAAAATCTATCGGGTTCCCCATGAGATAATATAAATACAAGAACAGCTATCTGGTTCCACATCATATAACAAGAAAATCTCTCTGGTTCCCCATCAGATAATGTCAATACAAGAACATCTATCTGGTGCCACATCAGATAATGTCAATACAGGAACATCTATCTGCTTTCCCATCAAATATTGTCAATACAAGAAAATCTATCTGGTTCCCCATCAGATAACAAGACAATCTCTCTGGTCCCCATCAGATGTCAATACAAGAACATCTATCTGGTGCCACATCAGATAATGTCAATAGAAGAAAATCTGTCTGCTTTCCCATCAGATAATGTCAATACAGGAAAATGTATCTGGTTCCCCATCAGATAATGTAAATAAAAGACAATCTATCCGATTCCCCACCAGATAACAGAAAAATCTCTCTGGTTCCCCTTCAGATAATGTCAATACAAGAACATCTCTCTGGTGCCACATCAGATAATGTAAATACAAGAACATCTATCTGGTTCCCCATCAGATAATGTCAATACAAAAACATCTATCTGTGCCACATCAGATAATGTCAATACAGGAAAATGTATCTGGTTCCTCATCAGATAATGCCAATACAAGACGATCTACACAGTTTCTCATCAGATAAAGTCAATACAAGAAATTATACCTGGATCTCCATCAGATAATATGACAATACCGGAAAGTGTACTTGGAGCCCTATCAAATAATGGCAGTACAAGAACTTATACTTGGATTCCTGTCAGATAAGAAATGTATGGCTAATCAAGAACATCGACATGGGTCTCCAATGGGAATACGTGAAGGTTTACTTATGGCAACGTCTGCAATACAAGAAAGTCTACTGGAGTACCTATCAGAGCACAAGAATGCATGAAAGTTTATTGGGACCCTCATCAGACAACAGGAAAAGAGAACATTTTAATTGGGTAACCAATGTTCATGCAAGATATTCTTCCTAGGATCCAATCAGATAATGGTAACATGAGACATTATACTAGGGTCCCCGTCTGATAACAGCAATACAACACAGCCTATTTGGGTCACCAATGGCAGTGCAGGAAAGTTTATTTGGGTTAAAGGTGGGTAAATTAGTATCAGTTGTTTCTGTGCTCTCAGTTCGGGACACCAATCATGTTCCTGCCCCAGACATGTACTGAACCTTCATGATTGAGTGAGTTAATTCTCGCCACTGACATCTGCTATGATTTGCAAGCCACAGCTCCCAGCATGGCCAACTTAACTCTCCATCCTTCTGAAGTCAGTACATTGAATTCCGTCAAAGTTGATAATAGCAACACCAGTTATTTACAGTGCTTAGAAATAACAGAGGTCTGCTATGAAGCGCTATATAAATAACGCACAATATGACTATTTTAGTCAAAGCCTATTGTTCCTTCTGAGGTTATGCAGCTATTTGCTGTGACCCGTGTATTCCTGACTTTGTTCACTTCATTGTACGGCCGGCTTTCCCCCAAAGTGACAGCCCATGCTGTCGCAGCTAATCAGAGCGCCGCAGTTGTGCCAAATCGTAACTGTTACTGATTGAAACTGACCGCCTGTGAAAATCGGACGGCGGGGCTTTTCTCGGCCTAATCAGATTAGGGCGGCAGGACTCGGTGGCACTCCTAATAAAAAGCTGGCACTCACCAGGAGAGAAATACCACAAAGCCCATAAGCAGATGAAGACTTAGAGAGCAGCTCGAATACCGGAGGAATGTTGTGTGCGCTAAATATGGGACTTGCTCTCGCTGATTTCACCCTATCGGCAGCAGCAGTTGTTTTATGCCATGTCTGTGTGCTTGTGTGGCGAAGTGTCCGTCAGTCAGTCAGTATGTGTCAGACATGCAACAAGCAGTGAAACTCGGGCACTCATTTTGGGACACACTTTGACCCAGAGCAAGAGAGGTGGCAGAAAAGGTGGAACAGAGAAAGATAGGAAAACAGTATTACAGGGAGAAAGGAGTGATGAAAAAGAGTCTGCATGAGTGAGATAGAGAGAAAGGAAGTGTGTGGAGGTGGAAGAAAGAGGCATGAGTTGGAATCAGGACCAGATATTTTTGGTATTAGCATTACCCTTAGCATTGGTGGGCTCCTATGAAAAACACGGGGCACAGCAATTATTTGTATAATTTTTTTTTTTCAAATAAGCACTGACTAGCATTATCTACTTTACAATTTCTCGGAAAAGTGACTTTCTGATTCATAAAGACATGCAAAAGTGCTCTGCTGTTCACTGCAATATGCAGAAATGTAAAGGAAAATGGGCACAATCCAAATTAGCTTTGCATTTATTTCAAAGGTGTTCTAGCATCAATAAATATTCAGAGGGAGGTGAAATGAGGGCCAAGGTTGACGAAAGCTTTGTAGGAGGCCTCGTATGGTGGCACCCAGAATGGGTAATGTTAGAGCTAGCACAATTGTGGTTTTTGGCTGGGGGTAAGGAGCCTTATAGGGAGCTAAATTTATCCTGGTGTTTATAGGTGGTAGGCACAGAACTCATTTTTGGAACTGGTACTGGGTGAGACTTGAAACAATTGGGCAAGTTAGTGATGCACCTGGTTAGCAACGGCTATTGAGTTTTCCCTCTGTGACTTAGGGAAAAGCAAGCCCTAAGTATACTAACAGACAACTAAGCAACCACAGAAAGGTGTAGAGTCATTCTGAGTTTAGACAAAGCAGTATGAGAAGCAGTATGGCATACAAGCTTGCTCCTCACATCTCATGTATGAGTAGATAATGTTGGTGCCTCGGTCAGACATTTATTGGAAATCTGACCTTAGAAAAAATCTTCAGGGATGCTCTCGCTATCACTCCAGCAGTCATGCTCCTCAGAGGTACCATCTCAGGGTATCATGTGGCGTGATCCACCACAACCAATATACACTTGTTGCATGTCTGTGATAGGGGTCAAATGGAACCACTTTGTCTAATCCCACCCACTCAAACAGAACCCCTATAACTGGTAGAGGCTCCTACAGTGCCTTTGCCCTTCCTCCGAACTTACTTCTCACTTGGCAAGTGGGACAGGTTCTACACAACCTCTGTGTTTCTGCGCATCTCTAGCTAGAGGAACTGAGTGTCCAACCTATCCTGGTCTTGATCTAATGCCCCAGTGTCCTGCCAAGGACACCTCATGGGCCAGTGAAAACAGAAAGTTCCTGTGCACTAATGGAACCAGTAGCCACTTGCTAGGATCCGGCTCAGGATTCACTGGTTGACTGTA
Organism: Triturus cristatus; assembly: GCF_964204655.1. Lineage (NCBI taxonomy): Eukaryota > Metazoa > Chordata > Amphibia > Caudata > Salamandridae > Triturus > Triturus cristatus. The sequence continues at coordinate 317,263,862 of NC_140580.1, read as the reverse complement.
AAGGAAGTCACCATCCCAGCCAACATAGTGTTTTCCAATCACACATTTGCTGACCTGTTCCTGGCCTTGAATCCAAAATTCCCAAAGCGTAAGGCACAACTCTTGGGCCTTGCAAGAATCATCCAAGGTAGGCTTCCCAGCAACTAGCAGATCCTGTAGCTCTGGCAACAACACAGACCCCAGCACCAGGTCGGCTTCAAGAGCCTCATCCTCCTCTCCTTCGGGAACAGAAGCATTGATATCCACAGCCAGTGTCTTGGGGCAGTCTGTTTTCTCTTTCTAACTACCTTGTCCTGGTCCCTGCAAATCAGGATTGTTCCTAGTCTCCATCTGAGATTGCCGCACAGCCTGTGCTCTCGTTAAAACTGCTGATGCTGTCCAAGCTTTCAGTCCTGGCACTAAACCAGGAGTTATAAGTACCCAAGAGACAACCAGCCCCTTGATTCTCTCTCACCCCTACATTTACCTTGGCCATTTTGCCATTCATTTCCATGTCAGTTCGGGCAAGCTTGTCCTCCAAGTCTTCACCACTGGCTACTAAACCTGTATCCTTGAGATAGTTCCTCTCAACCATAGCACTGAAAGTTCAGAAATCCCTCAGGTCATGTACCGTTGTCACATTGATACTGATTTCCTGCCCAAACCCCATTGTGTTAGGTGGAATGTGCTTCCGAGCATCTGCATCTCTCTCCTAGATGTTCAGAGCCAGGTTGAGAGCAACAGGCCCCCTCAGGTCCCTTCACTCTTCTGAAGCATGCTAGTGATCACTGGTGTTGCTGATACAGAGTCTTTCACCTGACCGTCTCTCCTGTAGGGGCCCACCTGGTGGCACTTGTAACAGGTCACCACCTTGGACCTGGAAGAACCTTCTTGTTCTTTCCATGGTGCTCCTTACTGGACACCTCTTTACCCTTCTCTTCTCTCCAGGAAACTCCCTGAGACCTCTGGGAAGTACTCTGGCTATTACCCTCAGGTTTGACACCAGGCTGTGGTCTTCCACTCCCCCGTTGGCTTAGAACCATGCTGAACTAGCCCCTTGTGGACCCTTTTGGGTAACAACGTGTCAGCCAATACTGCAAGCTCGTCTGGATTCCTCTCTGTCAGATCTGACAGGTATTGCCAAAGTGGGGTGGAGCAGTGTCACCATCAACGGGCTAAGGAAAAAAAACCTTGACCTCCATCCCTCTGACTCACTCATACCAATTTGAATCTGTTTCAAGAGGAACACCCCAGATCTCTTGCAGTCCCGGAATCTCTGAAGGTGCTGATCTGGATTCTGCCCAAACTGTCTGATCAGGGCTCACTTTGTTCACTTGTGGACCATTTGGTCTGCCACAGGCATCCTTTCAGTGATGGCTTTGCTTTCCAAAGGCAAGCGCCACATTAAGGCAGGTGACTTAAACAACTCATTCAATGTCTTCATCTTGCAAGCAATCTCAAAGTTCACAAACTATTCCAAGCTATCCTGGCTTTCCATATACACATAAAAAGCTCTCTTGGAATCTTGCCACTAGTGCGCCCAACTTGGAATTGGACTTGCTGCGCCCAGATGGCGCTGCACCTGCTGTGCTTCTAAGCTTCTCCTCAAAGGCAATCCTTTCCTTCTACAGTTCTCTTTCCATTTCTTTTTCCCCATCCTCCCACTCTCTTAGTTTCTCATATCTTCCCTTCTTCCTTTCCCTTTCATCCCTCTGTCTCAATTTCTCTTCCCAGGCCCATTCCTTTAGTTTCTCCCGCCTCATGTCCTGTTGCTCATGATGGGCTTTCCTCAGCTCCTCCCTCTCAAACTGTGTTGACTTCTCCTCCTTCTCACCTTCAGCTTTCTGGAGAGCCAGATCCAAGTTCAAGGTCTATATTAGGCTCAGCCCACCCATGGTATTAATTGATGGAATTGGGGAAAGTGGTACTCTAGAAATTAGAGGTGGTGTGTGCACTGAGGAAAACCTGGAAATGAACAGGGAAACACTGGGAAGTGCATTAGGTGACACATTCAATGTGTGTGGGATAGATCTGTACAAAGGAGGTGCTAGAGCCAGCTTACACAGCGCTCTCCTTCAGGGGTTCCAACATAGTGTGTGTGTGTGTTCCCCCACAGCCCTCAGGATTGTCAGCAATACAAATTTCCTGTCTGGTGTATGCAAAACTCTCCTCTCTAGCCTCTTAAGGAACTGGGCTCCCAAATTGAACCCACCAGCCTCCATGTTATGTATGATCCACAGGCCCACAATACAACCCAGCACATACATACAAGTATCACCCTCTCACATACATACAAGTATCACCCTCTGTCTGTCACTGTATCCAGTCAATTCCGGCCAAGGGTGAGTTAAGAACTCAGGCAATAAACTTTACATGAGTGGGACAGTAGGCCCTACTTCAGTGACAATGGTTGTAATGCTAATGCACATTACATATACTACTGAACAAAACAGGAATACTGCCATCATCATGCTTGTGACACTTAACTCCAGGTAAGGTCAGCAGCCCTCTGCCTTCACAAGGGTAGAGCTTGGTGTGCCCCTCCTGGCCTAAGCAGATTGCAGTACTGTGATACAGGCCTAGGTCATGGCACACATGCATGATTCGTGTTCACCCATGTTCAAATATCAGTACCTGGGATCAAGATATCCTTGCAGCGGTGACACTCAGGACAGGAGTGCACATCCATCTCCATGCAGGGGACTTTTCTGTCCCAAGACTTGTTTATTTCAAATCACAATTAAGAAGGAGCATGAGAGGGCTGCCCCCTCCAAATTACGTTATGGAATGAGATGCGTCAATTGTTTGACATTTGAAAATGTAACTGGCTCCTCAAAGCAGGTTTTCACAAATGGCAAGCTGTTCCAGTTGCAACAGTTTAAGGGACCACTCACTGCACCCCCACATTGTCTTCCCACATTTTGAATCTTTTTTCTTTTCAAGCACTGTAAGAAACATTGGTTGCTTTGAAAAAAAAATCTCATTTGGCAGAGCAAACACACAGGGATTGTTCTGCTTTTCCTTGGAGGCCACCATCCCTTTATTTGTAGCTTATGAGCTAATGACAGCGGGTCTCAAATAGCACCTACCTAATTATTATGTTTTTTAGGCATTTTGGTGGTACATAAATCGCATTCCAAAAAATTACAGACAGGTCGCAAAAATGTGGTGCCCAATTTGTGACTAATTTTTACGACCTGTCTGTACATTCATTTGGTCCATGAAGATTTGCGGTAATGACTGAATCTGATTGGGAAGGACATGCACAGAACACAGTTACTTATTCTATCATTAGCTAAAAGGGATTAAAAGACGTGCAAGGGGCATATTATTCATATTTTTAAATTGCAATGAGTGGTTAAACACCTTGTGTTTCTATATGTGACAATGTCCTTAAAAATAAGCGCAGCTTTCTCTTTCATGCTGCCTGTGAAGTTGTAATCCATTTTGGAGCCCTACTTATGACACCTTTTGTGGTCCTTTCAGCTTAAAACATTTCTTATAAGCCTGAAATACCGGGTGCTTTCTGTGAATCCTTGAAGCAATCTTTTCACAGTAAAATGAATTTCTTGAGCAGTCGAGATTACAACTAATTATTCTGTGAGCCTCTGTGATCACTATTTAAAGAACCCTACTATGCCTTGTTTTCCTGCAGAAAACTGGCCCTTCTCCTCCAGTGTAACAGGTAGAAACCAGCACTCGAGGAAATGATGAAACCTCTGGTATTCCAAGGCACTATATGTGTCCTTTAACAGAGAAAGACAAGAAGAGTAACCTACAGAAGACAAGGGGAAGGGTAATGAAGGGCATGCGATACAGGTCACCTCTCATGTTTAAGAGCCACTTCCCTCTTCCTTTTCTCCCCTTACCTCTCTTGCTGCATGTCTTCAGCCCTTAGGGTTCTTCATTTCCTTCTCAGGCTTCTACTTTTGCCTTCAGCTCCCATAGGCACATGGAAACGGTTTCAGGGCATCAGGAGTGCTTTACTAACAACCAGCTTGTTCTCTTCCTCTCTGCCATTTCTTATTTTGGTAATGGTTTTAGAAAAACAAGCATTGTCAAAGCCAATAAGCTTGGCGGTGGTCGACAGCCTTTTGACTTTGTCAATGCTTGTTTTGTAATGTTTTTTCTAAAACGTACCTATTTTTTGGTCTCATAAAGCACACATTGCTGCAGTAGTCCCTGGCACTGAAGGGAACTACTTTGTGTGCAATGTGGTCCTTGTGAACCAGCAGAGTGCTGTCATGCGCCGTAAAGTAAGCCAATGGCTGAAGTGGGCTGACCCACTGCCCCATGCTGTATACTGTAGTGGGTGGACGTATAATGTGAATGCCACAACAGCTGGCCAATGAATGAGGAATGCTGGCTGAAAGTCTCTATAAGTAAGTATAATGTATAGAATTTTTGTGAAATCAAAAGGTCTTGGCTAACATCAGCCTACAAAGACATGACATCACCTACAAAGGTTAGTCAAGCTAAGTTGAGTAGAACACCAGTGTCATGGACTACCTAAGTACATTTTGACATTTATGAACCTCCGGCGGATAAAAGGATGAGATGGACCGCCAGGCCTTAAACTTGTGGTCCTCAGATTTTTACATATTTGCAGTTGACGCACAAATCCATTGAGTTATATAACACACACATACATTTAACATGATACTTTTCTAAGGCAGGAATTGACGCCTGCACTCATTTTCACATTTTTACGTGGCCGTAACATTAATTATTGATTGATTGTGGGCATATATAGAACACTGATAATTTTTACGAGGGGTTATATTTGTGGAGCTGAGACCACTGCATTATGCAGAACCAGATAATCATTCAATAAATGTGACCTTTTTCCCTGGTAGGCATTGACCCGTTCAGAGAACTGGAAACCTCCATTGTCCTGGCAGTATGCTTCAAATATAGCAGAGTTTCTACTGCATTTTTAGTGGTGGTAAAATCTCTACTACTTTATTAGATACAAGTGTCTACCAGTCAAACTGTAGATCAGCCTTTGAATATGGCTCCAGGAGCTACAGCTGGGAGGAAGAGGCTGGCATAAGGGCCTGGTTGTTTGACAATTTCTTGAGGTTGTTAATATTGACTTACAAAATGATTGCATCAATTATATTGATCTAACCACAACCTCGCAGGTTAACTATATATTTAGTCTTCTTAAGTCCACATCTACTTACGTAGACATAGCTTGTGTTGAAGTGGTTAGGTTTGTTTAGTGGTTGTGATATTATGCAGCAAAACACAAAATGGTTTGATCCATGTTTTTCTTTTTCTATCATCACTTGATACATATGCACTTCACCTATGAATGAAAATCTGTTTTTCAAAAACTCAGCACAAAGGGCCAGATAAACAGTCACAAGCGCGCTGATTTGGCATTTGAGAAATTTCTTCTGAACTAATCACATTTTAAGAGTTAGAAAAGGTTTCCTGGCTCTTAAAATGGCATACAAATTACGTATCTGGAAGAGCTGTGCTATAGGCGTACCCTTCAAATTCTGAAACAGTATCTAATGTATCAATGTTTTCCGACCAAACTCTGATTGCAAACATAAATATTTTACTCACACCTTAAAGGAGGTGGTAAGCGAATGACACAATGGAAGGGACCTGTTCCACTTTATGAATAAAACAAAAAAAGTTTAAGATGAGGCGATGGTCCACAGGACTTTTCTTTGTAAATGCAGACCTGTTTCCTTTATGCAAAATGGGCTGCATTTAAAAAGAAGTTTGCTTTATTTAAAAACAATCAAAGAATAAGCGGCCTGCTGATCTGAGAAGGCCACCATCTTTGTGATGGCCTTCAATGGCAGTGAGTCTGAATTTGCGACCTACCTCATTAATATGCATGAAATAGGTCTGTTACCAACCCATTACAATGCATATTTTTAAGAACTGAAGCTTACAAATATTTTTATTTGTAAAATCAATATTTTAAGAAAATAATCCTGATCCTTAGAAAGCTTGTGTTTTGCCCTGTTTTTTGCTATATATGTAATGAAAGGTGTAACATCCTGATCGTACCCCAAACTAGCTTTAACATCTGTATTCACTAAATATATTGTGAAATCAGTTAGCTTCTTTTATTGCATTTTCTTTCCCGACCACACATGCAGCAAGAATTGGTGCTTATGGGTTGGGGACTGTTTTTTGCAAGTGTGCTAAGATTCTGAAGTATGTGTGTTCACTTGGTCTTACCTATGTACAGTTTATAGTTCAGTTTATAAATAAGTACTACACACATTAAGAGTAACTTGCATTTATAAAACAAGCATTGGCAAAGCCAATAGGTTTCACCTTTAGGATCTATCAGCTTTGCCAATTTATTTTGTCTGTTCTGTACAGAGTCTGGATGGTGTGCAGCATTGTAAAAATAAGTGCAAAGTTTGTATTGTTATTCCACTGGTGCATACATGAGTCAGGATACACACTTTACAAATGCCTCTAACATAGCATGTTAGTATATTTGAGTTTCAATTGAAGGAATTGTGAGACTGTGTGTAGCACAGGGGGTGTTTCTGGAGATGGGTCTGACACCTCAAAAGTTAATGAACAGCCACAAAAACTTACATCAGAGAGTCACTCCTGCATCGGACAAGATTAAGTGCCTTTTCAGGGTGGTAAAGAAAATGGCACAGTCCCATATTTCAGGTATAGGAGCTTCTCTACTGGAAAAATGTTTTCAATTCACAGAAAATGCATTTAACAAAAGGCGGTGGCGGCACCCCTGTAATGGCACAGGAGCATTGCCTCACTGGTCAGAGCCAGCATATGAAAAATAAAATGATAATAAAACAATTTTATTATCATTATATTTTTCACTGTGAGCTGAGCCCGTGGAGTCTGCCAAGGTTAGGGCGGGGTAGGGCCATCCTCAATGGAGAGCAGAAGGTAGGAGGAGTGGCGGCACTGTAAGTGCACGTCGGTTTGGCCAACCATTTTAGGATGGCTAAACCGGCATGCGCACTTATATTTCTCCAACCCAGCTGTGTTGCACAGCCGGCAGGAGAAAAGGCACAGGCTCCCTGTGCCTGAGCGAGCATCAGACCAGCCCGCGCAGGCAAATCCCAGCGCTTTTCTCATGCTTGGTATAGCATGAAAGCAGCGTCTGGATTGGGTGGGGAGCCTGTGCAGAAACCAAGAAGCTGTGAAGGAGCACTGATGCGGCGGCCAGCAGTGGCAATGGTTGGTACGTGCTTTTTTTCCTATTATTATTTCCCCCTGCGCTGCCCCACTACTCATTATTGTCAGCAGCCACCACTGCTGCAAAAAAGGCGTGTTTTAGAATATTCCCTTCCAAGTGTAATCCAGCCATTTAACTGTCTACAACAGACATCCTACTGCAGTAGGTGTGGTGGACATGGAATTTGTAAGGAAATCTACAAAATAGATAGATTTTCATGCATAGTGTCATAAACTTTATTCCCGCCAACCTCAAAATACTCAAAACTATGCAAATTGCTATCCTATCTAAGATGAGTATATTTACATATTTGCATGTCTGGCTTGATAAGACTGTTGTCTTCAAGACCTCCAGTTACATCTTCATTGAAATACATGTACAGCATGCTTTGGATTCACGCAGAAAAGGTTTTATATCTCACTTCATGGCAATGGCGGTTTGGTCTATAATTCTGCCTTTTACTAAGGGCTTCCATTGGAATGCATGAGAGACTATTTTACCTCTTAAGTGTACAATCAATCATCCCACTGTGTGCCGCATTCAATTCATCATCCTTTAAATGCAATCTATTCAACAGGCAAGCCTTGTTTGCTACTGTTTCCGATTATTGGCAAAACCAATCGGTCTGGCCTTGGTGTGCTAAGCAGCATTTGGCCATGCAAAGCAGCAGACAGCATTTGTGAATGCATGCACTTGCATGGGTTAGCATAGTAAAGCCAGAACCATTGCCTTTGCCAATGTGTTTGTGAAGCCAGTCCACAGTTTATTTTAAAGAAACGAGGGAGATTTTTGTTAAAATAAACTTGTTAAGCCCATGCATTCCTGGAGAACCCAAGGTTTTCTCTGAAGAGGGCCCTCTTTCTTCCCAAGAGGAGCCCCTCTAATGAGGCGTGATTAGGGACGGTGCGGCAACAGACACATATTGAGAGAAACGTGCAAGGAATTCTTCAGTGAGACCCTTATCAAAGGGTTTACACATTGGTGGATCTATGGCAGTGCACTCTCTACAGAGGGCCGCCTTCACCTACACTTGGCCCGCTGCCAGGATTGAACAGGAGTCCCCCATTGACAGGGCTTCCTTAACTGCAGTTTGACGTCTCTTTTGCTCAGCTGTGAGGTGACTGCTGAAAGCAGTGGGCTGTTGTTCCGCTGCTGGTTGCTGATCCGTGTCTTTGGGAAAAAACCTGCATTTTCATTGCTCAGCAGCAGTGACGTTCAGCACACCAGTCAACCCTTTCAGGTTAAGTTCACACCAAAAACAACACTTTAAGATATAAGGGGGTGGGGAACAAACTGGGTGGACACCACTGAACATATATACCAACGCTCCGGATTTTTTACAAATTCCATCATACGACATCAGGGACACGCCCATTGCAGGTGGTAATTCTTGCAGCATTATTTTGCATTTGCTGGGATCCATAGATAGAAAAACACCCTGGTGTAAATGCCATTTGCAGAGGTATCAGGTCAGCTTTGTGCCTGATGATATATTTTCCATTAAAGAATAAGGTATAAAGGGCCTGATGTTCGAAGTGGTTTAGAGATTACATACCCTAAATGACAGTATGCAACTGCTAAGTCACCTTTTCTGATGTACTAACCCCACCTTGCGGTTCGGAAAACTTTTTCCTAATTGCAATATAGGTTTAAAAATCAGTACTGAATTGCAATTTGGAATGAGCTTCTTAAGGGTGTTCCTTCCATATTGTAAAGCGGTAAGGTATGTATCAATGGTTTGTGACTGTAATTCTGGTAGCAAACCATTGACCTATTTCCGACTCCCCTTTAGAAATCCGTGCGGCATGTTCAGGAGTAAGCCATGGTCCCTAGGAGTACTGCCTGCAAAACCGAAAACCTTTTTGCTTTTTAAAGCAAGTTGAGTTCGTTTAAAAAACTGGGCGGCTTAAAAAAAAAAAAAGTTTTGGAAAGCAATCATAGGGGTGATAGTCTGCTGACCCTTGCAGGCCACCATTCATGTGATTGTAACCAACCTTAGGGGGGTTCACAAATTGCAATATGCCTTGTTAATATTGACCCCCGCAATTTGGTATTTTCTAAACTGACCTATTTGTACATAAGTGGGTTTGCAAAATCAGATTGAATTCACAAAAATTCGCTACATACCTTCAGACCACTTTTTGCGGTTGTAATCTTGGTAGATCAATAACCAACGTGAGAAAATATTTTTGCAACAATTTTTTCTCTTGGTATTATTGCTACTACAAAATGTTGGTGGTGCAATTTCGTCCATGTAGAACTCGAGGAAATTGCATGTGGCAAATTCTTGGGTTGAGATGTATTCTTTCTCATGGCATGTTGTCTGCGAGGTGAAAAAAACAGTGTGATGTCTCACTTTTAACCCAAAACTGAATAAAGCCAGGATACATCCAAATTTGGGTTGTAATTTAAAAGACTCCAATAACTGGAGTAAGTGTCAAATCCAGTGGACAAATTACTGAGAGGATTTCCTACAACCTCCCAACCCAATGTTGGAAATTTCAGCGGTGCATTCTCTTTTAAGTTTTTAAGTTTGACGTGTAATGGTGCATGAGCCATTCAAGGCAAATATATTGTGTTTTGTACATAATTTATGAAGCCTTGGTAGAGCCCCCTTCAGCCACTGGCTTTTTTGGTGCAGGAAGCTTAAGCCATTGGCCTGAGACATTCTCAGGCACATATTGGATCAATTAAGACCCCTGGAAGGATTTTTCACTTAACTCGAGGCCAAAATTCTGTTTCCTCCTTGCACTTTCTAAGCAGTCATCCTATTAGCCTAATGTGTCGAATAACTTTCTTATCTTCCTTGTCACCGCATCAACTGCAGCACATCTGCTTAAACCGAACCTGCCCTAATGGGAGAAACATTACTGTTGTGTGGTCTGCCTTCAGTTTTGATTTACAGCACTTGGCGTGCATCTTTCAATATTTTCCCAACAAACTGTAGCTTATCCTTTTTAAACTCCTGGGGCTTCCGAACCGCAAAGTACAGGATTTTTTCACGTGAGGCATTTTCGGAATTTAGTGAATTGTCAGCAATTGTTTTTAAAAAATAGTTAAAATCATGAACTCTCTATTAGTCAATATCATACAAGGCTAGTTGGAGTCAGCCCCCCCCTTTCAGGTTCTACAAACATTGGCAAGCAGTGCTTAGTTTGAGCTGGTGGTTTCTGGTGCTCGATACCGGGAAACAACCTTTACATTGCAGATTTTACACCGCGATACATTCACAACAATGTTGTTACAACGACTGCGTTGTTACAACGCAGTGCCGTTACAACGACTTGCGCTAGATGGCGCTCTAGACTAAGGAATAGTATGATTTACTATTCCAACTCTTCCCTACTGTTGCACACACTGGAGTTGGAATAGTAAATCATACTATTACTAAGTTCAGCGTGCCATCTAGCGCAAGTCATTGTAACGACTTGCGAGGTAATGGCACTGCTTTGCAACAACGCGGTCGTTACAACAAATGTATCGCGGTGTAAAATCCGCGTTGTAAAGTGCTATATTCCTCGGCACCGGCACTTAATTGTCAACACCAGTGCTCATGACATTCTGCTACAAGGTGGTTCTGTCTGGCTAATTTAAAGAGGACCAGAACAACAGCTAATTATTAATCAAATATACATTAAAATGACTGTTACTTGCTGCCCAAGCCATTCTTATAGCTTTGGGGGCCTGGATTAGCCTGAATTGTCACACTTGTAGCAGTGTGATGGTTAATAGTTGTGTTATTACTATCATTGGCAGCATTGCAGGGGCAATGTGTGGTGCAAGCTGCACTGTTCTCCTGATGAGAGCCCTGGCACTTATTTTTCTACAAATTAAACACTGTTGGCAAGGCCTGCAGACAGAGGAGCACGATGCAGTGCTTGTGGGATTAAGAAAAACTCCTAACAAGATACTCATTTTTGCCTTAAAACTGTCATGGCAAATTAGCAGGAAATGGTTGACATGCAGAGAAATACAACCTTTTGTAAGTCTTAGTTAGTGTACCACGCGTCTCTATTCTGCTAGCTGCTAAAACTGTTAAATTCAATGTCCCAGCAGAATTGGTCATCTCATAACATCTTAAATATTTCCAACAAAGATGGCGGTCCCTAATGAAGCATTCTGTTTTTGTTTTTTTTATATTTAAAATTTGAATTTCATCACAACAAAAAAGAAATACAGCTGAAACTTAGATTCTCCATACTTATAATACAGTGGATAAGTGTCTATATAAAGTATATAAAAACCATTATCAAAAGAGACCATATACTGATATGAAACCAATAACAACATGAAATCTAAATACAGGCAATAAGATATATATAAGAGCAACCTTTTATAACGATTATAGCCATACAATTAATTCTGGCTGGATAAATGGGGCAATCCAGTTTGTAAACAAGCCCCAAATCTTATTCCCTTTTATCCTGCCCTTTTTTCCTCTCCGTTCATAGAGCGCTTTCTCTAAGTTATAAATATGTAAAAAGCGGCTTTTCCACTGTTGAAAAGTCGGAGGTTGCGGACTTAGCCAGGCAGAGGCAACACACAATCTTAGAACTGCCATTGCGATAAAGATCAACTCTTCTCCCTTCTTCCCTATTGATTCGCTCACCCCCAATAGCATAAAATGTGGTGAAAGGGGATCCTCTTCTTTTAAAACAAGCTGAAGAAACCCAGAGATTTCTTGGCCAAGTGGCTCAATGCAGGGACATGTGGAAAAGATGTGTATTATATCTGCAGCCTGTGCCTTGCACCTCAAGCAATGAGTTCCTTCTACACCTCCCCATTTCGCAATTTTAGCAGGCGTGATGTATAAGTCAAACAAGGTCTTAAAATGTTGAGATTTCAAGTTGTCTGCACACAGCACAGAGTTCCCCAGTTCGATTGACTCCAAGAAGCGAGAGTCCAAGACCCCCAATTTATCCTGCCATCTTTGGCTACGTTTATCTAAATCATCTGGCAGTCCCTCAAGCAGACAGCTATAAAGTTGTGAGATAGAGGAGCCAGAGCTATGAGTCTGCAATTCAGCTAATGCCACTTTTCCAAAGCCTGCAGAGCCACCCGCTTTTTTGACAAGAAAATCCCTTAACTGTAAATATTTAAAAAAGTCACGGGGGCCTATACTAAATCGGTCACGAATTATATCAAAGGAGGCTATATAATCCCCTTAAAAAAAATCAGCGATCCGGTAAAAGCCGCTCATGCACCATCTTACCAAGCACTCATCTTGTAGGGCAGTAGGGAGCTGGGCATTCCCGATCAAGGAGGTATATCTGTTATATCTACCCATTCCCAATTTTTTCCTTATACCAGCCCAATTACGAAAGGCAGCTATTAAAACCTTGAATCGGGTTTTTTTAAAGTAGCTAGGCTCATAAAATTTTAAAAGGCATCCATTAGCCCGAGTATCAATCAAGATTTCAAATATTGAGGGAACATAGCTAGGATCGTTTCTCTCCCTACCCTTAACTCCTAGGAGAGATCCATAATATTACAGAACAGAAGCTATATAATATAGTTTAAAATGTAGAAGTCCCCATCCCCCTCTCTCCCTTGGAAGGGATAGGAATGCATTAGCTCTCCTTGTTCTGCCGTACGACCAAATAAATCTCGATACTTCCCTCTCTATTAGATGAAACCAAAAATTATGTATTTCAAGGGGAATTGTGCGAAAAATGTACAACAGCTTTGGGAGAACAATAATTTTAATGATATTGCATCTCCGCATTATTGACAGCTTCAGATTGTCCCAGCGCTGGAGATCATTTTTAATTTTCCCCATGATAGGAGCCATATTTGACTCAACTATATCCTCAACCTTTGCTGTGATACAGACCCCTAAATAGACAGCTTTCTCAACAATTCAAGCATCCGAGGCTGTAACAAATCTATTTGTCAGGATCTGAGTTTTAGTTTTATTCAACAGATAGCCCGAGTGTATCCCAAAATCTTCCGCTAAATTTTCGATGGCTCGCATTGCTCTGTCGGGGTCAAAGGTAATTATAGCCACATCATGAGCATAGGCAAGGATCTTGGTGTCCCAGCCATGTAGACTCACCGGAATTATGCAAGATGAGGCCTCTAGCTGCCTAAGGAAGGGGTCTATATATAATGCAAACAGCAAAGGGGAGGACGGGCAACCCTGTCTAGTCCCCCTTTTGATTAAAAAAGGCACTGAATCCTCACGCATTATTCTTAATCGTGCAGTGGGATTTATATACAAAACCTGTAATGCATTGATAAATGAGACCCCAAGGCCGTTAGGCTCCAAAACCTTCCATAAATAGTCCCATGCCACCCAGTCAAATGCCTTCTCAGCATCCAAGAAGGCAGCCCCCAAAGGCTTGGAGAGGACTTCAGTGGCATCAAAGAGCGTAATTAGCCTTCTGACATGATCTTCCGTCCCCCTACCCTGTATAAATCCATGTTGACAAATTGAAACTAATTGAGGCATCACAGAGTTCAACCAGGTGGCTAAGATCTTCGAGTATACTTTGGCATCACTATTGAGCAGAGTAATTGGCCTATATGAGCCCAGACTGATAGGATCTTTACCCTTTTTTAAAAAGATAACGATATTAGCTATGCCCCAGGAGCCGGGTGGTAAAGCATCCTTCCTAACCTCCTTAAATACCCCAAGCAAGGCCTGGCATATCTCTGTAAAAAAAACCTTATAAAACTCCATAGGAATACAATCTGTGTGAGTAGCCTTACCTGCAGGTAAGAATTGGATTGCACAAAATAGCTCCTCTTGCGAGATTGCCAGCCCCAATTGTATACCCTCCTCCAGTGATATTTCTCCGCTCGGGCGAAATACTGAAAGATCCTCCTCCAAAAGAGTATCAGGAGGAACGGCACTGTATAAATCCTCATAAAACTCTCTAAAAGCCTCCCTGATATCCCCTGGGTCTGTAACAACCTCCCCCCTCATGTTCTTAACCCGTTCAATATGACATGAAGTGACCTGTTGTCTAGCCCTGATTGCCAATAAACGACTAACATTTTCGCTGAATTCATAGCAGTCTTGCCTTTTGGCTTGGTATTTCCCTGCTGTCTTTTCAATGTTGAAATCAGATAAACAAGCTTTAATTACCGAAATAGAATTCAAAGTTGCGGAGAGATCTTCTCCCTTAGCTACTTTACTTATTAGTTCTGTTTCTAGATCTGCAAGCTTCTGATAAAGCGATTTAATTTATGAGGCCCCTTTTTTCTGCTTAGTTAGGCTATATTGCAATGTCTCCCCTCTCATTGCTGCTTTAAACGCATCCCACATCATCCCGGAAGAAGCACTACCAATGTTATTCTCAAAAAACTCTCTAATCCAAACTCTCATATATTCAACATATTCGTTATCTGATAGCAGTGCCCTCTCAAATGTCCAGCCAGTATGTTCCTTTTGTACCCCACAGTGTTAACTCCAAGACAATAGGGTTGTGGTCTGACATAACTTAGGGAAGAGCTCCACTCGAGCACGCTGCATAAGTTCGGAAGAGGCTAAACAATAATCAAGCCGAGCAAATTTACCATGTGGGACGAATAATAAGTATAACCAGGATTGTCAGGTTTTAATTTAGCCCACACATCGACCAGACCTATGCCTTTAATAAATTAATGTAGCCCTCATGGAGCATGGTTTGCGCCCTTTGCTGGAAACTCCGAAGTCACTTGGGGTTCCCCTTCAGCCATTGATATTTAAATCTCCACATATGGTGCCGGCCAGGAAGGTAGTTCATTAGCTAGGAAATGCAATAGCTCCGGATCATCTAACACTGGAGCATATACAGAGCATAATGTAAAAGAGCCTGCACCATTCTTGCACTCCATTATGACCCATCTACCATTCCTATCCACCATCTTTTCCCCCCCCCAAAGAGACTGAATAACTCTTTGAAAGAATGGCAACCCCCCTTAGTCATAACATCTTGCGAGGTGTATGCTAAGACCTTCAGCCCCAGAGATTTATACAGATCACAATCTTTCCGTGCAATTTGAGTTTCCTGCAGACAATGCAGATCGGCCGTAAGGACTTTGAGATCTTCTTGTACCTTTCTCCTTTTGTTGCCATCATTGAGCCTGCAAATATTGATAATAGCAATTCGCAATTTAGCCATTATATCTTTTAGACAATTTCAGATTGTACCACCACTTTGCTTTAACTTGAATATTACATTGCCTGTCGAATCCACTTATCATGACATTCACCACAATTAGTCCATGGTTCACAATACTCTCAAAAGAAACACAAAAATCCACCAAAAAGCATTTCAGCTGTTGATCACCCTTCACCGTTTTGACCTGTGCCCCCCCTCACCTATTCCCTCCCCCACCCTGAACGTCCCCTTCCCCCACTCCCCTCCCTACCCTCCCTTTGAGAGCAGCCGGACCCATAGGGTCCGAGTGATGGAGGTAGCTAGAACACCGCAGCCCCTCCCCAGCCCCTTCTGTACCCCTCTATTCAAGAAAAAGAAAGAAAAACCACAAACAACCTATAAGGCCCGTTTGAGACAGGGTAGGCCTAATCTAGTCCTTGTCTAATTTCTTATTTCCCGGTAACTTGTTCCAAATAATCTCTCGCCTGAATTTCAGAGGAAAAGAACTTAAAAGTGCCTCTAACAACAGTCTTCAATCTAGCCGGAGCTAGTAAATATGCCTCGAAACCTGCTTCTTGGTAGGGTTTAATTAGCTGTCACAAACGCCACCTACGTTCCACCGTGATATGGCAGAAATCGGGGCGGACGAAGAAGGAAGAGTCCTTATACTGTCTTCTAGCTTCGGCGCGAGCTTTTTCAAAAATAGCCTGTCTAAACAGGAAATTACCAAAAAAGACTAAAATAGCCCTCGGCTGATTTGCCTCCCTGCCAGGGGTTTTACGGAGGACAGCTGGGAACCGGTGTACCCTCTGTATTTCTCGTTCCCAATCCCAGCCCCCTAACTCCAGGAAGGCTGACTTAAGTAGATCAAGTATAAAAGCGCAAATGTCCTCCCCCTCCAGTCCTTCCTTAATCCCAAGAAAGCGAAGATTGTTCATCCTCTGGCGATTTTCCATATCTTCCAGCTTCCACATTGCATCTTTTAATTGAGCTTCATGGGATGTAGAGTCTCCCCTCACAGCAGATAATTATTTTTCGACGGCTTCAGTTCTCTCTGCAATAGCACTCATCCGTTCCCCGATCTCTGCACAGGCTTTACCAACTTTGCGGAGCGCACCCTCTAGCTTTTTTGTCGCTTGTCTGACTTTCTTGCCATCCGCTCTTGTCTCTGCACGATGTTCCTTTATTGATTCTAAAATCATACTTAATGCAGAGTTCACATCTGTTGTCTCTTTATGTTGATCCTACGCAGGAGCTGCGATCGAAGCCATCGCTGATTCCGTAGGACCGGTGATCCTTGTATGAGAATAGTCCCATTTTAGACCAGTGCCGGTAGACCGTCTTCCCTGATTTTTCTGCGGCTCAACAGAGCCCTTATTCCCCTTAAAGGGCCTTCGCTGTTCTTAAAGCTTTAAAGCAGTCTCTGGCGCCTCGAGAATACTAGAGTCCGAAGTCAAGATACCATCCTCACTTCCACTGTGGTCAGAGTCTGAAGGACCTGATAAGGAATCCTCAGGAAGTGAATAGAATTTATCTGTATTGTCCGATATAATGTCGTCAATAGCACCTTCTTGAATAGTTATGGATATACCAGCAGAGAGGTCAGGTATAACGCAGGATTCGTCAGCCGTAGCATCCTGTGCCAACTCGCTTGGCGTGCTCCCCCGTCTTCTTCCAAGATTTCAGACTGCGCAAGAGCTCACCCATAGATTCCCCTTGAACCTGGGCCTGAGATTCTGGATTCATAACTTGTGTAGAATCAGAGATACATAACTTTTGTAAGCCATCTTTAGTTTTAAAAAATTCTGTAATAGCCGGCTGTGGCGGTACAGAGTTTGGAACAGGACCACCACCATTCGGGGCTGCCCCTCCTTTTTCCGACGTCTTTAAGGCTATTGTCTTCCGCCCCACTTTGTTTTTTCCCACCAGGTTACGTGATTCACTAGGCTTAGCCACTTGGCTTGTGCCTTGAGTCTGCACAAAGTTCTTCCCAACAAGCTCCTTTCCAGCTCTTAAGGTCTTTGGAGGCATAATTCTGTGTTTTTCAATATAACTGGGGCCAAGGGCTATTCTCTGCAATTTCTGTGCCAATTTGTGCCCAAAGACTAGAGCAAGATCCAACCAGACCCTCCAGCAAGAGCAGAGCGACAGGGAACTGATGATCAAGGGGTCACACTGCTTCCTTGCAGTGACGATCGGCTCACAGCCTGGCCCCGCCTCCTTGCTTCGTCGTCCGGAGGTCCCGCCTGGAGTTTCCACCGGCGTCCTGCCGCTCGAATGGAGCCCCGCAGCCGATCGAGCCAAGCCGCCCATCCGCCGCGAACCAGCAGCGCTTAACCCGCGGCAGAAAGGGAAAAGGTGAGCTAAAGCGGGTATTCTTTCTTCTAGCTGTAACCTATTACGGGCACATTAGGGCTGAAAGAGGGGAGCTGCTACGGGTAACTACGCTGCGGCTGCCATCTTGCTTTCCGGTCAGGCCCCTAATGAAGCATTTTGAATTGCCAAACCAACCCTTTGTCATTCTACAGCATGTACGGCTGGAATGTCTCTGACTTGGCAGAACTAATGCATTGCTAGTGTTGTTTACATTTCCAATCCCAATGTTAGTTGGAATTTGGAGCAGAATAAGTGAAAGTCTTAACAAAAATGAATGAATTGAAAGTGTAGGTAGAAGAGAGATTTTTAGGATAATTGATATATTGGCCCTGATGGGTGTGATGCTCCCAGTTCGGATGCCGTCTGACTGATGTATGGGGCACAGCCACGTGAGAGTACAGATGGAGGAAGGGATTGGATGCAGAGGGTGGGTCTGGGTGGAAAAGTATTGGTGGACTGAAGACAGTGGATACTAAACTGTGAGGTAGTAACATAACCAGTTGTAAGTATATATTAAATTAAACCAGCTATTAATAGTAGCAGAAGTAGTAGCAGGGATAGTACAAGCTACTTGGCATACATCATGTTGTTTTTTGTCTAATGATAAAAACGGGAACGATTTATAGACTCATTGTAAGGCATTTTTCTTTTTTTTTTCCATTGGACAGTTTACGATTCCTATTAAAGGCCCCTGGGTCTTACTTTTGGCTCCCGACAACACTGCAGAGGCAGGAAAAGGAATGAGGTGAAAGCAGTTTCTTTAAAGAGAACATGTGGCGCCCAGACAGCCACTTAATCTGAACAGCAAAGCACAGAGAGCCGTTTAGCAAAATAGAAAGCAGGGTAACAAAAGTGATCAAAATAATAACGCGGAGGGAGGAACACTTTAGTTCACATAGTCTCTGGGTAAAAAAAAAACCTAAATTCTATTATTATTAGTAATAAAATAAACATTGATCTATTGAATTCATCTAGTTTTAAGAAAAATGGGGTCTGCTATTCAAGTAAAGGTCAGAGAGGAAAAAAATCTGCAGAATGTAAGAGTGGTGGGAAACAGTAGTCTTTTCATAGTGGGGGAGTGGATGTGTCAAAAAAGTCAAGGTGAAACTGTTGAAGGGTTTTTGTGAGTGCTCTCTTGAAATCCTCTCTCCTGTTTCCAGTGCTTATTTTATTAAAAACTTTAAGTGCTGGACTCCGAAGTTTTAGCTCAAGGCACTCAGACTCACGCACTAATCGCCATAATGCTGAATTCTCCTATTGCCAAATACATTGCAGTTTATTCGTCAAACCTGCTCAGGCCTCTTTCTTCACCATTTTACACTTCCTGTTTCTCTATATCCAATTTACGCATGTTTTATTTTGCATCGTTGCTTTCTCACAGTTTTTACGTCTTTAGAGCACATTTTTGTCTTATGTTCTCTGTTGCTCAAAGTTTGACGATTAAGACCCCTAAAATGAGTGCCAGTGCTGATTGCCTGCAACCACCTGCCAACACCGGCACAAATTAAGCGTTGCGGGCTGTTACGGCCCGTGTAATGGTTTGCAAGGGCCGTGTGGTTTCAGTGAAATGAGCATTAGAGTATATAATATTCTTTGGGCCTTGGATTGCCATTAGTCCCAGATTTATACCAAGAATTTGAGGAGATCGGTGTGAGTCAGAGGCACTAAATGCATGATTTGTGGAAACTTTGCTTGCACCAAAAAGAACACTATAAACATTGGGTCCTATGGTATGTTGGGGGCCTGTATAAAAACGTGTTATATTATACAGGCAATTACTCAGCGCTTCCATTGCTTTCTAACATGTCTTTCTTTTCTAACTCTGCTACTGCAGACAGGGACTAATATGCAAATAAATCTTGGCTCCATCCAGTGACGGCTCCTCCGCTAAGGTGGAGGAGCGTTGCCTCACTACTTTTCACAGTGCAAAAAAAGGAAACATAGAATGATTATAACTTGATGTAATTTTATTTGTTCCTGCTGCGGCCTCTTGTAGGGATGGGTGGATCTGATCTGCTCTCAGGGCAGTTAGGAGGAGTGTTGGGCACTCTGTGAGTGCGCTATGATTGTTTGGCCGGCGCTCTCGGGCTGGCCAGTCATGCGTACTTTGCATGTTCTTCAACCAGGCTGCATTACAGCTTGGGTGGAGGACATGCCCAGGCTCCCATTCCCTGACTGAGCGCTGAACTACGGCCCTCAGACCAATCACATTGCATTACAGTGTTGTGATTGACTATTGGGATTCTGGGAGCCCAGGTGCTTCCTGCTCCTTCCTTGCACAGAAGAAGCCAGGTAGAGGATGGAGGAGACGCAGCGGCCGCCCAGCAGGCAAGTCCATTTTTTACCCCACCCCCTCCCCTTACTTTCCCCTCCTCCCCTCTCCCCACTCCACTGCTGCTTCCCTGGAGCAGCTTCCACTGGCTCCATCCTTTATGGGGTACAGTCTAAACTGCTAAGCCTGGTCCTCTTCTTTACATAAGGAAACAGGGCAACCACAGACACATTTAAGCTTTGTTGGGGCTCATCATTGATATTCAGATTGACTTCAGTGGAACAGTGAGCTGTGGGCCTAAATCTGGACATAGCTTTCATAATTAGGGCAACTCACTGAAAAAAACAAAATGTGATGGTTGAAATGTCGAAGTCCTTCTCAACCACTGATAATTACTCACAGCCTTCATGTTTTCTGATCAACCACTTCTCATGGTGTGCTAATTCAGGATGGCCAGATTTAGTAGAAGGTCTCTCCCAGCAGAATGTGAAAAATGTGCATTGGTCTTCAATGTAATGTCTGACAAGTTATGAACCTTTTCTATTTCACAAAGATCCGTTAGCCCCCCGCTCCCCATAAACAGCTGAGATTTGATATTTCACATGGGGGCTTACGCCAACGCACTCTATTCACTAGTGGTTGTCCCGCAGCAATTCCTTCATCTCCACCGATGCACACCACACTACATTTCCCCATGTACCATTTCCTTTCTTTTCGGTTCTCTACCCTGAGACTTTCAGAAGCACAGCTTCTTTTATATTAATGAATGGTGCATACTGTGACCCAGATGTTAGGACAGGCTCCTTCAGTCCTTCTTTTTTTCTGTTTACAGAGTGCATCCCACCCTGCTTTTTTCCCTTATAGTGAGTGTCCTCCCTTCTTACAAAGAGTACCACCAATGTTTGCGCCTGCCGCTGTCCCTACCTTTTTTCACCTGCTACTGCAGTTATGTGATTGTAAACCTTGCAAACCAGCCAGTGGAAAATCCAGCAGCACGCCTGACATACAAGAGGGCTACATAGCAAAAGCACCTATGTAATGATCTTTGATACTCTAGATGGAATTACATTTTGCCCCAGGTCATTACTGACACTGATGCCAGTCCTGGACTTTAGTGTGGTGGTGCAATACATTCTGGGTGTGGGAGGTCTGCTTTTCTTCCATTGAACTAATTAGACTAACAATCAAGTTTTTGTAGATGAAATGTTCTGGACTAGAGATGGTGTCTGTAATGACGTGAAGTGAAGTCCTAACCCTATTTTAAAGGAGGCTTGACAATCCTCGTTTGGCCTAGCATTACCTGTGCTGTGATTGACCAAAAGGAACGGCCATTCGAGGAAAAAATCAATATGATGCAATTTGACCAATGAAATTATTTTTATCTTTTTAATTGTTTTAAAACTAATATTTCATGATTTTATTGTAATTTATTTGTTTGATATTTTGCTGTCTATGAACTTTTATGCATTGGAAATTAATGCCAAATAAAGCAATGATTGAAAGGTAAAATCAATTGCCTCTCTGTCTCCAGCACCCCAGTCTATTTGGCCAGTTTCTCTTCTGTTATCCACTTCCTGATCATTTTCTTCCAACTTCCTGTTGGAAAACCTACTGGAGTCTGTAAGCCATTCAAAGTAAAGTGAAATGGAAGGCAAAAAACACCAAAAGTGATTCCTACACACAAACCCATTGACGTGTTAAAGAAAATAAATCTCCAAAACCTCACTATGTTCATGAGGGTGAGGACATAGTTCTGCACGTGCTCCTTCCCATGGAAACGCACGACGGAGTCATCCACTGCCAGCAGGACCTCAATGTTGTAGTCATCCTTCTTAACATGACGCCTTTTGCGCTCTGCTTCTCCAAGGCTACTCTCAATCATGTCCAGGGAATTTGGGAGATCCCCTAATCCAAAGGTGGCATCTGAAAGAAATGAGGGAAAATGGTTAGGCAAGAGTACGAGTTGAAAAATGGGAGCAGTTCAAAATAAGGGCCTGATTCACAATGCTATGTACATGGGAAACCCTAGCTTATAGATACAAATGGCTTTATTCATTACAGCAAATGCACTTTTGTAATACATAACAGAAAATCTGCCCAAGTAGAGAAATTCACTCATTTATAATAAATATTAAGAGAATATTCTGGTACGGTTGTACGACGGAACAACGTTGGAAAATACTTTGCATGCATTTGCCTTGCATTTTTTAGCACGCATGTTTTTACCGCGAATATGCATTTACATCGCATGCAAATACCATGCATTGTTTTCAGATTTAAAAACAATGTATTTGAGGGGGGAAACCCCCCCCCAACCCCAACTTACCTTAAATGCTTGGTATTGGCATGCGATGTAAATGCATATTCGCGGTAAAAATATGCGTAAGGCATGCAATGTATTTACCTTGTTGTAAAGGCTGTTTCAATTCTGGTATAACACATGGGATTCTGTCATGCCTGTATAAACGGCAGCCACTAATTTCTTTATAATCTGCAACTTGTGACGCACCAAGGGACCTATTAAAGAGCTGGTTTGTGTAGTTTTTGCACCACACAACATTGTGCAAGAGAGACGCAAACCTTAAGTTAGATTTCTGAAGCCATGCAAGTCCACTTTCTGTGGCCTTGAGTGGCTCCATAAATCTGGAGTAAGACAACATAGTGCCTATCGCTTCATTGCCTTACTCTGCCCTGGGAAGGCAATCCATGGGCATTGCGTGGGTGTTCCCATGCAACTCCATAGTTTTTGATGCATTCCCAGATGTACCAGAATTGGTAAATCTGGGCATGCGCCAAAAAGGTAGGCCTTCCCAGGAGAGGCGTAACAAGGAGAAATATCTTTATTTCTCCTTGTTATTTCCTCTTTCCATGTGTGCTCTAAGGATTGTTGTTGTGCTGCAAGGTTTCCCTTCCTGCACAAAAACAATCCTGCATTCAATGTAGGCACCCTTGCACCATGGTGCAAGAGTGCCTGCATTGGCGCTCGGCTGCCAAACGAGTGCCAGCGCAGAGGACAAGGCAGGAATGCACCATATCACCTTAAATACGACACATTCCTGCCCTTTCCCTGTCAAACAGTACAGCGCAGCAAGGTGACTTGCTGCGCTGTACTGCGTGACATTTTCATAAATAGGTCCCAAAGCTAGAGCCAGCAGCTGAGATGAAAGGCAGGTCAGGTCACAGTGCATAATTAAAGCAGCTGTTCAGCAACAAAAGCAGAATGTTGCTTTTTATTCTTCTGCACTATTTTAATAGGTTCCATGACAATTAGAGAGAATATGTTTATTTTTTGCAATCTTCAGAAAAAGTTAGAATCTCTCTGCATGTTTCTAATCTTTCCTGAGCTACTGCACCTTTTTATTTTTAAACCGACTTGTATTGAACTGTTTCAAATATCTGTTTGCAACAAATACTAGCAGATTTTCGATGTGTTTAATTTTGCACTAGAGATTTTATTTTTATTCGTAGCATTTGCAAACATACTCGCTTTTTTGTACATGAAAGAGCTGCCCATCAAAGTTTTATGTGATTTTTGGGCAAGGTTATGGTGTGATCATGTATTATATTAACCTCATTTCTCTAGATGCCTATGGACTTTTCCAGTGACTTGCAATATCCTTATAATGTATGGTATGGGGTACTTTATCCCGTTCATATTGAGTAAATCTCACACCGGGGCACGCATTGGCATTCCAGGACAGGAATGCCCTCTTAAGTGTGGGAGCACTCAACACACCCACAAATTCACAAGTTTGTATTCATATTCTTGCCCATTCTTTCTCTAGAAGTATTCAGACATTTAATTCTGTCAAGATCAAAAGTATACCTGTTTGCAAGGTGGAAATGGGAGGAGAACAGCCCAAGATTTGGTGTAGAGCTTAGGGGATAGTTGTTACAAATGGAAATGTATTTTCTCTGAGGAAAAAAGGTAAATAAAAATAAAAGGTAAATTGCACTTTTCCAAAAGCTTTTTCATATGCTAATTGTACACCATATTCAATTATTCATGTGAAACCGCATTAACATGCAGTGAGGGGGAATTCACAAGAACTCCCAAGGCCTACTCTTCGGAAACCTGCGAGTTACACTGATTTCCAAGACTCACTGATTTCCAAGAGAATTCTTGGAAACTTTTGTTATTTCAAAACATTTATAAATCTGCCCCATGTAAAGGAGTAAACGTACACATCTAAAGTTACAATGTGTTTCTGAGAATTTAGCCTTTTACTGACAATTTGGCATAATCTGTTTAAATTGTTAAACTTATAATTTAACGAACATGAGAAATTGTAAAAAACAAAACAAAAGGTTTGTCAGACTGGTATATAAATCCTTCTAAAATATATGGCTTAGTTCTCTCCAAAGTCCATGTGCAGCTGGGGTTTGTAATTAACTGCAAGGTAAAAATCTCATGAAATTCGTAGTAAAAAATGAGTTATTGTTCTGACTCGAACACTCCAAACCACAGAAATTCGCCAGAGATACTTAGTAATGCACATAACACACACTTTAACTCACACAGTCAGCCATGCTCAAAACAATAATCTGCTTGCTCTGCAGAAACAAGACAACAATAAGGCAGCTGGTGCAAGTTATGGGTTTGGTGAAAATCTATTCAGTAGTTTTTGAGAAATAAGCATTTGAAAAAGGTGTTGTGTGGGCTTGAAAGGGTTAACTCTATTGTATATCTCTATCTTTTAAAGTGGCGATTCAGTGAATGTGACTCCTGTCAATCACATTTGTAAATGTAATTGGCTTATGAAGATCTTAGAAGAATTTATTTTTGCCATCTTGAAAATCAAAGCGATACCAAAGGGGATGATGGACGGAGCGTTTGAGCAAATCAAACACTCACCCCCAGTCAACTTGATCTGGGTTTAATCCATCATCATTCTTTAGCTCACTCCACCACCCCAGTTCAAACATGGCCATATGCAAATCAGTCTGACCCTGTGCCACATATGAACAGTCCAGCCCGAACTGCCAAGCCATGTCTTCCCTGGACCGGAAACAAGCATCCTGGGACCGGTTTCGGGTTCATAACCTTCATCAGCCAGGCTATATTGAATCCGGTGGCAAAGTGAGCAAGGGACCCACGTCTGGGCATACCCTGCCAACTTAGGGCGAACAAAGCGATACCAAAGGGGATGATGGACGGAGCGTTTGAGCAAATCAAACACTCACCCCAGTCAACTGATCTGGGTTTAATCCATCATCATTCTTTAGCTCACTCCACCACCCCAGTTCAGACATGGCCATATGCAAATCAGTCTGACCCTGTACCTCATGGGAACAGTCCAGCCCGAACTGCCAAGCAATGTCTTCCCTGGACTGGAAACAAGCATCCTGGGACTGGTTTCGGGTTCATAACCCTCATCAGCCAGGCTATCTTGAATCCAGTGGCAAAGTGAGCAAGGGACCCACGTCTGGGCATACCCTCCCAACTTAGGGCGAACAAAGCGATTCCAAAGGGGATGATGGACGGAGCGTTTGAGCAAATCAAACACTCACCCCCAGTCAACTTGATCTGGGTTTAATCCATCATCATTCTTTAGCTCACTCCACCACCCCAGTTCAGACATGGCCATATGCAAATCAGTCTGACCCTGTGCCTCATATGAACAGTCCATCCCGAACTGCCAAGCCATGTCTTCCCTGGACCGAAAACAAGCATCCTGGGACCGGTTTCAGGTTCATAACCTTCATCAGCCAGGCTATATTGAATCCAGTGGCAAAGTGAGCAAGGGACCCACGTCTGGGCATACCCTGCCAACTTAGGGCGAACAAAGCCATACCAAAGGGGATGATGGATGGAGCGTTTGAGCAAATCAAACACTCACCCCAGTCAACTGATCTGGGTTTAATCCATCATCATTATTTAGCTCACTCCACCACCCCAGTTCAGACATGGCCATATGCAAATCAGTCTGACCCTGTGCCTCATGGGAACAGTCCAGCCCGAACTGCCAAGCCATGTCTTCCCTGGACCGGAAACAAGCATCCTGGGACCGGTTTCGGGTTCATAACCCTCATCAGCCAGGCTATCTTGAATCCAGTGGCAAAGTGAGCAAGGGACCCACGTCTGGGCATACCCTCCCAACTTAGGGCGAACAAAGCGATACCAAAGGGGATGATGGACGGAGCGTTTGAGCAAATCAAACACTCACCCCCAGTCAACTGATCTGGGTTTAATCCATCATCATTCTTTAGCTCACTCCCCCACCCCAGTTCAGACATGGCCATATGCAAATCAGTCTGACCCTGAGCCTCATGGGAACAGTCCAGCCCGAACTGCCAAGCCATGTCTTCCCTGGACCGGAAACAAGCATCCTGGGACCGGTTTCGGGTTCATAACCTTCATCAGCCAGGCTATATTGAATCCAGTGGCAAAGTGAGCAAGGGACCCACGTCTGGGCATACCCTGCCAACTTAGGGCGAACAAAGCGATACCAAAGGGGATGATGGATGGAGCGTTTGAGCAAATCAAACACTCACCCCAGTCAACTGATCTGGGTTTAATCCATCATCATTCTTTAGCTCACTCCACCACCCCAGTTCAGACATGGCCATATGCAAATCAGTCTGACCCTGTGCCTCATGGGAACAGTCCAGCCCGAACTGCCAAGCCATGTCTTCCCTGGACCGGAAACAAGCATCCTGGGACCGTTTTCAGGTTCATAACCCTCATCAGCCAGGCTATCTTGAATCCAGTGGCAAAGTGAGCAAGGGACCCACGTCTGGGCATACCCTGCCAACTTATGGCGAACAAAGTGATACCAAAGGGGATGATGGACGGAGCGCTTGAGCAAATCAAACACTCCCCCCCAGTCAACTGATCTGGGTTTAATCCATCATCATTCTTTAGCTCACTCCACCACCCCAGTTCAGACATGGCCATATGCAAATCAGTCTGACCCTGTGCCTCATGGGAACAGTCCAGCCCGAACTGCCAAGCCATGTCTTCCCTGGACCGGAAACAAGCATCCTGGGACCGGTTTCGGGTTCATAACCTTCATCTGCCAGGCTATATTGAATCCAGTGGCAAAGTGAGCAAGGGACCCACGTCTGGGCATACCCTGTCAACTTAGGGCGAACAAAGCGATACCAAAGGGGATGATGGATGGAGCGTTTGAGCAAATCAAACACTCACCCCCAGTCAACTGATCTGGGTTTAATCCATCATCATTCTTTAGCTCACTCCACCACCCCAGTTCAGACAAGGCCATATGCAAATCAGTCTGACCCTGTGCCTCATGGGAACAGTCCAGCCCGAACTGCCAAGCCATGTCTTCCCTGGACTGGAAACAAGCATCCTGGGACCGGTTTCGGGTTCTTAACCCTCATCAGCCAGGCTATCTTGAATCCAGTGGCAAAGTGAGCAAGGGACCCACGTCTGGGCATACCCTGCCAACTTAGGGCGAACAAAGCGATACCAAAGGGGATGATGGACGGAGCGTTTGTGCAAATCAAAGACTCACCCCCAGTCAACTGATCTGGGTTTAATCCATCATCGTTCTTTAGCTCACTCCCCCACCCCAGTTCAGACATGGCCATATGCAAATCAGTCTGACCCTGTGCCTCATGGGAACAGTCCAGCCCGAACTGCCAAGCCATGTCTTCCCTGGACCGGAAACAAGCATCCTGGGACAGCTTTCGGGTTCATAACCCTCATCAGCCAGGCTATCTTGAATCCAGTGGCAAAGTGAGCAAGGGACCCACGTCTGGGCATACCCTGCCAACTTAGGGCGAACAAAGCGATACCAAAGGGGATGATGGACGGAGTGTTTGAGCAAATCAAACACTCACCCCCAGTCAACTGATCTGGGTTTAATCCATCATCATTCTTTAGCTCACTCCACCACCCCAGTTCAGACATGGCCATATGCAAATCAGTCTGACCCTGTGCCTCATGGAAACAGTCCAGCCCGAACTGCCAAGCCATGTCTTCCCTGGACCGGAAACAAGCATCCTGGGACTGGCTTCGGGTTCATAACCCTCATCAGCCAGGCTATCTTGAATCCAGTGGCAAAGTGAGCAAGGGACCCACGTCTGCGCATACCCTGCCAATTTAGGGCGAACAAAGCGATACCAAAGGGGATGATGGATGGAGCGTTTGAGCAAATCAAACACTCACCCCCAGTCAACTGATCTGTCCATCACTGTTGTTTTTGCATCTTGAAAATCAAGGCTTTCTGGCAGTGGGAAAAAAATACATAGGATATGAGAGGCTTTATTAAAAATCTCATAGACTAGGATTATTCTTGTTTAAACTACACATGATTAACACCTCACAATGCGATGACGGTCACAACAGCCGCTAAATAGAGTGAGTGCCAGTACTGTCTTGAAGCATCTCATAAAATGCTGCTTCCACCTATTGGTGTCAAAAGAAATGCACTTTTTCATGTAGTGGAAGGATACATAAGGTAGAAGACAATTGGAAACTCAGAATGCCCCTTAAATATTAAACAGTCCGCAGATGTCCATGGGCTATGCAGCAAGTCCTGCCCTCATTGCTGGCTGCTGTGGGCCCATGGTCTCGGGAGAGTGGCTGCACATCTGGTGCTTAAAAAAATGGATGAATGCCCCCCACCCGTAAACTTGAATGTGGACACAGAGCAGATGTATGATGGTCATTTTAGAAGGGGAGAGTTTAGTTTTTTAATTGTATGGTTCCCTCAAAGTATTGGTTGGTGGCCAAACCTGTAGATTGGACAACCTAAAATCATGCCCATTGTCCGAGGACTCAATTGCAGACCCCATCAAATAAGGGAAGTCTACCTTTGTGGCTTCTGTAATGTTTCTGCAGACAATCAAAGGGTCTCAACAGCAACAATCCATTTAGTCCGCTGCCTCGTTCATACCTCCCTGGACAATGGCTGCCGATTTAACGGGTCTATGATTGGTGTAGTCTTGGTCTACATTTTTGAAGATGTGGTCAATGGGCGTCAATTTAAGTGTGTTCAGTCTAGGGCCTCAAAAAATAGTCTGTGGACCTTGGCACACACTGGTTTTTTTGTAAAGGGGATCCTTTTATGGTCTCCCTACCAAGGCATGTAGTTCAGTATTTGCCAATCTTGAACTCTTATCTGGCATTTTTTTAAATTTCGAGAACAAATAGACTGTGAACCACATCCTGTAATTGAGGCAGCAGGACAACATTTTCTCTCAAGACCAGCCAATCAGTCTTTGGGTCAAAGACCTATACTTTTTAGTCATCAGACCTGAATTGGATGTTGGGATACAAAAGTTTTAGTCTGCAGACAGTCCACGGACCTGTTTGTGGACTAAAATGTCCAAGATTTATAAACATATTAGCCCTTTAAAGTACATCTGGCACTTTATTTAAAGGGTATTTTCTCAAAAACTACTAATGAGATTTCCACTACACCAACAAAAGGTTTACGGCTGTAGATGTATGTATGTATGTGGTATTTCTGTACCACAAACCTAGCCAAAAGGCAGCAGAGCACTGTACGGGGTAAAAGACTAGCAGAAATTCAACAAGTGATAGGAGAGGAAGTTGATTTGTGGATGGTTTATGCGGACCTTTAATGCTGATGTGAAAAAAAATGTCCTTTGGGAACTGTTATTTCCCCCCCTTTTTGATCACTTTAACTTTTTCCCCCTTAGTAGAGCTGCATGGATTTTGTAAGTTGCCTGGTTCTGACTCAAGTACACCATGTACCATATATGTCTGTATTAGGGTATTTGAGATAAACCAAACCGGGTGAATGAGAAATCCCTGTGGGTATACATTCCATTGCTAAATGACTTTCAGTCACCTTTGACTTATTATCAGGCTGACGCGTCATTCTTTCGCCGTTCTTTTAGTCTCTTTCCACACACAAAGAGGTGGATTGCTGTTACAGCCCTGGTCACCACCCACGTGTCTCATCATGGCAAAGCCGCATACAATGGGAAGGTGCCACTGTACACCACACCATTTGGGTGCCTTAATCCTCGTCAGAGCCAGTTCCTCACTGGATGCAGGGCGTAGAGGTTGTAGTAGGTAAAACAGCTAGTCTAGCATCCCTGACGTAGTAAGTGACAGCGCTTGCAGGGGTTGGATACACTGTTTGAACAGGACAAAGATGTCCTTGCTAATGATCCTATTTGACTCCATCTCTGCAGTGTGTGACCACAGGGTCCGTGCGCACCTATTTTACCCTATGCGGCCATAGTAGGCCCCGTATTGAGGTACTTGAGTTTTCTCACAATTACTCTGCATTAGAGTGTTAACCACAAGATTCAACATAAAGGGACAGGATAGTATGGCCTCAGGGCTTACACGAAGAAATATCTGCATGTTGTCTCTGTTCACATCTGTTGTATTGTCATCACATAATCATGAATTTTTATAGTAGTTTGCAGTGCTCACTACTGGTCAGATGGCAGTTGGTTTCCAGGACATTTCCAGAGAACCATGATCTTACCTTTCTTCAATATTCTATTTTACGAGCATTTGTTTGTCCTTATAGGTACTGGACCAATTTATCCATATAATAAGGAAGTCAGTGACTTGCACGAGTGAATAGACTCACTTTACCTACTTCAATTTACATTACTATATCACAAATAGTGACTACTGACACACTGAGAGTAGAATACTGTTCTAATACTTAGGATAACAGGCATCTGCAATAGAGAGGTCCTGAGGAAAGCCACAATACCCGGCCTGGGACTGAAACATGTATACCGGTCTTGGTTGGAGATATAGGGGATATGTACGTGCCCCCAATTTGACACCCCTTATGTTTTTAATATTACCCAAGTACCCATAAACTGAATAAATCTCATTTGGATATTTGAGGCCATTTTTTATACACTATACAGATCCAAATAACAATATCACTTAGAAGTTCTTCCTTCCCAGGGAGATTAAGCTCACTCAAACATGCTAGGTGTCTTGAGTGTAGACCCAATGATGAAGCATGCCACTAGTGAATTTTAGTGGGTGAGGATCTCTTAAGAAATTCCTAGTTCAGAAAGATGTTATGGTGGCTCCACTCCCCTTTGATTTTCTGTGAAATTTGGCACACCAGATTTTGCAGGACTATGCTGAGTGGATACCAGTTTTGGTGCAGCTCCATCAACAATAAACACAATTATAGGAAAATTGAAAAATCCTTTAATGAAAGTTCAACTGAACCACAACATTCCTATGGCGATTGCCATTAAAATAAATAAATACACACACAAACATTTAAAAAACAAATTTTAAGTTAAAAAGAGTATGGTTAGGATTGCTTATAAGAACATACAATATTTGTTCTAAACTTCTTGTTAACCCCTTCAGTGCCCATGACGAGATGGTCTCGTCATGGAGCGCGGTTGCGCTGTGCCCATGACGAGACTATCTCGTCATGACCCCGCCCGCTAATGCAACGCCCGGCACAGGGCGGGGAAAGGGCGGGGCACTGAAGAGGTTAATTAACGTTGTGCATTTTAGGTGTTTAGGTCTGAATATTGTATATAAACATAAATAAAATTGCGTTGGCACCATTTGACGAATCTTCACACATAAAACTTTCCACATAAATGTTTTTTTTGTTGCTCAGCTTCTTCCTGTAAAGTTTCCTTGGACGCATTTGAGGCTAGTTAGGGGTCACAGCGGCGACCTCTATCTTGCTCAATTCTACTCCTGGCACCTCCTTTGCAACACTTGGCCTCGGAGGAGGCAAATGTGAGGCTAGGGGTCACAAAGGAATTGCCAGGAGTAGCAAACAGTGGTGGCTCGCCGAGGGTGTGCTGCGGGGTGGTGAGGTGAGGCGGGGTGGGGGAGGGGCAGGGTGGGGGGTAGTAAACTTCGGCATACGGCCAAAGGAAATTAGGTAAATAAATAAATATATAAAACAATTTAGAATGCGCGAGCTGCATCGCCGAGTTGGTGTTGCTGCGCGCGTAATGTAAATTGTTTTATTTATTTATTTATTTCCTTAATTCCCTTCGGCCGTATGCCGGACTTTACTACCCTCCGCCCCACCGCCCCGCAGCACACCCTCGGTGACCCGCCACTGAGCAGGGAGCAAGTTAGATTTTGCAACTGTGACCCCTAACTAGCCTCAAATAACATCCATGAAAGTTTCGGAGTGATCCAATTTCCATAGGGATTTTTGAACAGTACTACAGCCAAAATCGTTAAATGGAACTACACCACTTTTGGCAGACAGCTAGATGTTGGTCCGAAAAGCATGCTTTGTGTGATTTTGTGCAAATCTGTTCAGTGGTTTTTGAGAAATTTACATACAAAAATATTTGTATATCTGGACTTTTGGGTTCATGGGAGTCTGATGAGAATCCCACAACCACAACTTTTGCATTATGATTGGCCTAGGGAGCTTTTGCTCCTGTGGGAGTCAGGGTCCTTCAAGCGCTCTGATTGGCTGGCTGCAACATGGACAAAAATGTTGCGAGGGCCATTACAGACTCAGGGACTTACTCCCCTGTCCTGAAAATGTTTTAAAAAAAATAATATCAGGAGACGGTAGGGTTACTCTGCCCCACTAGCCCTAGTGGGGGCTGCGGTCAAAATGAAAAAAAATATTAGGTTTCTCCTGCAGTCACAGCAAAAGACAAAAAACAAAAGGGAAGCCTCCATTAAAAAAAAATATTATGACCCCTGCGGTGGGCCAGGGCAGGAGTGCTAATTATAATTACTGTAGGGCACAAGTATAGTTATTTGAGATAACTATAACTGGTGAATTTCAGTGGCTTTCTGAGGTTAAAACATTATGTTGTCACTGAAACTTTCACCTAACAATAACGTTACTTTAGCCTGTGTAATTTTCTGTGAGTTTCTAAGTTTTCTTTAAAATGTCAATAATAGTATATAGTTACAATTTCTAACTATAATCTAAGTTTATACTTTGGTTTCTTCAGCAAATATATAGAGAGCAAGAGATATATAGCTATGTTACACAGTGGTAGGTGCCACTATGTAATTATAGTTAGGTCAGCTTTATATGGGGCCGAGCTATGGGGGTTTTAAAAAATCGACATGCTTACAAGCACCAAAAATAAATTATATTGTAACCTTTCACTTCTCCCTCCTAGTACCCCCTTGGTACTTCTCCATCTGAAATTGGGTGTAAGAAGCCTTGTCAATAAAGCAATGCTTCTTCCCTTGCTATACTGGAGGTAACTGTGGTCTATCCCAGAACTTGCTCACTATGCCTTAGTTCTTCAGGATGTCATGCAAGTAGGTCATCTTGCTATAATACCCTGCCTCCAGAACATCAAAGAGTTGCTCTATGGCATTGGGGCCCCTGATCTATTGACCGACGCTGCCACTACTTGTTTCTCATCTAAAAATCTCCTGAAGAAGCTTTATTGGTCAGCGACAGAGGCAAACGACCAAAGAAGAGCTGACCTACCCAAACTGGCCCGATAATTTATTGATTTTAAGCCTCTGAGAGGCTATGAGCTATATTGGGATCAAGTGACTGTTCCTATTGACAGGAAGTTACACTTCCAAATAAGAGCTGTCACTCTCCAGCTGAGAACTTTCACTAAGAGTTGGACTGTTGGGGCCACCGATACATGTCCTTCATGCTCTTCTTCAGATGAGAGTGTTAAAAACATTTTTTTGCTTGCCGTGCTGATGCCCACCCCCACAGATCTTTGCTAGCTCCCACTTGTAGACATCTTCACCAGCACAGTAACCTAGCTGCTCTCCGTATCTTGAGGTCTGATTTCATCTTATCGCTTGCTATGCCTGTAGCCAAGTTCCTTGGGGCCATGTGGACACTACGCACAAAGACACTACCCCCCTGCCTATTTTTCTGTGGGTTACTAATTTGATTTTATATGTATTTGATCTCAGTACAACAACTTATTATTATTATTTTTGCATTTATTTTGCTTGCTCGAGTGGATAATCTACTTTTGTAGATTTGTGGCATGATTAATCACCTGCGACTGCTTTAGGTCAGAATTTACTGTTTTGTATTGTGTTTTCCTATTTATTTACTACTCATTCTTGTATTGCACTTGCAATTTTAAGGCCCTGAAAGCTGCAATAAAGTTATTTCAGTTGAACATAGTTGGGACTGTGTTTCCATAAAACATTGATTTTTTGTTTTGCTAATAACTTTGGTGCAGATATAGCGAATCTTCACAAAACTTTCCACAATCAAGGTTCAGCCACCTCAACACCTTCCTGTAGAGTTTGGGGGTGATCCATCAAGTGGGGGCGAGAAAACGGGATGGTCACAAAACACATTTTCCTAATGCAATTTTCCTTAGGAAAACTAGACAATGCTACAACCAAAACGTTGAGTGGAAGTACACAAAATATTGACCTAAAGCTAGATCTTCATCCAGAAAACATGCTTTTTGTGATTTAGTGTAATCCTTTTCAGCTATCTGAGAGAAATTAAACTTAGAAATGTATAGACATCCAGCGACGTGGTATTACCAGGGGGAATACTGAGGGAAAAAATGACAAATGAAGCACTCTGATAGGCTGTGCTCTGCGGGGATGTTGGCTAGCTAGATATAGTAATAAAATCTTACTTCACAGTAATACCCTATAAATTCACTAAAAAAAACAAAGCTTAAAGTGACATTATAGTTAGGCATTCTAATACCTTACCTTGCATTTGAAAACCCTTTAAAAACGTATTAAAAAACCTTAGAGTTTCACTAAGAACACAAAGGTTATAGTGATGCTCTAGTTAAGTGAAAATGGCAGTTTAAAATGCAACTTTAGGCGCAGAAAACACAGAAATTCACCAGTTATAGTTAAATGAAGCAACTATAACTTGCACACTTGTCACTTATAATGTAACTATCTCAATATACAGAAGAGATTTACACTAAATTACAAAAAGTGTAAAAGTCTGCTTATATGCCAAATATGGTTAGTTTCGTTGCAAAATACTACTTTTAGAACACCCCCAAATAACTTAGTATCCCCTTGACTGATCTGCATGAAATGTTAACAAGGAATTTCAGCTGAAAGCCAAATTTCTTGCAGATTTGTTATATATCATCACAGTTATTAGAATAACAAAATCTCATAGCATGTGGGTGTCGACACAACTTAATGTTGCTTGTCCTATTGTATAACAAGGTGATTGAATGCTTTTTCCTTGCTTCTATTTCCTGTGTTCAGCACGAAGACTGCTCTAAATTCAAGCCTCGCTTTGATATGGCTGACGCAGTACCCTGACGTCACGCTCAGGTTCTTTCTCTTCAGCTGCTGACATGACTTTGATGGGACGAGTGATCTAGGCTGGACTACGCCGAGGACACGCTGTGAATTATTAAAGTTAATCTCTTTTTGTGGGTGCTGCAGGCCTGGACTATGTCATAGTCTTATTCTGGATAACACTGAGCTCATCCCATACTAGCGAGGCTCGAAAGAATTTCTGTATTTGCCAATACACGGTGGTTTAAAGGGGAATGATGTAATCTGTGAGGCCAGCAGCAACACTGAACTCTGTTCAACTTGCTCATGAACATGAAAAATAGGCTGAACGTTTTGAAGTGTCCCTGGTTCACCTCCTCCACCAGCCTGAAGAGCCTCCCTCAATCAATATGCTTAAAATAACTTGCCTGCAACACTATTGTGCCACATTTTTGCTCCATATGTATATCTTTACTTAGCCATGAAAGAGCTATTGATATGCTCTAAAAGGAGGCGTGCCCAGTTTTTTTTTTTTTTACAGTTTTGACCATTTTGGAAACACAACCCTAATAGTTGTTTATCCCAGTGCTCCAGGCGGTGTTCTGAGCTCTTTGGTGCCCCTGTGCTTTCCATTTGTAAGAGCAGTCCCAGGACTGAGATCAGTGGCTTGTGTATTTGGCCTCCCCTTTAAAACATTTTAATTGACAGCTTTTCCACCTTTTACAAATGTGTGAGATTCCCATCAAATTCAATATAGAGAGCAACTTGGAATTGATTCCTGTTAATGACTGCATGATGCGGATCTTGCCCTGAAAATTCCACCTTTTGAGATTCTACAGAATATCGTGATACAAGAATATCGAGTACAGAATATTAAGGGACAAAATACTGAAAGGTAAGTGCATATAGTGAGGTATAGATTTACTATACCTAGCTTGACAGCTACGTACCTTGAAGATATATGTATTGTGTAGATATCTATATGTGGAGTTAGCTATGGAAAATCTAGACTCACCTCTCAATATTTATCTCTAATATTATAATTATTTAGCGAATTAAGCTTACATCTACGAATGGTTTCTTTCTTGTACGATATTGCAGATATGAAACTAATGGACAGATTGGATATTGACCAGTCTTGTGGATTTATTACACTGGGCAATCCACAAGATGTTGGTCACTCCTCAACAGAAAAAGAGGATCCTGGTATTGGATAGCAGCAACATCGGTTGTTGTCTACAGCATAATAATGACAATGTCTTGGCAGAATGCCCTAAACACATTTTCAATGTATTATCAACAGAGTACTTGGGAGCCTGCAATCCCTGTATAAAAGCTGTCTCTAATTTTATTATTACAGTTGAGTTGTGACAACTCTAGTCGAAATTACGTAGTTGTTCAACTGTATTAAGTTATTACAGTTGAGTTGTGACATCACAATGCCTAATGCCAGAGCCAGCAGCCAAGGTAGAGGGCAGGTCACATAGCATAAGTACCCGCTGCAGTTTAAACTACAAAAACGCAAATTGGCTTTTCCTTTTTTAGTCTGTTTTTTCCAAAATGATCAGCAGAACGGAGGTAGTTATGGAAACATCTAATATTTGTACAACATATCATTAAAGAAAAGATAGCATTGTTTTCATGTTTCCACACATTCTGATCTACAACATTTTTTTATTTAGTTCACATTAATCTGATTCCAATATCTTTTTGCAGCAAATTCTTAACTGCAATTTGGTATGTTTAATTTAGTTCAACAGATTCTGCTTTTTTTCTTCATGGCCGCAACCATACCTTCTCTTATAAATAAAAGAGAAAGATACCTATAATCTAAGCAATGTTTGGATGCTTAATGGTGTAATGATGTTTTATAAAGAATTAAATATCCAGTGCCGTATGTTAAAAAGATATTGCGGGGGGCGTGGCTTGGCGCCCGGGAGGCACGGAAGGGGGCGCGTGGCTTGACGCCCGGGAGGCACGGAAGCGCCGATGTGAGGCTCCCGGACCGGCGGTGCGAGGATACGCCCAGGACTCGAGCAGCGGGATTATTTTCGAATCCCCCAGCCACTGAACACCTGCTCGCAACGATGGCCATCTTCCAGAAGTCATTTCAGTATTTTTCTTCACTAACCTTCTACAACGCTCTCATCACAGGGGTCGCGCTTGAAGCGCCGCCATTTTGTTTGATGTAGCGCGGCTCGGGCGTGCCCTATTCTCTTCAAAGTGACCTCCGGTTTTGCTTTATTTTTTTTGCTCTCTCTCTGTTTTTCAACAAGTTCGTGACAATGAACTGCTTATGAAGTGCTCTCATCCAACAGGCTGTTTTTTTCCCTCTTTTCTTTGAAAGCTGGATGACTTTTATTTCCTCTCAGGGTGTTGGTCTATGACTATGACTATGACTGCCATTTTGTGGAACGTTTTTAAATACGTTTTTTAAAAGTTATTGGTAGCACGTTGTCACTCTAGCGTTCCAATTCCTTGTGAATTTTTCATTCTTTTTTTTTCTACCAAAGAATCTTTATCACCTTACGCACCATGGTAGCTGCGCATTAAATATCGTTACTCCTACTCTTCTAATACAAACCAAGAGCACTCTTCCGCCCTCAGACAGTGTTATGGTTCAATCGTTTAAGGTGCACCAAACTGGTGATTGGGTTACCTGCATTTTGGAATCTGTTGATGAGGCAGATATACCAACGCTGCAACAACCCAACAAAGCGCGTTGGCGAAGTTCTGTTACGCTTTGGTGCTATTACAGGGGTCCTACTCAGCATCCCATATATACTGGATAATTCAAGTATTTGGGATCTGACATACAACCTGTGACTTTGTCTTTGAAAGGAGGCGGGCACTGCCTTCGTGCGCCCCAGAATAGGCTGTGATTCTCCATCAAAGTTGTGCTTCTGTGCTCGGCCATACATTTGTCCAGCTGATACGTGTTCACCTATGCTCATTTCCAGTTGTAACTGTGCCTTTTAATATTCTTACTACAATTTGATGGGCAGAACAAAGGGCAACCTCTCTACCAACCGAGTACCTAAACGGGTTTTTGTTAAAAATTCAAGGATTTTCTCTGAGCTATCTAAATTAGTAAATTCAGGAGCAATTGAGATGGACCAAACAAAGTCAAATATGGACCCTGTACAAACACCATCAGGGAAAACAAATGTAAAACGTCTCTAGAAAGACCCTCTTTCGCCACCTAAACCTAATTCTCCAGTCTCAATGGAACTATTGTTTTTTTTTTTGTTGAAACATTTTTTATTGTTTTCCAACACAACAAGACAACAATCAACTCTCAATCCCCACCCGTCCAGGAAATACCACACATGTAACAGCCTCCCCGACTCTCCTGAAGACGGCTCAACCTTCCCACCCGGTCCCCTACCCCCCTCTCCCTCCCTCTGTCAGTGTGCCCCCATCTCCTACCCCAGTCCCACTTTCGATGTGTCCCCCCTCCCTGGTCAATAAAATACAGGAGCCCAGCCTCTCCCTAAACCAACAGGACCTTCCAGCTAGCCCAGCCAAAAGTGTAGGCGGTCAGGGCCCGCCGTCTCGCCTCTTCTACTCCCCGCTCCCCACTACCTCCTGCCCGTCAGACCCGCTCTCCTCAGCCCCCGTCTCGGACATCAACCCCTGAAGTTCTACCACCAACGCTTCCCATGCCCGGGCCGTCGCCAGCGCCTTTACGTCATCTCGCCGGAGGGCCAGTTGCACCCGGAGCGTGCCCTCAGCCCCTGCCCAACGCGCCAACGCCGATCTCCAGCGCAGGAAGTTAGGTCCCCCCCGGGATTTCCAGTGCAGAGTCAGTTCCCTCTTGGCCATTATCAACCCCAGATCATAAAATTTGCTAGTAACCTTCGTGCGGCGAGTGTGGGGGAACCAAAGCAGCAAACAGGTCCCCATATCCAGGGCAATGGAGCGATCCGTGACCTGGTTCAAGCAATCCACCACTGCTTCCCAGTAGTCACCCAACTGCGTACAGGACCAAAACATGTGTCGAAAGTCCGCGCCGTCCACCCCGCACCGCGGACACTGAGAGTGCGCTCCCCCGAAATATCGCAGTATCTTGGCCGGTGTCAGGTATGCCCTGTGTAACGTAAAAAACTGGACTAACTGGAACCTGGCATTCCTCGTTCCCTTCCAGGCCCTCCGCACCAGCGTGGACCACGTGGACTCAGGGATCTCTTTCCCTAGGTCCGCTTCCCACTTTTCCCTCAGGGCGCCCAGGGGGAGGAGGCTCTCCGTCGACAGCCGGCGATAGAGGCAAGTGATGGCCTTAGCCGTCCCCGCCGCCATCACTACATATTGGCAACCCGCGGCAGTCGGCGGTTCCGACAGTCCCACGTTCCAATGCCTCTGGAGGCTCGCCACCAGGGCCGCATGAAGCAGGAAGTCTCCCCGCGGGAGCCCATAAGAGTCCTGCAAGTCCTGGAAAGGTAGCAGTACTCCCTCTCTAAATAAGTCCCCCACCATCTGTACCCCCAGTTCCTCCCAGACCGCTAACCCCGACCAATCTCCTCCATGCGGGAACGCCGTACACATCCCCAGGGGGATCTCCGGGGCATAGGGGTGAACTATGGCGGCCCTCCTCTGGCATCTGTTCCAGCATAACCGGAGGGTACGTTCCTCCAAGGTGAGCTGGGCGAGGTCTAACCTCTGGTGGAGGACTATAAAGGCCAGCACATGGCGCGGTATTAGTCTGCCCTGAGGGCCTTCCGGGCTCCTGTACTCCCTGGCCACCTCCTGCGTGAGCCATTGGAGCTGGGCCGCCAGGTAGTACCACTCAAAATCCGGTGCCGCCAAGCCCCCCTCTGCCCTTGGCCGCCGCAAGGTGGTCAGCGCCACTCGACGCCTTCCCGAGCCCCAAATGAAGCCCGTGATTAATACCCCCAGCCTCGCAAAGAACGACGCCGGGATCCATATAGGAAGGGTGCGAAAATAGTAAAGGAGCCGTGGCAGTGCCACCATTTTCAGCAGCGCCACCCTCCCAGCACACGAGAGCGGGAGCGTATTCCAAAACCCCATGCTACCCCGTAGGCCTCGAAGCGCTCTACCCACATTCCCCTCCAGCAAATCAGTCTGGGTATGGTAAATGTTAACCCCCAGATAACGGAGACAGCTGCTTTCCCAGCGGATATGGCCCAACGCCTGCGGGGGCTGTTCCCCTTGCGACAACGGGAACAAACATGTCTTACGCCAGTTGACCTTAAGCCCAGACAGCCGACCAAACTCCTCCAAGAGGGCAACCGCTCCTTGCAGCGCTCTCTCCGCATCCGCCAAGAACATCAGCAGATCGTCTGCATAGAGGGAGATATAGTGCGTATCCTCCCACAGGGAAACTCCCACATACGCACCCCCTCGTCGGGCATGAGCTGCCAATGGTTCAATGGCCAGCGCAAACAGCAGGGGGGAGAGGGAACACCCCTGCCTTGTCCCCCTCCGTACATGGTAGGAGGCCGAAATGGTGACCCCCGTCTTCACTCGGGCCGTAGCATCGCTATAAAGCAACGTGGTCCAGCGTACGAAGTCCTCCCCTAAGCCGAACTCCCGCAACACTCGGTATAAATAAGGCCATTCCACACTATCGAAGGCCTTTTCTATGTCGACCGACAGCGTGCAGGCCTCCGGGAAGACTTCCCGGTCCATTTCCATCACTCGCAACAACCGTCGCACTGAAGTGGCCGTGCTGCATCGAGGAATAAAGCCCGCCTGATCCGGGTGGATTAAGGCGGTCATATGACCCAAAAGGCGCGACGCCAGTATCTTGCTCAATATTTTATAGTCCACCGTCAACATGGAGAGCGGCCGATACGCCGTGCGCGCGTCGGCCTCCCCTCCGGGCTTTAATAAGGGTATCACAATCGCCTCCCGAGCAGAGGCGGGCAAGCACCCACGCCGCCAGGCCTCGCTGTATAGGACCTGCAGCTGCAGGGCTAACAGATCCGGAAACGCCGCAAAGAACTCGACAGGCAACCCATCCGCCCCCGGGGTTTTCCGACGGGCCATGTGTCTAATTGCCGCACGAATCTCGCCCAGCGATATGGCACCACCAAGATCTTTCCCAATCTCCGGGTCCAGTCGAGGAAGGCGGGCCTCCAGTAAGAAGTCCGCTAGGCCTTCAGGCTCCCCCTCCATGGTGCTATCGTACAGCCCAGCGTAATATCTGGCAAACTGCTGATTTATCCCCTTCTGGGAATAAACCGGGGCACCCCCCGCTTCAACCAGGGAAAGTATCGGTTCCCCCCGGGCCGCCGGGTTCGCCAGCCACGCCAGAAGGGATCCCACCTTATCGCGTTCCGCGTGCGCTCGCATTAAGTAGCTTTTATGGTCAAAACAGCGGAGCTTCTCCACCTGCACCGCCACACCCTCACGTGCCTCAGCAACCGCAGCCAACTCACCGTTCCCCGCCTGATGCGCCCGTTCCGCCGCCCGCAGCAGGGCCTCCGCCCCATCAACCTCCTTCAATAACGTCTTCCGTACTCCGGCTGTGGACGATATACAAACCCCCCGAACAACCGCCTTAAACGCGTCCCATTCCGTCGCCCGGCTTACCGTCGTACCCGAGTTTCGCTCGAAATATTGTTTTATGCAGTCACTAACCTCAGCCCGGAAGACCGGGTCCTCCAGAAGCAGGGGGTTAAGACGCCACATGGGAATAACCTGCCGCTGCCTGGACCACTGCAGCACCCCCATACAGGGGTTATGGTCCGAGAGAGTTTTAGCTAGATATTCACTATGTCGCATCAGCGATTGGACGTCCGGGGAACACAGTATACCATCCAATCGGACATACAGCTCATGAGGGGCAGAATAGAAGGAGTAATCCCTGTCCA
Source organism: Triturus cristatus (assembly GCF_964204655.1). NCBI lineage: Eukaryota > Metazoa > Chordata > Amphibia > Caudata > Salamandridae > Triturus > Triturus cristatus. Next base: position 317,221,987 of record NC_140580.1, on the reverse strand, counting down.
GCGGGTGATGAGTACGCCAAGTGTCTACCAGACCCCAAGTAGCCTGCCAGCTACGTCGACTATTGGCCACCCGACGCACCACCGACTGCGCCAGGGGAGGGTGGGACCTATCCAGCTCCACATCTGTCACCGAATTAAAATCCCCCCCCAGCACCACCGGCCCCGTCAAATACGCCGCCAACTGCCCCGACAGCCTGGAGAAAAACGCAGCCTGGTCCATATTAGGGGCATACACACTACACATGCTCAAGTCCCTCCCGTCCAGCCGCCCCTGCACTGCCACGAACCTGCCCTCTGGGTCTACCAATGTCATCAAGGGTTGAAAAGGGACACCTGCTCTCACCCAGATCAGAGCCCCCCGGGCAAACCTCGAGAAGGTGGTATAGTACAATTGACCCCGCCAGCGCCTCTGCAATGCCTTCCCCTCCTCTCTGTCTAAGTGGGTCTCTTGAAGGAAGGCTACCTGAACCCCTCTCCGCACTAAGTAGGCATGGATTTTATGTCTCTTCACCATAGAGGTGAGCCCCCTCACATTCCAAGTCACGATTCTCAATTCAGGGGGGGTCCCCATCCCATCGCCGAACCAACCATCCCTTCCCACCCCTCCAAGGCACACTGACAACCCCCTGGAACCCCAGAACACCCCAACTCCCCGATTCCCCACCCTTTCCCAGAACAGGTTCTAAACCACAGTCACCCATCCAAATACTCCCCCAAACAGAAACCAAAAACTCTGGTAGCCACCAGAGTCTCACTATGTCCGTGAGGTTGAGGTGGTGGCTCTACGCCTGACGGGTTTGACGGCAGTCCTCCCCAGAGCATCCACGCCCAGACTCCGTCAATCCTCCCCCAGCGGTCCACTCCCTGCAGGCTCCCCCGCCCCCACCCCCAGGCCCCTCAATAATCTCCATAATCTCCAGCCGTGGACCCCACCAGGTACCGGTCCCTCCCCGAGCCCCATCAAGCCCGGGCCAGCCTCCCTCTCCCCATGTACCCAGTCCTCCCTGCCCATGTCCCTCAGTTCATGGCCCGAGCACTCCCCAAACCTTCAAGCGTCCAACAGTCCATCTGCCGTCCCCGGGGTAACATCTGGCAGCACCTCCGCTTCGTCGATAGCACCGTCCGAGTGGGAGTCCTCTGTGCCCTTCCTAGAGCCCGAATCCTCGCTGGGCTGGGAGGCTGTGGCCCCGGAAATCACAGAGACCGCCCGCAGTGCAGCTCGCCTCTCCAGAGCCGTCTGGGATGCACCCGGTGATCGGGCCCCCGCTGTCCTCACCCTGTTGCGTCTGTTGCGACGGGCCTTCGTCGGGGTACCCTGCGGCCCCTCCCCATCAGCATGCGCCGCCGCTCGGGTCCGGGCCGACTCCAGCCAACTCCAGGCTGCCGCGGGGTCAGTGAAGAAGGAAGCTGCCCCATCCATCACAACTCGGAGGCGGGCCGGGAACAACAAAGAGTATTGCAGCCCCTCTTCCCGCAGTGCCCTCTTCACCGCCAGGAATGAGGTACGTCTGCGCTGGACCTCCATGGGGTAATCCGGGTAAATAGAAACCCGAGCGTTCTCCACCTGGTAGGGTCCCGAAGTTCTGGCCCTCTGAAGGATGATATCCCGGTCCTTGTAATGCAGCAGGCGGGCCACCACCGGCCGGGGCGGTCGGCCCGGGTCCGGGGGACGGGCCGGAACCCTATGCGCCCTCTCCAAGGTGAAAAACCGCGTAAGTCCCTCGGGCGCCACCACCTCTTGCAGCCAGGTCTCCAGGTAGGTTAGCATATCTCCCCCTTCAATCTTTTCCGGCAGCCCGACTACGCGAATGTTATTGCGGCGGTTGCGCCCTTCAGCATCCTCGGCCCTCTTTTCCAGAGTCACCACCCGCCGTAGGAGATCCGCTGTCTGACCCTCCAATACCTTCTGCGCTGGCTCTACCAGGTCCATCCTGTCCTCCGTGGTCTTGACCCTGTCCACCAGCTTCCTGTGGTCCGCCCGGAGCAGCCCCAGATCCGAGGACACCTGAGTGATATCAGTTTGCAGCGCCGTTTTTGTGTCCGCTATGGCCTGCAGGATTTGGTCAAGCTGTCGCTGCTGCAGGCCCGCTGCAGAGTCGGCGCTGGTGCCGACCGTGCAGCCACCGGCAGAGTCTCCCGCCGACTCCACTGGATTCCCCCCCGGCTTGAGTCGCGGCTTGCCCATTCTTCCGGCCAGGCAGTTCGTCAGGGAGGCCCTCCCCAAGCGGCCTCCAGGCCCGCTCACCAAATCTGCGGGAAGTGCGCCTCCTCGCCGGCCTCAGGGACCTGCTCCACCTTGCCTTCGGACCACACGGATTCCGGCGCCCTCCTGCCTCTCACCGGGCGCCCCGACGGGAGCGGCCCCCAGCCTTCTCCAAAGCTGTCCTCGCCGCTGTGGCCGGGAGCACCGTCCGACCCCCACCGCTGTCCTCCGAGGAACTCTGGGACTGTCGCACCAAGGTGGGCACCATCCAAAAGCCAGGCCCTCGAGTCCGCCACCTGTGGCCAGCCAAGCCACCACCTCCGAGGAGTTCGCTGCGCCGGTCACCCACCTCGCTGGTCCACTAAACACGCGGGGTCCCACTGCTTACACTCTAGTTCCAGGCCCTCCGCTCCCAGCACAAGCCCAGTGCCGTCCACTGTGTCGCCGCCTCACCGCAGCGCAGCTACCGCAGCTAGCTCACGGCGTTGCGGGGTTCCCAGCCCCGGGCTCCGCATTGAAGGCGAACTCTGCAGCTTTCCTCCGATTGGTAGGGCCAGGCCGGCACTTCCGGTGCCCGCAGCCGATTCAGCCGCACTTCCGGCCAGCTCCTCAGGCACTGTGGGCCGCTGCCGCCCGTCCCTTCATAGGCCGCCCAACATGGCCGACGGCCGCCCGCCTCCGCTGCTTCGCCGGCTCCGCGCCAGCCCTCCGCGCCGCGCTCCACCCCGCTCGACTGCTCCAGGGGTCCCGAGTTGGCAGGGGGAGCCCTCCGGGAGCTTAAGACCGCCGGGGGGACACTCGTTGCAGGATTAATGGCTGGGCTGGATGCGGAGCTCGTCGCTCACACGTCCATGCCCGTCGGCTGCCAAGCCACGCCCCCCTCAATGGAACTATTGTTACAGGAAATTAGGGCCCTCAGGCCATTTGTAGAGGAAACCAACACCAAACTACAAGCTCTTTCGTACAATTGGTTGCAGCTGGATGCTAGAGTTACCACAGTGGAACATACTGTCCCTTCATTGGATGTCGTTGCTAAAAGTGTACCTTTCATGCATTCTCAAATCTCAACACTGTAAAAACATGTCGAGGATCTTGAAAATTGAAGTAGGAGAAATAACCTACGCATATATGGGTACGAATCCTATCGACTTTTTCAAATCCTTTCTCCCCAAGATCTTGCATCTGCCGGAAGACATTTCACTGAACATACAACGAGCTCATAGGTTGGGCCGGGTTGCCACTAACTCTACATCCCAACAAAGGCCGAGAGGTGTCATCCTGTACTTTCTTGAATACACTGATCTATAAAAGTCCTTGCGGCGGCTAAGGCCATTCAAAGAATCTCATGGTCTGGCGCCACACTATATTTTGCACAAGATTATTCCAAAGCTACAGCATCCAGACGCAAGGCCTTCCTTGATATGCAACCAGATCTTCGAGCCATGGGTGGCAGATATGGGCTTTTTCACCCATGCTTATTTAAAGTCACTTATAACAATAAAACAACGTCATATGAAGATCCGGTGCGACTGAAAAGCTTCATCAACGCCCATAAGACAGAATTTATGGACTCCTCAAGGCCATCTTCTTCACGTTACTTGACTTTCTTAACTCATTTTCTTAAATTGTCACTGTCTCCTTGATTTGCAGCTTCCTTGGTGTTATTTTTCTTCATTGTGTTCATGGTTGAACTTTAACTCTGTTTCTATATGTTAATAATCTTATCTATTACCATCTTTATTGTTCATTGTTCACTTCATAGCTTCTCACCTGCTTTCATTTTCCTTCTTCTTCTTACTTCCACAGACGTGCTCGAGCCCTGGCGTGTCTTCTCTTGGTCCGGCTCAGCTCTCACTAGGTGTTTAGTTTGCTTCTCGTGGTTTCACCTGTTCCCACATTTGTGTTCCCTTCTTGTAGGTATGTCATTCCTTTTTTCTTCTCTCTTTTGTTCTTTCTTCTATTTTTTATACATTCTGAGTACGGTATCCATCATGCCTTTGGCTCGCTCTATCACTCTCTATACTTTTTCCTATCAGTTCTTACAATATTTATTTTATCTCACCCCTATTCCTTTTCTCATTCTCCTTTTCAGCTCAACTCTTCTCATGCTGTTACTTTTTGTCATTATCCCGCTTTTTGGGCACCTAACTTTTATATTTTTCCATATCTTCAATCACCACTCTTCCCTTCCTTCATTCTCTTCTTTCATTCTATTTTGCAATTGTATTATGGAAGATTAGATTGTTGTCTTACAAGTTCAACTTATCTTGTTATCTTTCCTTGTATTTGTTTATTTACTTTCTATTTTTCTCACTGCCTTAATTCTATTTCATTCTTTCTTCTTTTTTCTATATTTTTCAATGTTATACAATTCACTTGCATGATGTTGGACCTTGGCACTATTAATCTGTATAATTGTTTTATTGATTTTCTTTACCATATTGAATTGGACTACTATCTCCTGATGTTTTGGACATTTCATTTTAATATCTTATGTCTCTTAAGCTAGTTTCGTGGAACATTGAGGGTTTAAATTCCCCCATCAAGAGACAAAGGGTTCTGTTGCACCTAGCTAGGCTAAATGCTGATATTGTTTTCTTACAGGAAACCCACCTTACAGATATTGAATCTCTCAAACTGAAAAGAGGTTGGGTGGGGGAGGTCTACTTCTCTCCAGGGGACGGCAAACGGAATGGTGTGGTGATACTTTGCCGCAAATCCGTATCAGTTACATTTGTTTCGCAGGATAATGAAGGGAGGTGGCTTATTGTTAAACTCTCATTCAAGGGTGTTTTGGTTTCTTTCCTTAACATTTATGCTCCTACGGGGGGGGGATGCTTCCTTTTGGCCTACTTTGGCGCAGCAAATGTCTCAACATATGGAAGATAATTTTATTTTGGCTGGAGACTGCAACCAGGTGTTTGACCCCTTTTTGGATAGAAACTCAAAAGTGTCGTTTGTACCTAACAAATTGCATAAGTCTTTTATTCACACTATACATCAACACAAACTGCTTGACGCTTGGCGTCTTTGTAACCCGACCACTAGAGAAGTTTCCTTTTATTCCTCCACTCACCATACCCAATCAAGGATAGATTATGCTTTTGTATCCCATAACATTTCACAGACCCTTACATACGCTGATATTGGTCCCATTCTCCTCTCAGATCATGCACCAGTTTCCATCGGCTTTGATATACTTCCCAAGAATAATACTCCCAGAAGATGGCGTTTCAATAACGCATTCCTTTTAGACCATAATTTTACATCAGCGTTTGCTACATTCTTCACAGAATATTTTGAGAGGAACAATACAGATACCCTTTCCCCTGCAGTCATTTGGGATGCCTTCAAGGCGTCAGCTAGAGGTTTTATTTTGGGTTATGTAGCAAAGAAGCGAAAAATTTTACGTAGGAGGACAACAGACCTTCTTCAATACATTAAGGCACTAGAACATTCATATTATACCACAAAATCAGAGGCAAGTCTAAAGACCCTCATCAAGGCTAAAATGGAATTTAACAAAAAATCAACAGAAGATGCCTCACTTTATTTATTAAAATCCAGCGCTAAATTTTATGGTGGTAAAAATAAGGCAGGCAAAATTCTAGCCAACTATTTAAAAATACGCCAAAACAAACTAAACATTGAATCTATTTTTGATGAGCAATCAGTTTTAAAACTTAAGTACGCTGAAATCTTACATGAATTCTCTCTCTTTTACAAATCTTTATACTCATCAGAAACTCAACCTACAGATCATTTATTTTCTCAATTCTTTTCCAATGTCCAAAAACCTCAGCATGTCCCTTTGGATCTTTCTCCCCTAGAGTCGAACCTCTCTCAGCATGAACTTTTAAAAGCTCTTCAACTTCTCAAAAAAGATAAAGCTCCGGGCCCGGATGGCTTCAGTGTTGAATTTTACACACACTTTTCTACACTTTTATTGCCCAAATTACACTCCCTTCTAAATTTCTTTTATACTTCTAAAAATTCTTCTGGTTCATTTTCCGAAGCTCATATTTGTCTCATTCCTAAAGAAGGCAAAGACCCCAAATATTGTAAAAACTATAGACCCATTTCACAGGTCAATAATTATTATAAAATTTTCTCTAAGGCTTTAGCTATACGGCTCGACTCGTATCTTCCAAAATTGTTAGGTAAGGAACAATCTGGTTTTGTCAGAGGCCGAGTTATCACAGACAATACTAGGCTTTTTTTTAATATCTTATCTAAATCATCACGTCTTGATCATCCTCTGGCAGCACTTGCGTTAGATGCCGAAAAGGCTTTTGACAGAGTTGAGTAGGAATATTTATTTTACACCCTTAAGTGGTTCGGTTTTGGTCCTAATTTTATTAATTTAGCGTCTCTTCTTTACTCTAATCCTCGTGCAGCAATTTGTGCTAATGGCTTGATTTCCTCATTTTTTGATCTAGGTAGAGGGGTACGCCAGGGATATCCTCTTTCTCCCTTCCTTTTTAATTTGGCCTTAGAGCCATTTTTGTCCAAATTACGTCAGAACCCAAACATTTATGGATTTCAAACAACGAATGTTCACATCAAGCTTGCGGCCTATGCTGATGACATTCTCCTTTTCCTGTCTAAACCAGAAGTCTCAATTCCAGCCTTTTTAGCAGAGGTGAACTCCTTTTCATGTATCTCCGGCTATAAGCTGAATAATGATAAGTGCAAAATACTACCACTTACAAGACATACTTTTAGCTCACAATTTCATGCCTCTCAATTTAAGTGGAGTCCAACTTATATTAAATATTTGGGTTTATACTTTACGCCCTCAATTTCTGAAACGGTATCTTTATGTATGGATAAATGTCTTCAAAAGGTCACGGAATTAACTTCTAAATGGCATCCCCTTTATTTGTCTTGGTGGGGTCGCTTGGACACTACAAAAATGATGCTGTCCCCTATAGTCTTATATACTATTTCGAACATCCCAATCCGCATCTCCTCCAAATTAATTAAAAAAATCAATTCCACCTTAATTTCTTTCCTTTGGAACAATAAAACATACTGATTGTCTTTGTTGAAACTAACTCGTCCTAAAATAGAAGGCGGAGTCAACTTTCCAGATTTTCACGCTTATCACAAAGCTTTTTTATTGCGTCAGGCTTCTATGTGGTTGCTTGATTCTTTAGATGATTGCCCTCTCTGGACTTCAGTCGAGCGCTTATTTATATCTCCTTATTCGTTTACTGAATATCTAGCTTTCTCACGTAAACCGCAATCTATTTCCACCCCCATATTGAAGCATACTTCCACATTACTCGACTTTCCCACCTGTCCCACTATTGATTCTAAGGACTCCTTTTTGCACTCCACAATTTAGCATAATAAAGATTTATTGATCCGTAATAGATCCCTCTATTGGAAAACTTGGAGAGACAGGGGTTTGATATGGGTTCGCCAGTTATTTTCAAACTCAGAATTCATACCTTTTGACACACTCATGAAGACTTTTAACTTACCAATTTCCTTTATTCATAAATATAATACCCTTAAACAAGTTGTACTAGAAGCTTACTCCCACTTCTCTAACACACCACCCACTTCTAATGAATTGGAACCTTATTCACGATTAAACGACTTGCTGTTAACCAAACCCAAAGCATCTACCATTTACAAACACCTTCAAGCTACTGCTAATGATAGACAAAAAACAAAAATTGAACTCGCCTGGGAGATAGACCTTGGGGTATGCTGGCCACTCTTACTTTGGAAAGGCATATGGATCAAGTTACGCAAGACTTCTAGGGTGGCAAACACTACCCAGACATTATTTTTTGTTTATAATAGACTTTTTCTCACACCTGCCAATTTATGTAAACGCTTTTCAGCCACTCCGGACACATGTTGGACCTGCTCTTCCCCCAATGCTGACCTACTTCACATGCTCTTTACATGTCCACAGGTACATACTTTTTGGGAGCAAGTATGGTCACAGATTAATTTGATATATGGCACTTCATTTCCTTTTTCTGTTATTCATTTTTTTTTGGCAGTCTATCTTTTATTTGGGAGGGGGTTTCCCTTAATGTCAAAATCATTGACTTGTTGTTAGCGCTTGCTTTTCAGCAAATTACTGTTAACTGGAAGGACTTCTCAAAAATTTCATACAAAGTTTGGTGGTACAGGGTCTGCCATAATCATAGGTTAGACACTTCCTTCGCTTACCCACCTCAAATGGCTACGAAACGTATTGACTTGTGGTCACGTGTTATCACATTTATTGACAATAGCGCCAAAATTTGCTCTCTGCCAATGCCGTCCCAACAAGAGGTTCCCAAACCACCCTGATCTCCCTAGTAGTTCCATAATCTGATGACATCTTGTTTTCTTTTTCTTATATAGTGCATATATCGTTCATTTATACACATTGTTTTCTTTGATGTTTCATCTTTGTAGTATTTATTCAATTTTTTCTTATCTAAGCAGCAAGATAGGAATGTAATATTGTAACTTCTTTACTATCTACTTTGTATGGATACCTAAACTTTTGTTAATAAAATATTGAGAACTTAAAAAAAAAGATATTGCAAGTCACTTTGGAGTTCCATGAACATATAGAGGAAGTTGGAATTCAGCTTCTTCAATTTGGTCACGGAACTCCTCAGTATACTTATAATGTACACCAGGGGTACAATATCCCATAAATTATAAATACTATTATAAGTTATGTTATATATATCGAAGCTCATTGCCACTTGAGCAATCAGACTGTAAGAATATACCAATTGTCTTTGTTCAATAATCCAGTAATTGAACCTCCACATTATATTGTGCCCAATGCCTTCTCTCAGCTGCATAACAGTTATTAAAACACATATGATGGAACATTCCCATATATCAATAACTAATAAGAACTCAGAACCTATGCTAAATTGGTCTAGGAGTCATGAAGGTACATCAATGGAAGTTTTTGGGACATTATAACATACAATAATAAATCAGTAAGTTTAATTTTCAAACATTTCTATTGAACTGAGTCAGAATCATTTCAAGAAACAGATTGCTAAAAGTGTACTTCCTTCTGATATTAATGGTTATTTCAGAATCTCTTCTGAAATATGAACCATAAGACGAAGTCTGAACAATAACATGCCTTAAAAATTCGCATAGTTAAGACTACCAACCTAATTTTGTGGTGTTTTGAAATAGTAATTTTCTTTTGCAACATTTAATTTCTGCTGGTTATAAACTGTCTTTATTTTCAGGGGTTTAAATTATGCACAGACTAAGTTTTGGTTTGGGACCACATCTTATGGTAGTTGAAGCTAATAATACATTTTAGACAATGTTGTCTCTTAGTGAGGTTAAAACTGCTCACACATGTTCCATCATCTCAAGTGATGAGTAATCATGCGGATTAGTCTCATGGTGGTAAACGAATAGCCAATCACCATCCGATATTCCAATAATCTGAAACTGCTCTTTTAAGTGTTCTGCTTACATCTCCTCCTTACTCGCTGCATCTCATTGCCTCTAACAGTACTTTTGATTCTCAGTGTAGCTTTCACCATGGATGTAAAGCATCCATGTTAATTTTGTTAGGCATTCCCATGCAAGAGGGGTGTGATGGGCAGGTGTACGGTTGCTTTGTATGAAAGGATTCCCCTATGCATGACCGTTTACAGATGCACTCTGGTGGAAAGACTGATGGCTGCCATGAGAGTTGATGAGAACTGGGCTATTCACATGGATAATGCATGTGCAGTCACTGCAGGATGAGGGACTGCATTATGAGTGTCACATATGAGATCTAAAGCACTGCAGAGTTAAAGGTCCTAAGAGGTGAAACTTGAATGGACAGGTGGACAGCACAGGTGTGGCTGAGGGCGGTGAATCCAGACTCACTGGGCCCTCTGATAAGAGTGAAAATAAATTGGGCCGATTTCATTAATCTGATCCTGGGCCATCTCCTTCATGTTTAGTGTGATGGCCCATCAGACACTGTCATTATGGTGCAGCATGGAGGTGGAAGTAGCTAAGGAGATCCCAGTACCCAGGAGGGCTCCAACATTATACTTGCGTTCATGAACATGTAGCAGTAGAGGTGTGCCACTTTTCTTTATGTTTTAAAACAAAAAAAAATTCAGGATTCGAGGATGGCATAATGGGTGCAGGGATCCAATATTCGAGTTTCCATACCAAGTTTTAGAACCCTGGAAACCTGATTTGGATTCTAAAATCATGGAGAGATTTGCAAATCCAAATTCTTACCAGTGCTATTTCAAAGGGGATCATGAAATAGAAAAATAGTTCTTGACTCCCTTTGAAATATGGATTTCATCATCAGAATGACAGGTCTTAAGTCACTCTGCAGTACTTTCCATTTTCATGGGTAATAATTTTATGTGGCATCAGGGCCGGACTGGGACCCGAAACCGGCCGTGGCAAACTGCTTGGCTGGCCCCCAAGGGGGGTGGGGTGGGGGGCGCCGAGCTGTTTGTTAGGGCCGATTTTGTTACAGGGGGCCGACATTTCCGGCCCCGGTAACAAAAACGGCCCCCCAGGGGCCCAAAACCGGCCCCCAACCTAGTGGCATACCAGGGAAACGCCCAGTGCCCGCTACGGCCAGTCCGGACCTGCGCGGAATACAGGGCCAAATTATGGAGCAAACATTATGCAGCAAAAATGCAGATTATGTGGCATAGCCTCTGAAATTATTAATTTCATCCATTTGATCTAGAAATAACATAGTTTTGTGAAATCTGAAAAGTAAACAAATTATGTTGCAAATGAGGTAAATCTATAAGCATGTGGTAAATGCTGCAGTTATATAAACCCAATGATCCTCATAATTTTCCATTGTTATATCACAAATGTATTCACAAAATGTAAAAAAAAACGAAACACTCAAATTGCAATGAGTGCCCATTGTTAGTTGTGCATTGAAGGAAACAGATTTGTAATGCTCTACACCGAAATAATCATTGTAATATAAAAACTACTTAAAGAGAAACCTGTGTAATACAGTCCTATACTGCCAAATTAGGGTTCTTGTGACATTAACAAAGCACTCGGCCTATAGCATTGTGATTTAAGATGTCACCACAACCCCTGAATCACAATAATGGACCATATTAAATCAGTACCTGTTATGTATCCTCTTTCTCTACAGATAGATAGGTAGATAAATATGGTATCACCAAGCTACTCTAAGTGATGGTGAACACTGACTGAATGGTATTATATATACTTCCCGTTGGTCCTCACTTAATGTATCAAAGTGATACCGTAATTCCTCAGTGGTACTATGCAGGGCCCATTTTTAGGGCAGTGCCGCTTCTACGGCCACACTGGGTGCTGACCTGGGGAGGGGGCACTGACCTCAGGGGGGCGCTGTTTAGCAATAACTAACAATTTAAAAACACCTTCATCAGAGTTCTTTGTGTGTCCAGTTTTCAGGTAGCATTAAAATGTCAAGATAACTCTTGTGATTAATGTACCTGCTAGAGAGAGAAAGATCAGAGTTTTGTCTTGGGGCAGTTTTGACTTACCGTAAAGTAGCACACAGGGTTAATATGACTGCTGCAAAGAACGCGTACAGTGCAGATGAAATATCTGTGTTTTATGTGGATAGCTTAGTAGATTACTGGTTTTGTCATAAAGATCCTTTGGTTACCGCAGTTCATTGGATACAACCCTAATACAGAACAGTGACTGTTACGAACTGTCATCAAAGAGCTGGATGCAAACTGCATAAAATAGGTTAGGGCCTTCTGTTTTTCCCCCCCAGTCTTTTATTATCTAGTCATAATTTTGCTGAAAAAAGTGTTTGCTTGGGTAGATATGCATTCTAATGAGTAAAGTCAGCCTTTACCAGTGCTTTAAAGCACATGAAATGTATGTGAGAGAGACGCTATGGAGAAATGAGGGGCACTTTTGCCTTGTGGTCATGAGGGAATCCGAGGAGGTGGTCATGGTGGGGACGCCAGGAATGAATATGGGGCTGATTCACAGAACTAATCTGAGATAAAATCCTAAACTTTCTACTTTTGGTATTCACAGAAGGCATTTAGAAGCAGTAAAGTTAGGACTCCTAACTTTACTACTACTAAACTGAGATAAAATTCTAAACGTACTACTTTTGGTATTCACAGACGGCATTTAGTAGTAGTAAAGTTAGGACTCCTAACTTTACTACTACTAAATGCCTTTTTTGAATACCGAAAGTCGTAAAGTTAGGATTTTATCTCAGTTTAGTAGTAGTAAAGTTAGGAGTCCTAACTTTCCTACTACTAAATGCCTTCTGTGAATACCAAAAGTAGTAAGTTTAGGATTTTATCTCAAATTAGTTCTGTGAATCGGCCCCTATCACACCAAGCGCCAACAGCTCTAAAGCCAGCCATGCTACAATGCCTTGTGATAAGCTTCAATGAAGCTCTGGATTCAGGATACATTGAAATGACTGGCTTGCGGCTGGGACATTCCAAAGTAATTGACACTATCCAGCCATGACAAGACACTCTTGAAAGGAAGCTGCCTTGTGGGAAGCCTCCTGGCTCAAGCTTAGAAAGCAGCAGCTATAATGGATGCCAAATTAGCAGTGGTAGTATTAGGAAATACACTGTGGTGGGGCCTTGAGGGACAGCATGATTTACCTTGTTTCTCCTAATACTATTAACTGCATTATTCTACCCAGTGTGTCTTCATGTGGCTGTTCTGCTAATGTGCACTTTAAGCTTGGATGCTGGATTACCCTAAATTGCTCTGTTTTCTATCCAGGTGTACTTGATATTACTGTGCAACACAGCAACCTGTGCTTTGTCAGAAAGTGTTAGTTTCACCCAAACTCTTTGAATATGTGCTAGAGGGATGTCGGCCTTTCATAAGCAGCTAAGTGTTCCCTACAAAGTTGGGTGCAGTCTATGCCTGATGCTGCTTCCCTTTTCGGGAGCCATGGCCACTCGCCACAATGTTAATAGATAGCATATTACACTTTTCACATATGTATATTTAATATAAATATATATTTTTCACTGAAATAAATGTAGGGGCCGTTATTAAGTACTCTAAAGACCATAAAAAAACATAGGGCATGATTACGAGTACAGTGGATCATGTTACCGCCGTAGTTGGAGTAGCGGTCCAACCACTGCCACACCGTGGGACTGACCGCAGTATTATAAGTTTGATGGTCGGACGGCTACCTTCACGGACCTTCCTGCGGTGGTCTGGCAGCGGTTTGAGGGCAAAATATGCTGGCGGTGCTGCAGTGGCACCGCCAAGCATATTTTGAATTGCCACCTTTTCATGGTGGTCGCACTGCCATGTAAACGATGTCAGTGAGGCAACAAAGGGGGCCCTACAGGGCCCCCTGGTTCCTATGTGCAAAGGAGTGCATGCACGGGGGCACATGTTGTGCCCCCCTGTAGTTTTGCACCCCCAGTTTCTGCACGACATGGTGCATTCCTTCCTGTGCAGGAACATTTACTGGCAGTTCTGTTTAAGGCTCACAATGAGCCTTTAAACAGCACCGCCACGGGACCACCACGCCTCCTGCCAACCAGACCACAAAATTACTTGGAATCTGGTGGGCGATGGTGAGTTTCAGCAGTCCTAAAGCAGAGCGGTGACGTGTTGTTCTCTTCAGGACTGCTGAAACTCTTAATGACACCCTTAGACATCTACTTACATGTCTGTAGTAGAAGGAGCATTGTGGACAATTTGAGAAAAATAGGAAGTTATGGTTAGAAATGCAACAAAAACTGGTCTTTAATTGTCTGCTCATGACATCACACATGACATCACAAATAACATTGGTGGCATCACATATGACATGACATTTGACCTTGACAATGACCTCACACATCTGCGTATCTAAGCCAATATATCTGAAACAATGTACAGACACTGACATTCATGCTGAGATTACCAACAATTAGTGTCAGTTCTTATGTTGCTTATGAACGAACAGCTGAACCAGGACATGGACTTAGATCACCAGCTATTTCACACAAGAGATGACCAGCTGCCAAATAATAATCCTGTGTTGTATTTGAAGAAGTGACATAAGTGTGAAAACATTGCAGCCACTGAGCTAAATTGTTCAGCAACACTGTCAACCCTCCAAATTTGGAATAAACCTATTTTACTAAATCTATTGCTCAATATATTGCTTTAATGTGGACAAATTTGATCAAATGTTGGCTAATATCCTCAATTGAATAATTAGTAAGTGGTTCCAAAAGGCTTGTAGATAGGAACCCTATTTACAGCATTGCAGTTGTTGCGCTGTGTGTGTGCCTGATGCTGCTTCCCTTTTCGAGAGCCATGGCCACTCCCCACAATGTTAATAGATAGCATATTAAACTTTGCACATATGTATATTTAATATAAATATATATTTTTCACTGAAAAAAATGTAGGTGCTGTTATTAAGTACTCTGAAGACCATAAAAAAATAAAAAAAACATAGGGCCTTATTACGACTACAGTGGATCATGTTACCGCCGTAGTTGGAGTGGCAGTCCGACCACTGCCACACCGTGGGACCGACCGCAGTATTATAAGTGTGGTGGTCGGACGGCCACTAAACCACTGCTACCTTCATGGATCAAGGATCCTGTGGTGGTCTGGCAGCGGTTTGAGGGCAAAATATGCTGGTGGTGCTGCAGTGGCACCGCCAAGCACATTTTGAATTGCCTCATTGCCACATTTTTCATGGTGGTCGCACTGCCATGTAAACAATGGCAGGGAGGCAACAAAGGGGGCCCTACAGGGCCCCCTGGTGCCTATGTGCACTGGGGTGCATGCACAGGGGCACAACATGTACCCCCTCTGTAATTTTGCACCCCCAGATTCTGCACAGGAAGGAATGCACAACATGGTGCATTCCTTCCTGTGCAGGAACATTTACTGGCAGTGCTGTTTAAGGCTCACAATGAGCATTCAAACAGCACCGCCACGGGACCACCACGCCTCCTGCCAACCAGACCACAAAATTACTTGGAATCTGGTCGGCGATGGTGAGTTTCAGCAGTCCTAAAGCAGAGCGGTGGCGTGTTGTTCTCTCCAGGACTGCTGAAACTCGTAATGAGGCCCTTAGACATTTCCTTACATGTCTGTAGTAGAGGGAGCATTATGGCCAATTTGTGAAAAATAGGAAGTTATGGTTAGAAATGCAACAATAACTGGTCTTTAATTGTCTGCTCATGACATCACACATGACATCACAGCTGACATCACAAATAACATTGGTGGCATCACATATGACATGACGTGACCTTGACAATGACCGTACACATCTTTTCGTATCTAAGCCAATATATCTGAAACAATGTTCAGACACTGACATTCATGCTGAGATTACCAACAATTATTGTCAGTTTTTATGTTGTTTATGAACGAACAGCTGAACCAGGACATGAACTTAGATCGCCAGCTATTTCACACAAGAGATGACCAGCTGCCAAATGATATTCCTGTGTTGTATTTGAACCCGCCAAATTTGGAATGAACGTATTTTACTAAATCTATTGCTCAATATATTGCTTTAATGTGGACACTTTTTATCAATTGTTGGTTAATATCCTCAATTTAATAATTAGTAGGTGGTTCCAAAAGGCTTGTAGATAGGAACCCTATTTACAGCATTGCTGTTGTTGCGCTGTGTGTGTACCTTCATTGATGCCCTCATGCTCGTGTGTTGCCTCTTGCTCTTTCCTCGTGGTGGATCTCCTGTAGATCACATGTTCTCGCCCATTCTTTTCCTTCACTTTTTGCGCCTTCTCCAGAGGCTCAATGAAAAACTCACTGGTGTCTGTGCGGATCAGGCCTGCCTACAACCAACAAAAGAAACAGAAAAACAAAATGTTACCCCAAGTTCCACACTTCAACATGAAGCACTGACATTTCACGAATTTGCATGATGCCTGGCGAATGATATGAGACTGTGGGTTAGTATAGTGGTGTCCAGGATAGGTCCGGAAGGGCCCGGTCAAACTCAGATTTTCATGCTAATCATTATCTATGTAAAAAAGTCAATTTTAGATGAATGGTTTGCGAGCGTATTTTATGTGGATAAGCCAAAAATGTGGACTGGATAAGGTCTTCTTGAAATGAACAGACACGTCTTACAAAGGAGGGCAATAAGATGCCACTCTGAATAGATTGCCAAAAGGACCAAAGATCCCTACCCCAAAATGTAGGACAAAAGAAACATACATCTGCCCCACGTTCATTTAAAATGATAAACTTTTACTACATGGTGCTTGGCTGAACAAGGATCCTTTTGTCACTTGAAGAAGGCTTTCTCATGCCAAAACTGGTTGCATAAGTACTTTCACTGTTCTTGTGCTTAAACAATACAGATAAAACATGATTTTGTTCTCTACGTTTTAAATATACAACTTGTAATCATTTACTTTTCCATCACAAGGCACTTGGCAAAATGTGGAAAGCCAGGTTGCACAAAGCTTTCATTGGTGTGTTTTAAAAGAGAGGCCCCGTCAAGATAGTGCTCTATACAGATGACATTCTGGTTACCCTGTCGAACCCAAGATGGTCACTTCCCCTTCAAGGTTACTAATTGATGACGTCCTTTTTGAAATACAAAATGTTGTCTCTGTCTAAGGGAACCACCAGAACTTCAGTGGAAGGTTATTAGGTTAAATGGTTGATGAGTAAGTTAAAGTAAGTTAAAGTAGGTTCGGATAATGGCTAATAGAGGGCTGCAAAGGATGGTCTTAGATCATTTTTGAACTTTTAACTCCAGAAATGATTAAATCAGGTTGACAGCCTTCCATCTGCTTCTCCAAGGCAGGGTTCAAGAGGTGAAGATGGTGATGGCACCCTATAGAACTATCATTAGTTGCCATTACCCACTTCCAACTCAGTCATAAGGGCACCAGACAGCTCCATTAAAGATTTTGTATGAGCAGGAAGGAAACCTCGATATATACCTGCTAAACTATTCTTGGTCACTACGTTGGGAGGCATGAGAATGACCAACATGGGACTCTATCACTAGTACACTAACTCTGGGACAAATCATCACTAACTGTGTTGCAGCGTGGAGTCCTGTGTGCGGACCCCCAGCCTCCTAGCACTAAAATCTCACCTTGCCAGCCTTGGTTTCGCTCGTGTCTCCCTCCCGCCGCCGCGCTTGTCATCCTCGCGGCCGCGGTCTGGAGGGAGACTACAACTCCCAGGCACACTTGCTGCAGAGGCCGGAAGCTCCCGCCCACCACCCGCACCTGGAGGCGCTTTTTAAACCACCTCATCCTCGGCAGAGCGGGGGACAAATCACCACTAACTGTGTTGCAGCATGGAGCCCTGTGTGCGGACCCCCAGCACTAAAATCTCACCTTGCCAGCCTTGGTTTCGCTCGTGTCTCCCTCCCGCCGCCGCGCTTGTCATCCTCGCAGCCGCGGTCTGGAGGGAGACTACAACTCCCAGGCACACTTGCTGCAGAGGCCGGAAGCTCCCGCCCACCACCCGCACCTGGAGGCGCTTTTTAAGCCATCTCATCCCCCGCGTCGCGGGACCGCGAGCGGGCTAAGCCCGGGCAAAAGGCGGGCCGTCTGTGGCCGTCAGGGGCAGACAGAGGCTGGGCTGGGCCCCCCCTCTTATCATTGGTATTCGCTTACATGCCTCCAAACAGGTACTTTTGCTGATTTGTGGCTACTGTTTTAAAAAGTTTGGACTGTGGTTGTGACTATTAGACTCCTTCTATGGTAGCTGCCCCACTCAAATTACCTTGTATGTGGGCCTCAGTCCTTGCTGCAATATTTACACACTGTCCCTGAACGTTATTATATTTCGTGTCTACCATGGTTTTATGCTTTTAGATTTTAGTATCCTTAGATTTATAAGGTATTTTCTTTTTTTTCTTTTTACACCTTATTATTTACTGCAACCAGGCCTTATAAGGGGGATCATAATGGGGAAGAGGAAAGATATGGAGGGAGGTAGTGCCGCTGGCACCAAAAAAGGTAAGAAAGCAAAAAAGAGCCCGCATGCTGCTCTTAATTGTGTTTTGGGCAGAATCGAGGGAATTGTTAACGATTGTGAGGAAACACTGGGTAGAAATACTCAAAAAGAAACAGAAAACGTGGAGCCGAGGGGCGGTAAAACCTCTAATAAACTTCGTAAGAAAACTATCCCCACAATGTTTCCCAACCAGCAAAGTAGTAACAAGCCCTCGCAAGTTCATCTATCAATAACACCTGACTTCCTTGCGGACGCTGTTTTGCCCAGCTCTCCACCTCCGTTATTAGAACGGGGGTTAGTGCTACAACAAGTCCAGATAACTCCTCTTCCAATCTTATGCTCAAATAGATTCTCTCCCCTTGACCCAGACATCAGTATTACCACCTCACTTGCCCCAGAGGATAGTATGGATACAATCCTAAGCGGCAGGTCAGTCACTGGCCCAGAGTCTGGGCCTACTGAGCTGGACCTGCTGGCTAGGATTAGGAAGCTGGAGGATATGGTGGCACTGCTGACCGAGAGGCTGAACAGTTTAGTTCAGGGACAAGCTATTCCACCGCGACCCCTGCCACACTTCTATCACGGGAGGTCATTGCCCCCGCCGGGAGGGATACTCAGGGGATAATAAAACATACCCCCCTAAACACTTCTCTATTACCATCCCAAGGCCATAGGAACAAGGGGGTTGGTAACAAGATGGTTACTAATGACAAGGCTACATCATACGCAGATATTACGAGAGGTATAGCTTGGAATGGGGCACCTGATTCTAGATCTAAGTCCATGGAACATAACAATACTACATCTAACCTCCCCCGAGCTCTTACTAAACCATCCCCCTCTAGAGTCACCTACGGTCCTCGTCCACATCATCTACCCAATAGGGCCACGGTGTATATGACCAGCGTCCCGAAACTAGCTAGCTCGGTGGGATATGAAAGTAGGGACTCAATACTCAATAAAGCCATCCATTGGTTGCGCCATGTAAGGGGGTGTAGATCTATTATCAGAGATGACATGAAAAGAGTAAGTAGGATCTCCAGGGCAGATGCGCAGATGGACTGTCTGGAGATGGAACTCAGGGACTCCTTTCTAGCAGAAAATCTATTACAGCTGGAACTCAGGACATCCCCACCGGAGTACTCCTCGATACTGATCCGCTCCTCTCCTTCTTGGTCACATCTGCTCGAGGATGATGATTCAGGGCTTAGACAGGTGGATTGACTGACGAACAATTGTCCAGACAACCCTTCCTCTGTCCTGGAATGGTACTACCAAGTGGATTAGAGCGCATCAGGTTATTCCTTGTCTCTGGACCAGGGTGTGGTCTGTACTGATAGCTCCGTCCAGGCACAACCAATAAGAGGAGCCACCCACCCAAATGGGGTACTGGATGTAAACAGCGACATTCCCCTCAATAACTCAAGATCATTTCACTTTTTATCATGGAATATTGCGGGTTTGGAAAAGAATCTCGCTGACCCCCTTTGGAATGACTTTATTAACAAATTCGATATTATTTTATTCCAGAAGACATGGAGTCTAGTCCCCCTCTATAGGTCAGGCTATTCCACCTTTCATATTCCAGCGATCAACTCATCCAGAGGTAGGCCTTCGGGGGGGCTCCTCGTTTGGGTTAACATCCACTCGAATTGGTCAGTCAAAAACCATGTAACCTCTTCCCAGGACATCCTTCGTATCTCTATTGCCGGGTCAGATTTAAAAAATGGCTTAGAAATTTTTAACATATGTGCTAGAGGGACCCCGGGAGGTCAAGTAAGCCTCATTGTATCGTCTTTGGACTTTGAGCTTGCGGCCATCACTTCCACAGCAGGCATCATCGTTTCAGGAGATCTTAATTGTACTTTCGAGCCCCTCCGCGATGAGGATGTCCAGGGCACCAGGGACTTAGACGCTAAGTGGGAAATTCCCTGCCTTAGCCTCCCTCCAATAAAGAAATGGTCTCCAAGAGCCATACAAATCAATGCTCTGACCTTAGAGCATAATTTGAGGGCGACTAATGGCAGAACAAAATCCGATCCAACGGGAACCCCAACTTTTACCAGAACCAGGGTGCCCTCGCGCATCGATTATATACTGCTGGACGTCGGGTCTTGGGCCGACCTCATCGATATGGAAGTTATCCCAAGATGCGAAAGTGATCATAACCCCTTGTCCATGCACTTTCTGCGTAATTTCGATCTTATACCACCCAAGTATGTTAGCACCAGGAGCTCCTGGTTGAGGGAAATTGTGCCCTCTAACTGCAATCGGTGCCTTCAATGGCCCAAGGTCGCCGAACGAGAATTGTCTTTGGAGGGTATCAGGATGATCATCAATGACAGCATTCTAATGCTCAATGGCGTTCCTGACACTCCCCCTTCACCTGCACACTCCTCCAAGCTCAAGGAAATATATCTCTCAACTGTGGCCAAGGTGGGCGAATTTTTTCAGGCCAAAGCTAATTGGGGTTGCAAGCGTCCTTCTCCAAAGGCCGAAAACCTGTGGTACTCCGATGATTGCAGGCAAAGGAGACAAGGCCTCTCGAGAGCTTTAAAATCTAAGGTCCAGATTAATATCCTCTCCGCAAGAAAATCATACTACAGGTCTATCGCCAGAGAAAAACGAGCTTGGGAAGAAACACACTGGCAAGAATTCAAATCCGCCGCCCAGCTGAAGGATGCCACCCTATTTTGGGATCTCATCAATGTTGGCACAAGCAGGGGGGCTGACCCAATACCGAACCATATTGTGGGGCGAGAATGGTTTGACCACTTCCAGAAACTATACATGGGTGACGAAGGGCTTGCACCGCTGGAACAAGGGAATGACCTAGAGCCAACTGTACTCCCACTTGAGGGAGAGCAGTTTGGGCGCAATGAGGTTCTTACAGCTATTGCCTCGATTGTGCCCGGCAAAGCGGCTGGACCCGACGGCCTCCCAGGTGATCTCATGCTCCATGAAAAAAATCTCTGGGCCCAATTTATCTGCAGATCTTTAAATCTCATAGCGAATGGCCACCCTGTACCAGAATCCTGGAAAGGGGCGGAGGTGATGACCATTTTCAAGAAGGGGGATAGAGAGGATCCTGCTAATTACAGACCGATCAGTCTGATTGATGTCGCCCAAAAAGTGGTTGGCAGGGTCCTCTTAACACGGATAAAAGGATGGATCGATGAGGAGGGCGTTTTGTCCCACTTTCAGGCAGGGTTTAGATGTGGTGTTGGAACGATGGATCAGGTATTTAGACTCTGCCTGAATCTAGTCAAGCGCCTGCACGAAGACAACTTTGCCAGAGTGCGGTGGGGGGGCCAGGGCCAGCTAACTGAGAAAATAGTAGTTCAGAGAGGGGTACGCCAGGATTGTGTTTTGGCACCGACCCTTTTCTCTCTCTATATAAATGGGGTGGCGGACCATTTGAGAGAGGACATGACCGATGCCCCAACCCTGTGCGGGGAAAAAACACCGACTATATTTGCGGATGATACCCTCCTGATCTCCAAAAGCCCCATGGGCCTGCAGAAAATCCTTGATCGCTTCACCTCATTCTGTGAAGCCAGAGGCTTAGTTATCAACATAACCAAAACCAAGTTAATGGCTCTGGCACCATCTAAAAGCTTTAGGAATAATTTTAAGCTGAACGACTGCCCTTTGGAGCTGGTAGAGGCCTTCGACTATCTAGGGGTAACGGTGAACAATAAAATGAAGTGGTCCCTCCACTTGACTAAAATGCTCCTAAACCATAAACGGATTTCAGGGGCTATAGCCAGGCACCAGAGACTTTCCTATGGCCGGCCTGTAGCTCCAGCTATCAAAGTATATGAGGGCAAGGCTCTGCCTGGGTGCCTCTACGGGGCGGAACTGTGGGGGTTTGATAATCTTTCCGAGCTAGTAAGATCTGAGAATAAATTCTATAGAGATTTAGTCTCGCTCCCTTCTTCTACCCCCCTAGTCCCCCTCCGCTACGATCTTGGGAGACACCCAATAAATGAAGTGGCGAGGCTGCGCCCCCTGCTGTATTGGATCTGGCCTAGGAGGTCTCCCGATCTAAGCCATTATGCCTCTGGCCTAACTGAATTGATAAGTTTGGGTGCAGGTCATAAGGTAAGCTGGGTGTCCAACCTGAAAAAACTAGTTGGTGCAATTGGTCTGGACCAGGCTTGGGAGAGTCAGATGCCCCCGCCTAAACTTCTAGTAAAAAAGCTCTACTGGAACTGGATCTCTGCTACGGTTAACAAGAACCAGAACGGTATTTTATCTGAGAGATTTCTGGATGTCAAGCATGTCCCAAGACTGGAACCCTTCCTTGACCTCATTGAGTCCCCGGGGGATAGGGTGCTTTACCTTAAATTTAGGTATGGCACACTTCCTCTCTGAGATTTCCAGAGAGGCTGGAATGGCCAGACGGGAAACGATAAGGGCTGCCCGGGCTGTGCTTCCCCCACGGAATCCATTGCACATTTCATGTTTGCTTGCAGGGCATACAGCCAAGTGAGGTCAAGGTGGCTAAAACCAGTCTGTATTAATTTGGGTTGTTCATCCCACAGGGTGGCTCTACGCATTTTAACATACAAGACACTAATCCCAAGTGTAACCTGTGGCACAGCAAAGTTTCTAGGAAACGCATGGAGGTTAAGGCAAAAGCTTGTCAAATGAAATAATAGATAAATAAGCCTGCTGTGAGCAAATCTCATCCGAGTTTACTTGATATGGTTGGGTCTTAAATGTATTGCAATTTGGACTTATGTATCACTCTGCTTTGTATGTTACATCTTCCACTGAATATACAGTTTGACTATACTGGGGAAAGCGGACTTAAGTTCACTATACTGCAAAAAACAATGTAAATAATGAAATGTTTTTTTCCCTCTGTTTTTTAATCTGTTTTATACTTTTATGATGTTTTTTTTTACATCGAATAAAGTTATTCAAACAATCTAACTCTTACAACTGGTATTTCTGTCCACTAGCTTCCCATCTCCCTAGTCTTATGCGAAAACTAAAGTAGTTTTCTGAAACTGTTGAGTGGCAGGATCTCCTTTGCCTCCTGAAAACACTGTTAGGTGAAAATGTCCACATCACTCTACAGGCTACATTGAAAGCTTGGATTGCTGCAAATAAAAAGTGGGGTATGTGTATGTTCACACAAACTCATGTAGGCTCACCTTTGTGGTGTAAGGTAGATATTCAAATTGATTGGACAGTGTTTTACTTGTAGGAATGGTTCTCGAGTGGTATTCTTAGAATAATTGACGTGTCCTGAAATGGCTGCCTTAAATCGTTTTATGATCTGTGCTCCGTGTTTCGAATACTCATATCTCAATATTGGTGCAACAGGCAGCTGATGCATTGTATTAGACAGAGACTGGGTAATGGTCCTTCTTGTCCCATTCCCATCACCCATGGTGTAGCCAAAGGAAAGAGGTGCGAGAATGTGAATGCATAACAATCAATTCCTATACTTGTCTCAAAGCCCATGAGAGGTAAAGACCTGCATTTAATGGCAGCTCAGCTGTCACATGACTCCTTGACATGAGGAATATTGCTTCTCTTTGCCATTTACGCAAGACAAATGTGTGAGAGAGGGCAGACTGCTATAACTGGTGCCAGGCACCAGCTAAACTCAAGAAAGCGGGTTTAAGCAGTAGGAATACTGTGCCACGGATGGCAATTTGATTCATATACTTTGGACTTTCCACACCCTACAGCACTATTGGTCAAAAGTTTTGCAAATGTAGTCCACCATCAATAGCTTTCCTTAAACACCGTCTGCTATGCTAGTCACACTACTTGATATCACAGACAACGAAAAGGCCTACACACACTTGCGCACATTAGTGGCAGTTGCAACAATCTACATGATTTGGCACTGGATAAATGTGTATGTATGGCTGGCGATGAATGAATGAATCATTTGTAGGCTCAGTGTTCAGATGCAAAATGTTATTACATACATAGGGCCCGCACTTGAACTTCACCTTACACTCAAACCAGGAATTTCACATGACCTTGCTTATACTATGGCATATACTTCAGTCTTTATCAAGCTCATAAAGCTTTATATTTTCTCATTTATTTATGCTATTTTCTTCTTTGCCCTACTGGTCGTTCCTAGGATCACCACATGGACTGCAAAATTCATGGTCCACTGTCTGACATCCACTCAGACGTCTCACAAGATCTTATAACAAGTCGAGGGCTGCATTACTTTAAGAATAATTACAGTTGTTCTTCTCTTCTTTGGTAAACTCTATGAACAGTAGTGTCTCCACACACATGTATGAACCTTGTTCACTTCATCCCCGGGGCTGGTTGATGCTGATATTCAGATGGTTATATCGTTTAGGTGTTTGCTATTTGCTAAGAACTTATTTTTTCATGAACTACAAGTTATGTAGTGAATGTTATGTATGATGGACTGTCATGAAATTCTATAAAAATTATAATTCAGTAAACCAATTTAATGAAAAAAAGAGTGAGGCCTTGGAACCTGTGCTCAGGAAGTGGAATGAGGTGGTCGCATCAGGGACTAGAGCAGTCTTCTCCAAAGAGTAGCTCACGAGCTACTGCTAGCTCTCCAGCCACCTATAAGTAGATCTCCTGTGTGCAGCCCAGCCTACTAAATATGATGTTTTTACTTAGTTCAATTAATATATGTATACTAAAATATAACAGTATATATTTGATGCAAAAATCTGTGCATTGTCAGATCTTACAGACTGATGTTTGGAGAAAAATGGTTGAATTTCCAAAATATATTTAAAGCTGATATTTTAGTGATAAAGCTTGCAGTGTTGGGAAGACTTATTACTAATATTATTACCTTGAGTACCAGGAGCATTGCACCTATGGCTGTTATGTTGTGAAGGTATTCCATATTGATGAAGCCTTTTTTACATTACTGCTAGCAATCATGTCTGATGAACTGAAGTGATAACTGCTTGCAATTTTGTATCTGATCCAATGTCGTCACTATTACAACACTAATAATAGTAGAAGTTCAGGATGATTTTTTAAGCATCAGTAGCTCCTATTAAAGAAAAGGTTGGTGACCTCTGGGCTAGAGGCTGTTGTTTCCTTGACCATCATTTTCCTGGACTAGATGCCTACATATGATTAAGATTTGGCTTCTAAAAGAAGTAGAAAGATGTAACAAAGTTTTGAAAAACACATCATCAAAGCCAATAGGCCTGATCACAAATGAAAGTGATGAATATATTTTGCCAGGCTACTTGATCATTAACATGAACATGTAATATGTAAAAAAATACACATCAGAGTGCTTTAGCAGAAATCGAACATCCCTGAAAGTGTGGTAACTTGTTATTTTATGTTGCATTGTTCAGATTCTCTTAGAATGGTCATGGTACAGAGACGTAGCAAGGGGGGCAGTCTGCCCCGGCAGCACGAGTTTTGGTGGGGGCACTCCCGTTGAATAATATATATCTATATCCATATAAATTCATGTACATGCACTTCAAAAGATATCATGCTTAGATATATCACACTAACATGAGGCCTGGAGCTCCAAAGGGCTTCCTATCTGACCTTAACTGGACAAGCTTCAACAGCTATTCTAAACCCCCTTAGAGGTCACTTTGCTTGACCTTACTTCATGATAGTTCTTTATCTGGCTGTGCAAGTTGCTTACATAGTGCCGGGCCAGCCTTTCTGGTCTGCCCATATCTAGCTGTTTATAATTGGCATGGTGCAGAGCTTGCACATCCCTGTTAGCGATATTTTACTTGATGCTTTATTCTAGTTCTGCTGACATGGCATTTCTTAAATGCATATAGCACCCAGAAACCAGTCATTCTGTGAAGAAGCAGTCTGAGAGCCTCTAAGGCACGAGACCTGACTTCTTCCTTGCTAATTAGCAATGATGCATGCATTTGGTACCAATAAAATACATTTTGCTCTGTTTCTGAGCAAACCTGCTATGCTATGTCTGGTGAGTTTCATTCATTTGCTCCTAGATTCGGCCGTCATGGGGCGGCTGCCTAGGAAATCGCCAGCAGCCCCCCCACTCATACACACGGACGTGGGGCAGCAAATGCAGTGTGGCCATAGGTCTAGCTACATCACTGTCATGGTAGGAGGTTGTTTAGCAGAGAATTTAGGTAGAATGACAGTATTTTCATGTGTAGGTCAGGACTGACACAATCTTAAATCTGTATTAATAACTACCCACGTACTGCACCACATGTCCCCTCCTGTACCTGAGTCCAATCGAAATGCCAAATGCAGAGTGTAATCTTACAGGTGTTACCGTCTTTACCAAGCTTCCACTCGCGATCATTAGTTGCAACATTACAGGTGAGTTGAGAGATATTCTGGTTGGACAATGGAGCAAGGAATCGTTTTATATAGATGGGGTAAAATCACTGTGTTTTTCAGGTAGCATGTGCAATATTTGCGGGTACTGAAAGCGCACTTTAGAGTGTTACTTGAAATAAAAAAAAAAAATTCTGAGGTTATAACTGAGATGTTAAACAGAGAGCGGAATAATTTAATACACAGATAGCACATAACTTTTTTGTAACTGTGGCATGTTAGTGCGAGAGAGCTGAGAGGGATATTGGCGTGAGTGTAAGGCATTATCACTTTTTGTGTGTGCACCATCTGTATTACAGTAATTACAGCACAGTAAGTTGAGCAAAATATATAGTCTGAGTTCTTTTTTACTGCTTTTACAGAAGACACAAAATGGAATACGAGTAGGGTAGCCAGTGGCATTTTTATCACATCTTAAAGTTTGCAAAACAATCCCTCATCAATCCAGTTGGGTGTCCTGCCGATTTTATTGTTGGAGATGAGGTTACTGTTAGTTTAATCAAATAAGCAAAGTAACAAAATCACAATTTTGTAAAGTGTTAAATCTGGAAATTTGCAAAGTTCCAGT
Organism: Triturus cristatus; assembly: GCF_964204655.1. Taxonomy (NCBI): domain Eukaryota; kingdom Metazoa; phylum Chordata; class Amphibia; order Caudata; family Salamandridae; genus Triturus; species Triturus cristatus. The sequence goes on along the minus strand of NC_140580.1, from coordinate 317,194,925 downwards.
AGTGGCTTTAAAATGATGCATAGATATAGTATATGGCCCTAATGGTATGAAAAATTCCCAGGACCAGCAGAAGCAGTTGGTTTTTGGAATGCGTATATTTGAGAAAAATACAGTATTATGATGTTAGGTTCTATGTGCAATGTCACCAGAGAATAAACTGTGTATTAGTAATTGCCTAAAAGTAGATAATTTGTTGTACTTAACATATCTGGACCCAGATTTAGTATGGCTTTGCACTGTTGGAAAGGTTCACCCAGATTTTTCACCTTTTGCTGGTCCCTATATTTTTCCTTGATTTAGAACTCTGTGTACTTTTATCCTGCTAACCAGTGGTAAAGTGCCTGTACTTTCCCTTCAAACTGAGATTCTCCTAACTGGTATATTTAATTTACTTGCGATTCTCTAATACATGGGACAAAGTGTACTGCAGCACCTATTGTGCCATCCACTATAATGGCAGTGCAAACGTTACTTCAGGCCTACCACTGTAGCATGACTGTAACGGTGCAAAACATGCACTGTGGCATGTCAAAATAAGAACTTTTTTGACAGGCAAATATCTCACTTTTAAATATTCGTAAGTGTCTCCTATGTATGCAGTGTAGCCCACAAGGCAAGGTGTGTGGTATTTAGAAGTAAGACATGTAGCAATGTAGTGATAGAAAACCCTTACAGTGACATGCCCCCAATAACTCTATTCACTGTAGGAAGGCATGGTGGCCCACATAGAAACACTGAGAAACAATATTAAATACTAACACAATATCTCCGGAAAGAGACCAGCTAAAAAAACATATTTAACCACTTTTTTAATATGTATTAAAATTAAATTCAAAGGTGAAGGCAGAATTTTAATAAACAAGTAGAAAAAAGTAGCTGTTAGAAAGATGCCATTTACTTGCCTGAACTGTCAGAAGGCTAATTAGAATAATCCTCTGACAGCTCTAGGCCTTTGTTCAGCCTTGAATAGGTGTGAAAAAGGTGCAAGATGCCTCCCCGGATTAAACAATAGGTTGACCTCAGTGGACGGAGATGACTCATCTAAACTTCACAGTCACCTCCACCCACTGGCATCCCAGGCATAAATGTGGCACCTCCAGGCCCCCATATTCTAAACACCTTCTGAACCTGCGAAAGATCAGAAGAGGGCTGTACCTGCTGTCTGTGACCTGAGAGGAGCCCTTAAGGACTATACATGCTCCCTATGGTACACAAGAAAATAATTGGACTCCAAGGGTCAGTTGGCTGATCTCCTGTGTGGCTACAGGGGGACAACAGGTAGACAACAAGCTGCAAGAGGCCTTTTCTTGAGTGTACCCAGCTAACCAGGGACAACTGGACCTGGACTGGACCCTGCTTTTGGCCTCTTGTCTGACACCCTGTGGGGTTCTGGACGGGCTTTAAAGGTGTACTGCTCATGGATTAATAGGGTAGGGATTGCTTCCGCATTACGTAGAATGCGTGCCGGTGCAGATGCCCCCTTTTCTTTTGTTTTGGGTTGGGGGGGGAGGGATTTTCCTTTTGTTTGTAGGCAGTTGTATTTCCTTTTTGTTCCTGTTGTCCAGTTGGTAAATACACACTACTGCGCTGCAAACCCCTTGGTTGTAGGCAAAAGCTGTGTTTATGATTTGCATCTGTGACTTTTCTGCCGGCCACTATGGTTGTAGGCATACAGCTGTGTAATACAAATGCGACAAGACTGCTGTTTAAAATGAATAAAAGATTGGTTCCATAAAGGTGTACTGCTGTGGCAGGTTGGAACTTTAAAGATTAAGGGACTGATTATGAGTTTGGCGTCAAATGAGAGCATCAATGCTGCACCACCAGGGCATGTTCCAGCATGGAATGGACTGTCCATGCCATGCTGGAACTGGGGGTGTATGCCCACAGGGGTGCACAAGTGCCCCCCTGCATGCACCAACGTGCATGGGGCAAGAGTGGCCCACATGTAAATACTCCCTAGCTGGGAAGGGAGACAGAGTTTGATTCCAATAAAAACCTGGAGGCATCCGGGGTAGGGGGAAACAGAGAACCAGGTATTGAGGTTGAGGTAAGATGTGAAAAGTTGAGGAAGTAAACAGGTTGAGAGATATGAAATAAGAAGTGTCCTTTAATTAGATACTTGATTATTAGAAGGGATTAAGAGGAGTGAGTTATGGCCTACACCAAAGGTATGATTTTTGTTCTCTTGTTTAATCACTTAATTGATGTGATTTGGTGCCTTGTTGTCTTGGTGATGTGGGTGGAAAGGGTGGTGGAGGTGGGTGGGAGGAAGAGCCTCCCTATAATTGCATAAAACTCAGGCGACCTGGTGGGTCCATGGGGCGAGGGGGTGGAAGTTGGAGGGGTGGTGGGGAGGAAAATAAAAAACATGGAAAGGTGATTCCAGTGTTAAAGAGTTGAGGAGAAAAGAACCCTAGTTTTGGTTGTCAGACAACTCGGTTTGGCTCTGGGGGGCAGGTCAAAATAAAAAAATGGAAAGGTGATTTTTAGTTGAAAGGTCTGAGAAGAAAAGGTGTCTTGCGATGGTCATTTGAAGCCCCCGCCCTATTTGGGGGGTGGTGGGGGTAGGTTTTGGCAGTTGGTATGAGGTTAGTAGTTCACTTTGATGGATGTCAAATTTGACACTGATCAATTTCAATGCAAATGACCTTAAAACAGACTGACGAAAGCTGCCACTTTTGCTTGGCTGAAGCAGTTTAATCCTAGTATAGTTTTGTTACAGTAGACAAATAAGTTTTTCCTTCAACCCTGTCAGGATCTTTGATCAGCTTATTTTATAGTCTCCTGGGAGGTAGGTGGGTACCTGAATCTTTCCATAGAGGGTTCCTGATTAATATTCTTGAGAAAAAAAAAACCTCAGACGGACCCCAGGAGTTATAGATCAATTACTCTATTGATTTCGATAACGTGGCCCCATTCCTTATATCTCTGGATCAAACTGGTTTTTATTAGTGGTCACAGTTTTTTGCAACACTCAGTTTATAGCCACATTCATTGATCTGATTCCAACAGTTTTTATACCGGAATATATTATCTTGTTAGATGCAGAGGAGGCCTGTACCCTTGTGAGCTGGAAGAGTTTATTCCATAACTTGGGTAAGTTTTGAGTTTCTTTTCAGCTCACGAGGGCTATTCAATAGTTATTATCAACTCACAGGTGGAGGAAATGTTCTTGATTGGGGGAACTGGCTGGGTTGCCCCCTTTCCCTGCTATTATTTGCTATATTTATTGAGCTGCTGGCTCAGCTTTTTCACCAAAATAGCAACTTTTTAACAACTCTATCTGGGGTTAACAAAATAAAGTTAAACAAAAATGATGTGTTGTGTTTAACCCCTATTTTGGACAATATAATGTGGCTCTGAAAATAATAAAGGCTTTTATCGCTCTGGGCAGATATAAGATAAACAAGGCAAAGACTGAATGCCTACTCTTTAATATTTTCCAAGAAGTTCTCCCTCCAGTTCTGAAAGGTAATTATAGAGACATTCGAAAGAGATATTTAGGGATATTCTTTTCAGAGCAGCAGTGGGATTTTTTTGTAGACAATTACAAACTGGTTATGTGGAAGGTAACCAAACTTCTCGAAACTTGGAGCCGTCTACCCCACATCTATAATAGGAAGAATAGCACATCATCAAGATATCCATTCTCCTGCTGTTTTTGTTTCTTTTTTGGTCATCTCTTATAAATTAGATAATTATTTTTTCCGAAGCTGACTCTATCCAGGTTTGTGTGGAACCACGAATGCTCACATGGAGAGAGTTTTAAAATTGCCCAGTAATAAGGATCGGTTTGGATTCCCCGACCTGCAGTGTTACTATATGGCATCCTCAGCTCTGCAGTTGCGCAGTGTTAGTAATGATCTCCGGTGACGACAACTCGGTCTTGATTCTGTTGCTGAAGAATCTTAAGATGTCTGACTTTCTTGGTGTATGAGAACCATTGTATCCCCCTGAAAAGTGATGTACAAGACACTGTCACAACTTTGGGTTCAGCTTTAAAACATTTTTGCAAAACAGATTATACCCACTATCAATGCCAAAGCACTGTTAGGTTATTGTAGTAATCTATCACCCAGTCTGACCGTGGAGACAATTCGGAAAATGTTAGATTTAACTATAAAAAAGATAGGAGATTTTTATGAGAGCTCCAGTCTTAAGTCTTTTCAGACTCTGTTCTCTGGCAAAATACTTCACAGTTAAAATCTCTTCTTTATGTATGTTCAAGTAACACAGTTATTGGTAACATCATTGGAGAGGACATCAATGCCTCTGGGAAGATTCAAAAAAATCTGTTTAGGGAAGACTGAGTTAACCTCTTCCTCTTGTCATTTAGAAAAGCTGGTAATAGATATGAGAGTGAATTGGGAGCAACATGCAGGGACTGGTTTACACAATCAACTCTTGGAACAGTACTTTGATCTGGTTCATATTGGTTTTAGGGGCGCGCATTTCCAATGCAGGACATTTTTAAATGGTTAGCTGTTATATTTAACCTATTGGTCTAAATAAAATGTTCCTCTCATCCCCTGGAAATCTCCTAAAGTGTGGTCTTGAAGGGAACTGGTTACACATGTTTTGGTCCTTTAGTTCTCTAGAGGCATTCTAGGGAGGAATATTTCAATCACATAGTAGGATCGCCCAAGAGAACGTTCTCCGCTCTCCAAGAGTAGTCCTTCTGGGCCTGACAGATCTTTTCCATCCAGAAGAGCAACATGTAGTGAATTTTGTTTTTATAGCAATGTTAATTGCTTATTGACTAATTGCTCCCTACCGGAACTCCCCAGTCATTGCTAGGATTGAGGAACATGTGGAAAGTGAGTCAGCGGAAAGCATAGTATCATGCATGGGTAAACAGACATTCTAAAGAGCTCAGAAACTGGAGAGACTGGGCCTGCATTGTGTAGGAGGTGAGCTGGTATTTACATTCACTTTACAGGAAGTAGGTATTGATAAAGGTTTCTGAGTCAGTCTTAGAAAGGCAGGGGGTGTGGCTCATAAGCCACGAAATAGGTGAGTTCTTCATTATAGACTTTGCATGGTCACTTTATTGGTGGGGTTGGGTTGGAGAAAGAGAAGGAGGTAGAGTTTCTTTTTAAAGATTAAGCATAATACCGTATTTAAATGTTTTTGAAGAAGATAAAGTTTATTGAAGAATGAATTGATCAAATAATGTGGGTATTGTAATTTATTTATACTAAAACACAACTGGAACATTGTGTTTTATTATAAATCACCTTTGCAAATAAAAATAAATTAAAAGAAAGGTTAATTTAGTTACTTGAAGGGTTCACCTTGACATGGGTTGTGATTATTCCTTGAAGTGGGCTATTGCTCATCCCAAATAATAATCCCATTTCTAACAATGAGGATTCCCTGACTCACCCAATGTAAGCAAGTCAGTTCTGCAATTTGAATGAAAGATATGTCACATACTAAATTTGATCCAACTGTTGTATGTCCCTTCCTACCATAACATAAAACCACATGTGTTATACACCTTACATGAGAGGAGTGTGACACTGTAGTAGGAATTTACTTTCACAATTGGCAGGAAAACTTGAGAAAGAGGTACTAGCAAAATTCAGGCAGCTGTCAGCACAAGGGGTGTTGAAAAGACTAGCACAAACTTCACAAAGGAAACCATCTGGTGCCCCAACATGTTTTGTTTCAGAGATGTACATTGCTGCTAAATTGTCCTTGGGGAAGGCCTCTGGTAGGCAGGAATCTATAATAATGCCTCATACGGTATGTCCATACCACAAACTGCACTTGGCATAGCTCTCAGTTCCAATTCTGATATTTTACAAACATGTGATGTGACATGTTTCGGATGTGCAAGTTCAAAGAGCTACAATGAAGAAATCATATTTTCAAGATTTATCACTAATATGCAGGGAAAACAAAAACCTTTCAACTCTTCAGACTAGCAAAGTCTTTGATTTAATTCATTGATTACAAATAAGTGCATTTGAGATGTAAACGTTGTGGGAAATATACTGTTGCCAAGAAAATAGAAATTATAAGAATTAGATGAGATATTCATGGACCCGTAGTATGAGAAAAATGTCTTGTTAGTAAAAAATGAATAATTAGGGATGGATCAGCCAAGCACAGCTTTATTACTGAAATGTTTGGTGGCTGAGACAAAGAAGAATGTTGCAAATGCTGGAGTGATACAATACGAGATGCTGAAGGAAAAAGGATTGTTCCAAATCGGAAGCTCATTGGTATCCATTGAAATATTTAAAGATTACGTAATGTCAACATATAAATGACATACACCTCAAAGAATTTTTAATCTGGCTTTGCTGAAACTTTTAATAGAATACAACTTCAACATATAGAAAACAAAACATCTAGAAAGAAAATAAAACAAAAATACGAACAACGAAAAGGGTCTCATTGATATCAGTAATCAACAAGTTAAGTCAGTGCAACTACAATTCTCAAAAACTTTGTTTGAACTCTTGATATGTTTGGCACTACTTTTTAAACATTTGTCATAATTATTTAGCTGGAGATTCTAATACTTACATAGATTATTTAAATCTCATAATATTGATTGTTGTTTATCGACAAGACTGAGAAAACTTTAATAACAGCATAATAAAATTAAAATGTTTTGGGTAAGGCTTGTTTAGCAATACATATTAACTTGAATTTTATTCGCTGTGCAAGTGATTGCCATCATAATTTTACTACAACTATAAGTAATTGGGAGCAAACATATATTTTTTCCAGTAACACTACAATATCATGACATGAAAAATATTTTCAAATTTATTTCACCAACACTACCAATATAATTGAACTTTAGGGAATATGCTGTAATCTTGTTAAAAACTTCTCTAATGCTTTGTTCAGATTGATTTGTTTTCTGTGCCCATATTTCACCTCCTTCCACTTTGAAACTGGTACTTGTGCATGAAAGTGCTATTACTGACTTTAAAATTTGATCAACAAAACATGTTACATACTTTCTAAAAGACATAATTGGACCCAAAGTATGTTGCCCTAAAATGTGTTGAAAGTAAGTGATGCAATAAAACATACATGCAATTTTGTGATTTAAATACAAATGTAAGCGATGGCTTTTATGACAACTAGTTTTGGTTCATTGTATACATTTTTAAGCAATGTTTTGGTATGAGGTTAGAATGGTGTGCTTTTGATACAATTTAAATTATTTACTGTGCTATTGCAGATACATTATGGACCATTATGTTTAACCTAGATATAATGACCATGTACTGTATCCCAAACTATGATAATATGGTGTTACTTGAATCAGAGATGTTTGTGGGAAATCTACAGATGTGTTACTTTTATAAACTTTACAAGAACAAAACTGTATGACTTCTGCCATATTCTCATAAAAGAAAAATCTATTCATGTTTTACCATTTTGCCTGTCTAGGAAACAGACTGAATGAGAAAAAACAATGAATATTGGGCCTTTATTATTACAGGCATTAAACAAATGTAAATCTAAATTCAAATGAAAGATATAAATGTTTCAGTGCAATCAATCATCTTCCAAGAAGGGGTTGGCATTGTTGATTGGGCTTTGTAACCAACGGAATATGTTAAGCTGAGCAATATTCGAAGAAATAGGATTTTGTATGTAGCAGGGGCATGCATGAATAACGTTTGTTAGTGGCACTGCATACATTTTGGGGCCTTTTATTCAACTCCAAAAAAGTCACATTGGATAGTGAAAAGAGTGCTAACTTAACAATGAAAGAAAGTCAAGATACAGAATTGCTCATTCTAGAGCTACTGACGAACTGATGACAATAATGAAAAGGTAAGAAGGATTTTCCAGAGAGGAGATAGCCTTAACCTGTCCATACAACCGCACCAGCTCCTTCTCTTGCATTGTAATTTCCATACTTTAATAAATTCTTGAATACTGTTTTCTGAATCCTCTGTATGAATAGATCATGTGATCATTCACAATCTAAGCAAGCCATGCAATATAAACTATTGTTTGATCACTTAGTTTTTGCAAGTATTCTATTGTACAGGCACCAGATCAGTCTAACAACATAATCTTTGTAACATCTCCAAATTCTTGAGATGTTTCAAATAACATACATGCTAGGTTAGCTGAGCCAACAGTCTTGAATTGCACCTCTGACAACACAGCACAGTATTTCTAATACAAAATTACTGCATTTTATAATATCATGATTATTTATACTGTCTATTGTTGGGCAGTGTTAATTGGGGTTTTCCAACCTGTTTGGCTTTGGCTCACACACCCACTTTCCTAAACTGCACAACCAAACTCTTATTTTAATTAAAGTGTAGAACTGTCTGGTACCTTGGTTGATCTTGCTATCCTAGGATCTTAAGAGTTTCTTTGAGAAACATCTTAATTTCTAATGCCGAAGTTTCAAAAGCATTTTCTTCACACTACATTATATCAATTTTGATATAATTATGTTTTCAGGTAGCTTTTCCCCACAACTCATTGTTCTTTAATGCTCCCTTAATACCACTGATAGTGCCTCGGACCACATCTTTCATAGTAGAGGAAAAAGATTTAACAAAGGTATTATCAATACACCCCAGAAAGACTTTTTGTATACTTATTCTGTTCATTATAACTTCAGGAGAATCTTTCTAGAATGTCAATTGGCAAAGTTTCAAATATTGGAGCTTCATATAGCTTGTCATATTTTATCATCCAAAAATGATTTGCAAGTTAGTGGAACTGGGCAATAGATTTATTCCTTTCTAATTAAACTGAGTGGCATAAAGTAACTTCAACCATTAGCAATTTTGAACTTCTCTTAAATAATTAGATATTCTGTGTTATAATTTCCCACTTGTCTGGAAGCCTGTTTATTATGTGGCTGATTACTAAAGCCTATTTGTGGGAAAAGGAAGCAATGGTAAATATATAGGAACATCACTGTTTTGATTAATTGTGGATAGCTAGCTACAAATGGTGTATCAGTATTAGAAAAGGCTGTGTTTCACAAATATTTTTCTCTGGGTATTGTTGTACTTCTTTTGAGTTACTCCTGAATTATATATGATCTACTGAGTAAATCCCATCTCTTGATGGGAGAACGCTGTACAAACTGGAACTAGAGCAACTGCAACTCTTACTCCGTGTACGTGGTTTGATCACCTGAAACCATAACATTCTAAATAGCTTTGCATTTTTCATTAAGAATAAATCTGTTTTTTGTCAAATCTTTTTAAAACCAGCTGAAGTACTGATCAATGACTGTTTTCGATTAAGGACATCATTTTTAAGAGTGAGTCTCAGAACAAAATCAACACATCATTTGCAAGTTGAAGACCTTTATCTAAGAAATTTTTGTCACAACAAGCTTATAAATCAGTCTGGTTTTCTATACCTGCTGTTTTCCATGTATATTACGGAACACTCATCCATATTGTCAAGTGGCACAGTTTCACCCAGGAAAGTAATAATGTCTTGTTCTTTCTACACTTAAAAATACTTGCATGTTAGTGAGTGTAACAAAGTTGTCAAAAAGCAGTATAAAACCATTGAACCTTAATACTACATTTAGGGCCTGATTACGTGAGGTGAATCGACAGGCCGTCGGTGGTGGTCCAACCGACATCCAGCGTATCAGTCCGACCACCAGATTGTAATATCGGCGGTCAAAGCAATTTGGGCGGAGGAAAGACCGCTGCCTCAGGCTAAAAGAGCCCGTCGGGGAGGCGGTCAGAGCCTAATCCATACAATTATGTTGGTGCCTGTGGAGACACCACCATGGGGATTAGGATGTCAGTTTCCGACAGCCTTTTCATGGCCATGAAAAGGCTGTCTGAAATTGACTTTGGGGGCCCCGAGCAGGGCTCCTGTCCCCAGTGGGCCACTGCCAAGTGGCCTGGGAGCACATGTGATGCCGCCCCAAACATAGCAAACACAACAAAATGATGGACGGAGTGCTGAAACTGTTCAACCACTCACCCCCAGTCACAGATCTGGATTTAATCTATTGTTCTTTTGCTCACTATGCTTCCCCAGTTTGGACCCAGCCAAATGCAAATTAGTCTTGACCCTGTTCCTCTTCGGAACAGTCCAGCTTGAACTTCCAGGCCAGGTCCTCCCTGGACCAGAAACAAGCATCCTGAGACTGGTTTCAGGGTATTACCCCAAATCATCCAGGCTAGCTTGAATCCCCTCAAACATCCATGCTTTTTACTATTGTGCCTTTTGCAGCTGCCCATTTCCTAGCCCGCTGCACAAGCTGCAATAGTAAAAAGCATTTTACACTGTATGCATGGTGGTTGTATCGTAATTGGGCTGGCAATGGTGATTGGATGCATGTTCGACCGCCAATATATGATTTGATATAACAAACGTTATAAAGGTTACTGTGTTTTTTCATCTCAAAAGAATTAAAGGATAACTCCCACAAAGAGTTGTAATTGTCGTTTAAGTGTCCATGGATGGTTATATGGAAATTATATAAATTGATATAAAATAATAACCAGCCTTCCTTCACATGCATGCATGTGGAATAAACACTTGTACAACTTCCAAAGTAATTTGAAATGTATTTTATGGATGAATATTATGCATTCCTTTAGTTAATTTATAAACTCTGGTGGTGTGTCAAACCCACACTGTGTTTCAGTATATTTATGTATTTTCCTTTTATTATATAGTGCTGCTGTATTTACGCAAGAGTGTTTGTGTGCTTTAAATGATAAAAACTCTAGATTCAATTAGTTGCACAGATGAGACAGAACTCCAGTTCAGTATTTCACCTGTATCTTTATTTTCCTCTAATGACATAACTGTCATGTATCTTTATGGCCTGCGATACGTTTAGGATTTGGTTAATCGATGGAGTTGGTGGCATAATCAATTTCTCATTTGCTGAGGTCTTACCACATCCAAATATTTGTTTTAATCTTCATTTTATTAATTGTTTTGTTACACAGTAGATTAATTCATACTTTATGTAACCAACACAGTTTCATTCATCATCATCGAAAGGGGTATATAACTAGGGTTTACTCAGTAAAATACCCACCAATGAGTTTTCAGTTTCCCTTGCTCGGGTAAAGGCATCTAAAACATGAAAAAGAGCTGTCAATTTAAAATCTCACTCGATTAGTAATTAATGAAGCATCAACTAACCCTAGAGCCTTTGCGGAGGCACTCCTTATAGTACATTTTACTACGAATACTATGTTAGATATGTTACCCATTTCCACAATTCACTTTAAGGGTTGTGGTTTTACAAATCTAACTTTGCAAATATGCAAAGTGTTCGCATTTGATAATGTGCACTGAGAATCTGTTCAAAGGTTATGTGGCATTTTTGTCAGTGAATGATGAAAATGAATTATTCAAATAGGGAATATCAGCAATATTGCACTGACGCACATGGAATTCCCTTGCAGTATCTTGTTTCTAAAAAGTGAAGTGTGCATGCCTGAAAAGTTCTATCTAGATCTGTGTGAGCATTGCAGCTCCATTCTGTAACATTACTGACCTGTACAATCAAAGATTGGGTCATTTGATTTGATTTGATTTGATGAGGTATTTGTAAAGCGCAACTATCACTCCGTGAGGAGTATCCTGGCGCTGGAGTAACGGTGTGAAAAAAGCCCTATGAAAGATTAGTTCAAAGATAAACAAAATTCGTCAGAGAAACTGAAAACCCAGATTTTCAAGGCCTTCCTAAATAAAGATTCAGTATTGCATGACCTAAGATGAACAGGAAGCGTATTCCAGGCTTTGGCACCCAGGTAAGCCACAGTCTTACCTCCTTTCAATTTGTACCTAAAGTTGGGGAGTTTAAGCAGGTTAGCTGAAGAAGACCTAAGGAGTCTCGTTGTTGAATATGGGACAAAACGTGCCGCCAGGTATTTAGGTCCCATATTAAGCTTAGCTCTAAAGGTGACCAAGAGGATCATAAAAAGGATCCTCTTATACACCGGGAGCCAATGTAGACTATTCAAGTCATCTGCAAGTAGAGTCACCTCCGTGAACCTTGATACAAATACAGATTTTGAACTGAAATAAATCATGTGCACTGATCCTTGGAGTCCTCAGGGTTTCACTCCCGTCAAATGGACAAATGTCTGCTGACATCAGCAGGTCATCCCCTTAGCAATACATAATGTGGGTGTGCGCAGAAGCCGGGGTTCTTGCAACTTCAACAGGTGTCAGATTTGCAAATGTTCACAGGGCAGCGACCCAAAACAAATTCAGATAGTCTTCAGAATTTTTACTTTTACACTTTTTTAATATTCATAGAGCCAGAAGCAAATCAATCAATATAGTTTTATAACTACTGATACATACCTACTAATTACATGTGAAATTACATTTCATTGACCTAAAATGGACCTTTGCCCTATACAAACAAAAGAGCAAAAACACAGTCTCAATTTCATGTTGAAGCGAAGACTTCCGTAGAGAAACTACTTCCTAAGGAGGGTGATGTTCCACTTAAAAGTACTGAAAATGCTTTGCACATGTTCTACCAATTAACAATATAAAAGAGTGCTTCAGAATATCAATAAAAGGATTTGTTTTTCGAAATCCCTGACGTTTCGCAGCATTGATTTTCTAAAGAATACATTTTACAAATTAAACATTACATGAAATCTTAACTCCTACAAGAAATGGATGTGTATCAGGTGTTTCCAATTGGCCTACCATATCTTAATCGTCTCTGATTTCACAGAACTTTACTTTAGAAAACTCACTCTGTAATATAGGGTGAAACTAGCAAAAAAGCATAATGTTGTTGTCTTGGCTACTGCATACATGACCTTTCTTGGACGTTCTATAACAAAATACAAAAATCAAAATCAAACTAGCTACACTGCCTTACAAAAATATTCAAAACTCATTTATAGGAACATGTTCAAAACACTGGCACCGAAAATAAAGTGAAAAACATTGCTCCCACAAAGACATAACTTTTAACCTAATGGCGTCCAGGGAGCTCAAACTTCTACAAGCAGGGATATTTAACAAAGACAGACACATTACTTTTTTCAGTAGGACGATGTCAATGACCTCTTGATCATTTCATACTTATAGATTGCATGGATTTGAGACTATTTAATCAGAAGAACTCGAAGGTAAGAGTCTTAGGAGATTCAGAACTTTCATGTGTATGGATATAACATACAAACAGATTTATGAAGCATAGCAGTTTTTCTTAATCTTCCATATTCAGATATAAAGAATTCTGGAGAACCTTCAGGCATAGAGTTTGGAAATTACATTTTCAAAACAGCTTATTTCCCCAGAATGACAATATGCAAAAGAGAGTGCATAGAAAGTTCAATAATTTTGCTAAAAGTTCACTTCTTGAGAAGGATCCGCGTTGGTGTGGTGTTGAGCTTTTTTGCGTAACCTTGCAGAGCACACTGGGGGTACAGATACTCAGCCTTCTCTCATCTCTGGACCACTCTTGTCCAAAAAGGAACAAAACAAAGAACTTTTAATTAACCTTTGGTGATATAATATTCCAGTCTTTTCTACGTCTCTCTCTCTCTGGCTTATTCTTATCCAGTGAGGGAACATCAAAAAGCTTTATTTAAAAAAAAACTTGATGAAGTCCTTTCTCAGGACAAAATGCTGTTTGTTGTTGTGAAGAATAAAGATTTTTTGGATATCATGTTATGGCTCCTGTATTATATCGGAACTATAAGAAGAGTTTATTTATTTGATCAACGTGAAGGAATATTGGATCAAGTGAACTTTCAGCAAAATTATTGGACTTTTGCATATTGTCTTTCATTTTGGTTTATGGTTCCAGAGTAGCTGAATCAGTAGAGGTTTGCGTGCTATCAATGATACACCAAGAGTACTCCGCCATATAGAGCCAAAACCGCTCTTTTGCGAAGTGCTTTAAATCCCCTTTTCTTTTTTATTGGGCAGGGGAATAGCCAAAAAAAATAATACCCCCAACAAACACACTTTAAAGAACACCCTGAATGACTGCGAGCGAGCCCAAACATTCTTAGGGCAGTGTGCGAGGTTGGTCTCAGTTCCCCCCCCCCCCGCCTCCCCCCCCCCCCGAGATCATTTCTTCTTTTTCCGTATGCAGTGCTGAATCAGCATTCTGGATCCTTTTCAAAGGTGTGTGAGACTCCAGTGTTGCACTGTCTTTGGTTCCCAAATGTGGACTGAGGGTACTGATGGAGCTTTGTTGTGATAAAGAAGCAGCTAAATACGCATGCCAGTGAGGCTGTGTCGTCAAAGAGCTGATCAAGTGCCATCACTATCCAACAGGACAGAATTGAGATGCTTTGGCAACACTATTCACAGGGCCCTAGCAATAAGTAACCTAGCCCAGGTTTGAGGTGCTTTGCCAGAATTCTGCAAAGACATACTATCACCCAAATAACAAATTGGAGCTGTTTTTGTCTTTAGTAAAATCCCTGAGCTGAAGTTAGTTTTCATATCTAAAGGCTCCGGTCAATCCCACAATGTTTCATTCATCTTTGTCAGGGTTACATCCACACATGAGTTTACTGCAAGGAGTCCCACAGGTGTATAAGTTTCTCCTTTAGAATATGAAGTACTTAGTCATGCTATTAATTACATTTGTTTTGTATTAGCATTGCTCTTCAGGCATAAGCTGAACATGTCTGAAGAGACACAGAGAAAACTTCCAAACTGTGTGCCAGCACCCAGCTTTAGGGTTGGGTCGCCAAGTTGTGGCAGTGAAAGCAATCTGCTGTGGTACCGTCTAGATCTACACAGACTGGCTTGGTCTCCGCACACAACCCTCTGTTCTCAGTCCTTTGCTGGACACATGATTAGCACCTCCTGCTGCCATTAACACCCAACCTGTCCTCAGTGCCCATACATTAAAGGCAGAGTGGGGAGGCCCTCTGGGGATTGTGGACATAAACATAACGGCCACCATCATGAGAAATAGGCCTACAGACTAAAACTACTATGATGCAGCATTGCCTCCAGATACTGATGCATGTCAGGCAGTACTGTAAGCTCTAGTATCTGACACACATTATCATTGGCGCACAGAGACCCACGAAAAGCCTGAAACTGGACACTCCACTCCAAATGATGAAATGGGAGCTTCAAGACTTACTCTTACTGGCTAAAGATTTCCCATGAAAAGACTTTCCTTTCCCCATCTTCTGTGAAAGTGGTGGAAAACTGCAACACATATTGATACCTACTGTCCCAATTGCATTAGTCATCTGTCTTCTTGAAAATTGAGGTAGGCTTCGACAAAGTCCAGCAAACGGGTGTGTGAAATACCCACAAAAACAACAGCATTTGGGGGTTCGCCATTTTGTATTACATTTTTCTGGCCACCTCCTGAAATGCTCACAATTTCTGTTGTAGATGGCACCTATGAAGTTAAATCTCTGCATGCTAGTTCAATTTCACCAGGGTATCCAGCTGCAAGTAAATCTGCCTTCATGTTTCCCCGATTATTATTGTAAAGTCTCAGAATTGAGCCATGCTTACTTGTGACTTAACTTTGTGGTTGAGGTTGATTTTGTTCATGACTCTAGTGTTGCAATGCACAGGTAGAAAAATCAGTGCTTAAAATCACTGTGGGACAATGCAACTCTTTTCTTTTGCCAATTTTTGTATTTTTCTCTCTCTGTACCTTCTTGCACAGCAGTTGCCATTTGGGGAGCAATTCAAAGTCAAATTGAGCATTAACAACGCTGTTTTCTCATCAGAAGACATAGGTCCTCATTATGACTGGAACATGAACCAGGAAGAGGAGTTACTGGCGGCATCAGGATTCAAAGTCTAGCGGGAACATCTTCAATCTGGTGCTTTTCACAAGGACCCTTTATCTTCTGAAAGCAAGTGCAGTGTCTCAGTGAAATACCCAGGAATCTGTGTGGATGTTATTTCCCCAAAAAACGTGTAATAAGGAGAAATTTGTTGTAGCCAAAATCTTATTGTTCCTGTTAGAATATTATCTGGTCATGCCCTGCAAAAGAATATAGGAGGGTTCAAATGGAGGCAGGAGCTGGAGAGTTAAAGCCTGAGCTCAGGGCCAGCTTAAGGGCAGTGCAACTGGTGCGGCAGCACAGAGCACTGACCTGGCGCGGGGGAGATGACCTCGGGGGAGGGGGGCACAGAGTTTAGCAATAACTTACGATTTAAAAGCACATTAAGCAGAGTTCCTTGGGCGTCCAGTTTTCAGGCAAAACTAAAAATATCAAGATAACTCCTGTGATTAATATTCAGGCTAGGGAGAGAGAGAGATCAGAGTTTTGTCTAGGGGCAGTTACGACTCATCATAAAGTAGCGCAGAGGGTTAATATGCTTGCTGCAAAGAACGCGTACTGTGCAGATTTTGTGAGGATATCTGAGTGGATTACTGTTTTTGACAGAGATCCGTTTGTTACCGCAGTTCCAAAGATACAACCCTAATATAGAAGAGTAGCTGTTACGAACTGTCATCAAAGAGCTGCATGCAAACTACATAAAATAAGGATGTTACGTTTTTCCCCCCGTCTTTCATTATCTATTTCTAATGTTGCTAAAAAGGGTTCATTTGGGTAGATGTGCATTCTTATCACTAAGCCAGCCTTTACCAGTGCTTTAAAACAAATTAAATGTATGTGAGAGATGAGCTATGGAGAAATGAGTGGCACTTTTGCCTGTTGGTCGTGAGGGAATCTGAGGAGGTGGTCATGGGTGTGGGCCCCACAAATTATTGTCGCACCGGGGGCCTACCAGCGCTAAAACCGGCCCTACCTGAGCTGCTCGTGTTGGTGGTGTACCGTCTTTTCCTAATAAAAAATACTTCAAAGAGAAATCGTTGAGGCAATGGTAATTCTTGGGGAGGGTAACTTACTGACCGTTTGGGGCCTCATAGAAACAAGAACCGTTTAATCCTTCGCAGAACGCATTGCAGTGTTTCACGAAACCATTTTATAGGTAAACACATAATTTGCTATATTTTAGCACTCAAAATAACGTGTGTTATTATTTTCCACTCAATGGGATATGGTCTTTTAACCTGTGATAGAAGAACGACTAGTGAGGTCTTTCCAGGACTTAAACCAGTGACCTGAATGTTTTCACAGCATATTGTAGAGGGTGCTTTAAAAGCTTTATTAACAGCGATCAGCGATCTTAATAGAGTGCTGTAATCTAGTGCTTAAAATAAGCATATAAATACCACAAGAATGCAGTTCAATGTACATCAAGGAAATCCTGGCTAATGTGCAGTGGCATTTATGAACAACTGTTATTCTGAATCAGATTTTAAAAAACAAACAAACAAAAAGCATAAATCTGAAGAGGCTTGGGGGATGCTGTAATTGTAAGTAGCATGTACATATACAATAGAAACCCGGACAGGCAAACGGTGTAGAACAGGAGCAGTTAATGAATAGTGCTAAGGTATTAGAATGGATCTTGAGGGCAATAATGTCAGAGAGGAAGGTAAAGGTGAGTACACACAAAGATTTAAGGAGGATGCTTGAACAGACCAATATCATGTTCAGAGATAAGAAAGGCAATGGTAATCTAGAACGTTTTAAAGTTTTAGATATCAGCACATTTATGAAAAAGGCATTAAAATAGAAATGTGGGACCAATGCGGATATGAGGATCTGATGCACTAAAAAAATTCCGTAAGACACAAAGGGATATATTTACAAGGGGATAGAGTGGAGTGCAGTGGCGTAGAGTGAAGTAGCATAGACTGGAGTGGCGTAGTGTAGAGGGGAGTAAAGTGACATGGAGTGGAGTGTTGCAGAATGGAATGGCATAGAGTGGAGAAGAGTGTTGTAGAGTGGAGTTGCATTGAGTGGAGTATGCATGGTGTGGTAGTGCACGGCCATAACAGACAACAGAGTTTCAATTAAAATGACCATTGCATTTGCACAGACATTCAGTAATACTGATAAAAGTATACAGCGCCTACATGATAATACCTGGAAATGGCATCACCTAGTGTATTGATTTCTACTGATTGTATCAAAATATTTGTTTCCACCACACTTCAGAATTGCAAAAATGTGCTTCATGTGTGCTCTCCTAATTCTGATATATTCTGAAATATTTGCATAGTTCATTGCCAGATATTTAAATGTTGCTGTGTGATAGAAAAAACAGAACATCCTACAGCATTTCCTCCAGCACACCCCCAGTACCTAGAAAGATTGTCACATAAATCCTCTCACTTTGAAGTCACAGAAAGAAAAGTAAACACCAAGCTCCCATGTCAAGACAGAACCTGATATTTGACCTCATCTTTTAATGCA
The DNA here is from genome assembly GCF_964204655.1 of Triturus cristatus. Classification (NCBI taxonomy): domain Eukaryota; kingdom Metazoa; phylum Chordata; class Amphibia; order Caudata; family Salamandridae; genus Triturus; species Triturus cristatus. Next base: position 317,176,680 of record NC_140580.1, on the reverse strand, counting down.
CATTGAATGTGGCAAGATAAGAACAAAATTTAAGGGCCTGTTTACGGGAAGTGAGAACTTGTGGAAGAATACAAAGAGCGAGTCAGTGAGGTGGTAAACAGGCTATGCTACATGGGAGGAACAACGACATGCTGGACAGTCTAAAACAAATAAAGGCAGCAAATACAAAGCAAGCAAAGTGAGAAAGGACCCCAAGAAGTCTCTGCAAACCAGGCAGCTGAACTGTCTAGTCTTTGATCTAAAAAAGGGACCCTCAGATCAATTCTTCAGTACACTCTTGAACCTATGGACACTACAGAAGAAGGAATGCCCTGTTGCCACAGGACTTCCCTGTTGCTTGAAGCCTGCCCTGATGTCTGATAAGGAAGACTGGACCTTCACCCTTCATCCCAGGCTAAAGTGAATCCAAGGGTCAGCTAACTGACCACCTGTTCTGAGCTACAGGCACACAACAAGCTTCACAGGCCTACCTGCAACTGTCCAGCTGACCAGCTGTACTGGACCTGCAACAGGACTTGCCTGAGCCCTGCTGGCATCCGCTGGAATGAGTCCCTGACCCCCCCAAGAGGTGTCCCTCATGTCCTAGAACCTTGGTGTGGCATCAGAAAAGAAGAAATATTGACATTTTGGGCTTTTTGCAACTGCGACCAGGCCAGTTCATGCCAAGATCTTGCCCCCTGCTCTGCCCGCTAGTACGAAGTTTCGGTAAGCCCGAGTACTCACGCTACAGCAACCGCAGGCGCAGACCAGCAACATGAAAGCTGCACTGCACACAACAGCATCAAGAGCCTGCTGTGGCTGCCAACGCGAAGCTCCAGGAACGACTGTCTATGATTAATGACAGCATCTTCACACTACTGTAACGACTGTCTGTGACGCCTGGATTACTCTTACCACTACAGCTACTACAATCCGCAATGCTCTCCCCATTCCTCATGGCTTTCTCCAATGTGAACAGAGCTCTGTGCATTGGACTTTAGAAGGTAACTTTTTCAGCAGAACTAGCCTGGTCCCTGTACAGGGCCCACACTCCATTGCGGCCGGCCTAAACTTGTCACTTGCACCCGGTCTCATATGACGAGATAATGGCCAGTGACGCGTTGTGATTTTAGGTGCTATACTTACCTTAAAACTTTGAAATTGCAAATCTCTGGTTCAACTGATTGGATTTTTTTTTATTGTTTTGGTGTCAAGTAATTTATAAAATGTTACTGTATTTTCCTAATTTTGTATAGATTTTTCTTGTGTTGTGTTTTACTTTATTGCTGTATTTGTGCAGCATAAATGCTTTACACTTTGCCTCTAAGTTAAGCCTGACTGCTTCTGTGCCAAAGCTACCAGAGGGTCAAGAACAGGTTAATTTAGTGAGTTTTGTGGTTAACCCTGGCAGGGATTGTGGCTTGCGTAGGGTTTCATCCCCACTCAATCCACAACCAAATTTTTCACAAGAATGATAAAAACCGAAAGGAAAACCGTATGGAACAGCATGTGAGCAATCACATAGAAATGGTGTAGCCAGTTCTTTGGTAGTCAATTACATAGATTGGACCACATCTAGAACAGGTCTGTTATACCGCATCCCACTTGCAGGTGACCTTATTCGAGTTAACTGGGAAATATAGCTTAGATGTGCGGGGTTCAAGCCACAAATTAATAATAACTCATAGCCGATGGTACTGTGAGATACTTAAAAACAGTAAATCATATATAAAGTAGAAATAGCTTTTATTTCAGCTCCACCTATAAGAAATCGTTTCTGAGTCATATCCCTGCTCATCACTTGCATAAAACAGAATGTTAGTCTTTAAAGGCAACACACAGTACTTAGGGCTTAAATAATCCCATTACTGACACCATTCATTGTACGTGTTAACTTATTTGGGAGTCACGTCACTGTTTCTTCATTGAAGAAGTAAAGTAACAACACGATGCTGGTTGCTCGTCAGGCCTCCAAAATAAAGCCTATCTCTATTAAAGGAAAGTTCGAATATGACATCCCCCTGTTGTTTCGTTGGATGGAAATGAATCAGAAGCATGGCTGATTTGTTTCTGTATTTGTTAAATGCGCGTGAGATGGTGTTGGCAGCGGTGTATGCTCGTGTGGTTAGCATGAAGAACTCCAGGTAGCAGCTCAGAGAGTTCTCCCTTGTAAAGTCAATGACGCGGTGCTCGACAGTCAACTGTGTCAACAGAGTTGAACTTGAAGTGTTAAATCAGTCAAATGTCTGCCTAATGTCACGGGTTGGCCGAGCCGCGGTGTTTGCTTTGAATGCTCAGTGACGGGGTTCAACACAAGCGCCTCTGTTCCCCTGGCGGGGAGGCCTCCGGAGAGCCGCCTTTGAAATGCAAGGTGTGGGAGGAGCCCCACTGGATTCGAGAAGGTTCGAAAACGAAGATGCTTTGGATGAAAGGGATGGACCGAGAGACAGAGACCCGGGAAGTGGCAATATTTATTTTCTAATTTGCCTGATTGTTTTTGGGAAGACTGGCGTTTACTAGGAGAGTGAATCAAGATTCCAGATAGTGCTCCAAGGTCGTAACTTTTCTCCACACACATTTTGCCAAAATGGAACCGGATGATTACCGAAGAGTGGTGAAGACAGTCCGTCGTGGGCGCTAGTGCAAGGAAGCGCTGTGGCCCCGGCCGCTGTCTGAACTGTGAAATACAGCGATATTTAGGGTTCAGTGGGGCCCTTTGGCCTACGGGCCCCGGTGTCACTGCGACTGCTGCACCAATGGAAGCTGGCCCTGAGAGTATGAAACACTGTCAGTCAAGAAATCTACACCATTGGCTGCTCTTGAACTTTTTGGCAACCACTGTGAATACTGTGAGTAGATGGACTACATTTACCAAGATGCATTGAGCAGGACTGCAATTAAGGAATGAGAGAGGCGGTCGCAGCAGGAGGCGAGTGAATAAAGTATCTCTCTTCAAGAGAGACAGTGTCCAAACAGTTACACTGCAGCAATAACTTGCCTTCCCCACTTAATAAGGCCTATTCAGTACTTCTGACTGAATCTATATGCAGAACGCCCAGCTGGAGGGCATTCACTGCTCATAAGTATACATTGTACAAGGCAGCTGCAGAGATGCGGTGCATTGCCACTGGCATGCTATATACTTACAGACCAGGTGCACTTTATTGGGGGACCCGATAACGCCCAGCAGCACACTAAATCACATGTTGATATTTCACATCATGGCCCACGCTCTGACAGCAATAGAAAGCTGTGAATGACAAGCCGCAAGCTGAGTATGCCTTATATATGGCTGAATGCATGCATGATTGGTATTATGTGGTTAGTTTAAATATTACCAAATACTTCCATCCAATGAGTTGACCACCTGCATTAAACCGTTTGAGTACATTTCAACAATGCAGAAATCTCAAGAGAAGGTGCATGTAGTGACATTTTTTTAAAAGAATTCTTTCCTTATTTTTTTGTGTTTGTTTTTATTACATGAACATTGTGTCGCAATCTTGTTTATTAAATTAAACTATTTCTTTGACCTCAATGCTTTTTACAAAAAATAAAGAAAACGGAAAGAAGCATCAATCATCGTTATAACCACCCAACCCTCTTCAGGGTCAAGAAAGAATTGATGACAGACCACTTCAAAGAAATCCACATCTCAACATCTCAAAACAAGACTCCTTTACTGGAGTGACGTCACCAACCCTCTTTCTCTCTGTACAGGCATCGCTGTGCATAGCTAGGCTTGTGCTACATACATTATATACTTACATTGACCTGCTTATCTGTTAAAGGTCGTAAAAGTCCTCAAGCTAGCCCACCAGCCAGGACAATGGAAAGATACTTTTAGACTCCATTAGCTACTTAACACTTTGTCATTAGTATAGTTCGGTGCTTTTCACCTTGGGTGGACATGCAATGACTTGCTGATGTCCTAATAAATCTCTTCTTGGCAATTCTTGCTGACAGTGGTCCCCTGTTGATCTTCCAGGGACACTGCACTTGATCTGTCATTGTTCTCATGTCTACACCTTTCTGTTGGGAAGTTTTTCAGCCACTGTGGCTTATGGTAGACCATGAAATTGTATTTTATTTGCAATTATATAGCACATACTAACCCTGACGAGGCTTCGAAGCGCTTTTCCGGCGAGTAACAAGCTACTCCGGAACCCGTAAAGGATTAGTGTTGAGTTAGTATAGTGAAATATGAAAGTAATTTGAGTGGTGTATAGGTTAGTCAGAGATTTGGATTCAGAAGGATAGCGGAGGGATAGAAGAGGAAAAAAGGTTTGCATTTATGTAGCGCTTGTTAGCCCTAATGGGGGTGTTAAAGCCTTTTCTGACATTTCATCCTGTATCTGCGATTTAAACGTAAATTAAACTTTTTTGAATGAAAGGTTTCACCTGCTTGTTTAGCAGTGACAGGAGTAAATTCCAAGCAAATTAAAGATGGAGGCGTACGATGTCTAAAAGCAAAATGTGATTTAACAATGTTTGATTTAGACAAACTTAAAAGAATGTCACACAAACAAACATTTAAAGCTGATACTTCATCAGTGAAGACTGCATCTTCATCAGTGAATGGCCGAACCCTTGCGATCCATAAACAGTACTTACATCATTTTGGATAGAGCAGAAAGTTCTGTATAAGGATGTTCCCTTCAATTAATGTAAAATGCAGATAACAAATATAGGTACGCAGCAGGGTTGGTATTGTATATGAGAGAAAACACCAGGGTCTGTATTGTATATGACAGAAAACAGATGGGCGGAGGAAAGGAGTTGGAAACAGTATGTTAGATAAGTTTGTGGATTTATTTAGTGTAGCTTATCACCTGTGAGGGTATCCAGGCGCTGTCCACAGTCACAGGGAGATTAAGTGATTTGCCCAGAATTACAGGATGTTGCACTGAAGCCGAGACTTGAACCCAAATCTCGAGACGGCAGCTCAGGCCGCTGCGCTCTCCTATGTTACATTTAGAGATGTGATAGGTAATATTTCTGATGGCTCAGTTTCAATTGGAGAGAATGTTCCCTTATGCATTAGCTCAACCTCCCATTCTTATTAGGATGTTTTCCCTCACTAGAGGAAGGGCTGTGAGAGCTGCAAAACATACAAAATAAAATGAGGTTTATGAGAGATTGCGTGGTATTGTTATCTCCAAGAACCTTCGCCTGTCTATCTGCTCAGTCTCAGGTCTCAGTCTCCACACTAAGTTTTGCTTACCTTTCCATCTCTGCCACATGAGAATTTCCTAGTGTGTTTGTTCCTTACATGTGCTTAGTTGCTATACTTTAGATTTTCTTCTGTGACCTTCCAGGCAGCTGGGAACTCTTATTCCCACCTGTCCTCTAAGGTCTTTTATCTCTGTAGCCTCTGAGGTTTATCTAATTCACAGAGCAGCATTATATTTGTCATCGACTTGGGAGCCATTGGTCCGTTTCCCTTGTGGATGTTCAGTTACCTCATTTGTTCAGTTCGAATCATCCCACATTGAAAGGTCACTGTATGAGTATCTAGCTAGTCTACCTCATAGAAGTTCTAGAAAGCAAAGCCCCTTACCGATTGGTACCAAAATATGAAGAACTTTGTTAGAGTGAGAGGGTGGTTCGCCAACTACTGGTCTGGAGGTTCAGACTTCTTTCGGGATGTGTTAAGAGTTCAAAAGGGAACCTTCAATCACACTCTTTGGACTTTAAGACCCAGAACCTATCTATCATTGAGAAGTACCATTGTGCTAAATTGACTTTAAACAAGGGATCTTCACGATAATCCCAAAGGGTCTTGTTTTGAGACCTTTGGACCCCACCATGCATTGTTTGCTGTTCAGTGAGAATTCCCTGGCCTTGAATGAGGACACTTCCAAACTGCATACTGAACCTAGCTCCAGCTACATTCTCAGAAGTGCTGAGCCAATTGAAAACTGCTTGGCCCCACTCCAATACTTTTCTCTGTCAAACTTATATTTGGTCATTCCTTAGCCCCTGCCTCAGTGAATGACTCTCTTACAGGAGTTTGCTATTAAAGCAGAACAGGTTCTAAAAAAGGAAGTCTCATATTGGGAACTTTGGCACTCAGCTTAGTGTAAAAGTATTTTACCTAGGCATATACTAAGAGGTCTTTAGCCTTCTGAGCCTTGTTGGTGCATTTTACAGGAATGTCTCCTGTGTGGTAGACAGGCATGCACTTCTGCACAGAACTACCCAACTGCAGGTCTATCTGCTATACTCACTTTCTTTTGGTCCCGCCATGACATACTGTGTGTCTGCTGAGGTATAGGCTCGAAATAGATGCTGAATCCAAGAGGCTGACTCTGAGCCTACGCTGGGGCGCCAACAGTGACATGACTACCGTCTGTGTCACTGAGCAATGGGCAACGGGTTTCGGTGGCAGCTTACTGTTTTTGCAAACTTGGAACAAGGATAGAGCTTTTTCCTGTTCCTGAAACAAAGTGCAATGCCTTCCAGCCCCGTACTGTAAAATGTTACTCATGTGTCATTCCCAGACCCTGCGTTGGCTCTCTGCATGTATCTCAATCACATGTTGCGTGTCTGAGGCCTTCTAGCAGGACTCAATTTTTCTGTAAGTGTAAGTATGCATTTGCTTTAGCCAGTGGGTTCTATTTCTGATTGTTCCTGCTACTGACATGGCACAGTAGGGGTTGATGCACCCTCTCCAGACAGTATATGTGTATTGCCTGCATTCCTGGGCTAGTGGGTGTAGACCTAGGCACAGAAGTGAGGAGAGAAGGAGACAGGACCGACCTAAGAAATTCTGTGTGACCTGCTTTTCAGGGGAATGCTGATTAGTTCTTCCTGAGCACTGCCATTTGGGTAATGATAGGGCAATAGGGATGAGCCACCAGATTCTGTTCCTTACGGGAGAGACGTTTCTAGGTATTGCTTGAGCCTTTTATCTTCCCATGAGTGACCCACCCAGGAAGACAGATGACAGCTTTGAGCAGAGTTTCACACTGATTGCTTTTGCGTTATGGATACTCTTGCTTGGAGGTTACATCATCAGGTACTTAGTTTCCTAGAGGTGAGGGGACATCGCCTAAAAGCTTCACTTTTTGCAGGAGGCGCTGTGGGTCTGTCTGAGACCTGGGAGTCTGCCTGCTAGCTGAGAGAGGAGAAGGAGAGTTCTATATCGCAGGAGCTAAACACAAGATAATGATGGCTATGCCCTACTGTCTGCACATCCCACGCATACACAAATCTAGGGAAACGGATGTGTAAAATCATCACACAAAAGTAAAGTTGGTGCTTTCCTGGTATTCAAACCCGGCCATCTAAGGCAAGATAACCAGAAATGAAGAGAACCCAGTCCCGTAGTTTAATGAACAAAGAAATACCAAAGCCCTCAGAGAAGTCCAATGATCATATGGTGTGGCCAATAAAGAAATGTTGCAAGATCAGAGTTGTGTTGGTTTTGATTTATTCTTTTCAGTTATTCACATACAGTGAAATCCATTACAGAAAGGCAGCCGACACGTGTTTTGTCATGGAGACTTTTTCAAAGCTGCAAGAAGATATACAACGCACCTAACACAATTATAACGATGACGTACGGATAAGAAATGCAACTGTCAAGTCAACATCACCAGACAGAACAAGAAAAACACAATTGGAGTTCCGAAGAATAAACCATAAATAGCCAAGTGTATGTGGTGAAAGCCTGAAGCAGACTGTGACTGGTCGCCTGTCCATGCTGCGTTCTTGCAAGGTGCTCTAAAGACATCAGCTTGTATAGTGCAAAAATCAAAGTGAGGAGAAGGGAGAATACCGTGGATGACAGCAACATGAGGTCCCAAGGACTGAAGAAGAGGAAAGGGGAGAGTCAAACTGCGATCACAACTGAAACCTGTACCATGAGAGGCTAACAAATGTTTAGCCAGCAATACATACATACATACATACATTCCCTCTCTCCCTCTCCCTCTCTCTCTCCCTCTCTCTCTCTCTCCTCCCCCCTCCCCCAGGCATAAGCAATGCGCATGCGCAACAGAGGCACATGCTTGCAATTGTCCAGACACTGAAATGTAACAGGGAAAAAACATATTTGCCACAGCTTTGGTTAACATCCATCCTCTGATCATGAGCGTGCAGGGTTTGACCTAGAGTTCTGAAAGCTCATCTCCACTAATGAAACATGCCTGTATGTTTGAGAAAAAAGAGACTGCTGCAAGAGCAAGAAGGCAGAGGAGCAAGTGTGCAGCATGGACACTGTGCCAAGGGAGATGCCCCGAATGACAAAGAGAGATATGCTGCGCAAGCAGGGATTTCTGGAGGTCAGCAAGGCACCTTGGGGGCAGAGGAAACCAATGGCAGCCCAGGAACATACCATTTCACAGTCATTCTTCTCCAAAATAGTGGTTTAAATGTCTAACATAAATGTAAATTATATTCCAATTGCACTCATGCCTGCTCAAATTCAAAGAATGCAGAGGCTGGCAAATTAGAACACTGTACTAATGATGACACAGAACAGCTTTTTCACTAACACAGCTCTTCCATACGTGGGATGCTCAACATTGCACTGCAGATCTCACAAAGGTTCTCACACAGAGCTGAGTACAATAGAGGTTTCCATAGTACAGAAAAGGAAAATAGCCTTTTTAAAAAAAAATATGAAAAACAAAAATCAAATTTTCAGATTTAATTATAACATGCTTAGAAGCACAAGAAGCTATCCAGTGCATAATTTGATAAAAAAGAAAAAATGTGCAGGGGCCCAAACCCTGCTGCAGGCTCAGTCAAATGCCATGGGGTGCCGAAGGCCAATGGTACCTAGTCTTGAAACCACCTCTTGTCTCTTTCTTCCACTACTCTACTCCTCCTGTCTCTTCATCTCACTCCTGCATGGTCTTTTTTTATCCCTGCTTCCTTCCTTACAGTTTTCTACTGTTCTCTTGCTCTTTTCTCCCATTCCTGCTCAGCAGCGTAACTAGACCTTCACCCGCCCGTGGCGGTCCCTGCGTTTTCCACCCCCCCCCCCCCCCCCGGCGGCTGCACGTTAGAGCGTGGGGTGCTGGCGATTCCTGCTTTTCCCGCCTCGTGATGGCAGCAGGTCAGAGCGGGGGGGTCGGGGGGGGGGTCAAGCTACCACCCCTAAAGCTTTCCTTTTTGCTAAGGAAAAGATAGCTCCTTTCCGGCTATCTTTTCAACACCTCATAAATTGCAGCTTTGCTTTTCTCTAGAAAGTGCTTATCCTGCCAGTGGTCACAGATGGTGGACACCATCCCTCATATTTGGGGACAGTGACTTGTTTTTCATCATCATATTTTTAGCCCGCAGCAAAGGAGTGAAAAGCCGAAACAGTGGCGTAGCAAGGGGAGGTGAGGGGGGATGGGGTAAGGGGAGTGTAAAAAAATAAAAAAAAGTACCCCCTTGCCGCGCCACTCTTCCGTTGTCCTGCCGTCACCTCTCCCGACCGGTGTTCCGGGAACAGGAAGCACCCAGGATGAGGCTCCCCTGAGTCAAACACGACACTTCAGTGCAACATTGTGATTGGTCTGAGCGTCGTGGTTCGGCGCTCACCCAGGGAATGGGAGCCTGGGCATCTTCTCCTCCCAGAATGTAATGGAGCCTGGGTGGAGAACATGCAAAATGTGCATGAATGTTTGGCCGGCCCGAGACGGCGGGTCAAACATTCATGCGCACTTAGGGAGTGCAAAACACTCCTCCCCTACTCTGTCAGCAGAGCAGCCCCACCCACTAAGCTGCTACAATGATAATAACCTTGAGTTATTATCATTTTAAATTTCCTTTATTTCACAGCTGCAAAGCAGTGGGGCGACCGCCACCACTGCAGAAGAAGCCTTGCATGTCCGCTTGGGTTTCTCATAATTACTCTGTGTCTTATTCAGTCAATGAACGGGAATAAGCAATTAGTAGTTGTTGCAGTAGAGATAAACTACACCTTCCTAGCAGGGAATGGCTGTATCTTAATCACATTTGAGTGACGGAAGGATGGAAAAGGCTCCATGCATATGTTTTCCCCAAAAAGGCGCTGTCTACCGTTCATACATTAACTTTGAAAATCTCAGAGTTAGAGCATGAGCTACATCGTAGATTTTCCAAGTTAATGTATGCGCAGTTGACAAAGTATTTTTCAGGAAACACAAATGCATGGACCTGTTCTGCATCTGCGCAGCGATCATGATACAGCCCCAAGTTCTCTAGCTGCCCCTTCTAAACTTGTGCTTGTGGCTCCTGTGGCAGCAAATGGTGCAGCTCCTGCAACACCTGTTAAGGTGGGGAAGAAGGTGAAGGAGTCTGACGGGTAGGACCACGAGGTGGGATTTGGCTGTTCTAGTTAGTCTGAAACCACAGTTTCAGCTTTAGCTGTAAAAGAAGTAAAAGTCTAAAAAAAATAAAACGGAAGAATAAACCACAGCGGTTGGAGTGCTGGAGCCTGTACAAGTTTGTGGAGTCGTGTCATAGAACGTGCAATTTTCACATTATGCCTCACATCTGCTAGAACAGTTTTTATGAGATCCCGCAGTCTGCCTTCGCCCACGGTCATGGTTATAATGCAAGCTTGTGGAGCCAGTCTTTTGCCATTCACAGCGGTGATTAACACCCACTGCACAGAACCATAAAGTTCACTCAGGGTTCCATACATATGGTCATAAGTGCTGCACAAACACGTAACAGGCATCATGTTAGAGATGTGCTACTAGGCAAGTAGAACTACACATTTTGAACTAAGTTATGATTTGTTTTGGCCAATATTCAGAAACCATGTTGTCACTGTATGAATGTATAGGTATTTGTAGAGCATGAACTGGCCTAGAGAGTAAAGAGCGTAAAGATATCAAGCTGTAGAATTTAATAATCTTGTGCTATTTCGTCTGTGGGCAAAATTTCCTGCAAAAAAGATCCATGAGAATCTTTTTTGTAGGAGAATTCTCCTGAAATAAGTAGGTTTTGCAGGACTTTTTATTTGGCTTAATGAAGAATATCCCTACCAATGGCCATTGTTGAGCTAATTTCTCATTAAACACTGGTGACTGCACAGCAAGAATCAGTTTCACAGACTCCCTGTGACGTCATAGCAGAGCCTCTATCCTTGCTAGGACACTTTGTCCCCTTTTTTGTGGGGTCCACTTCTTTCACAAACTAGAATTAATGCTAAGTGTTCACTCTTGCAATCAAACACAATCAACACACTGAACTTATTTATGTGTGTGACTGAGTAATGGAGGAAAGTTGTGAATCCTCGGATGGCTTATCCCTCAATGCGCAAAGCAGAAAAAACTCATTGACATAGCAACACACTGCTGTGTCTAGGCTTATAAATCAACCTGCATTGATCAGGCTTAACATGGATGATTCAAGATCATTATGGGAATATGTTAGAACTGGGGGTCTCTAGTTGGCAGAGGTAGGTACCTTTGTCCAAATACCCCCTTGGTAGCTTGGCATGAGCAGACAGGCTTATCCCAAAGGCAATGTGTAAAGTATTTGTACCAACACTCACAGTAACACAGTGAAAACACCACAATTGGACACCACACCAGTTTAGAAAAATAAAGTATCTTTATCTAAACTACACAAGACCAAAACGACAAAAATCCAACATACACAGTTTAAAAATATGACTTTGAAAAGGGTTTAAGAACTTGTACCATGGAAATCTATGGATTTGTGACTTTGCACCAGAGTACCTGTAGATGCGACAAAAGTTCCCAAGCCAAACAGCTGCAGCGTCGGAAAACAAAGAGATATGACACTCCTGAGACCCTGGGGAGGCGATGCGACAGCCCCGCTGCATGCAGTGGACGGGTTGCGTCGAGTCCGGTCTGTAGGGGGAGCGATGCGTCGAGTCTTTGTGCCGGTTCCGGTTCACAAGTGATGCATCGGGAATGTGTCTCGCACAGGTACGATGCGTAGATCTTCGGGATGCGACAGCGATTGATGCGGCGGTGTTGCGCAGCGTCGGTCCTCTTCAGCCGCGATCCCTCGATGCGTCGGTTCTTGCAGAACCGACAGGTGCTGCGACGATCTTTGTAGCGGCACGGCTATGCGATGGAAATCTTCTCGCACTGTCGAGATGCGCCGGTGAAATGCCGCAAGAAGAGCAATGCAATGGGTTCTGCAGTTCTTTTCACGCTTCTTCTTCTTCCAGCTCCCAAACAGACTCCAGAGGCCCTACAACTGGGTCAGGCACTCTAGGCAGGTCAGAACTCACACAGCAGAGTTCTCGGGAGCTGGGGGTGAAGTCATTTTGTTCCTGGGACTTCAAAACAGGAGGCCAGCTCTCCTCAGGCCTTTGATCTTCTTCAAGCAGGGGACATAGCACACAGCAAAGTCCTTCTCCTTTCCTTGGCAGAATAGCAACTGCAGGTTAGCCCCAGAACACACAGCAAGGGCAGTCCTTCTCTTCAGTTTCTCCAGCTCTTCTCCTCAGCAAAGGTCCCTCTTGAATTCCAGGATGATCTAAAGTTCAGGGGTTTCAGCTCTCATATTTATATCCCAAAAGTCTTTGTTCTCTAGGTGTAAGGGGTCCTGGACCCAGTCCAAACCAGTTCTGGGTGCACTCTGCCAGTGCACAACTTCTTCCTTTGTTAGTGTGGGCCAGGGCCATCAGACACACTACAGGGGGTGGAGCCAGCATTGTGGAGGGCAGGCACAGCCCTATTCAGGACCAGGTGCTACTCCTCCCACCACTTCAAATGCAGATCAGCCTATTCAGCCTACTGCTGACTCACCCAGACTCCTGGAGCCACCCAGTCCCTGTCACTCTCAAGCCAGACAGTCAATCCACAAACAGGCAGAGGCACACAGAAAGGTTGAACAAGAAAATAGCCACTTTCTAAAAGTGCTATTTTCAAACACAGAATTTAAAAACCATCCTTCCTAAAAGATGTGTTATTAAATTCTGAGTTCAGGGATACCAGACTCTAATTTCTTATCTTACTCCTATGGGAAGAAATGCTTGTAAAACTGTTACACAGCATTCCCCATTCTGTCCTATGGGCAAGATGGCCATTCAATAGTGAAAAACAAAATTGGGAGTATTTCACTATCAGGACATGTTACACACACCAGTACATGTCCTACCTTTCACACACACTGCACCCTGCCCAGGAGGGTACCTTGGGCCTACCATAGGGGTGTCCTATGTGTAAGAAAATGGAAGGGTAAGGCCTGGCAAGTGGGTACACTGGTCAGGTCAAAGTGGCAGTTAACAAACTGTGCACAGGCACTGCGGTGGCAGGCCTGAGACCTCCTTTAGGGCTACTCATGTGGGTGGCACAATCAGTGCTGCAAGCCCACTAGTAGCATTTGAGGTACCAGCCCTGGCACACTCAGTGCACTTTACTAGGGACCTACTGGTAAGACAAATATGCCAATCATGGATAACCAATCAAAATAACAATTTACCCAGGGAGCACTTGCACTTTGACACTGATCAGCAGTGGCAAAGTGCCAAAAGCATCTAAACCAGCAAAAACGAAATCCAGCATAGCATCAAAAACACAGGTGGTAGAGGCAAAAAGTCAGGGACAACCACGCCAAGGATGCCAGATCTAACACGTGTCCCCTCCAGCTGGAAAGTGAGGAGAACTACCCACCCTCTTGGGAGTTCTCATCACTAAGGCAGAAGAACCTGGACACACTATCAGCATTGGCGTTTTCTGTACCAGTGCGGTGCTCCACCGTAAAGTCCACTCCCTGTAGGGAGATGGACCACCTCAACAATTTTGGGTTCTCACCCCTCATCTGCATTAACCATCTGAGGGGCCTGTGGTCTGTCTGAACCTGGAAGTGAGTCTCACACAAGTAGGGCCGTAGCTTCTTCAGTGCCCAGCCGACAGCAAAAGCTTCCCTTTCAATTGCACTCTACCTCTGTTCCCTGGGAAGTAGCCTCCTACTAATGAAAGCTATGGGTTGGTCCAAGCCCTCAACGTTCAATTGTGAGAGTTCTGCTCCCACACCATGCTCTGAAGCATCCGACTGCACCACAAACTCTTTGGAGGAATCAGGCTCCTTGAGCACGGGCGCCATGCACATGGCAGCTTTCAGGGCATCAAAAGCGGTTTGACAGGCATCAGTCCAGATCACATTCAAGGGTTGCTTCCTTGAAGTCAGCTCTGTCAAGGGGGCAACAGTGGTGCGATATCCCTTGACAAACTGTTGGTAATACCCGGTGAGACCTAAGAAGGCTCTCACCTCTGTCTGGGTCTTGGGGGGCTCCCAAGCCAAATTGGTATCAATCTTGGCCAGTAGGGGCGCCACCTGGCCGCTCCCTACTTGGTGTCCCAAGTACACCACAGATCGTTGCCCTATCTGGCACTTACTCACCTTGATAGTGAGGCCTGCCCTTTGCAGAGCCTTCAACACTTTGCAGAGGTGTTGCAAATGTTGCTCCCAACTGGAGCTGAACACAGCAATGTCATCCAGGTAAGCGGCGCTAAATTCCTCCAGCCCGGACAGTATCCGGTTGACCAGTCTCTGGAAGGTGGCAGGGGCGTTTTTCAATCCAAAGGGCATAACACGGATCTGGTAGTGCCCCTCAGGTGTTGAATATGCTGACCTCTCTTTGGCCCTCTCAGTTAAGGCAATCTGCCAGTACCCAGATGTTAAATCAAACGTACTGAGATACCGGGCAGCGCCTAACCGATCCACAAGCTCATCAGCTCTGGGGATGGGGTGTGCGTCAGTCTTGGTGACCGCATTGAGCCCATGGTAGTCCACACAAAACCGAAGTTCTGGAGTGGCACGGGTACAGCAGCTTTTGGTACTAAGACCACTGGACTAGCCCAGGGGCTGCTGGTGGGCTCAATTACCCCTAGCGCGAGCATCTTGGAAACTTCTTCCTTGATGCTGGCCCTAAACTTGTCAGCTATTCTGTTAAATTTCTGTTATACAGGTAGACTGTCTCCAGTGTCCCCATCATGTACACAACAAATTGGTGACTCCTGGTGTCAGGGAGAACTGGGAGGCGAACTGACCCAACACATGGTGACAGTGCCTCTGCTGTTCCGGGGTCAGGGTAGGCGAGAGGTTCACCCCATCCACAGACGCATCCTGATCCTTTGCTGACAGGAGGTCAGGATGAGGCTCACTCTCCTCCTCCATCCCATAATCTGTAGCAAGGAGCATTGGCACATCAGACCTCTCAAAGTGTGGCTTGAGGCGGTTCACATGTAAGACCCTCAAAGGGTACCTGGGAGACTGCAAGTCAACCAGATAGGTTACTTCACTCTTGCGCTCCACTACCTCATGAGGACCAGGCCACTTGCCCTGGAGCGCACAGGGCTCCACTGGTGCCATCACCCACACTTTCTGCCCAGGTTGAAATTCGACCAGAGTCATACCATCTTTTCATTTCTTCCTGGCTAGCTTCCAGGTTCACCTGAGCGAGCTTCCTGAAGCGGTGAGTCTGGTTCCTGAAGGCCAGCACATAGCTGAACACATCCTGTGGGGTCTTACCGGGAGACTTCTCCCAACCTTCCTTCACCAGACTCAGAGGTCCTCTCACAGGGCGACCGTACAGTAATTCAAAGATACTGAACCCTAAGAACTTCTGGGGTATCTCCCTGTAGGCAAACAACAGTCATGGCAAAAAAATGTCCCACTTCCGTCTCATGGGTTCCGTAAGACCCGTGATCATGCCTTTCAGGGTTCGGTTGAATCTCTCAACCAACCCATTCCCTTGAGGATGGTAAGGAGTGTTGAACTTGTAAGTTAGACCGCACTCCTTCCACAAAGATGTCATGTACTTCGAAATTAAGTTTTTATCGCGGTCAGAGACCGCCTCTCTGGGGAACTCCACAAGGGAAAAGATCCCCATCAATGCACAGCCCACCACGGGGGCTGTGATTGTCCAGAGAGGGACAGCTTCCGAGTACCAGGTGGCATGGTCCACCAAGATAAACTTGTTGCCTAAGGCTGTCTTGGGTTCCAGTGGCCTCACAATATCAATGCCCACCCGCTCAAAAGGGATGCTCACCACAGGAAAGCGTTGGAGGGGAGCCTTACACTTCCCTCCACTCTTGCCACTTGCATGGCAAGTCTGACAAGTCCTACAATGTGTACCAACGTGCTTCCTCATTTGGGGCCAGTAAAAGTGGGTGTCAAACCTCTGATAGGTCTTGTCAGAGCTCAAATGTCCTGCGAGAGGCACGTCATGAGCCAGACCCAGGAGGAAGGTCCTGAAGCGCTCGGGTACCACCTGCACATAGGCTGCACCAGGCTCAGCGACCTAAGTCTCACTATAAAGTAATCCATCTTTCCAGTAAATGAGATGTGACCTGGACTCATCACCTGCTGCCTGGTCTGCAGCCTGTTGCTGCATACCAATGAGAGAAGGGCATTCCATCTGCGCCTTGCAGAATTCCTCCCTCGAGGGACCTCCTTCTTGCTGCCAATGGGTCAGCACAGGCAGGTCTCCCAGTTCGGCCACTTGTTCCCCTGTAGGTTACAGGGCATCACCCTCAGGTTCTGCTCCCTCCAGGACCGAGGCACACAGAAAGGTTGAACAAGAAAATAGCCACTTTCTAAAATTGCAATTTTCAAACACAGAATTTAAGAACCATCCATTAAAAGATGTGTTATTGCATTCTTAGGTTCAGGGATATCAGACTCTAATTTCTTATCTTACTCCTATGGGAAGATATGTTTGTAAAACTGTTACACAGCATTCCCCATTCGCTCCTATGGGCAAGATAGCTGTTCAATAGTGAAAACAGAAATTGGCAGTATTTCACTATCAGGACATGTTACACACACCAGTACATGTCCTACCTTTCACATACACTGCACCCTGCCCAGGGGGGTATCTTGGGCCTACCATAGGGGTGTTCTATGTGTAAGAAAAGGGAAGGGTAAGAAGGACTGGCAAGTGGGTACACTGACCAGGTCAAAATGACAGTTGACAAACTGCGCACAGGCACTGCGGTGGCAGGCCTGAGACCTCTTTTAGGGCTACATATGTGGGTGGCAT
This sequence comes from Triturus cristatus, assembly GCF_964204655.1. Taxonomy (NCBI): domain Eukaryota; kingdom Metazoa; phylum Chordata; class Amphibia; order Caudata; family Salamandridae; genus Triturus; species Triturus cristatus. Next base: position 317,159,747 of record NC_140580.1, on the reverse strand, counting down.
AATCATTGCTGCATGCCCACTTGTAGCATTTGAGTTACCAGCCCTGGCACACATAGTGCACTTTACTAGGGACCTACTGGTAAGACAAATATGCCAATCATGGATAACCAATCACAGTAACAATTTACCCAGGGAGCACTTGCACTTTGACACTGATCAGCAGTGGCAAAGGGCCCAAAGCATCTAAACTAGCAAAAACGAAATCCAGCATAGCATCAAAAACACAGGCGGTAGAGGCAAAAAGTCAGGGACAACCACGCCAAGGATGCCAGGTCTGACAGAATAGCACAAAGATGTTTAAGGGAAAATTTTCTAACACTTTGCACTAGATTTGCATCACAAAAGTTACTTTGTGTCTAGAGAACATCCACTGAAATACACACAGGTGTTCCAACCCAACCACTTATGATGCAAATCCCTATTCCCTACCATTTGTAGCCAGAGATTTTCACACAAAATTGTGCCTCCTCATGTCAGGCATAACAGTGGATCAATTTTTAAAAGTCTTTACACTTTTCCAACTTTGCATGTGTGCTGCACTGTATAGCACAAATACAAAGTAAGAAAATTATTGAAACATAGTTTTTGTACTAGAACTATGCTTGACAGAACGCAGGCACCCCTGCACCAGTGCTGGTAAGAGAAAAACAATGCCATATCTTAGCGGTTAAGGCACTGTTTTTCTCTCCCACTTTGATGCAATGCGGCCAAAAAACTTGCACCAAAAGGTAGTAAATTTGGCCCTTAGTGTCCTAGATCAAGCGTCATTGTGCACACTTTTCTGGCAATGGCTTCATTTTGGCTGGTTCTGGGGCATCATAGATGGTCCCACAGCATGGCTTAGCAGGAAAATCAGCTATAGGAACAACAAATAAATTATGAATGAAAAAAACACAGTTGAGGCCAGCAGTCAACTGAGTTGTGCAGGAGAAGTGCCGAATAGGGAAATAATCAAGCTAAGAGTGCCCGACTGACCTACTTAATTGGAAGAAATGTCTCTGCATCTCATGTGTAATAAAGTGGCTATTCTTTATCATGACCTGCATAGCCCCTCAAACCGCAAGACTCTTGGTTTCAAAATTCCTGGTTGTGGCAACTGCTTCAGACGCCATACGTATGGATAACATGTTCCTAATTATCAAGGGGATTTAGAAATGCAGACAAAAAATGCATTGACCTTTGTGCAAAATATTTTTTTTAATAAAGTGCTTACGAGTTGAAATCGCCATTAAATATCTGCAATGTCCATTTCAAGTCCAATGGGCTTGTTTTTTAGAAGGGTGTGTGAATTTTAATGCTCCCGGGAGGCTGAGCGTAATTAGTTGCTATTGGCTGTAATCCTGACAGGTCCCTTCTGATTCGCTGTAAAACTGTGGCGCATAGCAGCAAGGGTGTCTGTTCCAGAGGGGCAAGTAAGATGTGGTTGGGAGGGGAGGCGGGGAAAGGAAACCCGGCTGAGATGGAATCACATTTCTTAGACATAGTTCAGCACTAATTATGCACATATGGGTTCCATTGGAGTACCTCTCTGCTTATTTTAAGCTGGATCTTCGTGCCTCGGATTATTTTACTTTCACACAATGTGCAGTTCAGATCATGAAGATTTAAACCGTATCACAAATTCTTAGGAAGTTCCTCGCTGTCTCTAACACTCACAGAAAACGACAAAGCTGAAACCCAATAGTGGCATTTACGCACTAGGCTGCCCCTGTTTATAGATTCTATATGCAGTGACGTGCTAATGCAGACTATTAAAACCGAGTAGCATTTTTGTCCTTAATTTGCAGGGATTTCTGACCTAGTTTCCACAAAAATCAAAGCTTATATTCTTTCTGTAATTTTGCACAGTGCATCACTGTGTTGAGCATATATGAAAAACGCATAAATACAGTTGTGTGCCATAGTCTGGGCAAGAGATGTGTGGTTGCTAGAAATCTAAGTTTTCTATAGTCCTTAAAAACACATGCACCAGCAGTGCCAAATTTGTAAGGGAGGCACCAGAAGTTATTTTTGACCCAGAGGAAGAAAGAAGGGCAAACAATGAAGAAAGAAGAGCAAAAAATTGAGAAATAAGGAGAGAGAGAGAAATAGGAACAAAGTGACAAAGAGGAAAGCCAGTGACAAAGGTGGGAGGGGGTGAGAAGCTGTGACAAATAGAATACACAAGAGCAAAATTAAAGAGACTGGCAGCACAGAGTGGTGGGAAAAAGGCATGAGGTGGACTCAAGACTAGGTAGCCTTGGTATTTTGTCACCCGGGCTTTCAACAGCACCAGTGGCAAGCTCCCAAGAAAAACATAGAGCCCCTCCTCTTTTATTTTTAACAAAGTGTGCACCACACATTATTATCAAATGTAGTGTAATGCTTCTTCCTGTGATAAAAAAAGGTGCAGAATAAAATTACTAGTGATTTTGGTAAAGTGATCTCAATGCTCAGGGAGAATAAAATTATTACTTTACGCATGGATCCATTGAGCCCCTCATGAACCTACGAGATATTGAGGGACAGAAGGAGCACGAGTGCTTTTGGTTGCAGGAAATAAGGGCATTATGATAACCATTCTTGTTACCGTGTACGCCAAGTTACTGGAAGTTAATATTTTATAACATTTATGGATGATGACGGTCACAGCATATTGTTCCCAAACTGCCTGTCAGTCCGAGCTAGTAAGAGGATGTTCACGCCTGCATACTTCTGAGTCAGATCTTTCCCATAGGGATCTTAGAAAGAACTACAACCTGAACTGCTGAACGGAATTACACCAGAAAGAGTGTTTTTTGTAAGTTGCTGAAAATCTGTTCAGTAGTTTTGGAGTTTTTAAAGAATAAAGATTTATCTACATCTAGAGACGCGGAGAGGTGGAACTGCAGATTTACACGTCAACAGCAATGCCGTGAATGGCTGGCAGCAACCTGAGAGGAAAGTTGCTGCTGCCATTTTGTCAATCGGGTAACTGTTCCCGGGAGGGGGTGGGGGAATAAAGTGTAGAAAGGACATAAAGGGTCAGGATAGAGGGATCCTGAGCCCATGGGACTGATGGGCGATGAGCCGCGCTATATAAATCTACAAATTATAATTATAGAGTAATGCAAGGCTGCAATTTTTGGTGCCCGGGGTTACTCCAGATTTATCAAGCCATGTAGGGTCATGCAAGGTGACCATGCATGGCTTGATAAATCTCACTTAGATTTTCCTCATCCTTGCGTGACTCAAGGGTGACACAAAACCTTGATAAATCTGGCCTTAATGTCTAGGAAAATTTATACAGCATGACCTTTGTCAACATATAGGACATTTCCAAGGCTTACTGAAAGTTGTTTCAATCCGTTTGAAGAGGTTTTTTTTTTTAAAGTAAAGGAAATTCTATTCTATGCTGTGGTTGCAGGACAAACACACCTCAGTCCACTCTAGCTTCCAAAGTAGGTCTTCACTGTAGTAATGTGTGTAATAGGGTGTTTTCCTTTCTTACAAAGTGCGCACAGACTTCAGCTGTAAACTATTATGATAAATGGGGCGCACAGCTCAAGAAGTCCAAAAGGCCAAGATTGATAGAAAAGTAACTACTTTACTCCTCAAGATTTTTCTTTAAGATCATCAGATATAGGCAATCTATCCAACGCGTTTCATTCCCATATAGGGAACTTCATCAGGGAAGAAAAATATATCAATTGTAAAGTACAAATTGCCAAAGTGCCAACAATTTTTTATTAATAGCTTCAGATAAGTTGGCTTCTCACAAAGGACAGTCTGTTCCTATGTAGGCCTGTTATAACAGCCCAAAATGCTCCAATGAAATTCAGTAGGCAAATTCGTTTGGCACAGAACAGAGAGAAATTTTCAGCCGCGACGCTGAGGAATCTTCGTATCCTCTTAGAATAAATATGGGCCACAGTGCAATACACTTTACCTCTTGAATCCTTGGAAATTGTTTAGGACAAACAGTGGACATAGAGGTGCTACAAATCATATTCGCCCGATGACTTTTCTTTGTGGAGCTTTTTTATTGTGCCAAATGGATTTGCCTACTAGAATTTCATTGGAGCATTTTGGGCTGTTATAACAGGCCTACATAGGAACAGACTGTCCTATGTGAGAAGCCAACTTGTCTGAAGCTATTAATAAAAATTGTTGGCACTTTGGCAATTTGTACTTTACAATTGATATATTTTTCTGCCCTGATGAAGTTCCCTATATGGGAATGAAACGCGTTGGCTGGATTGCCTATATCTGATGATCTTAAAGAAAAAATGTTTGGAATAAAGAAGTTACTTTTCTATCAATCTTGGCCTTTTGGACTTCTTGAACTGTGCACCCCCATTTGTCATAATAGTTTCTGATCTGGAGCACAGTGATGCCACTCAACGGCTGGCGCAGGGGTAGCTTCGACAGCTAACACATATATAGGAACTGGCACGAGGTGCGGCATAGGAGGTCCGCCGTTGTTGCTCTCGGATATTCAGCTGTAAACTTATTGAGTGAGATTATAAAGATTTATTGTCTTCCAAGATTCTAGCCCACAATACCTCCATAGGCTTGCAGTCAAGTACTGAAGAAGAGTGCTTGGTAATCCAGTCAATGTCCAGTGGTACGGTGGCACCAGGACACCAGTGGTGAATGACTCCAATGTCACATTTGGAACCCAGTACCCCTGATTTCCCTGGTACTCTCTGAACCAGGTCTCACGCGGTGTATGTAGCACTGGTACAATGTTTGTCACTTTTTAGTGAATTGCTTTACGAGTCTGTTACATTACGATATTATATTTCTATATGCACTTAATTAAAACCTGTAATCAACCAACAAAAACCTTAGTGACACCCATGCAACGTTGCCCTGCTTATAGGTTCGAGTCATTCCACCACCTCGGCCCTCTGCATTGTAACTCTACCATCAAACATCAGTGCAATCCTTGCTCTAAAAGTATTTAAGACTGCACTGAAAGCTCACCTATCATGACACGAAAGGTAAGTGATAACTCTCCCAATTGGTTGTAAATATGTACGTTGTGTGTCTGTTTATTCCATTAGTTTGATACATATAATAGGCTTAGCTTTCTGTTTGCCTGTGCCAATCACAATCCTACAACTAACCTCTCCTTGCTATCTCAAAAAATCTGACCTCCTTCACCCTATTTACTCACCCCCTTGTCCATTTACATTATCTTACTCTAATAATTACATCTAACCCCTATTAACTTAAATACATCACTACTTGAAATGGAGGAAACCCTTAAGTTTCCTTTGAACAAAAGACTAACCCAATTAACAAAAACGCTACATTGATAATTAATAAGCACTGGATTAACCACTAATTTTGGGCTCCAGAGTAGCGAGCTACCCACTACAAAGCACTTCAGTGCTTCGTCAGTGGTAGGAAGCCCTATATAAATGCAATTACAATATAATAGAATGTATGGCGTTGGTCATGGGCAGCCACAAAAGAGGTACTGTAAGCAAGTTACATCTTGAGTTTGAAATATACGCAAGAGATTGCTGATACAAGAGCTGCCGAGGTATACAGTGCTAGGGCCTCTACTACTATAAACTTCACTGGGATTCTGGTTTTTTTGCCACAACCATCAGAAAGAATTGAGATTTCACAGCACTCTGCAGCTCATTGAGTAGAATGTTTACAGAAAGAACAATACAATGCTTCTCACCCTGTGCAACTTCCTGCAGCACAATCAGCTACCCTAGAGCAAAAGGGCACACATAGTTCCCTTCAAAAGGACAATAACCTCTCCATCAACTTGCAGCCCAGGATCAGGTGTCTTCATCATTTCCACAGCCACGACTTGAGCCGCCTCTACAGGATTCAACATTCCCACAACCGCCGCCGCAACATCAGTCTCAGTCGCCAATACGACAGCAGGGGCAGCAAGCCTGGGTCCATAAAAAAATTGGTGGGCCTCAATGCAGCTCGTCGGCACAACTTCAAGAAAAAGAAACTTTTCTGCAATGTGATTTAAAAACCATCCTGAATCTCATTTTAGAGGAGATAAGAGAACTCGAGACATCTCAAGCAAATGAAATAGCCTCTCTTCACCAGCACCTCTCAAAGATTGAGGAGGCAGTGGGCAATTTTCCAGTAAGGATCCAAGAGGCAGAAATAAGGATTGCACATCTTGAAGATCAAATGAATACCACAGTGCACCAAGTAAAGGTAGTAACAAAGGAGAAAATTTCCCTTTAGAGAAAACTTGAGGAGCTTGACAATCACTCGTGATGTGCAAACCTGCGCATAGTCGGGGTCCCAGAGGGGAGTGAAGGGTCTCAAACTCTTCATTGGGTCGAGACTTTTATCAAGAAGAGCGTCCTGCCTGAATTCACGGGGATCTCACCATAAGAGGAGCACATCGAGTTCCCTCACACCCTCTGCCGAATTCAAAGCTACCACAAACCATTTTAATTAACTTTGCCGATTACCGTATAAAAGAACAGATACTATCCAAAGCAATCCAGCAGAGACAACTTTTGATTAATGATGCACCCAGTTGTTGGATTTTTGCTGACATGTCGTCTACGGCCACACGTTGGCGAAAACAGTTTGTTAAACTTTTGTATCTTTTCCAGGCACCGGGCACTCAGGCTTCGATAGCTCAGCAGTCGAAGCTAAGGGTCTAAGTGAGGGGCAAGTTTCACATGTTTGCGAAAATAGAGGAAGCCCAAGACCTGCTGAGACAAATCTCTTCCGTAAAATAGAGAGAAGATGCATTAAAGGCAAATGTCAGGGGTGGTTTGAGGTAGGGGAGAACAGGGGTAGGGGTCACCTAGGGTGAAGCACCAAGGCACCCCATAGGAGAGACAATTGGGGAGGGCAGAGATGGGCCAGTGGGCCTTTTCCCATCTCCGGGGGAGGGTTAGGTATGGGGAGGGGTTTCGGAGCAGAGGGGTTTGGGGCACAAAGGGGAAGAAAATGAGCAGAATCACAGGGGTGAGGTGGTGGGAAAACAGTTTATTGTACTGAATAGATTATTGCAATACTTAGGTTTGAATTAAAGAAATGGGTATTTTAAATGTCGGATCATTTCGGTCAATGTTAACGGTGTTCTGAACATACAAAAGTATCGAGCGATAATAAGGTGGTTAGTTTCCTTTTCACCTCAAGTTCTTTTTCTTCAAGAAACTCACCTGAAAACTAATACTCCAAAGCTTTTTATACCTAAACCATTTTCTAAAGTTTTTTTTGCATCAGCAGGGATGGCAGTAAGGGGCGTTGCTATATATTTTAATTGGGGGTGGATTAGGAATTTCTCCAAGTACAAAGGGAACCACAGGGTCGATAGAGATAAAAGCACTATTACAAGGAATGGCTAAACTGACGTTGTGTGCGGATGACATTATTTTATATCTTAGTCCGGCAAGACAGAATATTGATTTAATATTAGACGAATTCACACAATTGGAATTAATTGGTGGTTACAAAATTAATTGCAACAAGACTAAGGTTTTAACAATGAATACTGCGAATGATTTTCTTCCCGAAATTTTTAAACAACAAGCCCTTATTCCCAATCCGATATTTAGGGATTTATGTCACTAGTTAATATTCCGAAATTTATAAATGAAATTACGAAGTTACGCGGAAAAATATTATAAAGCTGTTAGAACAATGGTCATTATTACCGCTTACATTACTAGGCCGTGTGGCTTTCATAAAAATGTCCATTTTACCTTTACTTGTTAATTAATTAATATGACCTATTTTAAAGACTTAGAAACGATTTTTAGAAGGTTTGTTTGGAATAAGAAGGATCAGAGAGTAAAACTCTCAGTGCTCCAACTTGACATAAGTCAGGGGGACTTGCACTCTCTCAAGCTCGTAAATACTATGAGGCAGCCTTTTTAGACATAAATGCTCATTTACTTGGCTGAAAGGGATCCGGTGATGATTTTTTTTTTAGAGAAGATGGTGCAAGAAGCTGGTTCACAGATTCCAGTATTTTTTAAAACAGCTAAACTCCCCCAAAAAAGAGCTACAAGACCTTGCAGGAGTACACTTATAGACTCTAGACTTTTTACTCAAAGCAGACTTGCTCCACAGGATTGCTTTTCTTAGAATTAGCTGAATGTAAGAGCTTGGGCTTTCAAATCCGGACCAGCCATCTAAGGTCCTGGTATAATTGGGGATTTAAAGAGCTAGGGCATTTTTTAGTGGGGTGTAGAGGCATTACTTGGTAAGAGGTCCAAGCGAGGTGTGGCGACCTGAGCAAGCCTCTTTTTTTTAAATACATTCAGATTTCACAACTTCTAAAAAAAGTGCAGTCTCTTATTTTATTACGGCCCAACTCCACTTGTGATTGCTCTATTTAGAGCACAGCTGAGAGGGGCGGGCAATTGGTATTGCTGTATACGGTCTCAAGGGGAGCCAATCATGGTCAATAAATTCTTAGAAAAAGTGACCCAGGAGACACAATGCAGGTTCTGAAATCGGGATTGTTAAGTGATGGCACAGATCGGCAGCACGGCCCTAAGAGGGGCTAATTTTAAAAGAATGGCATTTTTGTCGTGCTGGATGGCATATTATACTCCCCACACTGTTCATAAGATACGCCCCCAGAATTAGAGAATACATGTTTTTGTTGTAAGAAGCCAGGCGAGGGAGGCTGGCTCCATATTTCTTTTTACCTGCCCAAAGCTAGGACAATTCTGGGAAAGGATTTTTTCAGCTTTAAGCTGGGGAGTTCAGAAAAGTTTGAATCCTGATGCAGAGATTGCACTTTTTGGTCTTGCAAGCCAGAGACAAAACCTTGGAATGTCGAGGGGGGAGGAGACATTTGTAGCAATTGCCTCTCTTGTGGCATGTTCTCTGATACTTTAGAATTGGAGGTCTCAGAAAATACCTACTTATTTGAAATGGTTGAATACAATGATCCTTATATGGAGATTTGAGGAAGCATATGTCAAGAGAGTAGGTGCCAATAAAAGGTTTATTGCTGTATGGAAATATATGGGGAGGTTAGAGACTTCTACGGAGTGATAGGACTGAATCTTTTTTTTAAAAAGAACTTTAGAACAGCACTTTAGTAATTGGTAGGTTGGAAAGTACTGTAGTAAACTACACTGGCTGCACTTTTTGGCAAAGGCTGCCTGGAAGATGGAATTTTTTTATATCATTTTTTGATGGTAACTCAGCACATTGCACCTTAGAGGGAAATCTCTCCATAAGGAACCAATGTTAATTAGACGGGAATAGTACATATTCGTTAAATATTGTATCCGGAACTTTATACTTGCATGTTAATTCCGAATTGCACTTTGTCAGATCATCCTTTAAGATTAATTTCTATGGCAGGTTGTATTTCAGGTATGTTGGTGTTTAAATTTTATGTATATCAGGATGACTATTTATCAAACTGTTTGCAGCACTTCTTTGTACTCTCTGTGTCTCTGCTCAGTAAAAATAAAAAAAAGACAATGACAATCCAGACATCCTGGCCCCACTTTCCAGACTGGCTTCCTTCAATACCATTAAACCCGGATCAACACACTACCATCACAGATGGTACAAACAAGCATCATACTTCAGTAGTTCTCCTCTCTTTCCAACTGACATCCGCTTGTCCGCAAGAACATCTTCAGATCTCAGTGACGACTGGTTTACTGTGGTGTATGTCAAAGATAGCTCCCTCTAGCACATATTCAGCATGTTGATGGAGCATCCTCCAGACTTCTTAACTTACAGAATTGAGATCCACCAATCGGCTGATCAAACACAGCTGTCTTTGAAAATGCCATTATCAAGGGCCTCCGCTGACATAAGGAGTGTGTCACCTAGACCAAGATTTGAATATTCAGATCCTACAGTAAACCAAGCCCAAAAAAATGAATTATCCTCCTCACAAGCAACACCAGGCAAGTTCAGATCCAGTAATAGCTCTCTGATACAAAGCTATTTTCGGTTACATCCCAAATCGCACAAATGCTGAATCATTTGAATTACCTTTGACAGCAAACTCTCATTAAAAACAGACACCAGAAAGGAAACACAGACGGCCTAGTGCATTCCTCACTTTTATGCAGAACTACTACATTTTTTCCAGACTCAGATGTCTCAAAACCACCAAACTTTGCTTGTATCTCAGAATCCGAAACACTACAAGTGACAGAGGTTCTACAGCATGCTACCTAGATCATCAATGAACTGACAAAATAAGACAGCATTACCTTGAGCGGGTACCTTCCTCAACTAATATATGATGTGCTCCATTGGTACCTAGTCAAGGTTTTGCTTTATAATTACCACAATAACCATGCATACATAATTTGAAAAAACACAGAGCACACATGCAAAGACCTGGTTCAGAACTTACATTGGACATTGTTACAACTCCTTAGCCACTGGATAGTTTACCAGGATTTTTTTTCTTCTATTGAATATTGACTAATCTGCCTAATATATTTACGTACATGTAGTTTTATACACTTTGTTCTGAAGTCTTGAAAGAGCTCAATACAGACCACTTGCCTAAGCCAAAGATGTGTCAGATGTTGGGCTTAGTGAGGGAGTACACAGTCTTAATTCTGAAACCAAAAATATTGAATAAATCTCCCCTTATTCACAAGAAAAGATAGACATTCATTTAGGATTATCCCGCTCTTGCAAGTTTTGTAAACCTTGAAAAAATTGAAAATACTTTGTCAACTTCATTGCAAGAGTGATTTGTAAATTAACCCCTTTCTCTTCTCACATAAAATATCCCACTTTTTTTTTTTATAATAACAGGTGTCAAGTCAATTTATTTGCCAATGTGAAACCTAACCTCACCTTGATTAAGCAACCCACAGTCTAACACTGAAAATCCTCATTCCACAATTCAAGCCTTTTTCACACTTTTCATCACACATCACAACTACTGAATACAACATGGTCACCAAGCCAATATTTTCAAACTAATAAATTAATTTGCCTTAGATCATCTCACAAATAAAATATTTTGTAAGAATAAACAGAATTAAGGTAGCAATGTCTACTACTAACAAATCTTAAGAAGAAAACAAATTATATTCTCCACCAAACTTGCATTTAAAACTAACAATCCAAATCAGAATAGTTCAAAAGCTAATCTTCCATGAATGCCTCACCAAAAATCTGGAAACATTGAACTCATTCTGCGATGACACTGACACAAACCTCTCGCAAATTAAAATCAACACCACAAGACAAGGAATGTCAAACTCATTTTTTCCCATTCCACACTCTACTCTCAGAGATTCCCCTCCAGTGACCAACATGACCACACAATTGCCTTAACATTAGCATATGAACACTCTCTAATCCTGATAGGCAATGCTGTCAATCTCAGAGCATCTCCCATCATCCTCGAAAATTTGGACAAAGCTCTGAAACGCTTAGAGTGCTCGAACTTTGCCTCAATGTTAGCACTGGCGATAAAAACTTTGCTAACACCTTTCTCTTGCAAATAAATGTTCCTTAATGTTTGCTGGTGACTGTATGATTCTGTCATGACCTCCATTACATGGCTATTTAATTATGCCTGTGATATCGGCATAATCATTACCTCGAACTGCCAAGACCCCAACATGGCAGTTTCTCTATTCCCACTGCAATCTTAGCAACTAGAGCTCTACAGCTATGTCAAGGTGAATGCATCTTGATGTAATGGTTTCATTGAATTACTGGTATGTCAATATAGGGAGGAAGCACCTTTTTAGTAACCACATAACATAATTAGAAATGCACCATAAATGCACTCATTCTATGGATGGAAATTAAAGTCATATTAAAAAACTTCTTTTCCAGGCCAAAATACAAAAACTAAAAACCAATTACACTCCATTAACACTATATAATCTTGTTTTGCACTTATCATAGCACTGAAACAGCATTTCCTCGTGGTAGCTATGAGATTATTTGCAACAAAAACAGAAAACAAAGACAAACTCTTGATTCCGTTAGGCCTCCAAACATCCATTCTCTATATTATCCCCATGATATCTTTATATTTAGCAAAAACGTCCCGAAGAGTAAAAATAGGCCGCATTTTATGTGAGTTGTAAACTCATCTATACCAAAGTCTCCATGATTTGTATTTGGCATTTGCTTACTATGATCTTTTCCATTGAGGTACCTATTTATTTATATGTATATGACATCTACAGGTCTTGTAATCTTGAAACCTCAATCCTATCCCCAACTGCCTGATGAATGTAAACCCATGGGTAGCACAATTTGTTTCAGAAGAGTTAAGGTAAATCAGAGGCCTTCAGTTTTGGCCCTTAAAATCAATTTTAGTGTGCAACACTTATCTTTCGCTCCAGAAACTCCATATTTGTTTCTACCATTCTACACCACATAAAGCAAGAAATATGGGTTTAATAATGGGTGTATCTTTCTTGCATTCTAAACAAATTTCGATCAGAATCCTCTCCTGTAGCCTCCACCTTAAATCCAAAAAGAACATCATTTTGTACTAATTTAGATGGCAAAAGAAGGATGGGGCGATAATAGCAGTGAGTTGCCTAACTGTGTTAACCTCTGCTCCAGTTGCGAAAGCAAATTACCAAGCTTCGTTTGAAGAGATTGAATGGCTATCGACCAAAGAAAATAAATCTTTGTAATATGTGCCTCTCATTTTAAGAGAAAGCCAAGGGATTTCAATTGAGTCTCAGATCATGAGACCGATTTATATCTTGGTGGTATAAAGACACTGTTGGAACGGCGACAGAGTATCTAGTGACCTAATAATAATGGTCCTCCCACCAAATTAATATGCGGGCAGATGTTAGGTTTAATTGCGATGAAGGCTACTCAATCACCACACTAATTTAGATGGGCGGAATTAGAGGTCAGTTTTCACTGCCTGTCACCGCCAGAAAACCCTGGAGGTAAGGGGCACTGAAAACTGCTAAATGCGTCCTTTGCCAGCTTGGGGGTCATTTCTAAATGTGGCGGGTGTCACCTCCCTCAGGGCAACTGAGTAATTTTCTCTGTCTCCCTGACGAAGAAACAGCCACCCGCTATAGTATAAACTATGCCCCAAGTTAACATCAAGTAGCATTTTGGACAAGTATCTATAGAGCCATTCTCTGCTTATCTCAGAATCAATAAAACATAATTATATTCAACAAAAAACATGCAGTGTGCTCTGTCTTCCAAATAGAAACATCTAGGTCTCACCTACATACCAGGGGAGACTTTAGATTCACCATTATCTGCCGCTAATTTCGAAAATCTCTTACTCTCAAACTTTGCACTTACAATATCCTCTTCTTTTCCAGGTTTTTAAAGTGTTGGTGTTCTATGTCACACACATTTTGTAACATGGTTCTTAAAAGGGTGTTTTACAGAAATTCACTTTGTAGTACGGTATTAAAAAATTGTTAAATAAATTACAACCAATGGGATGTGGGCTCCGTGATGCTGTACGTTCACCACACACTTTTTCTCTGCCCGCTCCTTACGACTGGAAGACACAACATGTCACAAAAAATAAAGGGACATAGAAGAAAAAACCGTGGGGCATGGGGGCACTTGAGAACTTCCACATTATGGGAGGGGGTGGGGGGGACGCCCATATAATATTTATACAAAAGCATGGAGACACAGAGGGACAGGCTCACATTACCCAAAAGCGCCCACACCACGGGAAGTGGATCTCGTAGTTAGATTTATTTCCAGGTATCAGTCTGCCCCCAAAGAACCCACAGTTTCTTCCAAAACTGAAAAAAGTTCCAGGAAAGGGCCGCATATGTATAATAAGCCAGGCATGTGGCGAGGGACAGGGGAAATGCACAACTACTTGACAAAATCCTAATTTACCCTCCTCCCCCACCTGCAATCGCGGCCTAATTTGGAATTCCATTAAAGGTATTACTTTGGCGTGGAGGGTGTTTAGATTTTAATTATTTTTATCTCACTTGCAAATGTTTGTGATCTATTACATTCCACATATGCCCTACTACAACTAGACTGGGAAATTCTGACCCATGCGTGAGCAGGGGTCATCATAATTTTGAGTTGTGCGGAGTTTACCCTGCCTGGTAATTTCTGTGTGTGACAAAGTCCACACCCTTGAACTTTACCCAGGGAACATAGACATAAGTCAAACCTGCTGATAATATTTTGGGAAAAATGGCGGGAAAATACGAGGACCTGACGATTTTAGGTGCGGAAAGCCCTACTATCCAAATGTGCTGGACCATTTGGAAGGGCTTAACATGTAAACTGATATATTTATCACACCCAATTCCTACCAAAAACCCCGGGGTATCAGATTTTGTTGGGTGAAATAAATCGTGCATCCCGAACCGGAGCACTCGTAATCAGGGCCATGACTACATTTTTACTATTTTTAGCTGGCCACCACCTGGAAACCAGATCATTTCTCACATGGATCCGTACTAAGATCTGGTTTGTATCTTCGAGTGTGAGCAAGAGGCTTAGTAATAGACTCTCAGAGCTTCACGAAGGACATGACATGAGGATCATTATGCGTGGGGGTCAAGTGTCTTTGAACACAAACTTGATAGCATAATGTCAGGAGCATGTTGCACTACAGAATGATTAACTACTCGATGTAACCTTTTCTTGTGATTATCATTCTGAGTATTACTTTTATTGAATTATTATTAAAATGCCTGTCCCCTCAAGAACAACAAATATTTCCAAAAACAGGTCATGCCCAAGTCATACAAGTTAATGCTAAACAACATTTAAATTATTTTAAAGAATAAATACATAAATAAGCACTCAATTACTGAAAAAAGACACTATCAGTATGTTAAGTGCAGAAGATGTAACATTACTCACACTAATACACTGGATTAAGTTCAAATAACACATGAAGGTAGTCCATACTGCATTCATTTGTATTGAGGGCCTCATTTAGGGTTTGGTGGACCGACCAACAAACTAGGGTACCAGAGACACAGTGAAGAAATAGTGGCAGCTAGGAAAACTGCATGAATGAATGAATGAATGAAGTCATTTGTAAAGCGCAGGCTATCACTCCGAAGGAGCATCTTGGTGCTGAAAGCGGATAAACTGAGTGTCAAAGAGCATGGTCTCTGATGGCGCCGTTATCAGATGAGTGATAAGGCCAGACTATCTGGTACTGTGAAGATCCAGGTTTTCAGTCTTTTCTTAAACATGGATTCCAGGTGTGTGAGTCTCAGTTGGATGGGTAGGTAGTTCCATGCTTTTGTTCCCAGGACTGCCATTGGCTTTCCTCCTCTGTACATCAGACGGAAACAGGGGTGTACTTATACATTTTCCGTGGAGGATCTCAAATTGCGTACAGGGACATAGGATTTTATTCTAGTCCTGAGATATTTGGGACTGCTTTGCTTTACAGCTCGAAAGGTTATTACCAGGATCTTAAAAAGAATCCTCTTGTGTGATGGCAACCAGTAGAGGATTTGAAGGGCCTCAGAGGCAGATGACCCCCTTGGTAGTTTCAGTACCATTCAGGCTGCTGCATTTTGGACAGTGTGCAGCTTTTTCAGAGTACTCTTCTTTACTCCTGCGTAGAGACTGTTACAATAGTCTAGGCATGATAACATTAAAGCCACTGCCACGGTCTTACATGCTGTAGCTGGAAGGAGGTCAAATAATTGTTAAATAATTTGTATCCAATGGAAGCAGGCTCCTGCCACCGACAGTGCCTGCTGGTGAAAGGAGAGGGAGGTATCAAATCTGACCCCTAGGTTCTTAACAGTATCCACTGTATTGGTGGTGGGGGGGGGCTGTATCTGTCAGCCACCACAGTTTGGGTGTGAAGTTGTTACATTTTTCCAGCAGCATAATCTCCGTCTTTTGGCTGTTGCACGTAAGGTGATTGGCCTTCATCCATTCAAAAACAGCAGAGCGGCATTGTTGGAAATGTTCTTCTGCTGCTGTGGATTCTTTATCCAGGGTTAAAATAAGCTGTGTGTCGTCAGCGTAAGACACAGTCTCGATGTCAAAAGATGACACCAGGTCTAATAAGGGCACTATGTATATATATATATATCATTGAGGACTTCGTTTTACACCCCCGCGGGCACTCGAGCTGGTGTGTGGCCCGTGCTCATCAAAGTGGGAGCATCACTGTATGTTTGGAGCGCTCCTGAAACCTTTCAGCCGCCCACCCGGACTTCAGGTACCAGCATGCAACTGCCTGTGGGAGTGTCAGCGCGATGCAAGTGCACATGACTTGGAGGAGGGGCATAAAGAACATTTAAACAGGAACGGTTTTTACAGCAGCTGTACTGTGTGCTGACCCCCGATGGACCCTGTGAAACCGGCACTGATGAAGGCGACTTACCGCTGAAACGCGTATGCCATTATGTTTCATGGACTGCCAGCACTGCGAATTGCCTTGATCTCATGGACTGCCAGCACTGCGATAATTGATCGAAAATAAAGCCCTCAAATGATTCCGCAGTGTGTCGTGCTTTTTCTCTAGGGAACAAGCATTGGTTATATATATATATATATGGTGCCGATCAAAGAGGAACGTTACCTCTCTGTTGGTTCCTGTAACACTTTCAGGCAGCGCGATCCCTCCACAGCCGAAGCCGCCGTGATATTTATTATCCCAAAACTTGCTCAGATTTGAGGCCGCAACTCACCCGCAGGCGGCTCACAAAGCCCTTGTATAGCTCATTGCAGTTTCCCATCACAGTGTTTAATCCTTTGGCCTGACGCGCGTTTCGAAGCCCATTCGCTGAAAGTGTTACAGGAACCAACAGAGAGGTAACGTTCCTCTTTGATCGGCACCAGCGGGGAGCATCATTGACATTGCACAATCTCATCCGGGAGCCTAATGGAGGGCTTTAAATGAATCCTGAAATGTCATGCAAGAACGGAACCCACTTGAGGGGAGTGAAATGGCCCAAAACTACACATCCCAGCAGGCACTGGTGAAAATTGAACTCTAATTTAAGAGAAGACCAATGGTGGTCGTAAAAAAGCATGCTGGGAAGATGTGGCACAAACGAACTGTCTTGCGTGAGGCCTCTGATGAGAAGCGAATGGGCTTCGAAACGCGCGTCAGGCCAAAGGATTAAACACTGTGATGGGAAACTGCAATGAGCTATACAAGGGCTTTGTGAGCCGCCTGCGGGTGAGTTGCGGCCTCAAATCTGAGCAAGTTTTGGGATAATATATATACATATATATATATATATATATATATATATATATATATATATATATATATATATATATATATTTTTAGTCCTCATTCACCACCTGCATCAGCTAAATAAACAGTAAGACCCCATATCGACCTTGGTGCCCTGAGCTCATGTTATTGCCTATGCATTAGGCCGACCAGGCCAGCATCTTTTGTTCGAGGCTTGGTGTAATCATTGGACCAGTGAAGCTTTAAATCAGCCTCATTTCCTTACCCCAGAGGATCAGTGGGGACCAGATGTTGTTATCCTCATTGTCCAACGAGCCCAGATCCAATCTTGCGGTGCCCAGTGCTACCCTCAGCCAGTTCTCGTAAGACGGAGGACTAGGATCCTTCCACAATCTACAAATCTCTCTACGCGCAATCAAAATCAAACTAAAAAATAAGCCCACCTGTATCGCAGAGAGCTGCCTTATAAGATCGTTATCTAGTCCAAAGATTACTCGGACCGAATTAATATGGAGTTTAAATTTAAAGACTCTTTCCATGGCGGACTCCAAATTGCTCCAAAAGTCACCCATGTGTAAGCAATCATAAAAAATATGTATATCATCGGCCTCAGCCAGGTTGCATCTAGGGCACCTAGGAGATGAACAGGAAACAAATTTTGCGATCTTAGGCGTGTAATATAATCTGTTAATCAAATAGAAATGTTTTTTTTTAAGAGAGGCAGGCTTTACAAATTTATATAAAATTTGAAGAGACAAAGTATATAAGTCAACTGATACATCTCCCAATGTAGTGGGACTCCAAACCAGATGAGAGGGGGGAAACTCTTCATCCTCGACGTCTAATAGGCTCCTATACCAAAGTCCGACCTCTTTTTTCCTTGAGTTTACATTCTGAAGTATAGTTTCTATCTCCCAATTTCCGCCTATGAGATCCTTCTCTGCTGAAAACCAGGAACATAGTTGCAGATATTTGAATCTAGAAAAGGAGTTCCCAATTCTTAGACTTAACATCTCCCAGGGATGAACTCCATCGGACGAAATGAGGTCTGACCAAATCCTGATTCCTGCCATTCTGATTGGGGAAGCCAAACTGTCCTTCAGACATACAGGTAGTCCCGGGGAGTCCCAAATTGGAGCATAGGTCGAGTAGTATCTTATCCCCCACTTCATCCTGATTTTATACCACACATTGAGTGCGGATTTTAAAACTTTTAAGCGGACCTTCTTGAAGAACCTTGGCGCTCCAAATTTATAGAGGAATCCGATGTCCCCACCCTCTAGATTAGCCATAGCCCTCAAGATTCTCCCCCAATTAGTATCTGCAGGACTTAAAAGAAGACAATGTATGTTTTTAAACTGGAAGGCAAAAGAATACAAGAGCACATCTGGAAGGGCTAATCCGCCCTTTAACAATCTTCGTTTTAGCTTCTTCCATGATAATCTGGAGTTTTTATTAGCCGATATAAAGCTGCCTATTTTACTTTGGATTTTTCCCAATAGTTTCCCTGGGAACTCGAGAGGGATAGTACTAAACAAATACTTCAATTTAGGCAGGATTACCATTTTAACCAGATTTACACGGCCATAGATAGTAAGAGGTAAATTCTGCCATCTAGAAAAAAGATGGTCAATTTACTTTGCCACTTTCCTCAAGTTGACCAATGGAATACTACATAAGTCCTGCACTATGGTTATCCCCAAATACCTAAATTCCTTACTATTATTTTCAAGCCAATTTTCAACACCCCAACACATTACCTCGGTCTTGGAGGAATTAACCATATACCCAGAGTACAGACCGAATTCCTGCAGGGTGGCTTCTATCCTGGGAAGCACCTCCAATGGATTATTGGTGTAGACAAACAAATCATCCGCATAAAGGGCCAATTTACACTTATAATCTAAAACTTGAAAGGGGGTAATTTGTATATCTAGTCTCAATGCTTGAGCAAGGGGTGCGATATAAATATCGAACAATAACGGTGAAAATGGGCACCCCTGTCGGGTACCCCTTTTTATACTGAACCTGGTTGTCAATAAGCCGTTTAACAAAATGACTGCAGAGGCGCCCTCGTAGCACTTAATGAGGGTTTGTATAAATGTTACACCAAAACCCATCATTTTTAAGGTTTCCCATAGAAAGACACAATTAACACGGTCAAATGCCTTGGCTGCATCATACGCAGCCACAGCCAAGGGCTCTGACACTGCCAATGCCAAATCAATGCTTCCTATCAACTGTAAAGTTTGCTCCTGAATGTACCTACCTGGGATAAACCCCTTTTGGTCGACATTAATCAACCGTGGGACTATCCTGGCCAACCTCCCTGCCAAAATGCTGGTAAAGATTTTATAATCCGCATTAAGCAGGGAGATTGGCCTGTAAGAGTCTGCCTTAAGAGGATCCTTTCCCTGCTTCAGGACGAGTACTATTGTTGCCTCTTTTCACGAGGGGGGAACCTTACCATCTGCACTATAGATGTAATTGAAAAGTTCATATAGCCTAGGAACTAGGACCTCCTGGAGTACCTTATAAACTTCCCCCGGTAGAACATCTGTCCCAGCAGCTTTATTATTCTTGATCTTCTTAATATGAAGTTTAATTTCCTCTTCTGTAATTGAAGCATCTAACATATCATGCCCTTCTGCTGTCAAAATTGGTAAGGCCTTATTTTTTAACAATTCTCGAGTGTTATTGGGACTTGAAGATGTCTCCTGTCCATACAGATTAGAAAACACAGATAGGAGGCACCTTTGCATATCCTCTTGATTACAAGAGGTTTCCCCCGTCTCGTTTATTATCAACTTATTGATGTTATTTTTTACTCGATCCGCCTTGATTTTCCTTGCTAAGGTAGCTCCTGCTTTTTCTCCATATTCATAGTTTTCCATATTATGAACCAGCCATTGTGCTTTAACTTTTTGGTCTAACTTTCCTCTATACTCCAATCGCAGGTGTTCCAGGTCTCTGAGAGTTTGTGCCATACTGTCAGCTTGACTACTTATCCTTACTCTTTCCAAATTGGATATCTCTTTTTCCAATTTATGGAATACTGACGCCTCTTCTCTATTCTTGGCACATATCAGACTATGTAGCAGGCCACGGGTATGGGCCTTAAACGCGTCCCATACATAATCTAATGACGTCGAACCCGTATTCTCTAAGAAATAGTTGATGGTAGATGTTTTAATAGCACAAATTATTTCCTGGTTGGATAGCATTGCCCTTTTTAATGTCCACCTAGGGGTAAAAGTGGTCCTTGGCTTATCTCCTAGATATGAGAAAGCTATAGGGGCATGATCAGATAAAATACTTGGGAGAGTTACTATATGCTCCAGATTCTCCAGCCCCAATCTATCCATAAGGATGTAATCAATTCTAGAGGAGTGCCCATGCTTTTTACTGAAGAAGGTAAAACCTGGTTCCATTACCTTCTTGGCCCTCCATGCATCAACCAGTCCCAGCTCACAAATCATATTGGTCATTGCCCGGCGCATACGCGGGGCCGCCACATAGTGACTGCAGTTCGACCTATTCTGAGTTGGATTAAAGAGAACATTAAAATCGCCTACAATTATTACTGGAATAGTAACATTTACCAATTCGTTCTGTACTCTGAGCAAACAAGACGGGTCGTCGACATTTGGGCCGTAATAGGATATTATAGCAATCTCAGTACCCCGGATATCTGCCAGGACCAAAATCCATCTGCCGGAATGATCTGTTAATACGGATTTTATGGAGCCGCCAACTCCCTTATTATGTAATGTCTGCTCAGAACAACAAAAAACTTCAACCCATCTGTATTTTCCAAAAACAACCTTGGACTCGAGGTTACTCAAGTGGGTCTCTTATAAGAGGCACACTTGAGCTGAGGATTGTTCCAGATAAGTCATAATCAACCTTTGTCTTCGAGGACATCGTAGCCCATTGACGTTCCACGATATGAAGCCTATCCTAGTGGTCATTATATCTAAGTCTACTCATCTCCCCCCTTTTAGCTAAACACCCCCTGAGGAACTTACTCTCTAAAAAGTAAAAAAAGATGGAAAGAGGACTTTAAAAAAAAAAAAATTCCCTCACTGCAACCCCACCCGTGCTTCGCTTTCCTTCCACCCATCCCCCCCAACTATGTATAAATTAAAAAGTGTTGGGCTCAAAGCTGAGCCTTGGGGAACACCCGAGAGCAGCTACTTCTCTGTTGATATGTAATTGCAGAGTGTTACTGTTTGTCTTCTGTTCCCCAAGAATGATGTTAGCCAAGCCAACGCTGTATGCAAGATCCCCACTCTTTTTAACTGTTCACCCAAGATAACATGGGAGACAGTGTTGACTGCGGCCGAGAGATCCAACAGAATCAGCACTGCCACCTTTCCTTGATCCAATGCGAATTTTAAGTGTCTCTGAAGTGTGTAGCAGCGCTGACTCAGTTGAATGCCCGGCCCTAAATCCTGATTGCCTGGGGTGTAGCACGTTGTTTTGTAGGAGAAAATCATTTAGTTGTCTGTTTACTAGTTTCTCCGTTATTTTACTTAAGCAGGGTAGTAAAGAGATGGGTCTAAGATTGGACAAGGTAGTTGGATCTGGGAGGTGTTTCTTTTGGAGTGGTTTAACAGAGGCAGTTTTCCAACTATCCGGTACTACAGCTTGCCTGAGTGAGGAGTTTATGATCTGATTGATTATTGGATTAATAGTATCAATAAGTGCATGTAGGATCTTCGGGGGGCAGGGATCGCATGGAGAACCTGATTTACATGTGAAGATAGCATGTCTGGACTGTTCAAGGGTGATCTCCTTAAAGTGGTTTAACATCTGTCTATTTTCTAGATCCTGATTTGACCTTTCTGTAGATGAGATATCCATTAATTTAAAATCCTTTTTAAGGTCTCCGACCTTTTCATCAAAGTAGTCAGCAATCTGGTCACATAGTTTTTGTGACGGGGTAATTTCCTGATCGAGCATCTTAAGATGAGTAAAGGATCCTACAATTTTAAAAATCTATTTTTTTTTTTAATCATACGCTGCCTGCTTAGTAAGGTTGGTGTGGTTAACATTCTTTTCATATTTGATATTCAAATGATAGTCTTTAAGTGCTGCTCCGAAGATGATAACTCTTTGTTATTATAGTTCATCCTCCTATTCCGCTCGAGTTTTTCTACGTTTGCCTTGTAGCTCTTTTAGCTGAGGGGTGAACCAGGGAGCCGAAGTTTTACCCAGGGAGGCTCTGCTGAGTGTGGCCACCGGTGCCAATGTATTGGCTAGTGCAGCCATCTAGGCATTAAAAATATTTGTGTCAAGCGAAGGATCCCCTGTTAGTATGGGTTTACGTAATTCTGCCAAGGTGTGCAGATTAGGGTTCGTTAACACTTTATTCCATTTCTTCCTGGTTATTTTGCAGGTCTGATCGGATTTTTTTCCCCCTGTATATATGGTGGTACCTCCAATCCCGAAAGGGATGAGCTTGTGGTCAGAATAGGTTAGTGTAGCCGGAGCGTCGACTGTGAGATTGTTAGAATTAGTACAAATTCCATCCAGGGTATGCCCAGCCTTATGTGTTGAGGTCGTTATCAACTGCTTAAGTCCTAATGTTTCTATAAAGTTTTTTGTAGTTGCTTCCAAATGAAGGGTAAAATCCCCTTATATGGTGAAGTTTGAGTACCTAACTATCAAGGCACTGAGACTTTCACCAAGGGTGTCTAGAAAATTAAGGCTGGCCCCTGGTGACCGATAGATCAAGCCTTCTGCAAATACCACTGAGCTAGCTAATTGGAGACAGAAGCCTAGACTTTCTGCTCCCTTAATCTCTGTGATGTCAAATGTTGAACATTTTAAAGTGTTCCTGTGAAAAATTGCTAGCCCCCCCCCCCATCCCTCTCTGTACAGGTCTATCTCTTCTGGATATAGCATATCCTGGAGGAAGAGATTGTATAATGTCGGGGTTGGTCCTGTCCTTTAGCCATGTTTCTGTGATAGAGAGGCCATCTAGGTTATGATTTAAAAATAGATCATATATATGCAGGGCATGTTTTTCTAATGACCTAACATTCACCAGGCCACAGTGTAATGGTCTAAGGTCCATAGTTGGGTTTACTTTATGGACTTGGTCGATGGTAAGTGTGGTACTGGCTTCATATCTAAGTTCATAGCGGCATTTTAAGCATGTGGCTAAGCTTAGTATTTTATCTACATGCAGGTGGTGATGATAGTCACTAACTTGCACGTTGAACAACAATAATTCATCTCTGGAATAGCAGTAGTTTGGATCACGACCATCAGCATTACTGGCCCTGGCCGCGTTCGGGACGTGGATGGGCTTGGCTTTGGCGTGCCTTCGGCACACCAGCGGTGCGCCCGCTGCGTGTGCCCACTGCACGTCGGGCTCAGCATGTGGAATATATTGCTGGGCGGAAGAGTTCAGCGCGCTATGCTCCTCCCACCGGAACACCTGAGGTGGGGGGGGGGGGGGGGGGAGTGTCTGAAAGCCCCTCCGCAACAAACGGAAAACCGCACCGGACCGAGGGCCAGATATGAAACCAAAATGCAGTAAGAATTTTTCCTTTTCCTGCTCAAACTAAAAACATCCTTTCCTTTTAAAAGTTTTGCTAAAACAATCACATATAAATACCCTGTCTAAAAGGCCCCGTTCACAATGCAAAAAGCAGAATTATCAGCAAAGTAGTTAGAGTCATTAAAAGATACTTAAAAAACGGGATAACGAGCATTTGAGGCAAGCCCCTCTACACTCACCCGCTGAGAGGCCGGCTCAACATGTGTAATATATTGCTGGCTGGAAGAGATCAGCGCGCTATGCTCCTTCCACCGGAACACCTGAGGTAGGGGGGGGAGTGTCTGGAAGCCCCTCCGCAACAAACGGAAAACTGCGGCAGACTGAGGGCATCAGATGAAACCAAAATGCAGTAAGAGTTTTTCCTTTTCCTGCTCAAACTAAAAACATCCTTTTAAATGTTTTGCTAAAACAATCACATATAAATGCCCTGTATCACTGCACCACCCAGATTAGTCACAAAAAGTTTTTCTCTTTTACTTTTATTTTAGCGCTGTTTGCCCACCTGGATGCCACTAAAATTACTGCCTAATGGGTCTGGAACTCACCGAGGACACTCAGACAAACACAATCCTGAAGAAGACCTTGTCTAGGGTGAAACGCGTTGGTTGCATCCATTTCTAACTTTCAAAAGAACAAAAAAGAAGAAATAATAATAAAAAATCTCTTTAAGAAGATTTGTCCAGAATTATAGAATTGTTCTTGTCAATGAACTTGATGTTGCACGTGTTATGTCAATCTATGTGTTGCCTCTCAATCTTAATGTTCTTAGGAGAGACACAGCCTCTCTGTCAGACATGCCGCTACCCAACTGCCAATTTTTGAATTTGCCCCTGGTGTGGTGGCCCATTTTGGCAAAACTGCATTACCTAGAATGTAGAAGCAGCTTGGGAGCAAGCTATCAATGGAATCCCAGTTCACCACACCATGGTAAGCGGGCCTGGTCAGCATGGCATACTCTTTCCCATGACAAACACCCAGCTCCTCGGTCTGTTTTGGAAAATGTAAAATCTCCCAGTGCCTACTGGACATTGACTATATTTCCTCTCTGGTATTTCTCTGCTGGCATGATGATCATGGATAGGAAAAATGCCTGAAATAGTGTGAAAAGGTCTGCCCAAGATAGGTTTGGTTTCCCCTCACCATGTCCACTGATGATTGTACAATAGTTTCTAGACCACGCTTCTAAATGACTGACTACTTCCCTCATACTCTACACCGTATTTTTCATCAAAATGACGTGATAAATACCAAGAAGCACGTTCCACTCACTGTGCCTGTGATCAATCTTTGGGCGAATTGTGACTTAAACCATTGGGCTGATAAGAGGTAGTATGCTGTACCAAGCAGGCCTCCGTACAACGGCTTCAGCGCCCCCCACTTTAGCACCTTGACCGGGGCTTGGCTGCCATAGTACATAAAAACGTTATAATTTTTTTATACCCATTTGACTTTTTTGGCACTGGCCTCCAAACAAAAGTTTATTAACAGCATTGTCGAAGAAGAGTATCACACCGGGCCCCAGCTAACTCTTGCCCTTATCATACCTTCACCAAAGGACTACTACCGATCAGCGAAGCACTAACACCATCTTCTCCAACCGATCAGTAAAGCACTAACATCCACCTTCAATGCCTCCCTCAACTCAGCTACATTTACGGATACTGGGTAATATGCCGCCATCATGGCCCTGATAAAGAAATCATCCATTGACCCAGCCACACTTTCCAGCTATAGATCATCTCCCTCCTACCATACCCGACAAAGGTCTGAGAGATACTGATCAACCGATACCTCACCAACTACATGAGCAACCACCAGCTCATTGATGCCACCTAGTCCGGATTCAAGCCCAATGACAGAACAGAAACAGCATTCAGGGCTGCCACAGACAAAATTGCATGATCCTTGTTAGAGGAGACACAACAGCCCTCATTCTCCTGGACCTCTCTGCAGCATTTGACACAGTCTCACACTGCATACTCATCATGTGCCTGAATGAGACTGACATCCAAGAACCAGCTCTCTGTTGGATCGGCTTTATCTTAACAGACAGAACACAAGCTGTCAGCCTGGCTCCTTACGCCTCAGAAAGGCACAAACTCATCTGAGGAGTGCCTCAAGGTTCACCGCTCAGCCCCACCCTCTTTAACTCATACATGGCCCCCCTGGTCAGTGTCATCCATGCACATGACATCAACATCCTCTCCTACACCAACGACATGCAACTCATACTCTCCTTCTTGGGCAATACCTCCAGCACAAAAAACAAGCTCACCACCTGCAGGACTGAAGTCACGAACTGATGAAAGACAAGTGTCACAAGCTTAACACTGACAAGACAGAAGTAGTGATATTTACCAAGGACAACTCACTATGGGACTCCAGCTTGGGGCTGTTCGAACTCGGACCCACCACCCACACCAGGAACATCGGAATAATCAACGGCAAACTGGACATGCCCGCACAAGACACCAATGTCACTGCATCCTGCTTCCAGACCCTCACCATGAAGAGAAAGATCTTCAAATGGCTCTTAAGAAACACTAGAAAAACTGTCACTCGCGTCTCAGCCACCAGCAACTTGGACTACGGCAATACCCTCTACAGCAGGTTGTTAGACTTAGAGAGGTACAGACCTGTTTTGCGATATCTCTATTGTGTAGCGTTATGCTATGCAATACTTTTAGGCTTGAAAACTTGTACAGAAGTTCCACGATGCCAACACTGTGTTACTTTATTGGATCTAAATAGGGTTTCTCCAATCAGTTCTACATAGAATAGGCTCAGTTTAGGTACCTTAGATTTACTCATGCCTAGACAAGAGGACAGCAAATCATATACAGATCATCAAATTCTCCTCCTTATATTCTGCATTGCTATCACCGAATTCCTTGTATGCTTTATGTTAATGAGACTAAATTTTGTCAGACTTTTCGTTCTTCCAGTAGTTATTCTGTACTTTTGCAATATATTCTTGAGACTTGTGAACATTAGTTTGGCTTTGAATTTGTAATAAACACATACTTAATCTCATTTGCCGACTTTGTGCCCTCACTGTGTGACCAAATTGGTTGCACTGCAAAGTTAATTTGTGACTGATGTTAACTCCTCTTTATTCCTCATGCACTTAAAATGGTTAATTGCAGGAAAATTTGAATATTCGGCCCAGCGCCCTGTCATACCCTTTGGCCACACTGTTTTCAGGATTCTCTCGGGGAAGAAACCAAACAAGTGCAGGGCACGGTCACCTCAGTCACTCAGTGCCATTCGAAATGTGGTAAACAGTGGAGGGTATTTATTTTTCCAGGCTACTACCTTGCCTCAGTACTTGCCCCTTTGTGCCCTGTGCGGCAGTGTACAACTTCACTGACGGCATAAGCCAGCTCTTATGTTTTTTTTAAGCAGGCTTTGTTAACCCCTTCTGTGCCCGCCCCTTTCCCCGCCCTGTGCCGGCCGTTGAATTAGCGGGCGGGGTCTATGACGAGCTGGACTCGTCATGGGCACAGCGCCACCGCGGCCCATGACGAGTCCAGCTCGTCATGGGCACTGAAGGGGTTAATGTAGCCATGCGCTGTACCCACATCCGGATGTGAGTACCTGCTCTGAACTAAGCGCTCACCCTTGGCCAACAAGGGTGGTAATTTGGTGATTGTCACTTCACTTAGCTGCACAACACCGCTACCACAATTTTGGACTCATTGACTCAATTAATGCTTGTGATTTAGCCAGGCAAGCTGCACCAAATGTGTTAATCGTTGCTAGGAATCGTGTCCAGGGCACGAGTCGGAGGTACACACTGGTGGACGGTGTCCATACACTATTTTCACAGGGTGAACGCCATCCACCCTGCCAAGAATTTGGGCTCTGCGGAATAATGTGCCTAACTTGTCCCGGTGTAATTTCCAAACACTGGGATACTTTCAGCAGCGCCTGCACGTTGTCTGCTTTCCATCTGCAAGAAGCAACAACGTACAGGCAGAGACGGGGCTTTCTTATGTAAGACTCCTGCTGGGCCCATAACAAAGTCCAAATTTGAGGGGTCATCTGGCTTCCTTTTGTTCAGTCTCCTGGCTGGGAGCTTGGAGTCAGGAGCCTCACACCTGATGTAAATGAAGCTGATGTAAAACAAAGGCTCACTCCCTGTTAGCACTTCAGACATACTTAAGAGAGACAGCTTTACACTTTATTCAGTCCCTGTTTATGAGATATACATGCACTGTAAGAATGTCAGATGTGTTGGTATTTCCCAGTATTTACACAAAGCAAATTGCATTTATATAGAGCTTACTACACCTGAGGAGGCGTTTAAATAATTTAAGCACCACTATTTTTTCTTGTATGGCCCTACTCATCCCAATGCAGGGTGTCAGAGTGCTTTACGTCAACACATGCATATTACTTGTACAATAAATTATATAAGTTTGTAAATGAGTGCACATGCTGTGATACATAAAACTGGTGGATTGCAAGGTGTAGAAGTCACATATCATCTTCCATAGCTCACTGTGCTATTAACCGCACACAGAGGCGCAACTAGAGCCAAATTTCGGATGGGGGCTAAGAAAAAATTTCGGGGGGGGCTGAAACTTTAAGCAATAGGCAGAGTGGAGCTGCAGGGGCTCGTAGAAGGGGTGAAACAACAGCGAGGCCTCATTAACATGCAAATGGCCTTTTAAAGACCTGTGAAGTGCTCGGGTGCGGCAGTGTGTCTGCCCGGGAAGCTGTCTCATCCCGGGCTGCCACACACGACGGGGGGGGGGGGCTGAAGCCCTTCGAGTCCAATGGGTGTTGCGCGCCTGACCGCACAATGCGCTCAAACGTACACATGATAGACCTGCTAAACATCTATGTGAGGGCTTTAGATCTGTTGTCACTTATTGTGATGCCACTTCCTGTAAAGTCGTAGCTTGTGATGCCACTTTCTATTATGTCAATTCCTGTGATGCCATGTGTGGTGCCGTGTGCTGTGATGTCACTTGCATACTGCCAAACTATGTTAGTCCCCCCACTTCTTTTTCAGGTCTCGCCTGACCCAGCGCATGCGCTGGTCTGGCGAGACTTATTGAGAGGGCTCCAAAAAGTGCTACCAGGCCAGCCTAGAGCTACAGTGCATGTGCGCTTTGCATAGCCAATAGGTCTCGCTTTTCTGACCTTATACGTATTTAGTTATGCAACTGTTGCATGGCTAAACACTTATAAGGTCCCAAAGCCGAGACCAATTGGCTATGCCAATGCTTATTAGGACATGTGCCCTGATCGTGTCTGTTTCATAACAAGAGCGTGCATCATCCTAGACCTTCCAGGGATGCCTTGGAGAGTCTACCAGCGTGGCTTGTACGTATTCAAAGCAGCTCAGATTTAATCTAATGCACAGAATTCGGAATTGCACGGTTCTTTCTTTTTAATGTGCCCCTTTCGATGCATGCAACTGTAAAGGAATGCTGTGCACATTTCTTGTGGTGGCGTTATCATAACATCCCTCTAGTGGCTGCACAGCGGAGCCTGCTTTCCACGTCTAGCACGGCACTTGAAAATTATAGGCTGGTGGGTGACGTTTCTTGGGCTGCAAAGCATGTGCGTGCCTGACAACATAAAGTGTGGTTGAGGCAAACACATCTAGCTGATCAGTCTATAACTTCTGTTTAGCTCGATGTGCTGCATTATTGGCAACTTGTCATACCAGCCCACTTCAGCTATCTAGGGTCCTGGGTTTAAGTGGGAGTGGACAGATCTTTTTGGAAAATTTGGTATTTGCAAACAGCAGGATGCTACTGATAAGCTGACAGGGATGAGTGCTATTCAGTTCCAACTCAGGCTTCAGTTCCAACTACGAGTTCCAAGTCCGGTTCTGGACTAGTGAGTATGCTCCCATTCTACCAAGAGTCAGTGCGAATTTTCTTTAAGTGTAGGATCAGCCTATGGCCCTTTGACCAATGTGCTTATATTTACCTTCTACATTTACCTTAGTTTTTAATTGATTATGTGATTGAGGGTACTTTTAATGCTTTCACTACTCCAATGGAGGAAGGGTGTTCTCCGATTTCCACAAGTGGCTTTTCAGTCACAAGTCATGAGACCAGATCCTCGCTCAGCCATTTGTCACACAGTGTGATTTCAGGCACATTACATTTACAGACTGCTTCAGGCGACTGATCCAGAGCCACTACATACCGAAGAGAGAACTGAAGAACACTGGAGGGGACTTGCTACAGCCTCTCCAGGAAAAACCTGAATGTAAAACCATGACTTTGGTGAGCCGCCTCTAAACATTAAAAATATAATTAGCATGCAAAAAAACAATAGGTCTGGTGTTTGCAGCCAACCTTTTAGCTTTGCCAGAGTTTTTTTGTTTTGTCATGATTTTTGTGCAACTTTATTGTTGTAGGATCTGTGCAGTTCTCATAAACATAAACATTAGAAGTCAGACAAAATGAAAATATATTTTTGTCTTGAAAGCACCCATTGTCATAGTAGTTACTGGCACTAAGAGGAACTACTTTTTTATGCAGATGCATTCCTTGTAATAGAGCAGAAATCCCATCACAGTGAAGTAGGCCAATGGCTGACATGGGCTGACCCATTGCCCCATGCTAGAATGGGCGTAAGAATGAATGTGAACGACATATCGACTGCCTAATGAAGGAAGAGGGTAAATGAAATCCCCTATAAGTAAGTATATATTAAATATATATACATTTATAATTTTACCAAAATCAAAAGTTCTTGGCTAACGATAGGCCTAATAAAACATAGGGACAATCTGGGGAAAAAAAGAAAGGACTGGCTCAAACTCCTCATTTTGTTGGTGAGCTCCCCCATGTTTCATGGTGAGTAGGAAGTGCATGAGTGAATGAGTGAGTGATCAAGCAAGGGAGTGAGTGAGTGAATAAGTGAGTAAATAACTAAATGCATGGGTGAACATACCAGCGAGGAAGGAAATGAGTGGGTGAGAGAATGATAGAAAGAGCAAGTCAGCAATGAAATAAGTGAGTAAGATAGTGAGTGAGCGGATGGGTAAGCAGATCGGATCTGTGAGTGCCTGAAAGTCAATGAATGAGAGATTGAGCAATAGTGGAGCAAGTGAGTGAATAGTTATGCACACCAGTGGAGTCATACTGCTGATTTTACAGCTTGCACTGTCAGCCTCAGTCTGCCAGGATAGAGTGAAAAGTTGTTGATTGGTCTTAGCCAAGAAGAGGAAAGACCCTGCTACCTCTGTCCAATGTTATTGTACTAAGCAGTCACTGAGCCTGATTGAGCCCTCGGTGCCCCCAAGGTCGGACTGGCCTATAGGGCAATCAGGATGTGCCCGATTGGTTGGTCTGACATATCACCATGTGGGCCGTTTTTTGCAGGTTTGGGCCAGTATTATGGCCAGGTCGGCCGGTTTTTACTCTTGATTTCCCTAATATCACCACTTTTTTTCTAACTAAATCCTTTGCTAATGTGGGCCACTTTTATTTTGGTGCCCGGACCAAGTTTTTGTCACAGTCCGACACTGGGCACACCTAGCCTTCACCAGCATTGACATAAGACGTTGGTAGATGGTAAAACCTCTAGAGGATTGTGACGGTCCTGTAACAAGACCCTGATTTTTGATGGAATAATCCAGATTGACGTGAACATTCATGTGCAATGTTGAAAATATAATTTCTAGGGCCAATCAAGAACTGGTATTAATTCAAATTCCTCTGTGGACGACGGGTTGCTAAAAAAGCCTCCATCGACAAGCAGCCTCATCTTATGCAGTGAATCAACCGTTAAACAATGCAAGTTATGTGGGATCAGGTGGGAAACTGGCAACGAGGAAGTACATCAATTCTGCTTTAGAACATCTTCAGTGCGTATTATTTATTTCATTTTACTGACTGATTCTCAGTACGTAGAAGATCAAGAACCACGATCAGTCGAGCTCACAGGTACATCACAACTGAACAAATACATCTAAATCATGTTAGCTGAGCTCCTACCGAAGCCCGCACTCTGCAGTGGCTCTTTAAATACGACGTCACGCAGAGACGGCCCCTGTGGGTCAGCGGGTGCCTTGCACCGGAGGCGCGTCTCACAATCTGAGCCAAAGGACAACGGGACTTCCAAGAACAGAGCTGGCGGCAGCAGCCAAGCAGCACAGACAGGCGCGCGGAAAACACCATCCTACACTTCTGCGTTTCCTTCTGCGCCAGAAATAACCGGGCTGTAGCGAGGGACAAGTGTGGGTATTTTTGGCAGTTCGCCGGCCTCGGCCTGGAGACAGAGGGTCAGTTTAAAAATACATAAATAAATATACTTGTCAGGCACGTCGAGGGGCAGCCTGCGCTTTTGGACGGGTGGGACATCGGGCTCAATGACTTCCCTGCCCAGCCCTCGCCCCCCCCTCCCCCCCCGGGACTGCCCAGTACAGGTGGTGACCGTGAGCATGGCGCGAGGACTGCCCAGTACAGGTGGTGACCGTGAGCATGGTGCGAGGACTGCCCAGTACAGGTGGTGACACTGCCCAGTACAGGTGGTGACCGTGAGCATGGCACGAGAACAGCCCAGTACAGGTAGTGACCGTGAGCATGGCGCGAGGACAGCCCAGTAAAGGAGGTGACACTGCCCAGTACAGGTGGTGACCGTGAGCAGGAGCGAGGGCAGCCCAGTACAGGGGGTGACCGTGAGCACGGCGCGAGGACAGCCCAGTACAGGTGGTGACCGTGACCGTGAGCACGGCGCGAGGACAGCCCAGTACAGAGGGTGACCGTGAGCACGGCGCGAGGACAGCCCAGTACAGGGGGTGACCGTGGGCACGGCGCGAGGACAGCCCAGTACAGGTGGTGACCGTGAGCATGGCGCGAGGGCCGCTTCTGAACCACAGGTCGCTGCATTGAGACCCCTGATCGCTCACACCACACTCAGAGACGCTCTACATATCTCTATCCGTCTGAAACTCCGAATCATTCAAAATATTTCCAAGCCAACAAGACAAAAAAAAGTCTCAGAAAGTGAATGAATAGGGTGCTACGTTCCATGATATTAATTGGTGAAATCACATGAAGAAGTAACTCGTCTGATATATCTATACTACTCCAACTCCTATCACTACTACTCCTATTGTGACTTCTATCACTACTTCTACTACTATGGCTTCAGTTGTTGAAACCACTGGTATTACAAATGATGATACAGCGACAGCTACTACTGATACGAATTCTACTCCTACTGACACAACCACTACAGCTACAGCAGTGACGAGTACTACTACTACTACGCACTCTAATTCCACTACTACTACAACTACTACTACTGACACAACCAATATTACTATGACTATTACTGCGACTGCATCCACTACTATTGTTACAACTACGAGTGCTACAACTGGTAACACTCCAACAGATACTTATTTCTACTATTAATACTTCTATTTCTGAAGCTACAACAACTACTGCTGCTAGTACTAACTACTATATTGCTATGACTCCTACTACTACTTATATTATTGTTGATAGTAACTTGAGGTGATATGTAGCTCAGTAAAGAAGAGATGTTAGTTTTAACCCACTCAGTGGTACTCAAATTCAGAAACAGCAAAACAGTCCCAAGGGGTCAACCCTATCACCCTTGGGTCTCTGAAGAGATCGCTGGAGCAGGCACTGCTACACATGAGAAAGTGACCATGGAGTCTTACCAGCCCGTCGCAGTTGCTGATGGCCACGCGCGCTCCAGGCATGTCGGATATATCCCCAGTGAACACACACTCCCGGCGGACTGGCTCCTGGAAGAGCTCTTGGAAATCCTCTTGCCACTCAGCCAAAGCTCTGGGAGCCACCAGCCGACTATTCGGTTTGAGGCGCAGATGCAACTCCTTTCCAAATACGGTGACGTTAAAGTAGACACTGCCTTCGTCGTCGCTGTGGGATCCAGCCAGGTTGGGGACGCTCCGGGCTACCCTCTGCCAAGGGCGCCGTGAGGAGTGCTTCTCCTGGAAGCTTTCTCCTGCTGAGACCACGTGGGAGAGATACCGGCCGCGGGAATCCGTACTGAATGGGACAATCACACCATATTCACCCAGCTTTGCAAAGCGATCCACTGTAGAAGACAAATATAGATTTTATGAGGAAAGGTCCAGGAACTGAAACATTGAACAGCAGGTAAAGTCGTTTTCCCAAGAGTATCATCAATTTGACTGATAATCAATTTCCCATAACTTTTCAACAGCTTTGTTTTTTCTTTCCCCGTACCAAATTCTTCCATTTAAACACAAGCCTCACAGAACATGGTATTCAATCACATACTTCATTATCCTCTGTATCTTTACAGTTACCTGGATAGGCCACACCATACAGTCCATCGCACTAGGCTCTTATTCACTGAATTCAGAGTCTGCCCCAGTTGCAGTTTAATGGCAGCCTTTATCACCCTAACAGCCCCCAGAATAGCAATAATACACTTGGTGTTGATTTCTCCTACGCCTGTCCAGTCAAAATGGCGAAGAGTACAACACAAGTGACGCTAAAAGCATACAGGAAAAGCAGTGGGTTTCTTTGTCGGTCACTGGCTAGATACTCATTTACCACAAAAATGTATTTCAGGGCAAAGACAGCCTACACCTTATCCAGCTAGACACACAGGGCATGCTCTGCTGATCTGGAAGTAAAGATAAAAGAATGGAAACTGCACAGAGGTCAACCACTTGCAGGTCAAATCTGATAACATAGTATGGTGTTAGCACTTTGGATCACTCCAAAACCAGAAGAGAAGTGAGCAAAAAATGAATTTCGAAACAAGTTACCATTGACCTTTGTTGGCATTCCATCCCTTGCACCATGGCACAACTGTGTGAGGTAACATTTCTTCTCTGACAATGTAATAGACATCACCACCATCAGGTACAGAAACAACAAAAATGCAATGCCATCAGATTAGCTTCCCCTTACCGCAAAGGGACAATTAATCAGAGTTGAGGCTGCACTGTACCCTGGGCATCAAATGACCCAACCCCATTTGGCATCCATACCTCTGCCCCCTGACCCCTCACCTCCACTAGTGTAACGGTTTAACAGGGCAGCTATTGACTGGGGGAGCCTGCTTATTACAGGGTCCCATGGAGCTGTGCATCTCAAATTTCCTGGAGTACAAAAAAGCGCATCTGTATTTTAAAGCACAAAAAAACAGCCGGGGGCTTGCAATTGGCAAAAACATAATTTAGCTTATGTTTCTTTTGAGAACTTTGTTCAAAAACATGCAAAAAAGATCTGCAAAAATCAGCCTCTAACACAGTCCAGAAAACCGGTGTTACTTTAAATACCCATTTTACACAGTATCTTAGAATATGAAATGTTCTCCCGGAAATACTGTAAAAAGGTCCCACGAAAAGCGACGCTGGTTAATTCCTTTAACAAGCAGCATCGCAGCGTTTCATTTGGTTACCTGATACCAAGCAGCGGACAGCGCTGAAATGAATGAACATATTTTTTATGAATTCATACCTTCAATCCTAGTTGCAGCTGCAGCAGCCAGCCAGCAGCTCAGAGCGAAAAAGCAAGAACACATTCCATACATGTGGGTAAAATCCATGAGGTGTTGCTCTGGGGCGAAAAAAAGGTCCTGCTCTTCCTCATTCAAGTTACCAAGTCAGCAGAAAAGTTAAGTCAGCGAAGGTCGAAGAGTAAAAGTTTTCCTTTCCCTGGCGTCTTTCCCCTGCTTGATCCTTGTTAGCTGTTGCACAGAGAGAGGATGATAAAGCAATCTTTCAGGGCTCTGTGCATGCAGCCAGGCGTTTTACAATCTGCTCTCTCCCCCCGCAGCTCCCGTTGGAGTGCCGCAGGCTGACAGATCAGGGGAGGCACACCGAGAGGGTGGAGGGAGCCAGAGAGACCGAGACGGGCTCTGAGTGGCAGACTTTTTGGCCCCCGGTGAACTGTGCCTAACTGAAGCAAGTCCCATCCATTTAGGAAGACGAAAAGGAAGGGAGGCGTGAAGGGGGAGCGAGGGAGGGGAGAGAGCTGCAGCTGAGAGAGGGAGGGCAGGCAGCCCGTGGGAGGGGGGGCGTTGAGGGGTTCTGCCTAGAGATGCATGCACATAGTGACATCATCAGAGTGACACTCGATAAGGTGCCGTCACACCCCCGGGCCTCTGTTGTAATAACTTCAGGGCAGCGAAGAGAGGAGGGAGTGGGGTAGGGAGAAGAGGGCAGCCATATGACGGTGCAGAGTGTCAGAAGTCCAGTACACAGGTGGTAAAAAAACACAAATAGTGACATAAATAATTAGGTGGATAAACTTGCAAAGGGACTGCAGCCACCATGCTCTCGGGATGCCTTGTGTTAGACTCTCAGACATAAAAACAAATTAAATGGGTGCATATGGCTGCGAACCTCATATTGATTCATACAAAATTCTGCTTAGTGCTGACCAAAGAGAAGTTTGTCGCTGTGGCCACAATTTACAAATGTTTTTAAGCAGGCTGCACTAAATATGTTCCAGTATGCACGCCTGTGTGTCCTTTTTGGTAGCTCCCCATACAGACCAGAGACCTTAGGATTCCCCCAGTGTAGGCACAAACTCTTTATACCTGGCTGAGGAGAGCCTACAGCATCTTCCCCAGCCTGGATACTCTCCAATGACTACGCCACACACGGAGCTTAGTATAACATGTCTTTATTCTTCTGTGTGTGACCACAAACTCAACATTCTAAACCTGCATTCACTTCACTACACTCTAAAGTTCTACGGAGTCCATCAGGGGCCACAAGGGTTCCATCATTACAAACTTACACAACACTACATTTACCCCTCTGTTAAATAACAACATTTTTTTTACCAATATATACACAATCATAGCTCTTCAGTGAGTCATCATGGCGCTTTGATCACACATCCCGACAGTGTCTTCGGAAACTGGGGACAGGCAGTAGAAGTGTCCATGACCGGCGTTGGTGATGTAAAAACTTCAGCAGTCAGGGGATCTTCACTTGTCTTTTCAGACCCAGTCTCTACATTGACATCAGTGCCTGACGTGCGATGAGCCATGTAGGAAGGTGGAATCTGACTGCATGGTTGCCCCACTTTTTTCCTGGTGTTTTGCTTGTTTTCGACTTAGTCTGGCTGGGATCCTGCTATTCAGGACCCCAGCCCTTCTGCTTTCTCCCTTAAATTGATTACAAGTACTTTAGGTACACTCCATATTGGATTCTGGGGTACCCTGATAAGTCCTTAGTATATGTTATACTATGTATCCAGGGCATAGGTACCCCAGAGGCCTACCAGGGGCTGTGCATTGTATTATGCCACCCCTGGAAGCCTTCCAAAATGACACCACAGCACTGCTACTGCAGCCTAGATAAGGTGGTGCATGCACCCCTTACTGAGATATAGGTTCACTGTATCTCTCCATATCACTGCACATATAACCCTATCAGTCACCCCTATGGCAGGCCTAACTAATCCTGAATACAGGGTGCTGGGTTTTGTGTGAGAGGGTGCCCATGCATGAGCAGAGCCCCTCTGCAGTCTTCGCAACCTTTATTCCGGGGTTGTTTGTGATGCAGCCAAACCATATACTCTTAAGTGCATTATAACCAAACGGTAAATGCTAACTTTGGGATGGCTGCACGGAAACATGTCGTGTTTGGTGTCAAACACCTTGGAATCATACCCCCACACCAGTAACTGGTGTGGGAGTATGATCCCACCCTTCTAGAGGGAGAGACATGACAGCATTGGCATACCCGGTACCAGCTAACAGAGCCCTGGCATCACAAAATGGATGCTGCCAGCCACAGACATGAGTCTGCCCTCCTGCTGCTGGATGAAACTCCAGCAGGGGAGGC
Source organism: Triturus cristatus (assembly GCF_964204655.1). NCBI lineage: Eukaryota > Metazoa > Chordata > Amphibia > Caudata > Salamandridae > Triturus > Triturus cristatus. The sequence goes on along the minus strand of NC_140580.1, from coordinate 317,122,277 downwards.
CTGGACAATAGGTTTCCTGTCACAGGGAAGTGTCACCACCTCCCAGACAGGCTTTAGTGTATTGGGGCTGGGTGGGTGCACTCCAAGAGTGCTTTGAAGTCAGCACTGGGGGCACATTTGGTGTCCCTGTGCATAGTCCAGCTCAAACCGGTGGCAGGGGCTACCAGCCCCTGCTCTGGTGCGAAAATGGACAAAGGAAATGGGTGTAGCCACCCCTCTTTCCTGACCCTCCCATAGGTGGGTCCCTAGAGTTTGTCCAACCCCTTCCTTGGGTATAAGATAGGAACTCCTGGCAACAGGACTTTAGATTACACCTGGACGAAACTCTGATACTGCATCCTGGAACTTCGACAATCTACATTGAACTAGATGACTGAAGAATCTCCCTTGGAGTAAAGGAGTTACTCCCCTGCAAGGCAGGCACCAAAGACACATCTGTCCAGTTTGCATCTCCGAAGCTCCCGCTGGACTCGAAGAATTTTACAACACTGGAGGTGGGTTTCCGTGGTCTCTGAGGTCGATCTGTACACTCAGCAATTCTGAGGCCTGTATCCCTCATTGAAGACCATGCAACCTGAACCCCTGGACACTTCGACCATTTGCAGAAGCATCAGCTTTCCAATTACTCCTGCAGCTGAGCTTTGGGTTACTTGTAGTCCTGACCCCGAGCAGCATTTGCTTTGAAGATTGCCCGCCTACACTCCATGAGTATTCCGTGAGCCGGCCCTTTGTGTTTTCTCTTGAGGTCCCTTCACGATCCCTAGTCCATCGACTGGTGGGTCCCTGTGAAGGCAACCTCACTTCTAATTGGGCTTACCTGGTTACTCCAGACGTGCCCTGACTCTCCATCACTTGGGGAGTCCCCAGGACCTTGCTGGTCCGCACTGAAGCATCTTTTCTCTTCCTGCATGGGTTGCTTTTACCAAAGCTTGTTGGGTCCAATCCGGGCACCAACACCGCAGCACTCATCATCCTTTGCGGCACAGCTCAAATCCAGCTCCTGGTCATCGTCGACACCTCCTGGTCCTCGTGGCTGCAGAGTCAAGATTCACCTCTTCGCACCTGACATCGGTGGGCATTCATCTATCATGCCCCTGGTCACTGGCAAGTGACCCAGACTCTGTACCCTCTACCTACAGGTTCTTCTGATCTTCGATCCAGGTTTGGATCACACCGGACACTTTTCTCCTTCCCGGCAGCAGCACTTTGCAGCAGATCGCCATTGAAATCAATGACGATTCCCGACACCATTTGACACCGGCTTCCTGGGTGAGGTAACTAGAGTACTCTGGTGCTCCCGTGGGTGCTGGCCCTAGAACCCCCTAAGTCTAAAGGGGTTTTCTCAAAGTCCTCTCCTAAGTGTCCTTAACTTCTAAAATTCCAACCACGACTTTACCATAGAACAGTACGGGGCTCGCGGCTGTGTTCTCACACTGCACACATCCCCGTAGGTCTCCTGTGTCACTGCCTTGGGTGGGTCATTGGGGTCCCAGCGATTCTATGTGCTCTAGGCACTGTGTCTAGTCAAGTTGTGGTTCTTATACCACTTTCTTAATATATGGTTTGGTCCGCCCCTAGGGCCCATTGTATATTGTGCTATTTACGGTCGTTTTAGAACTGTATTATTGTGTATCTTGGACTCTAATCTCATAAAGAGATTAGTAGTGAGTGTTTAGAAATAAATACATATATTTTATTTATACCTTGTGTGGTTCTCCTTTCATTTAGTAATTCAGGAGGTTATAATCTGGTAAACCAAGCTGCTTTACACTCCTTCAAGACTTAGCCTGAAGGCTGCTCTCCATAGCTACCACTAGGATAGCTTTCAATAAAGGTTGTCTTTAAACCTATCATCAATAAGGGTTGTTTGGACTGGTGCAAGGTGCCCACTATAACTAGTGGACAGCATATGCCAGGCCAACTTCTCACAAGCCACATGTCGGAAATGCGAGGAATCTCATGTAATGGACTTCCCAGGACGTGTGCAGTCACCATAGGCCCTTTGCTAGTCACAACATGCAATGGTTCAGCATGGAAAGGAGCATCAGACTTTCATTTTCCATGCTGACGAACAAGCACTCGATCTTCTCTAGTGAATGTAAAGTCTTTTGCATGTTGATACTTGTCTGCATAGGCCTTCATTTTCCTCTTACGATCCAAGCTGTCATGCGGGTTGATCTTCTGTTGGTCCATTGAGATAACTTGCTCGTCATTGCTCTCCAGAACATCAAGAGTTGAATTTAAAATAGATTTAAGGTTGAGCCTTTCTAGTATAGCACACTGGACAGGTTCCTTAAGAGTACTCATGAAACGTTCGACAAGGCCATTAGCCAAAGAGCTGTGGTCTTCTGATGCTTCAAATTAAGATGACAAAAAACCTCGGAATTCTTGACTGTTGAACAGTGGGCCGTTGTCAGACTTTGAGATTGCAGGAACATCCCAGGTGGCAAAGATGCTGTCTAATCTCTCAATAGCACGCACGCTCGTGAGTGATAGATGAGAGATCTTCTGTCAATGGAAAACAGGATTATTCATCAATGATCACCATCAGATGATGTCCATTGTCAAGAGGACTGAAGAAGTCAACAGAAATTCTTTCCCATTTATGAGTAAGCAACTCTGACGTGTTTATGGGGTGTTGAGTGGTTTTCGATGACAGGCAGTTACAGAGATGACAGGCCTTTAATTCTCTTTCCACTCTCTCGTCGAGATGTGAAAACCAGACTCGGTCTCTGAGTGCTCATTTGGTGGCAACAATTCCACAATGTCCTTCATGGGCCACTTCAATTATCTATTCTCTTATACTTTCCGGAACCCCAATTCTTGAACCTCTTAGAATAATACCTTCCTGAGTAATTGACAGTTCATCTTTGACATTTTTAAACTTTTGATATTCACTGTCACTGGTAAGAGGTCGAGGATGCTGGTACCAAGACTTATGTGTAATAATGTCTTTCAGTTTTAGCATGTCACTATTGTGACAATATGTTCCAATGAAATGGCAGCTAGGGTGCTTGATTTCACGATGAAATTTTGTAGGCTTCAGCCATCTTAGAATGGGTGCCATTGCCCTGCAGGGGCACTCGTGAGAAGTAGTCGGCAGGGTTCTGGTTTTTATGTGGACGATGCACGATGGTGTAAATGGATTCTTGCATTTGCAGACCTCAACGTTCAATGCGAGGAGGCATTTTTGCCTTTCAATTGCCAAAGATAGCCAACAATGCTTAATGATAGGGGTGGGCGGAATTTGCAAAAGTGACTTTCGCAAATTATCGCGAAAATGTTAAAAATTTCCGCAAACGCGGAAATATCGCGAAGATGCAGAAGTTTTTTTCCCGCCCGTTCGCGGTATTTTCTGCATGGTCGCGGCTCGCCAACTTCCCCATGCGGTTGCTCGCGGGGGCGGCCATCTTGTTTTCACTCTTCTCGCGGTGCATGATCGCGAGAAGAAAGACGTGATCGCGCGACGCATGATATTACTGCGGGCGCGAACTGTCGCGAGACAGTGCAAATGGCTACCAACAGTCCAACATCTCGTGGAGAACGCGACCGGATCGGGAAAACTTGTCGGCGAACGCGGGGATTCAGGTAAGGCGATCGCGCGAGAATGTATTATTTTACAGCGCGAGCAAGAAACAAATTATCGCTAAGCTGCGGAATGCGGAAATTTTGACATTTTCGCGCTCTCCGCGGAATGCGAAAATTATCGCAATTTCCGCGAGCGGAACGGAAATTTAGCCCAGGCCTACTTAATGATCTGTCACAAGCGTGAAAGTCTTCCCATACAAGAATAAGTGGAAACGTTCAGAAGCCCACACCACTGCTCAACCTTAATCTCTCAGGTTGTGAATAAGTGCGTTCAGTTTGGGACAAAGTTGGACTTGCATACGCCACAATACTTCTTCTTTGGGTGTCCGCTGTGCTGGGCAAGGATGGCACCCAACCCAACAGGACTAGCGTCAACAACAACCTCAGTTCGAAGCTTTGGATCAAAGTATTCCATTTCAGTAACAGTCTGAATAGCTTGTTTGATTTTCTGAAAGCTCTGTTAACATTCATGTGACCAGAGAAAAGAATCATTCTTTTTCGTCAAGTCTCTTAATTGAGCGCAGACAATGGCAAAGTCTTGTATGTATCTAGAGCAATTGCTGGCCATACCAAGGAATGAACGTAACATGGAAACATCATGTGGGGACTGTCAGTTGACAGTGCTTGTACTTTAGCTGGATCGGGTATCATGCTCCCTTCCGAAAATATATGGCCAAAGAACTGTGTCTTATGGAACTCACATTTCTCAGCATTCAAGTTAAACCTGCATCAGCAAGCAACTGACACATCTGCGGGAGAGCTTTGTCGTGCTACTTCTGTGTGACAGGCTGTATGATATGTTGAATGACATCTTGGAATAGTTCCGCAGATGATGACACACCAAAACGTAGTGTTTTGTAACAGAACAGACCAATATGTATAGAAAACTTGTAATGTGCCTGCAATTCTTCTTGAGTTCCAACTGATGATATCTTTTATTAAGATCAAGGCGAGAGAATACCCTCACACTATTCAATTGTGTTATCATGTCGGCAATGTGAGGACCTGGATGTTGTTCTCTTTCTATTACCTTGTTCGCTTGACGCATATCCATGCTGATGCGTACAGATCCTTCCCTGTTCTTTTTGGGTACCACCACTATGGGAGAAACCCATGGAGTTGGACCAGTGAAACGTTCAATGATATCATGCTTGAGTAAGGATTCAAATTCTTTTTCACCAGCTTCCTTTAAGTGAAAGGCAATTCTTTGGTGTCTTTGAGCAATAGGCGAACGTCCTCATTAATGTGTAATTGGACTTTTATAGAGTTGAGCTTTCCCAACTCATGAAATAACAAAGGGAACTGGCTTACTATTTCATGATGAGCATTCTTGTTATAGTACACGGATATCAGTCCCATTTCAGCAATTATGCTGAAGCTGAGTAAATAGGTGCTTGACGCTGTACCTTGAAGTACATGAATAGGTGCTTGTATCTTTGTTTTCTTATGCTTCATTGTTGCTACAAATGAACCTTGGCTTTTTAGTGGTGTTGATGCAGCCCAAGTATACAGTTTATTTTTCGATAGCGTAAGTTGGGGCAATGGAGACAGTTCATTATATTTCTTCTCAAGCATACTATTTATTGACACACCACTATCGATAATGAAAGGCATTGAACAGCCTTTCACCTTTAGTGTGATTTTCGGACAATGTTTGAATGACTTTCGTGCTTTGTCATGTCAACTTTTCTTAGACCAGTGTTTTTCTTCACAAGCTGCCAGTCCAACATGTGCACATCTCACTTAGGTAAACATTGACATGGCACAACCATCTTCTTCACCTACATTGATACAGAAGAACTGTTTGAAAAAGATTTAGATGTTTATCAACTTCATTTGGTGTCGATTTGACTCAGCTCATGTGGTCGCTTGGCCTTATGGGCATGTGCCGAATGTTGCTTCTGGCAGCCATTTTGTCTTTGGGCCGTGACACTCTCACTTTTTCCTTCGCCTTGTAAACCGTTACAAAATGGTTCTCTTTTCCACAGCCTTTCCAGATTTGCCCAATGGCAGAAAACTTACCTTCGTGTGAAAACTAAAATCCACACCTGAAGCACAACAATTTACTCGGACTTGTGCTTTGCCTTCCTTTTCATATTCATTGACTCACTGTTAGACCTGGCATCTTTTGGCATTATTTTCCCTGTCTTTTCGCCTTCTGACCTCTTGTTTTGACTGTATGCTGAACTTTGTTGTTGCTGGTTGTAGGACTCTGGGCACTTTTTCACTGCTGACCAGTGCTAAAGTGCATGTGCTGTGTGTCTAAAATGTAATGGCATTTGGTTTCTCCATGATTGGCATATTTGGTTTACTAATAAGTCCCTAGTACTGTGCATTACATGTGCCCCAGGCCTATAAATCCAATGCTACTAGTGGGCCTCCAGCACTGATGCCATCCACATAAGTAGCCACTACAGAGCCTGTGTGTGCAGTTTTAAACTGCCATGTTGACCTGGCAAGTTTACCTATTGCCAGGCTCAAGCCTTCCCTTTTTATTACATATGTCACCCCTAAGGTAGGCCCTAGGTAGCCCCATGGGCAGGGTATTTAAAAGGTAGGACATGCACTTTTGAGTTTTACATGTCCTGGTAGTGGACAACTGCTACATTTCGTTTCACTACAGCAAGACCTATCTCTCCCACAGGTTGCATTGGAGCTGCTGTGTAACACTTTACAAGAGTAACTTCCAATTGAGAACATATAGAAAGAGTAAGCTTGGTGTCTCTGGACTCACAATTTAAAAACACATATTTTAGTGGAGTTGTTTTTTAAATTGCAGGTCTGAAAATACCACTTTTGGAAATTTGGTATTTTCTTACTTTAACAATTCTGGGCCACTGCCATTTCTAGAACACACGCCTGAGTTGAATGACAGATGGGCTGTCTGCATTCCCTCTAATCAGTCACACACAAAGGGAGCTGAGGTGTTCCCTGCATACCCCGATGGCCCATCACCAGGCTGATGGGTCTTCCTGAGCTAGAGTGAGAGAGAGGAGCTGACACTTGCACCTGAATAGGGCTGTGTCTGTCCCCCACACAAAGAGCTGCATATCCCCCTGTAGTGTGTCTGGAGACAAGACCAGGAAGCGCAGGGTCTTGTGCACTACAAAGACCTTTCTTTGAAGTCTCCCTACTTCAAAGGCTAAAATGGGTATACGCACTGGACCCCTGACACCATATACTCGGAACACTTCTGGACATAAGACATTCTGCCAAGTAGAAGAGCTGTTGTGCTGCCAGGAGGGACTGCTACTTTGCTGCTTGCACTGCTGTGTTGGTGTGCTGCCTACTGCTTCTTGTCTGGGAGTGAGAGGACTGGACTTTACTCTCTACATCCTGCATCACTAAAGGTTCTCCATGGGCTTGTTTGGGCTTGCCTTATGTTTCTGAAGTCTCAAGGATATCAAATACTTCACCTGCATCTTGCTACCAGCACCTGGGCTCCTCTGTTGTGAGTCCTGCTCTCCAAATGGTGCCAAATCCAGTCCTGGGCCCTTGGAATTGAGTGTTTGGTGCTGCAACCCAAGAAACCAATGCATCAACACAGAAGTGTTGTTCGGAACTGGTGCAGTCCCTGCAGAACCGACTCATTGCCACTGCCTCCACCAGAGCCGTGGACACCTCTCGCTGAGTTTGCGACAGCAACCTCGACTAACAATGCAGCCTGACTTTGCCGATGCAGCACCTCTGAATCACCGCTGCTGAGTGAGTCTCAGACAATGCATCCCGATGTCTGCGATGAACCGTCCCGACTCCGACGCATTCCCGGCCTGGCTTCTAATCGATGCATAGCTTTCAGCCCAGCAATTTGACATTGATGCCTAGGAACCAATGCACAGTGCTCTTGACATCTACGCATCAACAACTTTGCCCAACTTCAGAACAGACGCATCGCCTGCAACAGCGATGCATCACCTCCGTATTTCAATGCATCATCCCTAAGCCTCGATGCATCCAAGGTATTGACAGCAGGCCTGCGTGACTCCTGTATCCAGCCCACGCTCCATTGCGCTCAGACTGAACTTTTGGATTTGCCCCGGTCAAGCGCGACCATATAGCCCCAGTTGGAGCTATTGACTTATAAGCACTGCATTTTGATTGAATCTTGCACATTTCATAACTTGACTTCCGCATGTTATATTTTTGTCATTTTGGCCTTGCTGTACTCATATTAATATTGGCTATGTTTCTAAATTGGTGTGGAGTAAATTTTGGTGTTTTTCCACTGTGTTATGGTGTGTGTGTGTATAAATACTTTACACATTGCCTCCAGTTTAGCATGACTGCTCTGTGCCAAGCTACCAGAGGGTGAGCACAGGTAAACATTTGATGTGTGCTACACTTACCCTGACTAGGATTGTGATTCCTGCTTGGACACGGTGCATCCTTCTGCCAACCAGATACCCAATTTCTAACACTCACTCTGGGCACCTCCGACCTCCATGTCAGCAGCTTGTCAATCAGCAAACTCTCCAGCGCTGACAGCCATGAGAACTCACTCCAGACTAAGATTTTCTCTCAGCATTCATCATTTGAACGAATCTGATAAAGCATCCGTCAATCTCTTTAAGGTGTATAGCTTCCTCATCATTAAATTCTTTTAACTTACATTGTTTGATGAGCGTATCCAGTCTTTCAAAAAATGTGTTCAGGGTCTCACCGGCTTTCTGTAGTTCTTGACTAAAGATGTACCTTTTGTAACCTACATTTGGCATTTGATTGAACTTGAGATTCAAGGCTGCTTTGATTTGACTGTTTGTAATTTCTTTAAAATACTCAGTAAACATAATTATGTGGATTACTCTGTGGTTAAGTCCCGATTGGTAGCTAACCTTTGAAAAATCCATACATCAATTCACTGATTTACAACATACTTAATATATAATGAACAACTTTGGACACGGGTGTAGATTTCTGAATTCCTTGTTCATTTAATGTGGGTAAACAAAGAAAGGGGTACAAAAATGTGTAAACAAAACACAATGACAGAGGCAGACAAATCATATACAAAAATTGTAACCTTCAAATCAATTGTGTTACCATCTATTTCAAACATGTAAAGACAGAAATAAAATCAGACAGGTTGTGGCCATAATGGGAAGAATGAGGATTGGTCTATAATTTTACCAATTAGAGGGATCGAGATTGGGTTTCTTCATGAGGGGAGAACCATGGCATGTTTCCACAGCTAAGGAATAAACTCTGCCTGTAAGGATAAATTGAGGAGTCCTACCAGCAGCCTCAAAATGTCAGGATCCAGGGTATTAAGCATTGCAGGGCGAAGGAGATCTAAGGGGGGACCTGATTTTATGGATTGAATCAATGATCTGAATAGCAGGAGGTCCATCGTATCACAAGCTTTAGGCTTCTGAGTAGCTGAGGTATTAGACACAGAACAGGTTATGGCTGGGAGGATGGAAACCTCCGTCATAAGGGGGGGGAGGGAACGTGTTGATGCAGGGCAGAGGTACGGTCAGCCCACCTATATTTAATTACGGTTGAATGTCCTGCACCTTTTTTTATAAAGAAGTGGGCCAGTTCTTCGCACTCTTCCTAGGACAGGCTGGGAGGGGGGTTGGCATTCTTAGGGTCGGTGAATTCTTGCACTATCCTAGAAAGCATTTTGGTACAGTTTTAGAAGTAGTGATCTAATCGGAATAGATGGTGGCTCGTGCGATTCTGCAGAACCTGTGGTAGGTTTTCAAGGCCTACTTATATTAAAATGTAGAAGCTTCATCAGACGTAGTCCTCATCAGAGGTAGCCCTCCAAGCTCTCTCCAGATCCTAACGTCTGGTTTTCTCAGCACGAAGTGCCTCCGTAAACCAAGAAGCAGGAGGACGAGTCTTGACTGAGCAGGTAAGTTTCAGAGGTAGAACATGATCCAGTGACACCTGCAGCCAGGTTGCGTAGCATCAGAGCATAGGCAGAGTAGACGAGACGGTCATCTGCGATTGCCACAACCCCCTACATGATTGATGTCTGCTGATGCGTGACTGCAAGGTACTTTTTCTGTTTTTTCATTGACATTGGTGACTCACGTGACCCTCTCAGTACAGTAATTATATCTTTGGATACAAACAGACTCATTACCTGTTTTCTGACACCAATCTGGCCTTCGTTTGAGGTCCTTATTAGCTATACATATAACATTATATTTATTTTACATTCTTGTAAAGAAGCAGAAGCATTGACAGAGTTCTTCAAGGGAACGCAACACGTGTCGGCTATCAGTTTGTGCTACTTGCCAACTCGGATGGAGAACAGCTTCCATTTGAATCATAGGGCAGTTACTGTAATTAACATCGCAGGGAATTTGAACTGCTGTAATTATGAAAAAAATATGGGACAATAATTAACGAGTTATACATCTTGGATGTATGAACTGTGTCACTAGATTACTGTAATTCTGTCTTCAAACCCATTCTATATCAGATGATAGATTGTGCAACCTATATGGTGCATACTTAATATCTTATGTTACCTCACAAAATATGCTACTTCCTAATTTTAGAATGGTTGTTTTAAAATTTTAAAGAGTAGACTTTTTTACTGCCAGTAGTGCTGACTTTTATAGTATAAATTTGGTTTTCACAGTGTTACTGATTGAATTGCATAATTCCTCACTGCTACAGATCTGACAACTTTAGGGCGACAGGGAATGTAATGGTACTGGCACCCCCTAATCACAACTGCTTCTATACACAGAGAGTTAATTAGGCTAAGAGTAGGCAGTGTTGTAATAGATAAAACAACATTTTGGTGAAAAACGGCACCAGTTCCATCTACGTAATCTGGAATTTTTAGTGCAAAATTACACTGACACGTGTGCAAAATACGTATTTCAACTGCATGCCCTGCTGCTTTCAATGAAATAACAAGAAATTCATAATGCAAGTGTTAAATCATGAATAACGTACAACTCTCCCATTGTCTTCTTCTGATATTGGGAACGTACAATGTAATCCGTTTTACTCAAAGGTAAAGTTGCATAAAAGGTCTGGCTGTCTTAATTTTAGGGATACGAACAATTCCCAAAGTTCTTAAAAGATGAAAAATCTCCAAAGCAGCAGCAACATCCAAGAAAACTCAAAAGAAAGGTATTGCATTGCACTCAAACAAGCATATTTAGGAGAGGGATGTGTGTTTGTTGGTACAAACACTTCTTACCAGCCCACTGCAAAATTCTGTTCGTAGCGGTGGAAATATGTTGCAATAATGTTTGCACATGTTTAAGAGGATGGATTGTAGATGGGGTACAAAAACAACGAAAGTTCACCATCTTCAGAACGGAATACCACATTTCAGTAGCATAACATCCAAATACCACAACAGTTATGCAACACACCAACAAAATACAATACGCTGACAAAATACAGCAACACGACAGCACAGCAGTGTAACTGTGTTGTGCATTTATGCAATGTGCTGTGTTCGGTTGCATTGCGTTTTTGTTCAGTGATTGTTTTGTTGTTCTATTTTTTGTGATGCTCTTGTTTTAGGTGTGTAAACGTCGGTTGTGTGTTATTTTTTTAACTTGGTTTTACTGATTGTTTATTACATTTTGGTATTATGGTTTTATTTTGTTGTACTGTAGATTCATGTTATTGGGCTTTCATGCTGTTGTGTTGTGTTCTGGTTGGTTTTTAAAATAGTTTTTTTGTATCCTGTCATGTTTTTGTTGTGTTGGCATCCTGCGTTATTGCAATGGGTTAATGTATAGTTAGTTTGTTCTGTTATATGAATTGTTCCTAGGGTTTAACAAATGCTACTAAGCTTCTAAATAATATCAACCTCTGTCATTAAAATGCCAGTAAAAAAACCATACCACTGCTAAAGTTGGTAACATACATCCAGGCAAGCTATTTTCAGGACCCCAACAAGCTCAAAAACGTGAATAGTGCTTGCTTTAAATTTGTACTTCCCTTGATCACTTTGTTTGTTCTGGATCAAGATCCTGAATATTGGTTTGAGAGATTACAGCATTCTTTCTAAAAGCAAGGTTGTAAAACACTAGGGAGAAAGTTCCTTTGTGGCTTGCTTTTGGGTGGTGATCTCTTTTTTCGATGCTATTTACTGCTGTCAGATGGTGGCAATAGATGTGTGCTTCAGAGCAGAACGTCAGTGTAGCTATTGGAAGAGGAAGTCCACAGTTTACATCCCTTGGCACTTGGAAGTTAATTCCATTATTTTGAGATCTTAAATAGTTCTGTGCAAAACATTTAAAATTAAATGAATTCGGGGGCAATGTTAATTAAACTTAATGGTGAGCTAACGTGCCAGTCAAAATCCACCTGCCTCATGTTTTCAGTTAGGTAAGGAAAATGGAAGGCATCATGGTCAATAGGATCTGAATGTGTCACAACAAGCGGACTTAGTGGAAACAGGCACTCTGGGAGTCATCAACAGAGCTAAGGGCCTCATTTACAAGTTTTTGGTGCAGGGCAGCGAAGCAAGTCACTTTGCTGTGCTGCCCTCCGTCAAAAGGAAAGGGCAGGAATGCGCCTTATTTCTGATATACCACTCATTCCCGTCCTTTCCCAGTGTGCTGGCGCCATTTTGGTTGCCTTGCGCCAAAGCAGGCACCCTTGCACCATCAGGCAAGGGTGTCTCGTTGTTGCCATGATTGTTTTTGTGAAGGAAGGGACACCTTCCTGCACAAAAACAATCACGAGTGGCATTTTCCTCTATGTGTGCACACGTGGAAAAAGGAAAAAATTAGAATTGAAAACATTTCTCCTTGTTACACCTGCTCTGGGGGGGGGCGTAAGGTTTTGGCGCTGCCCCAGGATTAGATGATTTTGTAAGTCTGGGGCAGCGTAAAAATCCATGGGTTTTGCGTGGGAACACCCATTGCAACACCCATGGAACACCTCTTTGACGCAGAGTAAGACAGCGCAGCACTTTGCGCTGTCTTGGCTTACTCCCAAATTATGAGGCCAAGCAAAGCCACACAGGGTGGCTTTGCGTTGCCTTATAGATATGATTGAGAAGCCTGTACCACGGAGAATCAAACAAAGTAATGCTCCGAAGCGCAGACATCTTGCAAATAAGCTCCTAAGTTTGAGTTTCAGCCAGTTCGTTGTGAAAGTGATACTTTAAACTCAATGCCTTAAGACAAAGACTTTGGCTTCCCGACAATTGTCTTTAATTTGATGTTTCTAGTTTGCTCATTGCAGACATTTTCAGTAATTTGCAGTTTGAATCCAAACATGGCCAGCTCAGCATACCATCTTTCTAAGGTAAGTCGAGTGGCATTAAAGTGGGTAACTGTGATTTTTTTTGTTGCAGCCCTTAGAACTTGTAAAAGTCCAGTGTGGTGCGTTATACAAAAACGGATTATTACTATTGTCATTGGTAGAGGCACCTCTGTAGCATTTATTTGAAGCAGTATTGGGGACAGTGTAGCTGCCAGTGGACTGGCACATGGAGGCTGTACATTCCATTGCAACCACCAAAATCAGCATCTTGTGCCAGCAGTGTTTACTAATAGTATCACTATATACTGTATGTCCAACTGGGACAATGGGACATGTCAGTGTTTATGTTATGGGATGGCCCACCACTATTCACAGGACCTCACACTCACTTCTAAGGTTTAGTGACTCACCTCCCAGTGGGCTACTGTCACTTCATCTCCTGGAATTCTATTTTCAAGTTCAGTGCTGTCATCAGCACCACTGCTTGGCTGGCTTTTGTTGTACCTCATTTGTAGCACCCCATTAAAAAGAACACTATGACTCATAGTGCAGGTTTTATCTTCGTCATGTCCCACATCCAGACCCACATTGCACCTGCCATTACAGCACCACTCCTCTGCATGGTTAAAATAATCTGCATCTTGACCCCCAGGGTTCAGTATGCTGGGAGTTTCCTTTGTCTCATGGCATCAGAACTACTGTCTTATCTGCTGCGCCTAGGTTCACTATTCTTTGAAAACGTTGGAGTGGCTGACTAAGAAGTTAGTACCTAACCTTTTCCTAAAAGGTACCGCTCTGTCCTTATCATTGCAAGACATATTTGGTTGCTCCAGATAAGTGGGGCTGCCCCTCATTCTTTTTGCTCTGTATCCAAGTTGGTTCACGGTATGATCTCCTCAGTCAGTGCTTAATTTTTAGTGAAAAAAGTGCCAGGGCCCTCATCAGGAGGCCACTGGAGGTTTCACCACACAGTGCCCCTACCAGCGCTGCCAATAACAGAATCAACACAACTACTAACCATCACACTTTTGCAAGTGTGACAATTCAGACTATTTCGGGCCACCAAAGATATAGGGGTGGCTTGGGCAGCAGGTAATAGTAATTTTTAATGTATATATAATTAATTAACACCTGTTGTTGTGCTCATCTCTAAATCAGGCAAAGAGCGCCACCATGTGGCAGACTGTCATAAGTGCCGGTGTTGACAATGTAGTGCCGGTGCCGAGCACAGGAAGCCATATGCTCAAATTAAGTACTGCTCCTCACTCCTTCAACCTGTGCCCTTCTATTCTTTAGCTACATTCATTCCTAGGTCAGTGGATATTGAGACCTTATGCTGCTGCCCTCTACTAGTCTGCCTTTTTTAAAATTGATTAGCACATAACGAAAACTAATTATTGTAAAATATCATGCGTACTGAGTCAGGCGTCCAGGGTACAGGTTCTCATTTATACTTTGCAAGAGATTCTATTGCAGGTATGTCCCATTTCAAACAACCCTGCGCTTCTACAAGCATAGCGCAAACAGATGTGAAGTACCTCTGTATTTTCCTTATATCTGCAGAGGCCCAGGATATGCACATTTCACTCGACATGAAGAAATCTGAAATCTTTCTGATGTGACCCCTAAAAAATCAGCAGTTTCTCCCACCCACAAACTGGTGGCAGGCATAAATGTGGCATCCTCAATACCCTACTTAAAATACTACTGGACCCGAGGAAGATAAGAAAAGATAAGATAAGAAGAGAAAATTGCTGTATTTAAAATGCGAAGAGCCATGAAGGACTAAAGCTCTCTCTCTTGTACCCAGGACAAAGAAGTGGACTCCAATGGTCATAAGTCTGACCTCTGTTCAAGCTACAGGGACACAAAAAAGCGAAAAGAGGCCTTTTCTGAATATTTACCGCTAACTAGTTCCAACTGACATGTACCCTGCTGGTGGCCTCTGCTGGAGTGAGTTCTGATCACCAAGTGCTGTTCCATTGGCTGTGTCCGGCTGAATGTTTCCTAGCACGCCTTAAAACCTGGACTTAGAAACGTTTTGGATCCAAAGACCTCCGGAGACCAGACAAACCTGCCGAGCCAATCTGACCAAGGTCTGTTGCAGCTGAACAGAAGATTAACATTTATCCTGCCTGGTGTTTTTTTCCGACAGCAAATTCTCTCCAGCTGGACCTCATGGAGACGGTATCCATGCTGATGGAGCCCTCTTTGGCTGCAGCCTGCAACTTTACCTAGCTGTAGGAATCCGATCTCCAAAAAGGGTGACTAAGTGCAAACAACGACATTTTGATCGACGAAAGCACCAATAGTGTACGGGTGGTGAGGGACTTTTCCTGGGCGTGAAATTCAAACATCATCCACTCGAATTTTGGACATTTTATTTATTAAAATGTACTCTATTTTCCTAAACTGAGTTGTGATTTTTGTTTTGTTTTGATTTTTCTACTCTTTTAATACTGCATAAATAATTTTACATATTGTCTCTAAGTTAACCCTGTGTTCTTTGTGCCATAGCTACCAGGGTGTTGAGCCAAGGTTAATTTAGTGACTAGTGGTTCACCCTGACAAGGTTTATTTTTGTTACTTAAGGCGGGTAATCACCACCCTTAACTAACAACTCAATTTCTTACACCCCATAAGATATGCATGGTGAGGCATTCTTGCAATGACGACAACACTAGCAGCACTTTGTACAATAATAAGACAGCAATTCCGGGCTCCAATGCTTTAATTTATTAAAAAAGACTAGACACCTTCTTGACGATTTAATGGCAGATACTGTGCATGCTGAGGTTGCTGAATACCAGATTACCTGGTCCTGTTTTCACCCAATGCCTCTTTTTCCACCACTCTACACTTCATTGTCTCTATCTTGCATGTTTTCTTATATCTGTGCTTACTGCCTATGTCAATGTTTTCCTATCTTTCCTTCTTCCTTTTTTCTTTCTTACTCGAATTCAATGCCTGGCCACCGGCAACAGCATGCATCAATTACAAACTGCAAAGCTACAATGCAGAAAACACTTAAATGAGCCTCTAGAGTTACATTCCCTATGGAAGTACTGAAGTACAATACAGTACAGAGTACAATAGCCAAAAACAGAGTCACTAACTTGGAAGGGGGTGACCCTCACCATCTTAGTAAAGCAACCTCATTAGTCCAAAACACCAAGGGCCTGATTACGACTTTGGGGGTCCGACCACCAGAGAACCGCGTCTGTCTACTCCGCGCTGCCGCTGCGCCAGCGTACAACCGTCCATCATATTACGAGGTGAATAGTCTGAAACAAACCCCACCTGCCTGGAGATCCTGTCAGCGGCTGTGCGATTTGTTGGGAGTGAGCCGGGGATGACCACCAGGATAGTGTTTTCTCCACCGAGCATATTACGAGTAAAAAGTGACATTGGCGTCCTCATGGTGGTGCACAGCCAACGGCGATTCCTCAAAGGCGGTCAATTGCCGAGGTGCGAGGAACCAAAAACTTCCAGAAAAAAATAAATACAAAATTACCATTGCCTGGATCTAAATACCACACACCAGAAATATCATCACAATTAGCCACACCTGCAAATCACGCTATAAAACACCCACCAAACTTGACAAACATCCTTTGCCATTCTATGCAGAGCAGCCACCTTTACAGCAACTCTTATTACATATTTCCTTCTGTTAGTTTCAAACTATCATTTATTAATCACCACCACCCTTTTAATTACATTTGCACAACCTAACATCCTCACCTTTTTAAACATTCTGTTGAAGTTACTACCCTACTATATTCTTTATCCCCTCACTATGCCACCCAAATAAACAGCCTTCAGCAAAGGCGAATTAGGAGCTATGGTGGATGAAATCTTCAAAGTAGAGCCATACATTTTTGGTACCCAAGTCCAGCATACTCCTCACAGTATGAGATGGAAATGTGGGAGACGATAGTCAGCAATTTGAATGCTGTAGGAAACATCCCGTGCACACAGCAGGACATTAGGAAGAGATGGATCGAACTCCAGAAGAAGTTTCGCTGAAAGTTCAGCGGCCACCACCAGGAGGCATAGAGGACTGTCGGTGGCCCTCCCAGTGCGCTATTACACCTCATGCCCTGGGAGGAGAAAGTCTTGGCCATCCTACACCTCGAGGGCTTGGAAGGAAATCCGGAAGGAATGAACTCTGGTAGACTATACTACAAGAACTGCCACAATATAACAATGTCCTGTTTGCTATCAAAAATACCTTTTCTATCCGCATTAACATCTACTCCCTGGACATGGCATGTAGAAGCTATCTCAAAAGTAGGTTTGTCTGTGGCAATAAACATTGTTGCAAATGACCTAACAGACTTTTATTGCATAAACTCTAACATGTTCCAGTGCTGTCTGTTAATGCTGCATCAACTCCAACAAAAATGGAATCATGTAATGTGGGAATATGTCAATGTGTGCCAATTCTAATATCTATACAATATACAGCTATGGGACAACAATCATCAGTAAAGTAATAAATAACTACAGCTATCATGAGGCCTTGTATCTTCACCTCCACCCAGCATGCTACACTACTCACCAACCCCTTCTCACCTGGCAGCTATCTTGCTACTAAACTAACACCACTCAAGTAGCTGGACTCTTCTCAGCCTCTGCTAAATGCATATCCACTTGACCACAGCTACCATGAGGCCTTGTCTCTTCACCGCCATCCAGCATGCTACACTCCTCGACCTCCTTCTCATCTGCCAGCCATCTTGCTACTGAACTAACACCACTCAAGTAGCTGAACTCTTTTCAGCCTCTGCTAAAGGCACATCCACTTGACCACAGCTAACATAAGGCCTCGTCTCTTCCACTCCACCCACAATGCTACAATCCTCAACACCCTTCTCACCTGGCAGCCATCTTGCTACTGAACTAGCACCACTCAAGTAGCTGAACTCTTCTCCGCCGTTTACAAAGTCACATCCAAGTTCTTACATCTACCATGAGGCCTTGTCTCATGACAACCACCCAACATGCTACACTCCTCACCCCCTCTTCTCACCTGGCAGCCGTCTTGCTACTCAAATCTCACCAAACATGAAATCTGCTACATAGAGATATTTCACCATTTCAATACACGTAAGACAGCTTTGTTTGTTGGTGTTATGCACACAAACCCTGAGCGATGTTGGCCTGAGTTACGGCATAACTCAACTATACACCTAACAAATGTGTGCTAACTAAGACACTCAGATTTACAACATTGCTATCTGACCCAATGCTCACAGTCCCAAAATGTTAATTAATAACAAAGACATCAATCCAAGGTCATTTTTGACAACTTAGCAAACTATATGCCTTTTTGTATGCACATATTGACATCAGAATTATACCCTGTTAGTGTAGGCAATTGATGATGACACAATGATGAATCAACATATTCCGGAGAACAAGGATTTCACATGTGAAATAGTGATATGATATATTTGCAGATTTCCAGTACTAATGAAAAAGATGACTTAAGCAACTAACAGGTATCAGTTTTTCAGCTCCACAATGGACTGGACACAAACATCCTAGATGTACTCACATAAATGCTCCCATTAACTTTCAGTTCCTTTTAAATCCATAGCTCACCCAACAACTGCTGCCAAGAAAAGAAGCCCTCAGTGACCAACCAACTCCTGAAGCATTGGAAGTCAATGACCGGCATAGCAATCTGGTCAGTCTGGGCAGACCCCAACAGTTGGGCAAACTGGGACCCCACCACCAACTACAGCGGGACAACACAGACATCTGTCCCCAAAACCACTGTGCCTATCAGAGGTAGTACCATCTCCTTACCGGTCCTGGCTTCGCAGAAAGCCACCACCACCCAAGTCAGTCAGGAGCCAGGGCCCATTGGGAGTGTGCAGTCTGTGTCTAGGGCAGAGAGAGGGCAGGGGAGCTAGACTTTGGAGGAGACTCAATGTGGAACACCAGTTTGAGTCCACTAGTGAGACGGGCACCCAGGCTGCCATTACAAAAGTCCTGGGTAGTTACCAGGACTCTCAAGGTTTTTTGGGCCAGGTTGTCAACGAAGTTAGGGAAATAAAGGAGCTGCACTAGTCAACACACAAGGAGGTTGCTGCCATCCGAGGAGATGTTGCCGGCCTCAACAATGAGGCTGCGGGCCTATGCACAGAGGTGGCAGGGGTACGCACCGAGGTGGCCGTCATACGTTCCGAGGTGGCTTCCATGGTAGGGGGTGCTACAGGACATCAACAGCACCCTCTGCAGGGATTTCCCAATAACAGCTCCCCCTCCCTTTGTGCCAATCTCTTCACCGCCACCAACCTCTGCAGAAGACACAGGAAGGGAAGGCCTGACAGAGGAATTTACACCCGCAGGCACTCCAGGCTCAGCAGTTCCCAATAATAGCTCCCCCTCCCTTTGTGCCAATCTCTTCACCGCCACCAACCTCTGCAGAAGACACAGAAAGGGAAGGCCTGACAGAGGAATTTACACCCGCAGGCACTCCAGGCTCAGCAGTTCCTGATCCTCCCTCACTCACGAAGAGGGGACGTCCATGTAAGACTTCAGGAGAGAAGGGTGGCAAGACCAGCCCCACCGGCAGGAAACCACCTCGCCACTAATGTTGTTGCTGTGTGTGACAGACATTCACGTTGTTGAATCTAACTCCCCATAATTCCCACCCTGATGTGAGGAGTAATTTGGACTTTGGTTCCTAGAAATTAGGGACTGTACTTCAATGCTTTCATCCATCATGATTTTATCCTTCACTTCAACTGTTTTCATCTATACTTCTATCATGGTTATGCATACAACTTATTTTATTTCTTTCATTTAAATAAATTATAATATGCACCACAAATGCTATTGTCCCTCTTATTCAGTCACTTATTGTATCATGTGATAAATCAACCACGTTCAAATGACATTGTATGTTTGCAAAGGGAAAACATTTGTCACTACTGTAAATATGATAGTGTGTGTGCAGAAAAACAGTGCTCTCCCCTTTGTACAGTAGCAGTTCACATAAGGATATACACATTTTGACCAAAAAATCAAGAGAAGGGAAGAAGAAGCAGTGATTCATTTTGCTTCCATGCTTAAAAATCGAAAGAGAATGATTCACGTTTCTTGACAAAAATATCTTGGTCCTGGTCTGGCTTGGTCCTTGGACATACTCCAGGTTTGTACTCGTTCTTTTACAGAGTATGTTCAAGGACAGACCAAGTCGAGCACAACTAAACACAAGTTGTCAATTTAACCGAACATGTACTCACGGAGGACCAGCAAAAACTACTGAACAAGGGATTAGGTTTCATGCCCACCCCAAGACTCAACCAATTCAAACTACACTGCGAAATCGCCGAGTTTTATTAAAAAAATAAATTGAAAGCTTACTCTAAAGACAAACACGAACCCCACAAAGAAGGAGATACCAACTTAAGAATTCAGTCCACCTTATGTCCACCAATGCATGCAATACCAGTCGAAGTACTGGCCTTTGAACAGGCGATGTTCAAAGAAGTGGAATCATTAAACACAAAGACAAAAAAAAAGCATTCATGAATATCACAAAGAAAGAACAACAAGCAATGAGTGAATTACAACAAAATAAAGATCTAATTATCAAACATGCAGATAAAGGAGGAGGCATTGTTCTCCTTTCAACATCATCTTATCTATCAACAATATACAGATCTTCTAGGAGAAGAAAGACAATACAGAATCATCTCTCAGGACCCGACAGAGAGACTGAAAGACAGAAGATGCGGAGACCAATATGTGGATCAAAAAAGGGACACAGATTTTCTAAGATCCACTAAGCCAGAGATACCCTATTTCTATTCCCTACCAAAGACCCTCAAGAACAGGAATCCACCTCCAGGGAGGCCGATAGTATCAGGGATAGTCTCCGTGTTAGAACCCCTGTCACGATTTGCAGACTACTACCTGAGACCCCTAGTACAACAACAACCCACTTACTTAAAGGACACACAGGATCTCATGAATCTCTTGAAAGGTGTATCATAACAACAAGGCAGTTCCTGTCTAGTTCGCCTAGACATAGAGAGCTTATATACAAGCCTCCCCCAAGATGCCACGTTACAAAATATCGAAGCGAAATTATTCAGAGAAAACTGGCCACATAAGACACTGAGACATTTCCTCATGGAAGGTTGCCACCCAGCCTTAACCCCTTCGCTGCCAGGCCTTTTCCCCTCCTGTGCTACGCCCTTTTTTGGCTATTTGGGGTAGTGCGCGCTTAGACCCCTGTAACTTTTTGACCACATAAGGCATCCATGCCAAATTTGCGTCCTTTTCTTCCAACATCATGGGGATTCTAAAGGTACTCAGGGTTTGTGGATTCTCTGAGAGGGGTCACAGAAATGAGCCAAAATACAGCAAAATTTTGGTTTTTTTCTGAAAAATTGGAAAAACGGACTGCAAATGAAAGCATCTGGGTTTTCCCTGCAAATGTTATAAAAAAAGGGTTTGTGGGGTTGAAATCACCATTTTCCCAGATTTTCGGGGATACCAGACTTTTGTCAGAAACCCAACATTTTTTACACAGTTTTGGCATTTTTCTGGGACATAGCCTAATTTTGCTATTTTTTGTGCTTTTGATCTCCTTCCAGTTAATGGCAGAAATGGGTACAAAAGCAATAATGGATCCTGGAAAGCTATACATTTTCGAGAAGAAGACAAAATTCTGAATTCATCAAGGGGTCATTTGTGTAGATCCATCAAGGTTTTTTTTATAGAAACTATAGTTAAATATAGGATAAATTGAAAATTAGTTGAAAAAAAAAGCCTTTCTTGTCAACGTTTTCACCTGTAACTTCTTCCAATTATGACAGCTCTTTGAAAGCAATATACCATTACATCCGCTGGACATTACTGGTTGTGGGGATATATAGGACTTGTAGGTTCACCAAGAACCCGACGAACCCAGAGCCAAAAACTGAGCAGCAACTTGCAATGGTTTTTTATTATGTACCGAGTATGTAGTAATTATTCTGTAAAAATGTGTACATGGAAAAATCGGTAAGAAAGACACCTATGTATTTCTGAAATGGGAACAAAATATAGAGTTTAGAAACAGTAGATATTTGCACATTTCTGAAATTGGGAATACTCATACTAGCATGAGAATTATCAGTCATTTTTTAGAATGACTTCTTTTTTACACAATATCTTTCATTTGGAAGGCAGAAATGCATTGAAAGTCAATAGATAATAACAGTTCCTTTACAAAACTGAATTACCCCAAGTCTCCCAATAAAAATGGTACCTCACTTGTGTGGGTAGGCATAGTGCCCGCGACAGGAAACTGCGCAAAACGCAACGTGGTCACAACTCAATATCGCAGTGAAAATTTACCCTTTTTTGGCAAAGTGCCTAGCTCTAGTTTTTGAACCCTAGCTCTGCGGGCACCTTGGGAAACCTAGCAAACCTATACATTTTTAAAAACTAGACACCCAGGGGAATCCAGGATGGGGTGACTTGACTGCCTCCCACCAGGGTCTGTTACCCAGAATCCCTTGCAAACCTAAAAAATTGACAAAAAAACACATTTTCCCCACATTTCTGTGGTGGAAAGTTCCGGAATCTGCGTGGATCCACAAATTTCCACCCACCCCGCGTTCCCCAAAGTCTTAAGAGAAAAACGGTACCTCACTTGTGTGGGTCGGCCTAGTGCCCGCGACAGGAAACGGCGCAAAACGCAACGTGGTCACACCTCAATTTCGCAGTGAAAAATGACCCTTTTTTGGCAAAATGTCTAGCTGTAGTTTTTGAACCCTAGCTCTGCGGGCACCATGGGAAACCTAGCAAACCTAATACATTTTTGAAAACTAGACACCCGTGGGCTTCCAGGGAGGCATGGCTTGCGTGGATCCCCCAACGTTTCCTTACCCAGAATCCCCTGCAAACCTCAATTTTAGCTGAAAAAATCAAATTTTTTCACACATTTTTGTGTGGGAAAGTTGAGGCATCACCGGGCTGACACAAATTTCCTACCACCCAGCGCTCCCCCGGGTCTCCTGATAAAAATGGTGCCTCACTCGTGTGGGAGGCCCAAGTACCCGCGACAGGCAAGGCCCCAAAACGTATTGAGGCGACATGAAAATTGCCTACCTCAAAACGACCTGGTTTTGCAAGGGGGGTCACCTGGGTTTTTGGCCCGGTGCTCAGCGGCCACCTAGGGGAACCTACCAAACCCACACATTTCTGAAAACTAGACACCCGGGGGATTCCGGGGAGGTATGGCTTGTGTGGATCCCCCAATGTTTCCTTACCCACAATGCCCTGCAAACCTCAAATTTAGCTGAAGAAAATCACCTTTTCTCACACTTTTGTGTGGGAAAGTTGAGGCATCACCGGGCTGACACAAATTTCCTACCACCCAGCGTTCCCCCGGGTCTCCCGATAAAAACGGTGCCTCACTCGTGTGGGAGGCCCAAGTACCCGAGACAGGCAAGGGCCCAAAACGTATTGAGGCGACATGAAAATTGCCTACCTCAAAACGACCTGGTTTTGCAAGGGGGGTCACCTGGGTTTTTGGCCCGGTGCTCGGCGGCCACCTAGGGGATCCACGCAAGCCATACCTCCCTGGAATCCCCCGGGTGTCTAGTTTTCAGAAATGTGTGGATTTGGTAGGTTCCCCTAGGTGGCCGCCGAGCACCGGGCCAAAAATCCAGGTGACCCCCCTTGCAAAACCAGGTCGTTTTAAGGTAGGCAATTTTCATGTCGCCTCAATACGTTTTGGGGCCTTGCCTGTCGCGGGTACTTGGGCCTCCCACACGAGTGAGGGACCGTTTTTATCGGGAAACCCGGGGGAACGCTGGGTGGTAGGAAATTTGTGTCAGCCCGGTGATGCCACAACTTTCCCACACAAAAATGTGTGAAAAAGGTGATTTTTGCAGCTAAATTTGAGGTTTGCAGGGCATTCTGGGTAAGGAAACTTTGGGGGATCTAAGCAAACCATACCTCCCTGGAATCCCCCGGGTGTCTAGTTTTCAGAAATGTGTGGGTTTGGTAGGTTTCCCTAGGTGGCCGCCAAGCCCAGGGCCAAAAACTCATAGGACCCGCTTTGCAAAACCAGGTTGTTTTGTGATAGGTAATTTTGATGTCTCCTCAATAGGTTTTGGGCCCTTGCCTGACGCGGGCACTATGCCTACCCACGCAAGTGAGGTACCATTTTTCTTTGCCTACGTGCCAACTGCGCTAGGGTCCAAAATCCACAGGTATGCACATTGCTAAAAAAAAAAAAATCGGAGCCTAGTGGGCTTTCTGACGCCCTGGGGGGGTATCGGGGAAGGGGGTTTCATCCTGATATGCCCCTAAAGGGGCAGAAAGACTGTGGCTATTTTTTGTGGGGGTGGGGGCATTGGTATGACCATTTTGGGCAGCCCCCACCCCCACGCATAAAAAAAGCCTGCATACTCGCTGGCGCCTACTGGGCTTTCTACCCGCCCCAGGGGGCAGAACAGGGGCCACTGCCACCATCGGCCCTCCCGGGGGGGCAGAAAGACTGGAATTTCTCTGGGGGTGGGGTGGGGTATTGTCATGCCCATTTTGGGGAGCCCCTACCCCTACACTAATAAAACAAAAAAATCCATGGTTTCTAGTGGACATTCTGTGCCCCCAGGGGGGGCCAGATTGGGGGCTACAGCTCCCATCTGCCTCCTGGGGGGCAGAAAGACTGCATTTTTTTGTGGGAGAGTGGGGGCATTGACGTGCCCGTTTTGGGCAGCCCACACCCTAAAAACAATTGCGCAAGAAAAATCCCTGGGGTTTAGTGGGCTTTCTGCCCCCCCCGAAGGGGCAGATTAGGGGCCAATGCCCCATCTGCCCCCGGGGGGGGCAGAAAGACTGTAATAATTGGGGGGTGGGGTGGGGGTATGGGCCTGCCCGTTTTGGGCAGCCCCCACCCCTATTTTCTTTTTTTTTTAACAATTCCCTGGTGTCTAGTGGTCTTTTTGCCCCCCCGGGGGGGCAGATTGGGGCCGATTCCCCATCTGCCCCCCACGGGGGGCAGAAAGGCTGTAATGGTGGTGGGTGGGTGGGGGCATTGGCGTGCCCGTTGCGGGCAGCCCCCACCCTAAAAATAAAACTAAAAACGAATCCCTGGTGTGTAGTGGGCTTTCTGCCCCCCCGAAGGGGCAGATTAGGGGCCAATGCCCCATCTGCCCCCCCGGGGGGGCAGAAAGACTGTAGTAATTGGGGGGGGCATGGTCCTGCCCGTTTTGGGCAGCCCCCACCCCTATTTTATTTTTCACAAAACTTCCCTGGTGTCTAGTGGGCTTTTTACCCCCCCGGGGGGGCAGATTGGGGGCTAATGCCCCCATATGCCCCCCAGGGGGGGCAAAAAGACTAAAATTGCCAAAAATACACATGGGGGAGCAAAGGCCCTTGCCCAAGGGGCCGCTCCCCCCTCCCTGGTGTCTAGTGGGTGGATCCCTGCTTGGGGATCGCCCTCCTGTGGCGATCCCCAATCAGGGATCCACTGGGGAGGGGTACCATTGGAAAGGGGAGATTCTCCCCTTTCCAATGATACCCCTCCCGTCTTTCTACGTGCTCAGGGGGCTGAGATAGCCCCCTGAGCACGTACAAAGTGAAACCTGAAATGAGCCTCTTGGCTCATTTCAGTTTCACTTTCACTGTAATGACGTCGGCGCGACGTGCGCGCCGATCGTCAATACAGGGAAAAGGGGGGGGGTGGGGCCTCGGGTGCTGGGGAAGCTCTACCCCAGCTCCTGAGGCTATTTTTGCAGAAAGGGAATCCCTCTATGGGCAGTACATTTGCCCCCAGTCTGGCGGGCATCTATGTGAGCACATTTGAAGAAAAATACATTCTGAATGAAAATAATCCCTTCAAGACCAAGATCCTTTTCTGGAAAAGGTATATAGATGATGTTCCTATGTTCTGGGGAGATAAAACAGAAACCTTACCAGAATTCCATAAATGGATCAATACCAGAGATGACTTTCTCAATTCCACTTACACCACAGATAAGAATACATTGGATTTCCTAGACATTACCATCTACACGGAAAACACAAAATTATCCACCAAGACCTACTATAAACCCACTGCCAAAAACTATCTCCTCTCATTTAATAGCTTCCATCCAAGATCACTAAGAGAAAACCTATCCTACAGTCAATTCCTGGGGATAAGGAGGAACAGTAGCAACATACAGGTATACAAACAACTGGCAGGTGAGTTAAGTATAAAACTCAAGGATAGACAATATCCGAAGACCATCATCAACAAAGGCCAGTAAAGAGCGAGAAACCAAAACCGCGAGAACCTTATTGAGGTGATGCCCAAAACACCGGATAAAGATTTCCTCACCTGTGTAACTACGTACAACAGAGCTTCAAACCAGGTAAAGAGGTTAATTAACAAAAACTGGAAAATCCTCACGTCAGGAAACCTACAATGGCCCAAACCCAGATTTGTCAATAGGAGAACAAAGAATATTCGGGACATCCTAGTCCACAAAAGACCAATACTAAATCAAAGGGAGTCTAACCTGATACCGTGGATGTCTCAAGCTATAAAAGGGCACCACCCTTGTGGCCACTGTTCCGTGTGTCACTTGACCAAAAAAAAACAACACTTTAGAGTTGACTGATGATATTGTTTGGTCACTCAGACGACACACAAATTGCAATACGAGACATGTGGTATACATGATCACATGCCCTTGCCAATTGAACTATATAGGCATGACATGTCGTAAAGTGAAACAACAAATTTGCAATCACTGCAGTAACATTAAGGGGCCAATTCCGATTCCGGTCGCAAAACGTACCGACCGACACGGACCCGGACCGGAGACCGATCGACACGGACCAGCGCCGTACGACCCGTGCAGTACGATGCAACGTGTGTGAATTACACCCGACACGTACGGAATACAAGCCGTACGACCGAGCCGTAGGGCCTGAAAACCGACACGAGTTTCACCAACCGACACAAACTCGAAATGAACCCTACCGACCCGTACCCGCGATGTCCGAACCGTGCAGTACGATGCAATGCGTGTAAACCCAGACCGACTCGCAAGGAGACCAAGCCGCACGACCGACACGCACAGAAAACCGGGCCCACAAGTAATAGAGATCTCCACAACCGATGTGTATGAAACACAGAAGATAGGCAGCGTGAATGAGGTGGAGAAGCCCGCACGAGCCAACATCAGCGTCCGTTTCCGTCAGAAGAACGTCTCCTTCATGCCTACAAAACAAAAAAAAAAAAGAAAAAAAAGGACCAAACAAGCAATGACAAAGCCAATAAATATCAAATATAAAAAACCTGGGACAAAGACACACCCACAACTTCAAATATATAAAGGACTACAATCACTACCATGATCCCTTGCAAACAGGAGACACAGCCAGCAGCAAACACCATTACACAGCAACCAGACACGCTCACAACTCACCCATCACACAACTCATACACCATCAGCACCTCATCCAAAAGCACACACACATACAGCCAGCAAAACCAACACTAACCCACCCTCACTTGCACCCTCACACACACATCCCTCACCACCCATCACCATGCCCCCAAAGATCTGCTACACAACACAGTGCATGCCAAATACTGCAACAATGTGACCAACGTTAGGTGAGTCATGGTGATGTGACACATGTGATGGAGACACACCACTATGGCAACACAACACATACTCACCATGGCCATGTTACTCATCCCACACAATGATGTTGACCTGAAACACATAGGTATGCACAAACTGAACACCTATCCACAGTCATTGGTAACAAGTCCACAGGTAAGGTAAGCAAATCTCACTCAGATGTGGGAAGACAGACAACACACCTAACAAAGCATAGCACAGGTTCATTACACATCAGCAACATGTTTATTAAAAAATTGTTGCAAGGCAATTGTACGTTACGGTGGACAAATGGTCACAGAGTGTCTGAGAATTGTAGTCCAGGGGTGTGTGGCACATCACTTGATGGCAATTGACTACTCCCACACTGGTGTCAGATTCTGGGTGTTATGTTATGTTATGTTAAATGGTTCTTATAGAGCGCTTATCACCACTGGTCTCTAAGCGCTAAACAGACAACCACCAACATCGTACCGCCTCCCCAACCATATGCCAACTCCAATTAGCCTGAAGGTGTTACTGTGCCAAACAAAAATGTCTTCAGTTTTTTCCTGAAGGAGAGAAGGTTAAATTCCTCCTTCAGGCTAGAGGGAAGGTCATTCCAGAGTTGAGGAATGAGCACTGAGAAAGCACTACCGCCTTTAGTTTTTAATTTAAATCTGGGTTGAACCAGATTTGGGACAGCCCCAGAACGTAGGGGCCTAGCGGGAACATACTTCCTCAGGCGCTGTTTAACATATTCCGGGGCATTGCCAAAGAGTGCTTTATGGGCCATGCAGAGGCCTTTAAAATGGACCCTGAGCTTCACTGGAAGCCAATGCAGTTTACGAAGGAGGGTGGATGCGTGTGCACTTCTGGGAAGAGAAAAAACCAGTCTGGCAGCGTCGTTTTGCACGACTTGCAGTTTCCTCATCAGCTTCTGTGACAGGCCCAGGTACAGAGCGTTACCATAGTCTAGCCTCGAGATGACCGTTGCTGAGACAATAGTCTGCAGCGTGGAGGCAGAGAGAATGGCAGTAAGTTTACGCAATTGCCGCATCACGGCAGTACAGGAACCTACCACAGCCGACACCTGGGGGGCCATAGTGAGAGCTGCATCGATCTTTAAGCCAAGACTCTTCACTACCGACCCCGGGCTGGGGGTTTTGCCAAGTTCAGGGGGCCAGTACCGATCATCCCAGGGATTAGCTGTGTTGGTCACCACCAAAACCTCCGTTTTATCTGCATTAACTTTAAGGAAGTTGTTAGTCATCCAGTTGACCGTGAATCTCAAAAGATCTCTGACTGACTCCTGGGCCTCCGGAGTATCGCCCAGCTGGACCAGTAGCTGCGTGTCGTCTGCGTAGTTAAAAACCTCGCAGTTCTTACACGTGAGTTCCTCAATCAGGGGTTGCAGATAGATATTAAACAGAAGGGGGGAGAGTGCAGATCCTTGAGGCACCCCCCAGGTTACATCCCTACTCCCTGATAGCTGGTCCCCCATCTGGACCCTCTGAGTACGACCCGACAGGAAGGACTCCAACCACTTGTATGCCTGGCCAGCAATCCCCAGCTTCGCGATACGGCTCAGCAAGATGGAATGGCTGACCGTATCGAAAGCTGCCGAGAGATCTAGCAGAATCAGAGCGCAAGGTTGTTTATTATCAGCTCTTACTCTTAGCTCATCGGTGACCGTGGCCATCACCAATTCCGTACTATGTTGAGGTCGGAACCCTGCCTGCCTGGCATGAAGGAGATGGTGTTCCTCAAGGTAGTTAGTAACTACGTTCAAGACATGTTTTTCCAGAATCTTGCTTAGGAAAGGCAGCTGAGAGATAGGCCTGTAGTTTTTTAGTATTTTAGGGTCAGTACCTGCTTTCTTCAGGAGCGGGGAAACCCTGGCCTCCTTCAGGGATGCTGGGAGGTAACCCGCTTCCAATGAAGCATTAATTAGCTGCAGGAGCTGGGGTTGGATACCTGGCAGGGCTAGTTTGAAAATTTTCGGGGGGCAGGGATCACTGGAGGATCCAGATTTTATACGGCTAACCAGTTCTAACAGGTGCTCTCCATTGATGGTTGGAAACTTGAACAAAGCTCTCGCAGACTGTGCGCTGTCTGTACCAAATTGCGTTGGTAGGCTGTCCGAGAGCGTAGAGATATCCGACAGGATATCCTGCACCTTTTGGAGAAAAAAACCTTGGAAGGTGTCGCAGTCAGGCTGGACCAGCCCGCTGTTTTTGTCATTCATTTGGGTGAGTTCCCTTAGAATAATAAAGGTTTCCCTTTGTTTATTCGTTGCCTCCCTGATCCGTCCTTCGTAGAAGGCGGCTTTCCTAGCCAGGATGGCCCGTTTGTAGCTGGCCAGAAGAGTCTTGTACAATAGTGCCTCTGTAGGCCCGTGATCCCGTCTCCAGCTTCGCTCCACCCTCCTGAGAGCTTGCTTCCTTTCCCTAAGAGGTGCATCAAACCAAGGCGCTCCTTTCCCTTTTTTACGAGTGAGCTCTAGACGTTCTGGGGCTAGTTTGTCTAAAGCAGAGCGGATCCAGGTCATGATGGTCAAGGTCTCAGCGTCCAGGTTCTCCTGCATCCTCTTCGGAGGGGGGGAGGAGAGTAGAGTTGTAACTAAGGAGTCGGCCTCGATCTTCTTCCATGGGCGGACCTTCCTCCTTGTTTGTGGAGGGGCCGCAGTTAGAGGCTCCCCTGGGACCCAGCACTTGATCAGGTAATGATCCGACCAAATGCAGGGGCTGACCCCTAGGATTTCCATTCTGGGCATGGTGGACCAGACCAGATCGAGGGTATGTCCCTTTTCATGGGTAGGCCCTATGACAAGCTGGTTTAGAGAGAGGGTCGCAAGATTAGCTCCAAACTCAGCTGCCGTGGGCCCCCTGGGGAATCTCATCCCAGTGATAATTAAAATCTCCTACTACTACCAAGGCCTTGTATCTGGATGCCAGATCGGTCAATAGCTCAAAGATGGCCTCATTGAATTCCGGCGAGCTCTGCGGAGGACGATACACTACCATAAGCAGTATACACGAGGATTTTAATGAAATTTTAATCCCTAGGACTTCTGCTCCAGCACAACTTTCAGCGATGATTTGTGTTACCCTGAGGTTCCTTCTGAACATGATAGCCACCCCTCCCCCTCTGCTATCCTTAGGGCGGTTATACCACCGAGCATCGAAGTTGGGCGGTAAGGCCGCTATGATGTCCGGTGTTGAGAAACTCCCTAGCCAGGTTTCAGAGAGTGCTAAGATGTCAATCTCACCCTCGTCCAGCAATGTGAACACCTCTAGATGGTGTTTCTGTGGAGATCGTGTGTTAAGTGAGGCTATTGTCAGGCCCTGTGACCTTGTGATGGCTGATGTGGCCTCTACCTGTAGTAGGTCTTCCAACCGGAGACTGGCAAGTGTTCTCTCATCTAGCGTGGATCTCCCTTGGTGGAGAGATCTAAGGGTTGCAGGGGTATAGACCCTCGGCCGACCAGGGGGGGAGGCCCTACGGCCCGTCCTGGCCCGGACGGGCACAGACGGGCTTTCCTCTGGCGCTCCTCCGGCGCGACGCTGCGCGCGACCATAATGGCCCTTAAATAGCGTATGGTAAGCGGTGCTCGCTCGAACTAGAGCGCAGCCCCGTGAAACGTCTTGGTGGCGTCTGAGCCCTCCTCCCAAGATGGCGCCCGTGCAGGGAAACAAACACCCAAGTGGTGAATGGTGCTCACAATGTTTTTAAGGTGCAGGCAATGCGGTCAGGGGGGACAATCCAGCAATTTAATAAAAAATCACAGTGAGTAACATATAATTTAAAAACACATTCAGCGCGATTGCAGCAAGCAAACAATTGCAGGACCAGCGCGATGTAAGCGTGACGGTCAGTCTATTGACCGCGCGCCGCCCAAATGGCCCCTAAATACCGTTTGCCAAGCGGTGCTCGCTCGAACTAGAGCGCAGCCCCGTGAAACGTCTTGGTGGCGTCTGAGCCCTCCTCCCAAGATGGCGCCCGTGCAGGGAAACAAACACCCAAGTGGTGAATGGTGCTCACAATGTTTTTAAGGTGCAGGCAATGCGGTCAGGGGGGACAATCCAGCAATTTAATAAAAAATCACAGTGAGTAACATATAATTTAAAAACACATTCAGCGCGATTGCAGCAAGCAAACAATTGCAGGACCAGCGCGATGTAAGCGTGACGGTCAGTCTATTGACCGCGCGCCGCCCAAATGGCCCCTAAATACCGTTTGCCAAGCGGTGCTCGCTCGAACTAGAGCGCAGCCCCGTGAAACGTCTTGGTGGCGTCTGAGCCCTCCTCCCAAGATGGCGCCCGTGCAGGGAAACAAACACCCAAGTGGTGAATGGTGCTCACAATGTTTTTAAGGTGCAGGCAATGCGGTCAGGGGGGACAATCCAGCAATTTAATAAAAAATCACAGTGAGTAACATATAATTTAAAAACACATTCAGCGCGATTGCAGCAAGCAAACAATTGCAGGACCCGCGCGATGTAAGCGTGACGGTCAGTCTATTGACCGCGCGCCGCCCAAATGGCCCCTAAATACCGTTTGCCAAGCGGTGCTCGCTCGAACTAGAGCGCAGCCCCGTGAAACGTCTTGGTGGCGTCTGAGCCCTCCTCCCAAGATGGCGCCCGTGCAGGGAAACAAACACCCAAGTGGTGAATGGTGCTCACAATGTTTTTAAGGTGCAGGCAATGCGGTCAGGGGGGACAATCCAGCAATTTAATAAAAAATCACAGTGAGTAACATATAATTTAAAAACACATTCAGCGCGATTGCAGCAAGCAAACAATTGCAGGACCAGCGCGATGTAAGCGTGACGGTCAGTCAGTGGGGTCAGTGTTGTCCAAATAACAGGCACATTACCCTGTGAAGGAAAGACACAGTCAAAAGCACAGCAGAACAGGAGAGAAATTCAATACACATGCACAAAACATGTCACAAGAAACCTACACAAAAACAAGTTACCAGTACTACCCTATTGTGGAGTACACACCACCTGAATGGACACAGCACTGCACACATCCAGTCAAGTGGCACACAGACACACTCATACAGCAACAGAGCAGCCACAACACATTCCAGGCTAACTCCATACATTGACATAACAACCCTGGAAACTCACATTCAGGTGAAGAAGTTGTTGATGAGCTGTGAGCGGACGTCACCCTCATCCTCATCATCACTGGCATCGTGGCCCAAGCCGGGATCCTCCACAGGTGCCAGAGGTTGGTCATCATCATCCTGGATGAGAGGCACCTCCTTCCGCACTGCCATGTTGTGTAGCATGCAGCATATAAGGATTATTTTGCACACCTTTGTAGTCTCATATGGGAGGGCCCCTCCGGTCTTGTCCAGGCAGCGAAAGCGGCTTTTCAGGAGGCCGAATGTCTGCTCAATCACCCTCCTGCTCCGACCATGTGCCTCATTGTAGCGCATCTCGGCTGGTGTCACAGGGTTCCTGAGGGGTGTCAGCAACCACGGCATGTTGGGGTATCCGGAGTCACCTCCACACACAAAAATGAACAAGTAGCTGAGTTTTGTAGGAGTGCGGAATACAACATTGACAAACACACACAATGATATAACAGTCAGTACACACCGACAAGCCAGGCACGCTGAGCTGGCATCTGTGACATCAGCGTTGCAATGCGACTACTCCTCATTATGTAGGCATTGTGCGCAGAACCAGGGAACCGTGCACACACATGTGTGATACACATGTCTGCAAGACATACCACCAGAGCATTGATTGAGTGGAAATGTTTCCTGTTACGGTATGCCTGCTCATGTGCCTGTGGTGGTATCAGGGCCACATGTGTCCCATCAATAGATCCAATGACGTTCGGCATCCTCCCCAGTGTATAAAAGGCATCCTTTATTTCAGGGAGTTCAGCTGGGCTAGGGAACTTGATGTACAGGTCAAGGAAATGCAACATCCCCTCCAAGACATCGCGTAGCACATGACTAAACATAGTTTGCGACATACCACCTGCTGAAGCCACAGTGTACTGGAAGGTACCAGTAACAAATAAGTGCAGGGCTGCCATCACTTTCACCTCTGGGGTCAGTGCTGTAGGGTATGTCCGGCCAGGTAGCAGATGTGGCACCAAATGCTCCGCCAACTCCGCAACCAGTGGCCTGGTGAAGCGGTACCGTCGGATGCAGTCGCGTTCCTGCATGGTTTTAAGGTCTGGGAACGGTCGATGGACAGCTGGTGCCCTGCAGAACAGAGATGAACAAAGGAAGATTGTCGGTTCATCCACCCATATGGCCATGACCAGGCTCAAAATCACATGATACATCATGACATTACACAATGTACTGAGGTGTGTTCTGTTGGGCATGGACACATATGTCACCTACATGACCATCACCTCACATCTCAATTCCACATGTGTCCCATGTAGTGCAATGGCCAATCATCTGGCTGTGTCACCCGACCTATGTACTGCTGTGGCGTTACAAACACACACCACAGTGACAAGTGAGGCCTGATGTCTCCCAGGCTTCACAGATCTTTGCTATGCAGATACCCATGCTCCCAGTATTGCCACATTGACACTGGCATGGACATGGCGTATCACGTACACAACACAAGGCAAGCGTGGGTCCCACAGGTGGTGGCCACTGTTGTCCCGGCAGGCCCTACATGTACGTCTCTTAGACACACACACACCATCAAGGTTGCTGCAGATACCACATGGATGTGGGGACTGTCTCCCGTTGGGCACATTTGATCACACACTTCTGAGACACAGCATGCACACAGACTGTGGGTGCACATCTGAATTGTGGCTACAGGTCTCACTGTGACGTACATGCCGTCACCCCCAGGACTCAGGGTGTATGTGACATGTCCTAAACATATCCAACCTGCAACTGTGTCTGTGACTCATGCCCATTACTGTACATTTGCACATCACAGTGGTAATGTGCACAACACACAAAAGATTCTGCCCCCATGTAAACGTGCACAGCCTAGGAGTGGCTGAACAAACGTGCCACCCAACAAACCAAATGTGCCCCCCCCAACACACAGGGAATGCAGCCTTACATGCCATGGGACACTGTGTGGCCAATGCTGTAACATAACATAACATAACAACTGTAGTGTGGTAGGTGTGCACAGGTGTCCCTGGCAAGCAATTCTGTGTTGAATCCGTCGAATAGTCACACCAATGAGGTCCGACGTTGGTGACAATGCGTACGCTTTGCACGGTTCATGACCGAGCCGTGCGTACGCTTTGCCATTGACTGCAATGAGGTCCGACGCAGGTGACAATGCGTACGCATTGCACAGTTCATGACTGAGCCGCACTTACGCTTTGCCATTGACTGCAATGAGGCACGACGAGGGTGATTATCATGCATGTGCGTCAGGCAGGCATGGTCCGAGACAGGCGTACGCCTTGGCCATTGAATCGTATGGAGACGGGTGCATGTGTATTTTCAAAAATACACGTTGTACAGTCAGTTGAGCGAGCCGGGCGCACTCATTGGCTCTAGACTGTCATGGAGACGGATGCGGATTCAAAACTTGTACGAGTTGTGCACTGGAAATTCAGTTGGATGCCTACAACAATGTTGCAATTCCTAGTGTTTCATGAAGGTGAAGATTTGAACGATGGGGAAGGCGTGTACGAGTCGTACATTTCCATGGATTGGCCAGATTCATAGAATGCAACCGTGTTGGACCTATCACTTGGGACACATGGCACAGATTCTGCCTCTGCAGCACAGATATAAGGCTGGCTGGCCCCCAGAGAGCTCACTTGCCTGCACTACATGCTACTGGACCACATCCCTGCTACCACTGCTGCGGTCTCTGCATCCTCTGGCTCCTGCTATGGCACGTACTCTGGAGAGGGACCCAGCCTTCACTGAGGAGGAGAACCAGGCCATGCTGGACGTGCTCCTTCCACAGTACAGCAAGCTGTATGGGAAACCAGGGGAGCAGGTGAGTGTGCATTCCACTGCCTTCCTAATTGTGCATGTTGTCTGACTAGCAGTACTAGCAGTGTGTACACCAGTGGCAAGCATTCTCACTGACTACTTTCATCCCCCAAAATGTGTAGGTACATGTAATGAACAGGTGTTCTGCTACTAAAGTGCATTAGTGCAAGCTTAAACTTCCCAGGCATTGTTAACATGTCAGACATGCAGGTTATTTGTCCTTTCCCATGGTTGCACTACCTGTGTAACTCATTTCCCTTTGTGATGATGACATGTATATCCAAATGTGTGCAGCACAAATATGGGGCATATGTGTTAATGGACTTTTAACTTTGTCATCCTCACAGGTTGATGCCCACCACAAGCAGGAGATATGGCTGACCATCGCCCGGGCAGTTCGTTCGGTGGGGGTCTACAAGCGCCGGATCCGCAACTGCCAGAAGAGGTAGCAAGACCTTCGGGGCTGGACCCGGAGGATTGCTAGAGTCCAACTGAAGCTGTCACCTCCACGCAGGAGGGGCGGACACCGGACCCTGACCCCCTACATGCTCCGGATCCTGGCGGTGGTCTTCCCGGAGCTGGATAGGCAGCTGAAGGCCAGACAGCAGCAAGAAGGGGGTAAGCCCATGCCTAATCTGTGTACTATGTCTGACATGCTAATTGTAGTCTTTTGGCCTGGTCACACTTCCACATTACGTAGGTCTTGTAGCCCAGGACTCATGTCCCTCAATTGTGTGATGCACCCTCCTCATCTGATCCACAGGTGTGGCCCCTACAGTCTGTTGCTTGTGTCACTAGGGCACTGTGTCCCTGCAGTCAGCTATGCTTCAGCTACCGGACAGCATCTGTTCCCGTGACTCTGTTGTGTGTTTCATGGGTGGTTCAATTGTTTACCCAATGCCTGGGATCTGACATGTGATCTGTGTGTACCCTTGATATGTGTTCCAATTGCTGCTCTGACTCGCCACATGTGGCTGGGCTGGGGTATTTTAAACAAAAGCATGCAGCAGGGGACTCCAATTTGTGTGCCTCAGGAGTATGTATATCAAGTGTGTCACACTTGCTTTGCCACCTGACTACTGTCCAGGGCCAAACACTGTTTCACGTAGACCTGGGCAGTCAAGCCTCCTCAAGGGCATTTAGAAACACTCTGTAATCCCACTCCTGTGTATCAACTTACAGGTTGTGCTTAGTGACATGTGCCTTCAGGTGTCTGCCTGTGTCATTATGGTGTGGCTTCCTGTTACGTACAACTGGGGTGTCCATGATTTTGAGGGTCAGCAGGACATCTGAGATGTGACTGTGAGAGACAAGACCTGTGTGACATATAGGTGTGTGATCATCTGACAGCGCACAATGGTTTATGCAACTGTGTACTTCAGGCAGCTGAGTTACATGCACGGCAGACTGTGATGTGCTAATGTATAGGGAGTTGTGTTTGCAGAGACTCATATGTCTGATTTGCATGATGTGGGGTCTTCTGGGTCAGGGATATGTTGTTTGCAGGGGATGGGCAAGTGCACTTGTCATCTGCAGAGTTAGCTTTGCCCCTGAGCTATGATTGTGCAACAGTGCATACTGTTGTTGTCTGGATGCCCTGCCCCTGTGACAGGAGACAGGGTTGAGTGACTTTCCAGGCATGCCAGTGCCATGGCATTTAACTTGCTATGTCGGGACGTTGAGGTATTAGCATCCAACATGCAACAGACATATGGGTGCAAGTCAAGGGGGGATATGTGTGCCATGGTTGATGTTGAGAATGACAATTGTCTCAGTCTAAACAGTGTTGGCACTTTGAGCAGTGGCCCTGTGATGTGATGTACTGGACGCCTCAGGGCAGCTGTTCGCGCTTAACAAATTTCTTTCATTTCATGTACTCACTGTGGTGTGTGCAGTCAGTGCAGGTGACTGATGTTGTACTCTTTCTTCCTATTCCTATCCAGATACATCCGCGGCCACAGGAGGGGACAGCTCCACGGACCATGAGGAGCCACAGAGCCTCACAGGGACAGAAGGAGAGGAGTTGGGGGGACCCAGTGGCATGGAGGGCGAGTGGAGCCACACCGAGGAGTCGTCAGCACCATCCCCCCCCCAGCTGAGGGCCACAGCAGCTCTGAGGATGACCCCCTTGTGGAGGCGGGTGTCAGCAGCCACCAAACCCCAGCTAGTGAGGCTGTCCCCGCCACCGCCCCCACCACCACCATCACGACCACCCTCCCATCGGCTCCCATCCCAGAGGTCCGTGGAGGCTCCCGTGTTCAGGAGCATATCTCCTTTGTGCCAGGCACCGCACCCCCTTCCCCTGTGTCCCCTGCTGCCCTGAGTGAGGAGTCTGTGGAATTACTTAGACAGATCCATGAAGGGCAGACATCGATGCCGAGTGTCCTCCATGCACACATCATTCTGTTGATGCAACTGGTGTCGTTCATGGAGGACATTTCATCGGGCATGTTTGCCCTACAGAGGACCAATCAGTCCATGGCCTCCTCCCTGATGGCAGCAGTGTCCCTCCTCCAACAGTCCCGTACCCCTCCTAACCCTGCACCACCCATGATTCCTAGCAGCCTACTTGTCCCAAGCACACACACACCTGCACATTCTCACAAAGCCACAGACACGGGCAGCACACAAACACCCAAACCAAGGGCTAGACGTGCACACAAGCAAGCGCAGGGGACTGATACCACACTCACAGGGGATGGTTTGCAGACACACACACAGTCATCCACAACCACTCCGCAGTCCTCCGAAACCTCTCCCTCCCTGCCCCCTTCCCTTGCCTCACCTGCAACCCCATCTCCACAGAAGCTCTTCCTCTGTGAACTTGGCATCTTCCCCACCGACCCAGCAGATCCAGATTACACGGGGAAGAGGAAGTCCTCACACACAGAGGGGAGTGCCCCTCACACCTGGACACCCTACCCTAGGCGCAGTCAGACCGAGGCATCCACACGCAAGTCCCCCCGTAGCTGGAAGACCCCACCACCGCCACGCAGCTCCAAGGCAAAGTCTCCGTCCTCCATCCCCCAGGCCACCACTCCAGAGGTTCCCCCGCCACACCCTGCCCCGGGTTCCCCCACCCACAGATACACCATCCCCAAAATGCTGAGGCCCTCCCCCCTACCACCTGCTCCTCCACACCTGGTCAGACGGTTAGTGCCACTGATGTGGGGACCGTGTCCCCCCCTCTGTCCTGCCGACCTCACCTACACCCCATTCCGCTCACATGGATTTAGGCACTGCAGTGGAGTTCACAACCGCCCCATCTGACTTGGGCACTGCAGTGGGGACCCAATCCACTCCATCTGACCTGCCCACTGAAGTTGTGCCGGCACCCACCCCATCTGACTTGTGCCCCACAGTTGTGACTGCACCCACCACTTCAGTCAGTTCCACTGCAGTTGCAAGTGACTCTCCTGCATCCACCACCCCTTCACTGCCTCCTTCTGCTGCGCAGTGATCCTGTCCCTGCGGTGCCTGGCCTGCCCCCATGTATGCCCCTCCGAGGTGATGTCCCCTGTCCTTCCAGTGCAGGCAAGCAACGTGTGACAGTTGTCACTCAAGTTCACTCCTTGTAATTTGATAATGGACTGGCCATTGGCCTTTTGTTTGAACGGACGTTTAAAAATTCATCTGCTGAATAAAGCTTTTTTCTTTATCCTTGTGAACTTGGTTTAGCTGTACATTAGGTTGATGATGTTAAGCATGCCCTTGCACCTGTAATGCTTGGTTTCCAATGTTGAATACTGAGGTGTTGATGTGAGGTACTCCATGTGGTCCATGAGCTATGTATCCTATTCTGGTTGGTATCCATGTCATCCTTTGCAGCTAACTGGGTGTGTCACAATCAACAATTTGTGGACATCTTTGTGAACATTTCATTTGCATGGTCACATCTGTGGCTTGCACCCATGCACATATGATGTGCTTCCCATTGTCCAATTTGTCTATTTCCCTGACTTTGGGCGCATCTCCACTGGACCTACAGGTGTGGGCATCATTGGTATAGGAGCAACTGGGTCCTCTGTGCAACTTGCTGTACATATGTGTTGAGTATGTGCAGATGACTTAGGGGAGACTCACGTACCCAGGCTGTTGTGACCAGAGCCTTCATTGTGTGGAAACTGATGGCTGACTGACCAACTGTTCTGCTGACATGAGTGAGATGTGCTGGGTACTATGTTTGGCACAGCTGGGCTTCCACAGGAGTTGGGTCCCCTCAGGCTATGTCACAGATGTGTTGTTCCGTGACATAGCCTTGGCCCATGTTGTGTGTTGTGTGGGATGTGTGTGTGTGTGTGTGTCCACATCCCTTTTCATACACAGGCAGTGTTCCCTTGATATGTTCCTGTTGTTGATGCTTGATGAGTGGTACTGTGTTCATCCCACAACTTTGCCATGGGCTACCAGATGTGTGGGTGCATGACACACTACTGTTAATTGGTGTTTCATCATTGGGATTTGTCTGTTCTGAGTGGCGATGATGTGGTCAGATGTAGATGGGACACAGTCAGGGGTCCCCAAGGCACTTGTTTGTTCGCAATATCATGTAGTTGTCCCTAGGTGGTACCTTTCAGTGATTGAGACATGTGTATGTGTGTGTGACTGATCTCACTTGTCCGGTTCAGCGCTGCAATGTTTACAGGTGTCAGCATGTGTGTCTTGTGGTTCTCCTTGGCTTCTGCATTGTCCTGGGACTGTGGCAGGTATTCTGAAGGTTACGTGAACTTTCACGTCATGGCCATGTACCGCATACTGTGCAGTATGTCTGTCGTTCACCAGGGTTGTAAACTGTCCTTGTGTGATGATTCTGTGCACCTTAGTTCCTCCCAACATTATTGTGTTTGTCATGGTTGCATGTGCAATGTCACCTGTCCATGTGGGCTTCACAGATGCACATTGGTGCAGTTCAGGGTGTGTGGTGTTGAGGGTGGACTGATGTAAATGTTTGCATGGATGGACCCCTAGCTCCAGTTTTTCCATGGATGACGGGTCATGCTGAGTGATTTGTGTTTGTGTAGGTGTGATGTACGTTTGTGGCACAGGACACATGTCTGGGTTTCCCAGTTTGTACAACATCTACCTTTGTCAGCACAGTGGAGGTGTCATGCATGCTTGTGCCGCCCCAATGTCTGGTCCCCTGGGGGTAGTGCTGTTGTGTGTCAGTCTCTTGCTGTGTTAGTTGCTGTTCATTCTGGCTTGTGTAACATGTGTCTGCTGTGCACCCTCTCATCTCACAATGCCTGATTGCCCACTAAGGGTGTCCCAATGATGGTTTACTTTTGTATGGCACTGTGTCCACATCTGTGTCACTGTGGTTCAGCCCCCCTCATGTGTTGTGTAGTTGCCTGGGGATACTGAGACACACACACACACACATGTTGTGTCAGATGTGCAGTGTGAGGTTGCCTGTTTGTGTTTGTGCATCTGCATCAGTGCATAGGTATAGCTGTTGTGGGCCATTGTCTGGATGCTGTTTCTGTGATTTTCCCTGCTGTCCCTGTGAGTCATATCACATCATTCTGCACATTCATCCTGGTTGTTAGGTGCCATTGCTGGAATGGAATGGGAGTTCGTGACCTGACACCTACAGTCTACACAGGTTCTTTTGATTAGTGTGTCTATTTTCGAGATGTGTGTATGCTTTGTGATGGTCACTTCTGCTCTTGTGTCATTGTACACTGTATGCATTGTCAGCCCCCATGGGTGGTGCTTGTTTGCACATGGCCAAGAGTATGTTTTGTTTTCACAGCACTGTTAGCCTCACCACATCTCTGTGGGTATGGGACACAACCACTAGTTTGCCACAAAAGTGTTTCATGTGTTGGGAGCAGGAATCATACATGCTGTTTGGCATTTGCAGCTTTGACCATGATGACACTTACCTTTTGGTCACTGTGATGAGGGGGGGTTGAAACCCCATCACCACAATGCTTGACATTTGCTGCAGTTTGGAACCCCACACTTAACTTTTGTTCTACAAAGTGAGGGGGTGTTAGTTTTACATTGACACAGTGCTATAGTGATGCTTGCCTTATGTAGGCCACACTCATTTGTTGGTCACACATGTGCTGTTAGTTACATTGTATGTTGGAAGTCATAATCACTGTTGTGGGAATTTGTCACAGACTACACACTATTGTCATGATGTTAGGGGGGATGTATTTTGCTGACATACCTAATGTTTGAGTATGATGGATATGTGGTGCATCACCCATCCTATGTGTGGGGGTGGCAGGGGTGATGGGCAACATAAGCACTATGTGTGGGGGTGGCAGGGGTGATGGGTAACATAAGCCCTATGGGTGGGGGTGGCAGTAGTGATGGGAAACAGGTCCCCTGTGAGTGGGGGTGGTCGGGGTGATGGGCAACATAAGCCCTATGGGTGGGGGTGGCAGTAGTGATGGGCAACAGGTCCCCTGTGAGTGGGGGTGGCAGGGGTGATGGGCAACATAAGCCCTATGGGTGGGGGTGGCAGGGGTGATGGGCAACAGGTCCCCTGTGAGTGGGGGTAGCAGGGGTGATGGGCAACATAAGCCCTATGGGTGGGGGTGGCAGGGGTGATGGGCAACAGGTCCCCTGTGAGTGGGGGTAGCAGGGGTGATGGACAACATAAGCCCTATGGGTGGGGGTGGCAGGGGTGATGGGCAACAGGTCCCCTGTGAGTGGGGGTGGCAGGGGTGATGGGCAACATAAGCCCTATGGGTGGGGGTGGCAGGGGTGATGGGCAACAGGTCCCCTGGGAGATGGGGTGGCAGGGGTGATGGGCAACATAAGCCCTATGGGTGGGTGTGGCAGTAGTGATGGGCAACAGGTCCCCCATGTGTGGGGGTGGCAGTAGTGATGGGCAACATAGTCCCTATGTGTGGGGGTGGCAGGGGTGATGGGCAACAGGTCCCCTGTGAGTGGGGGTGGCAGGGGTGATGGGCAACATAAGCCCTATGGATGGGGGTGGCAGTAGTGATGGGCAACAGGTCCCCTATGAGGGGGGGTGGCAGGGGTGATGGGAAACATAAGCCCTATGTGTGGGGGTGACAGGGGTGATGGGCAACAGGTCCCCCATGAGTGGGGGTGGCAGTAGTGATGGACAACATAGTCCCTATGTGTGGGGGTTGCAGGGGTGATGGGCAACAGGTCTCCTATGAGTGGGGGTGGCAGGGGTGATGGTCAACATAAGCCCTATGTGTGGGGGTGGCAGGGGTGATGGGCAACATAAGCCCTATGGGTGGGGGTGGCAGTGGTGATGGGCAACAGGTCCCCTATGGGTGGGGGTGGTAGTGGTGCTGGCCATACAACCCCTATGGTGGCCTGTTGTTAGTGACCAGGATGTGGATCCCCTGTGTGTGTGTGCCATTTTGTGGGTACATGTCGTTTGTTTGTGTGGTAGGTGTCTGACTTACCGTCTGCGCCGTCAGCTCCTGATCCGGTAATAGATGTAGAGTACTGGTATGACCTGCGAGATGGGATTCATGATGTGGTTGTCTCGTACACGCTGCTTTTTGCTCCGTCTCATACCTGTTGCAAGCTGGTCTGTCTCGTAGCTGTGGATTGTGTTCTGGCACGAATCGTAGCTGATATGCTTCTTTTCCGGATGCTGTGCAGGCCGTATGTGGCGACCTGTCCGGCGCGTAGGAAGTACGCATCGTACTTGTCAGGGCGGAAACTGCTATGGATACTGCTTCCGGGCGACTCGGTTTGGCGTTCGGAGTTACGGCTCGGACAGAGAATGAAGCTTGAATCACAGCCTACGTGTCGGTCGGATTTTTGGCAGTTATGCGCATCGTACTTCATAAGTTGGACGGACCGGCTAGGGGTCGGTCGCAAGGTAAGGCTACGGACAGCTCTCGGAGAGCTGTCCGACCCGGATCGGAATCATCCCCAAAGTGTAAAAAATCAACCACACGCATGAGCTCCCATTTTCTGAACATGAACCACACCATGAAGGACATGGAATGGGTCGTCTTTGAAACTCTAGATAACAAAGGAGACCCGAAAGCAGAAAGAATTCTCTTCGAGAAGGAACAGCGTTGGGTATACCATTTACGGACATATGACAAAGGATTAAATGACAATATTCCTTGGTTGTCATTAAAACACTGAGCAGCTAATGCTAAAACAGCAGAGTGACCCAAGTGTATACGTAACAAAATATCATGAGTAAACACGTTTCTTAACCCGTACATTATGGGCGAATAGTCAACACAGAAACAATGACAACATCATTATTATGGGCACTCAAGATAATGCCATTGCATTTACATAATACTGCACATTGCCGTGGAAAACCTGTCTTATCCCTTCATGTAGGTTTGCATTGGCCACATGAAGCGCAACATTGAGACTCGCCTTTTGTCCCTAACACCGCCCTCTTAATAGTCATTTTATAAAGCACTTAATATAGGGGGCACATGAAACCACATAGGAGCAATTACCCCTTCACGCCCCCTAAAGAATTTTCAAGTCTGTCTTCATCTCGAAATTGGCAATAGAATAGTCTTTTTTCAGTTTCCTTACTGCATCGTCACTATAAAGGTGCACTTCCTCCCGGACTGCAGGTGATAACTTCCGGGTCACGGTAAGAAGCTACAACAAGGACATGCAAGTAGCATTCTAGAGGTAACTGAGAAAATAATGACACCACCAACCCAAGGTAATATCAGCAAAGAAATTATTACCATCATGCCTGTTTCTGTTTCTTATTGTAGAGCTCATGCAGCACCCGATGGAGTTTAATTAAACTCCCATAAAGGTACCATTAAGTTTATCAATGCTTGCATGTTTTCCTAGTGAATTACAAAGCCCCAAATATAAAACGATACGAACGTTAAGGGTAAAGTAATACTTTTTGTACAGCATGCTTTTCTTTCCTTCTCTCCCCGTAAAAATATTTATAAGAGCGAGAATTTTTCAAAAACCATTTCAACATGGTGATAACCTTTCTAGACACGTTTATTGGACATGTTCTTGAGCACATGTTTGATTACATCCTCAACGCAGGCTCTTGTGGTGTACAGTAGAAGTAAAATTATTGATATGCTTTACACTAACTTAATGATGACTTAACAGCCATAGACTTTTTTTCTTAC
The DNA here is from genome assembly GCF_964204655.1 of Triturus cristatus. NCBI lineage: Eukaryota > Metazoa > Chordata > Amphibia > Caudata > Salamandridae > Triturus > Triturus cristatus. Next base: position 317,077,817 of record NC_140580.1, on the reverse strand, counting down.
CAACCAAGCACAAATCACTGAATTATTACGTCCTTTTGTAAGCCTTTAATGCCAACAAATATAACTGCATGCCTTCTTGATATCGATCGCTGATTATTAACGCTTCACTGTCATATGTAACAAGAAATTATATGAGTACAGCACACAAGTTGTGTCACCTATGCAAGTAGCATTACACATCCAAGCACCTAATTGGGCAACACTATATGCAATCCATATAAAGCAACAATATGCATGTTTTTCCTTTTCCCCTTTTTCTTTCCCAAGTTATAGTTAGAACCATAACTTATAAACCCGTTGATTACATGAAATAATGATGAAGCTAGGTAAATGACATTAAGTTACCCAATGTGTCAAAGCGATCTATCCCGTTATCGCTATGAATAAGGTCCTGATGAAAGTCCACCGATCTTTAGAGACACCCATGGACTAAAACATGTCAACCACTGAAATCATCATTATGTAGGTGAGGTGGACCATTCACACATCTCTCCAGAGCACCACATACTGTTTTTAATCTTACCCCTTCCTGACGAATAAAACAAAAGTACAGGATAGGAGGTATTCATAATTTATCATTTTTTTCCGCTAACACTATCGAAATCATGACCGTTAAAGAACCAGATGGTCTCCCTCCAGGTGGAGGAAGGTTGACTGCCTGAAGAACGGGAAACTCAAGCGGAAAAGTACCCAATGATAAAACCAATCACCTAACCTTCTCCAGCGGAGAACCCAGATATACCGCTGCCCACGGGTTAGAGTGTATGAGGGCCTTTGTACAACACTTATAGACCCTGGCTTTTTCAAGATACGTGGTTCATACTCTTTTGATTATAAACTACACACATTTTGAATCATCATTTTTTTCATTGAATCTGACCATTCATCGACTGACTATATGTCTGCTAGCTTTACATCTTCAAAACACCAAAAACACTGGCAATACTGACACTTAGTCATCACTTCACTCATACCAATCACACGTGACACTCGTAGTGATTGTAAATCTTAATAAATATATTTTTTATTCTTATTATCTTGTATTACTTTTTCAATATTTATAAGAAAGACAGCAAGTCATTTATGTTATTATTTACATGAACATTACAAAACTTTTTGAGACCACAATAACATTACAAACATATAACATCAAATATGGCTATGTCAAGTCATCCCCTACACCACATATCATACTCAAAATTATTTACATAATATGAGCACGCTCAAAATCCATGAAACATTAAAGGAAAAGAAAAAAGAAAGTAAGGAAACCCAAGGGAAAGGTCAGAAAATAAAGAAAATCATAAATTGAAGCAACACAGACCCAAGAAGGGATTAGATCAAACAGTTGTGTATTCAGGTCATATGAAACTTAAATTCATAGTTGACACACTGTTCTATAGACCTGATACTCTCAATTTTTCACAAAATACTTGTTTGGTCGTAATAAACGGTCTACGCGTTTCAAACCAACTGATACTTTGGGATTAACCTCAGGACCTGGAGATTGAGCTTAAGCTCTTTCTCTTGGTATCCAATGTGACTCTTTACGCATTCGCCATTTCGCGTTTCAAACCGGATATTTCTAATTTGTCTGAAGAAGCTTAAAGTAATTCTTTTTTGGGCATGTATCAACGTCTTCAACATCACGACGGGAATGGCTCAAACTGTCAACAATCACATGTAGTTGTAGTGGTGCATGGATCACTGACAGAATATCGAGTACAAAAATATTGTGTTACCAAAATATTCAGGAAATAATCGACCTCCTATCTTCATAATGGTAAGTACTAAAATATAGGGAAAAAAACTATCGTTGTTAAAAATATCGTTTTTTATATCTGTATAAAAACTAATGTAAAATAAATTAAATAGTACATCTAACATAAAAAATGTTTTCGAATTATTTGTAAATTGTATCAATTATATGTAATACATTTAGGGGTCGAGTCCGATCCTGTTTTTTTTTCCCATACGACTCGTATCCGTATTCGTACAAACGGTGAAGTACAATTCGTACGTGAAAAATACATACGAATTGCCTCGGGAAAAGTCTACGAGACGTCCCCGGACAGTTTTACATACAAATCGTAAAACTGAAGTCCGAGCGCGCAAGTACGATCCGTACTGCCCGTCCGAAAACACAAGCGCATGGAAAAGGCTCCGTACAGAGCGAACTTTGTACGAGCCCTACCCCGTGTGCCCGGGGTACGAGTCGTACGGCCTCCCCCAGCCTCCCACCCCTCTTGCGTAAATCCGCACTGTACCCCCTACCCCCCGTATGTACGGTGCATACCCCCCACCCCCTGTATGTACGGCATGTACCCCCAACCCCGTATGTACAGCGCGTACCCCCCACACGCGTATGTCCGCACCGTACCCCAGGCGTACCCCAATCCTCGTGTATGTACGGACCATACATACGTGATGATTGGGGCACACCTGGGGTACGGTGCGAACATACGCGGGTGGGGGGTATGCCTGGGGTACGGTGCGGACATACGTGGGTGGGGGGTATGTGCCGTACATACGGGGGGTGGGGGGTACGGGCCGTACATAGGGGGGTGGGGGGTACGGGCCGTACATATGCAATGTTGGGGTACGCACCGTACATGATGACATGTACGATGTGAGTGATGGCGTGTACGTCGCGTAGCGGGCCCCCTTTTCATCGTGCATCGCAGCGTACTTAGCTTTTCCGGCACTTTTTGGCTCCCGTAAAAATATAGCCATGCGGAGTGCTGTAGGTACGAATCGTACTTGCTGGTCCGTAAAACGCTGCCTGACTCCGTGCGGACGTTGCGTACGCGCTGTCCAGGATCAGAATTGTATGTATTTTTTAGCTGTACGATTCGTACGGAAATGGTTTGTACGGTGGAATTCCCGGGTACGAGTCGTACGGAGAAAACGCTCCGTACGACCATTTGTACCCGGGTTTTACAGGATCGGAATCTGCACCTTAATGTAAAATTAAATTAAACATACATATATAAAGTGTAATATACATACATATTTACTTAATAATAATTAATTAATAATTATTTTAATTAATTATAAAATGTTAGAAATATATTAACAATTATAAATAAATATATCTATATATATATATATATATATATACACACACCTGTAAGATAAAAATAAAAAATGTATGATATAAATTAAAATATTAAAATATTGCAACAGCAGGGAAAGTGTTGTATAGTGGAGGGGAATCATTTACTATTCCCACTCCAGTGAGTGCAACTGTACGGAAAGTGTTGGATATTGGAGGTGAATAATTTACTATTCTTACTAAAATAATTGCAACAGTATGGAAAGTGTTGGATATCGAGGGGAATAATTTACTACTCCCACTCCAATCAGTGCAACAATAGAGAAAGTGTTGGATAGCGTAGAGGTGAAACTTACTATTCCCACTCTAGCAAGTGCTACAGTAGGGATAGTGTTGGATAGCGGAGAGATAAAAATTTATATTCCCACTCTAGCGAGTGCCACAGTAGGGAAAGTGTTCGATATTGTAGGGGTAAAAATTACTATTCCCACTCCAGCAAGTGCAACAGTAGGGAAAGTGTTGGATAGCGGAGAGATAACGAGTGCAACAGTAGAGAAAGTGTTGGATAGCGGAGGGTTAAAAATTACTATTCCCACTCCAGCGAGTGCAACAGCAGGGAAAGTGTTGGGTAACGGAGAAGAAGAATTTACTATTCCCACTCCAATGATTGCAGCAGTAGGGAAACTGTTGGATAGCGGAGGGGAATCATTTACTATTCCCACTCCAATGAATGCAACAGTAGGGAAAATGTTGGATAGCAAAGGGAAATAATTTACTATTTCCACTCCAGCAAGTGCAACAGTAGGGACAGTGTTGGATAGCGGAGGGATAAAAATTACTATTCCCACTCCAGTGAGTGCAACAGTAGGGGAAGGATAGCGGAAGGGTAAAAATTACTATTGCCACAATTTTCTTTTTTTTTTAAACTAACAAATTATCTACTACAATACAGAAATAAATAAAAAACCATAAAACAAAACATATATAAAAATATCAAGATTTACAAGACATAGAAACATAATATAATGTAGCAAAAACTTTAAATTTACATAAACATATTCTTTTAATTAAAAAAATACAAACAATTAACTATCTTGTAATAAAAATTTATTTTAATCGAAAAAATTATAAATTACATAAAAGTAATATTTTTTTAATACCTATAACACCACACCATTTACAACAAACATCTACATTTTCAAAAAGTGTACCTCCATAATAAACAAAATTAATTAACAATATACAAATATTAACTAAAAACACTTTTAAAAAGGTAAAAATTAATGTACTAACAAAACATTACAGCTATAAAACAAAACAAAACCTATATTAACAAAAATATGTATCAATTAATAAATTAATATTAATAATCAAGTAATGATTAATTAATTTAAACTAAATTACTTTCCACCCTATACCCCAAACAACACCAACATAACCACATAACTAATTTTACATTGATAAATTAATATCAATTAACAACAAATCATTAATTCATTTAAAAAACATTTACTTCCCACCATTTACCACTATAAACCCCACAACTCACACATCAAAATTATTATACAATTTATCAAATTTAAATGTAATTATTTAATTAGCATCAATTAACAAAGAATTAATTAATTAAAAATAAATTACCTCCCACCATATTCCCCTATAAATGCCACCACCAATTTCGTAAAAAATTGCAATAAATAATAAATATGATAACAATGAACGATCAAAATATAAATATGTATTAATACTTTAATTCACACAATTAGCACTATAAAATAATAATCAATAAATAATTTAATTATAATTAAATTCCTTCCCACCCTATTCCCCTTAAATTCCACAACCCACTCCTAAAGAAATGACACAATTAACATATTTACCAATTAATTAATCAATACAAATTAACAGCCAATTATTAATTAATTAATAATAAATTAATTACCATAATTATCACTATAAAATTAAAATTAAGTAAATACTGATAAATACAAATTATTATTCAATTTAGTATAATTAAATTACTTCCACCCTATTCACCTATAAACCCACAACCCGCTACGGAACTAAAATGCAAAATTTAATTAAAATAAAATGAATAACTTCTAAAAATATAGCACATACATTTAAAATACACACTAAAACACATAACACTAACTAAAACAACGATATTTTAACAACTATATTTTTGCAAACGATATTAATGACTTCGATATTTTGGAAAACGATATTTCTTACCTTAAACTCGATATTCCGACTGTGTACCGTGGTGCATACACAAATTTGTTAATACCCATAACAAAGAGTTCTGATGCTATTGCAAATACATCACACTCGACCGCTGACATGGCTGTTGTCTGAGGTTGCGCAAATGTGATAATAGAGGCATACACCGCTGGCGTAGACCCCGCACTTCACGGTTTCATGCACAGTGGTCTCCCTCATAGGCTAACGTTGGGTAAATGTGATCGCAGTCCACCAATGGCTATGTGTGTCTATGGTCACGTACGTGTATGTGCCATACAAGTACGCCCCAATTTGAAAAAACACTCACTTGCCTACAAACACTGCTGCGATGAACCACTTCTTACAATCAGCTTCTGTGTGTCACTTCTGGGAGCGACCATGCCAGGCCAAACCGGAGCGAGGGCTCCTGCCTTCACAAATGAAGAGCTGGAGACCATGGTTGGAGAAGTACTACCAAAGTATGGCCATCTCTATGGATCTTTCCCACTTAGAACAAAGGGTCCAGAGGTTTTTGCTTTCCCCAATCCTCCCTATTTCATGCATATACTCACAAAAAGAAGGGGAAACATCTATGTAATACCTATTGTTTTATATTCATTGAAGTATGAGAGTGGGAAACCCTAGGGGTTTGTTAGTACTGCCCTGTACTGACAATCACCAGTACTCTGTTTTTCATCTGAACTATTGACATACAATTTATAACTCTATAACAGCTCTATGGCTCACCAGTGAAGCAGGTAAGTTTAGCATCTTGGTTTGAGGCTACACATATCACTATCCCTAAATTTTAAAGTCCAACATAACAACTAGGATGACTACAATCGAAGCACTTGCATACGTCCCTTAAAAATTCCATCACTATGTTTGACTGATTTGTGTTGGCATATGATGCCACATACATTGTCTGCAATGACCAACAAATATAAGAAAATTGTACACCAGTTCATCTGAGTCCTAAGCTAGGGATAATCAACTGGATGTATGTTGGAATGTGGAATACATTGGCCTACACATGTGATACCTGTTCAATCTTTCACAAAATGGGCATGTTGCTATGCATTACAGTTGGGTGAAATAGGTTGGGGTGCATCAGCGGAATGCTGGTATGTATATGGACATCCACACGTCTCAAAACATGTCACTCAGCATGAACTACCATGATAGTATGACAGCATCATCAAAACGTAACACTGTGAGCACAACATCTTTGTTGTACAGTTTTGCAGGGGCACTGGATGTTCTTTAATATGTGAAATTTCTGTACATATGTAGTTTCAGTGGGAGCGTTGCGCCTAGCTTTCAAAACAGGCAATCCTGCCTATATAACACTATACCTGGGTTCACATAGCTAATGCAACTTGTCAATTATCTCCATTAAAAAATGTGTTGCACAGCATTGTTAACTAACCAACCACAGCTACTTTTGTGTGATGACAGTAACAGACTTCATGATCACATTTGTCAGATTCTTTACACTCTTGTGTCTATTTCTGATCATCAATTACATGATCATAAGCTGTCACATCATGCAAAGCATTCACAGTCACACGTGTGTGACATGGTCATAATATCCCAAATTATGAATGGTTTGTCAATGTGATTCCTGTCACAGTGCTTTACTTCCCTAAATGGTGAACCTCAGTAGTTAAGACATTGCATACACAGACTATGTTTCAGACCTGTATCACTCTTAAAGTTACACAGATGCACACCGTTGTTTTTTTTTTTTTTTTTGGTCCTCATTAGCCTCTTAAATGGAAAGAAAAAACAATAACGTTCTTCCACTAGCACATGTTTTTTGGGCAATCTGAACCTGATCTCATGTGCTATTTAACAGGACGAGTGGTACTTATAGGGAACAAACGGAGACCATAATTCTGTATGACCCTCTGGGATGATCTCAGCGTACGCCATTCTTTTCTTTGTCTGTCTCATCCCACTCACTGTCCAAACCGGGAGACTAGACAACAAAAGAAACCTGCTCCCAGGAAACCTGTTGAGGCTGAGAAGGCTTAATCATCGGATCCTTAAACCACACCTGTTGATATTTAGGACATCACACCATTCGAAAAACGGGAGCCAAAAATGTACATTCCTAGAGCTTTTCCTATCTAAAATGGCTATACGTTTAATAGAGCTCAACCAGTTATCCAAAGTAGGGGGGAGGGCAATAACCCACAGCTTGCAAATTTCCCTCTGTGCCAATAATATAGCATAAAAGATAAGCCTGGCCTGATATTTAGTAATTAAAGCTTCAAAATCCATCAGCCCAAAAACAATGAGCTTAACGCTTACCTTAACGCTCAATTTCAACATTTCAGACAGTGCCTTGCACACTTCGCTCCAAAAAGATTGCAATATCGGGCATTCAACAAACATGTGGACATCATCCTCTCTCATATTACCACACTTCGGGCAGGGGACATCTCCTCCTCTCCCAAACTTTGACAATTTTCGAAGAGACCAATACGCTCTGTGGACAGAAAAAAGATGGTTTCTCCCCAGGCTTGCAGGCTTGACTATTTTAAATAGCATAGACACAGATACTCGCCAGTTATTTTCCAACGATGATTTCGGCAAGTATTTTCCCCAAAGCTCTGCAGGTAGCGTAAAATCTCCATCCTCAGTTTCAACCATTAACCAGTAGATGGTCGCTACCTCCTTCTTTTGACTTGTCTCTTGTTTTAACCATGTTTCCAAGTAATTCTGGTCGCCTATCTTTGTTGCTGGATCTTGAAACCAACTTCGTATTTAAATCTCGATAAGCAGAAGTTTGCTTGTTGGTTACATTCTTCCCAGGAAATAAGCTTACCATCTACTATTAACTGTTCCCACCGTATGAGGCCCCCCCCTCTAACAGAGGTTTAGCAAGAGCATCTTTTGTCCACTCCGGAGATCCGGGTCCATCCCAAATGGGGGCCAATAAACTATAGTATGGAATTTTTAACGTTTTTCTGACCATGTTCCATGTCTCTGCAAGTCCCCTTAGTATCTTTAGCCTGACCTTTTTAAAAACTTTGGGTCAGCATATTTAAAGAGGAAGCCCTCATTGCCTCCTGGTTCCGAACTAGAGATTGTCATCCACATGCCCCCTGTTAAAACTCGACTGGGTGAGTTAAAAAGACACTTCCCATTTTTTAAAAGAAAAGCCAAAGAGTAGAAAAGTAGGTCCGGCAGAGCTAAGCCCCCTTTCTCAACCCTCCTTCTCAACTTTTTCCAAGCTATTCGTGGTCCTTTACTTGCCCAAATAAAAGAGCAGAGGTCACTTTGTAGTTTCTTTATCCATTCCTTTTCAAAAGGCAAAGGAATAGAATCAAATAAAAAGGTGAGCTTAGGAAGAATTATCATTTTAACTAAATTGCTCCGTCCGAAAAGTGTTAGCTGGAGATGGGACCAGGTTTTCAGAAATGTTGTGATCTCTTTCCGGGCTTTATCAAAATTAAGTTTAGTTATATTATTGATATCATGAGCTATCATGACACCCAGATATCTGATTTCCTTCTTCCCGGTTGGCTGTTCAATGTTCCAAGTCATGGTTTCAGTCTTATCACTGTTGATCTCATAACCCGAGACATTCCCAAAGTCCGTTGTAATAGCCATCAGACAGGGCAAAGTTTTCTGTAAATTTGTGGTGTAAACCAAAATATCATCGGCATATAGCCCCAGTGTTTTCTCCCAATCTAAAAACCTAAATGATAAAATTCCCGGGTCCTCTCTAATTTTCCTTGCTAAAGGCTCGATGTAACGATTAAAGACCAAGGGCGAGAGAGGACATCCATGTCTTGTCCCTCTGGATATGGTCACAGGTTTAGTTAATGAGCCATTAATCAACACTCTAGCTTCTGGGGTACGATAAAAGCCAGCCAGTGCATTACAAAAATTTATACCTAGATTCCGAGAGGCTGCTATCGCTTTGAGATAGACCCAATTCACTCGATCAAAAGCTTTGGTGGCATCTAAGGCTACCACCGCCAGAGGGAGACTATAAGAAGTTGCCAAGTCTATAGCACCAATTAGTGAATGGGTCAAATCTTTCAGAAATCTTCCCCTGATAAACCCTTTCTGATCTTCACTTATCAGCTCACCCATTAAACCATTTAGCCTATCTGCCAGAATCTTTGTGTATAACTTATAATCACTATTTAACAAGGAAATAGGTCGATAAGAGTCACATATCTTAGGGGATTTTCCGGGCTTCAAGATTAAAGAGATCGTAGCTTTGTTCCAAGTAGCTGGCAAGTCAAAACCATTAACAAAAAAATCATTAAAAAGTTTCACTAAGATGGGGGCTAGGATACTTGCCAGAACTTTATAGACCTCTTGGGGAATACCGTCCGGCCCAGGTGCTTTTCCATTCTTGAGCTGACTTATTATCTTTTCTACCTCAGAAATATCCATAGCTCGATTCAGGTGATCTGATTTTTCTAGTGTCAGCGGATTAGCTGCATCTTGACCTAACCATGTTTTTAAATTATTT